>NW_026522044.1:3600000-4200000 GCF_021234435.1 Artibeus jamaicensis | reverse complement strand
TAAGACTATAAGTTTATTTCTCAAAAGAAACTTTACAGACAAGAAGAGAATGGCAAAAAGTATTCAAAGTCATGAAAGGCAAGAACCTACATCGGAGTGGGGGGCTTTCAAGATGGCGGTGGACTAGGACGGAGCAGATACCAGTTCCTAGTACGAAAGGGACAGAAACCTGTCTGATCGGAGGAGGTTAAACCAGCAAGCCAGCAGTTGCCAAGCATATATGAAAATAAGAGACCAGAAACCTCATCGGTCACGGAGGAACCAGATGGTAGGGAGACAGCAGCGGTACAGTAGTCTCTGGGATGGAGCAAAAAGAAACAGCCGGTGCAGGGTAGGGGAACCAGCGCCCAGTGGGGAGAGCCCAGCGGCTCCTGGGACAGCCTTCAGCGCCCGGACGGCTCCCTCCCTAGGATTTTTGGGCCAGGGGTCTGCCAAGTGGCCCAACCAGAGGGGAGCAGAGGTGATTTCAATCTGTGCATAGTTCGAAGGTCCAGCGCCTGGTGGGAATGGTGTCTGGGAGAGTGCCTAGGGACAGCGTTCAGCGCCCAGACGGCTCCCTCCTGGGATTTTTCTGCTGGGAAGGCCAAGTGGCCAAGGCAAAGAGGTGTGGAAGAAATTTCAGCCTGCGCACAATTGGGGGAACTAGTCACTCCACACGCAGTGTATCTGGGAGAGTGCCTGAGGGCATGTAGGCCAACATTCAGCACCCAGAAAGCTCCCTCCCTAGGATTTTTGGGCCCGGACCTGACAAGAGACCCAACCAGAGGGGAGCAGAGAAGATCTCAGCCTGCACACAGTTCTGGGTCCAGCATCCGGCATGGTGCTGCTCCATCCCTAGGGGTTTTTTTTTGGCAGAGGTTGGCCCGGGGACCCAGACAAATAGAGGAGCAGAAGGGATACAAACCACGCAGCGTGCCATGACGTGCGCACAGAGTTTCTAGGTCGGTGCCCAGTCCTCAGATCGGCTCCCAGCTTCCAGTCCACCCCCCTCAGACTATCTGGAAGCCCCGGGCACTGAGGGGTCCTGGGAAAAGAGCTGAGACCTCAACCCCCTCCCTTTCTGGCCAAGCAAGGTGGGGTGCCAGGAGAGACTTGTTTGATAGAGTTTGTGGAGAGGGTGCAGAGGACAAAGGGCCCCAACCAAGGACTCTGTGCTTGCCAACCCAGGAGAACTGAGAGGTGCAACCTGGGGCTCTGAATCCATTAGACACGACAGCCTGGTCTGCTTCACACCCAGCTTGGCAGCGAGCCCAGGATTGGGCAGAGGGCCTGGGGCTTCCCAAAGGAACAGGGGCAGGTCTGTGCTCAATCCCGAGGGAACCAGGCAACTAGGCCGGTGCAGGTGCCCGCAAACACAGCAAACCAGACCATGGCGGTAACTCCTGGGAGGGGAGCGCTGTGAGGAAGTCCTAGTTCCCCATTGTAGGGAGCTGGGGAGAGGCGCCAAGTGTCTGAATCCTGAGAGGGGCTGGCTGAAAAAAATCACAACAATGGACCCTCAGCCAACTGCAACCAGAAAAACTGGTTTGGCTAGTTTGAAGCCAAGTGACATTTCCTTTTCTGATGTTTTTGAGGGATTATTTTTGTTTGTGCGTTTTTTGGTTTTTTTTTGTTTCTTGTTATTTGGGTTGTTTTTTTTTACTTTACTTCATTTTATTTTTATTCTTTCATTTTTTTTTACTTTTCTTCCTTCTCCATTTCTTTTCTTTATCTTTTAGCTTTTTAAAAGTAATCTGTTATTTCTTTTAAATTTTATTACTGTTTCATCTTTTCATACTTTTCTTCTCTTTTCCAAGATTTTCTGTTTTATTTCTTTTTCTTTTCTTTCTAAACTTATTGCTCTTTCCTCCATTCCCCTATCATTTTTTCTTTCTTCCTTTTATTTCTTTCCTTGTCATTTCTTTGTTTTACCCACAAGAGTCACAATCAACTTGAAAATATGAAAAGACCAGAGCTGGACCCATAGAAGAGGCCTCCAAATAGTAGAGTCAGAGAGACAAATTGCACATAGTTGTAGGAGAGAAGCCAAAAGTTGCTGGATATTTGAGTAGGTGGAAGCAGAGAACAACAGGATAACCAAAAGACACTGCACCACTGAAATTCACAGGTATTCCACCACCAAAGTTCACACCATAAACCCAGGGTGTCAAAACAGATTAATCTAAGAAGCTGAGGCTAACAAGAAGAGTCTCACAAACAATGGGAAGACAAAGAAACAATCCCCAAATGAAAGGAAAGGAGGAACCCTCAGAAAGAATGTTAGATGAAATAGAGGCAAGTCAACTATCAAATACTGAATTCAAAGCACTGGTTATCAGGAAGTTCAAAGAGCTCACAATCAGCTACCAGAAACTACAGGGGAGCTATAATGATCTCACTGCGAACTATATCAACATGAAAAAGGAAATGGAAATTATTAGCAAGGGCCAAGAGGAAATGAAGAATACAATTTCTGAATTAAAAAACACAGTAGAAAGCATTAAAAATAGGGTAGATGGAACAGAAGATTGGATTAGTGAATTGGAGGACAAAGTAGAAAGCATCTCACAGAAAGAACAGGAAAGGGAAAAGAGGCTCAGAAAGAATGTAGAGGGATTAAGAGAAATGCAAGACAATATGAAACGTAACAATATCCGAATAATACGAATACCAGAAGGAGAAGAAGAAGAACAAGGTATAGAAAACATATTTGAAAGAGTAATGAGAGAAAACTTCCCTAATATGATAAAAGAAAAAGTCACACAAATCCAGGAATCAAACAGAGTCCCATTCAAGAGGAACCCAAGGAGGCCCACTTCAAGACACATCATCATTAAAATGGCAAACTTCCAAGACAAAGAGAGAATCTTAAAGGCAGCAAGGGAGAAAAAGGAAATAGCATACAAGGGAGTCCCAATAAGGTTAGCCGCTGACTTCTCAATGGGAACACTCCAAGCAAGAAGAGAATGGCAAGAAATATTCCAAGTAATGAGAAACAGAGGCCTACAACCAAGGCTACTTACCCAGCAAGGCTCTCAATCAAGATAGAAGGCCAAATAAAGAGCTTCCAAGACAAAAGAAGTCTAAAAGAATTTGTTGCCACCAAGCCAGCTCTACAAGAAATACTAAAAGGACTGCTTTAAGGAAAGGAAGGAAAAGAGGCAGACAGAGAGGAACACAGGTACAAAAATGGCGATGAATAAGTAAGTACCTATCAATAATAACCTTAAATGTGAATGGATTAAATGTGCCAATCAAAAGACACAGAATAGCTGCATGGATAAAAAAGTATGACCCACACATATGCTGCCTACAAGAGACCCACCTCAGGACAAAAGAGCATGACAGACTAAAAGTGAAAGGCTGGAAACAAATTTTCCAACCAAAGGACAAGAAAAAAAAGCTGGGGTAGCAATTCTCATATCAGACAAAATAGACTTCAAAAAAAGAGACATAAAGAGTGACCCAGAAGGTCACTTCATAATACTCAAGGGAAGAATCCATCAAGACGACATTAACATCATAAATATATATGCACCCCACATAGGAGCACCAAAATATATCAAGAAAATCTTAGAGGAATTCAAGAAAGATATTGACAGCAACAGAATTATAGTGGGGGATTTTAACACCCCACTATCAAAAATGGACAGATCTTCCAAACAAAATATCAACAAAAACATTGCGGGATTAAACAACACCCTTGAAGAAATGGACCTAACTGATATACAGAGCTCATCATCCCAAAGCAGCTAAATACACATTCTTTTCAAATGCACATGGAACATTCTCAAAGATAGACCACATGATAGGACACAAAACAAGCCTCAACAAATTCAGGAATATTGAAATCATACCAAGCATTTTCCCTCACCACAAGGGACTTAAACTGGAAACCAACCCCAAAGGAAAAAACCCAAAACACCCAAAATCATGGAGACTGAATGGTATGCTATTAAACAATGAATGGGTCAAAAATGAAATTAGGGAAGAAATCAAAACGTTTCTGGAAACAAATGAAAATGATCTCACAACAACCCAAAACTTATGGGACACAGCGAAGACAGTCCTGAGAGGGAAGTTTATAGCAATACAGGCCTACCTAAAGAAGAGAGAAACATTTCAAACAAACAACCTAACCCTACGCCTGCAAGAACTCGAGGAACAACAACAAAGACAGCCCAGAGCAAGCAGAAGGAAGGAAATAACCAAGATTAGAGCAGAATTAAATGACATAGATACTAAAAGCACAATTTTAAGGATCAATGAATCCAGGAGTTGGTTCTTTGAGAAGATAAACAAAATAGACAAGCCTTTAAGTAGGCTCATCAAGAAAAGAAGACAGAGGACACAAATAAACACAATCAGAAATGAAAGAGGAGAGATTACAACTGATACCACAGAAATAGAAGGGATTGTAAGAAATTACTATGAAGAACTGTATGCCAAGGAATTTGAAAACCTAGGGGAAATGGACACATTCCTAGAAAAATACAATCTTCCAAAACTCAGTGAAAAAGAAGCAGAAAATCTAAATACACCAATAACAGCAAAAGAAATTGAAGCAGTAATCAAAAAACTCCCATCACACAAAAGCCCCGGACCAGATGGGTTCACAGGAGAATTCTACAAAGCATTTAAGGAAGAGCTAACCCCATTCTTCACAGACTATTCCAAAAAATCCAAAAGGATGGAAAACTCCCAAACTCCTTTTATGAAGCCAGCATCATCCTAATTCCAAAACCAGATAGAGATACAACAAAGAAAGAAAACATCAGGCCAATATCGCTGATGAACATAGATGCTAAAATCCTCAACAAAATATTGGCAAATCGCATCCAACAATATATCCAAAAGATTATACACCTTGACCAAGTGGGATTCATCCCAGGGATGCAAGGATGGTTCAGTATTCGCAAATCAGTAAATGTAATTCATCACATAAACAAAAGCAAAGACAAAAACCACATGATCATATCAATAGATGCAGAAAAAGCTTTTGATAAGGTACAGCACCCATTTATAATAAAAACACTCAGCAAAGTGGGAATACAGGGAGCATTTCTCAATATAATAAAGGCCATATATGAGAGACCTACAGCCAATATCATACTCAATGGGAAAAAACTAAAAGCTTTTCCACTAAGATCAGGAACAAGACAAGGATGTCCATTTTCACCACTTCTATTCAATATAGTATTAGAAGTTTTGGCCACAGCGATCAGCAAGAAAAAGGAAATAAAAGGCATCCAAATATGAAAGGAGGAAACAAAATTGTCACTGTTTGCAGATGACATGATAGTGTACATGGAAAATCCTATAGAGTCTACCCAAAAACTGCTCAAACTAATTAATGAAGTTGGCAAAACAGCAGGATACAAAGTCAATATCCAGAAATCAAGGCATTTTTGTATACTAACAATGAATCAGCAGAAGCAGAAATCAAGGAAAAAATCCCATTCAATATAGCAAAAACAAAAATAAAATATCTGGGAATAAACCTAACCAAGGAGGTAAAAGACCTGTATGCAGAAAACTACACAGCACTGAAGAAAGAAATCAGGGAAGACAAACAAATGGAAACATATACCTTGTTCATGGATTGGAAGAATTAACATCATCAAAATGTCCATACTACCCAAAGCAATATACAGATTCAATGCAATACCTATTAAAGTACGAATGGCATATTTCACAGACATAGAACAAACACTTCGAAAATTTATATGGAACCATAAACGAACCCGAATAGCAGCTGCTCTTTTGAGAAAAAAGATCAAATGCGTTTTCTATCCCTTGTTCTTCTTCTCCTTCTGGTATTCCTATTATTAGGATATTATTACGTTTCATATTGTCTTGCATTTCTCTTAATCCCTCTTCATTCTTTCTGAGCCTCTTTTCATTTTCTTGCTCTGTCTGGGAGATGCTTTCTACCTTGTCCTCCAACTCACTAATCCTATCCTCCGCTTCATCTATCCTACTTTGGAAACTTTATACTGTGTTCTTCAATTCAGAAATTGTATTCTTCAGTTCCTCTTGTCCCTTGCTGATAGTTTCCATTTCCTTTTTCATGTTGATGTAGTTTGCAGAGAGATCATTTTAGTTCCCCTGTAGTTTATGGTAGTTCACTGTGAGCTCTTTGAACTTTGTAATAACCAGTGCTTTGAATTCACTATCTGATAGTTGATCAGCCTCTATTTCATCTAACATTCTTTCTGAAGTTTCTGCTTTTTCTTTCATTTGGGGATTGTTTCTTTGTCTTCCCATTGTTTGAGACACTTCTTGTTAGTCTCTGCTTCTAAAATTGATCTGTTCTGAAACACTGGGTTTTTTTTATTTTATTTTTAATTTATTTATCTTTAGAGGGGAAGGGAAGGAGAGAGGGAGAGAAATATCAATGTATGGTTGCCTTTCATGCATCCCCTGCTGGGAACTGGCCTGCAGGGAACCGGCCTGCAACCCGGGTATGTGCCCTGACTGGGAATCGAACCGCGATTGTCTGGTTCGCAGGCCCGCGCTCAATCCACTGAGCTACACCAGCCAGGGCCTGAAACCCTGGTTTTATGGTGTGAACTTCCGTGGTATAATCCTTGTGAAGTTCAGTGGTGCGGACTCCTTGAAGTTTCTTGATGTTCTTTGTCTCCACCTACTCTCAGGCTGGTCCTCGTGCTGGTCCCTGTGTTGGTCTCCTACCACTGCTGAATGTCCCGGCTCTAGTAGCCACCTCTTCAACTGCCCAGGCCCATTACTACTGCAGTGGCACAGGGGCCAAGAATGTCCCAGCTCCTGTAGCTGACTCCTCTGCTGCCGCCCAGGACCGTCACAGTTGTTTGGAGTATCCCGGCTTCCCTACCTGACTCCCCAGTGTCCAGTCCAGTGGCTATGGCAGTGGCACAGGGGCTGAAAATGTCCCGGCTCCCATAGCTGGCTCCTCTGCCACCCAGGGCTGTCACAGGGGTTTGGAGTGTCCTGGCTTCCGTACGTGACTCCCAGGCGTCCAGTCCCATCACTATGGCGGCATCACAGGGGCCTCCGGTGTCCCACCTCTTACAACTGACTCTTCCGTTGCCCAGGCCAGTAGCTATGGCATTGGCACACGGGCCAAGAGAATGTTCTGGCTCCGGTTCCTGACTCCTCTGTAGCCCAGGACCGTCACAGGGGCTTGGAGTGTCTGGCTCCCGTACCTGACTCCCCATCTCCCAGGCCTGTTGCTCTGGCGGCAGCACAGGGGCCGCGTGTGTCCCAGCTCCAGTAGCTGACTCTGCCACTGTCTGGTGTTTCAGCGTTGGTCACAATCTCTGGTCTTTTAATTTCATAAATGTTGGGTAACTGATGGTTTATTGTGCTGTTTCTCTATAGATATGCCATGAGTTCAGGAGCCAGAATCAGCTCCATCCTACTCAGTCGCCATCTTCCCAGCATCCTTGCACAATCTCTATTTCTTATAGGCCAACCCCAAGAAAAAAGAAGAGACTCTTAAAAACATCTTGTAAGCATTACTTTTTTATGTTTACCATTCTTGTTGCTAGAAAGCTAATTAAGTTTGAAGTACAATCAGTTTTCTCAGGAAATGGTATGGGTGTTAATTGAAGTTGTGTGAACCTAGCAAGTTTCAAGTATCAGTGGAGTCAATGAAATTTTGGTCACCACACCTTTGAGAATCTCTCTCAAACCATGAAGTTTTTATTTTTTTCCAGATATCAAATAAGGAAACCTATTAACTACAGAACTAGATATTAACAGGATTAACATTTACATTTCCAGAAGAGGGGAAGGGGGAATTTGGGTAATATAATCATTTAAACATTACTACTGCTATTCCCCAAAATGCAGAAACATATGACATATTTTATTAATCGAACATACCTACACAGTGTTAGTCCACTTTTTTATTATATCCTAAAATAAGTGTTTAACATTTTAAAGGCCTTATGGAATATATTGATGTTCCTGAGTGTAGGTTGATATAACTTAAAATGGTGCTCCTTAGAATAATGGAATTATACCTCCAAATGTCTCCCTACTGGTACCTATGATAATCTTTAACTACTATTCTGACTTGAGATTTTGATGGTACCCATTAAGTTCCTAATAGCTTTAGGAGTGATAATATATCAAGCTATGATGTATTGTGAAACATTAAGTGAGAATTAATTGACCAGATCCTTTTTAACAAAACATTCTATTAAAAAGAAGTTTTCCAAGAAGGAATATAGAAAATTATCTGGTGGGAGTGAACTTGATTAGTTAGAGACTAATGGGGGCATGCAGCATAAAGATACTGTGGGGATACCTGGATGATGGTGCAAAATTATCTATGAGTAGGAACAAATACAAAAGAAGAAGAATAAAAGTTTGGGGGGAATTTAGCAAAAGATTACTATGCTAAATGTGTGTGTGCTAAGCACTGGGTGAGGCACACACACATTTAGTTTTTTTCTTATACACTAGAGTTAGTCATTACATACTTCAAAATTCTGCCAAGGCCAGCTATGCATACAGCTGTGGGTTTTGGTTCAGTTTTTACTGAGAGTTCTTGTATTTGAATTTCCAAGTGTAAGAACCAGGAAAAAATAAGACAAAAAATTTTAATGGACACCAGTAGCTTTCTACCAGGAAAGGAACTAAACAACATTTGAGTAGCTATAGTCTGATGAAAGGGAAACATTGCACTGTAATTTTTCTGGCTATTTAAAAAGAGTCATTAAAATCCATCAAGGTATCTTGCCTTATCTTCAAAGATATGAAGATAATTTTGGATATTATATTCCAGCCTAGGCATACATTTTAGTGAAAATTCAATTTCAGTAGTGAGTCCTTGTAGCAGAAATACTAATTCTACTCTTTCAAGTTGTGCTTGACATTTGATGTTAAAGACACAAGAAAAGAATGTTCAATCATATAAAATGGACAAATGACAAATATTATTGTGGGTCAAGATTTCTTTTAAATTTAGTTCTTTAGTGATTGACACTGCACTCAGAACAAGTGATTTTCATCTTTTTCACATTTCTCTAGAGGATAACACCCCAGCAAATTAAAATAAATATAGACAATAACTAGTTTTATATTCATGTAAGTGGGACTTTAGCCTCAGAATTTTAGCCTTCTGGGCTGTTTTGTCACCTGTGCCTCTTCTGCAATTTGTGGTGCTAGTATACTATAAGTTCTCATAGCAATAAGTCTTTGGATTAATTAGGATCTGTATATATGAGCTGAGAGAAAATTTACACAGCAAATACAGTAATATAAATACACTTAAATAAAACCTTTATCTGTGTACACTCATAACCATGACACCAATTTGACACTTGAAAAGATAATAACTCTGTTGCTAGTCGGCCCCAAAACCTTCTGTTTTGTGTTCAATAAACGTTCTGTTGTTGTTCTTAAATGAATAGGGGATGGAGGGAGTAAGTGTACTGATATCAAGAATTGCATATAATATCAACTCCATTTCAACCAAATACAATTATGCATTACATGTATAGCATCATTTGGAAATGATTTTAATATGTGTTTCCAAACACATCAGCTTAATGGACTTAGTTGATCATAAGTAATGTGAAATTCATAATTTTAATTGGAAATCATTGTTGAAATTGCACTTTTGCACAATCAAAATGTCCAGTACCTGAACAAATAGGACATTCCAAATAGGCAGATAGTGAAGTGAAAAAGAAGAGGAAGGAAGGAAGTGAAAGAAAAAATGTCTCTCAGTATGGTGAAATAGGTGTTGTCTTTGTAGCATATTCTTTGATCAAAGAGAAAAAGACTCAATGGATCAAAATGTATCATTCTGATCAAAATACTTTGGGGGATTTTATGTATGAACAGTCCCTCACGATCCTGTCTTAGTATGCTGATATTTAGGACAATGATATTGTGGAGGTCCAAATACACAGGGAAATTCTCATCATCAGGAGAGAACTTCAATTCTAAACTTGTAGAAAAAGTATCACCCTCATTGTGATTATGAAAGGTTAACAAGGAGATAAGAATCCAAGACTTTGGTAGAAGCGTCAAGTGTAGAACCTGAAATTATAATGAATTACCAGCTTTCCTGTGTTTCTATGTATTAGGTAGAGCTGTTTTGACTCCCTGACTTGGTAGTGTTGCCTAACGGAGTAGGTGTCCTGTAGAGTCCAGTGGCACAGCCTCCCCTATCACCCAAGCTGTGTATTGGAGGTGCACCCTTCATGTGGCCTGAGTTCACCCTCCTCTTGTAGTTGAGCCTTTGTTGCTGTTGGCAGGTCAGTGGGAAGAATTTAACCAGACCACTCAAATGCAAGGACTGGCTGTGACCACTGACCACCAACATCTGCCATCGTTGGAGGGTCAGCTGTGCAGAAGCAGGGTGGTGGTGCTCCAGCATGGTCTGTAGCTGTCTACTGGGGTTTCTCAGGTGGTGCACGTTATGGTCAGTCCCCACCTATGTTTTGTCTGGAGTCACACTGTTTGAGCTATAAAGCAGTCCATAATGACAGTTATTTGTGCTGGGCTTGGAGATTCCCAGGTGAAGCCAAGCTGTGAATCTAAGCTGACTGCTGCTAGTGCTGTGCCTGAAGCCACTTAGCAAGAGGTATGGGGCTGCCTTGCTTGTTTGAAAGGATTTCAGAAGTTGTAAAGCATGAGCCAAGATTACCAATTCATATGGAAAAGCCACTGTTGTTAACAGCTGCAAATTGTGTAGGATGGAGCCTCAGGGGATCTCTAGGGAAGGGTAAATGGAGTCTCAGATGTAACTCCTGCTTGCAGAATATAGCCTTTATAATTCTGTTGGGGGAGGGTTCAGGGACAGTTGAGACAAAGAAACATGTCCCAAATGAAAGAACAGATCAAAACTCCAGAAAAAGAATTAAACAAAATGGAGATAGGCACTCTATCAGATGAACAGTTCAAAACATTGGTTATAAGGAATCTCAAGGAACTTAGTGAAGAACTAAACAGCATAAATACACTAATTGAAATGAGGGATACACTTACTGAAATAACAATTTTCAGGGAAAAACAGTAGAGTGGATGAAGCTGAGAAGCAAATATAGGATTTGGAACAAAAGGAACAGATAAACAACATATCAGAACAACATGAAGAAAAAAGAATAAAAAAAATGAGGTTAGTGTAAGCAGCCTCTGGGACCAGCATTCCAACTTTTGCATCAAGGGGTGCCAGAAGAAGAGAAAGAACAAGAAATTGAAAGTCTATTTGAAAAAATAATGAAAGAAAATTTCTCTAATTTGGTGAAGGAAATAGACATATGAGTCCAGGAAGCACAGAGTCCCAAACAAGATGGATGCAAAGAGGCCTACTCTAAGACACATCATATTTAATATGCCAAAAATTAAACATAAAAAGAGAACCTTAAAATCCAAAAGAAAACAGGAGCTACTGTAGGGTAGGTGGAGGCAGTCTGGTTTCCTCACCCAGGTGTCTGGGTAGCTAAGGGGAGTAGCATTCACATAGCCTTGGAGGGGCCTGATAACCAGTGTTCTCATAGCCTCGAGACTAGGTCTGATAAACTGTTCTCATATCATGAAGTGGGCTCGCATGTACAGAATTATGTTATGTTATATAATTTCTGGCATCTTGCTGGCTTTGAATATTTTTCCTTATACATGTCTTACAGAACAGAGGTCCAAGGGGGGCAATATTTGGCCCACTCGGGGATACCAAAAACTGGTACAGAACAACAGGCCCCCCTGCAAGGACAGTATACTAATACTGTCCTGGCCACCTACTGGACTCTACTGTCCACCGCCAGAGGGAAGATATCTCTCAAAGCCAGGGATTTGTGAAAAGGAAAGAAAATGTTTATTTAAAGCTATACAGACTTAAAATAGTAACCCCATGTCCCCCATTAAAATATCAAAGTCCTTTAGGATAACCACAGATGTCCACAGCACTTCCTTCTCCCCCTGCCCTAATTCAGGGTACCATAACTCTGGAAAAGAACCACATGTCTGTGTTTCAGGCTGCTGGCACTGTCAGCTGTGTCACTGTCCAAGCAGGATCTCTAATTACTCCAAAGCCATGTGGCACCTTCTCATGGCCTACTGGCAAGAGTTCTTTGTACCCATTTTCCAGGCAAAGTCTCTCCTGCTTCCCAGGCCACATGGCCAAATGGAATACCCCAAAGCCACGTGGTCCTCTTCTACCAAAGCTTCAGTGGTCTGCACTCTGGCCAAAACTGCATGGCTCTCTCCTTCACTGGCCAAGAGGGGGTCCTCACTCTGCCAAAACTGCATGGCTCTCCCTCTGCACTGCCACAGCCGCGTGGCTCCCTTTCCTTCTCACATGGCTGCGGGGGTCCCCACTCTGGCAAAGCCACATGGTACTCCTTCATTTGGCCAAGAGGGGGTCCTCACTCTAACAAAACTTTGTGGCTCTCCCTCAATGGCTGTCATGTCTGGGTTTTAAGTCCCTGTGCCAGTCCTCCTTTGCAGCCCCATTTCCGACTCCTCCTACAATCAGTTACACCTGCCAGCATTCCTGTATATTCTGTTTACTGAGCTGCCATCATGAGTCTGGGCAGGTGTGGCCTCATGGCATGGATCCAATCATTTCTAAGCTCTTACACAGGCACTGTAACTCAGGGGACCTGCCCCCAATTACATCTTGGGTGGAAGTCACTTCCATCCCCCTGGCTCAGAGCTTGACCACAGCTATTTAACATATTTATGCAGCTAGTTAAAGGTTATAGATATGTTAAATGACCATTCCAGAGGTTATCTGTGAAACTGTTGCTATGCAAAACAGCTCTCAATGGCCCTGATTCATTTGTCCCTTCCCCCAACTTACACATGTGTCAGGGGTGAGGACATCTTATATGTCTTTCTAATATTCCCTGGACACCCTGAGTTCTGGACCCCATTTCAAAACCCTTTTTGGGGCCCTCCTCTTGGCTGCACCCTGTTACACATGAATACCATGACCCTGCCTGGCCATGTAGGCTGGCAACACAGCTACCTACCTGGGAGTTACCATAAGACTGTTAGTTGATTTTTTTCAAAGAAACTTAGCAGAATAGAAAGGATTGGCAAGAAATATTTAACGTCATTAAAAGCAGGCACCTACAGCCAAGATTGCTCTACCCAGCAAAGCTATCATTTAGAGTAGAAGGGCATATAAAGAGCTTCCCAGACCAAAAAAAAAATTAAAGAAATTCATCATCACCAAACTATTATTATATGAAATGTTAAAGGGACTTATATAAGAAAAAGATCAAAACTGTGAACAATGGCAATAAATACATATCCATCAACAACTGAATCTGAAAAACTAAGCAAAGAGAGAAGATGAAGGCCAGGTAGGTGGAAGCTGTGTCCACTTGCTCTTTCCCAAACTCAGATACTTGGCTGATTTTCCAAAAATAAACTGGATAGTCAATGGACTTTTAGCTGATATGAAGTTTGGAGGCTAAGGAGTGCGCAAGATGCTTCACTACAGGTGGTAAGTAGATTTTATAGGTTGAAGGGGAAATACCACATGCGGGGCACCTGTAGCCATGGAGAGTCTAGTGAGAAATTGCAACTTTGTGGCTCCCTTCCCTACCAGGACATAGAAGCCCCACACCCAAGCCAGGAGTGACTTGGATACACAAAATCAGGGATATCCAGGCCACACACAGAAAGCAGCATACCCATAGCTGAAGTGGCAGATGCTAACCAGGACAGTGACAGAGAGAGCTATCTTCACCTGGGTCAGGCAGAGGCAGACCATGGCCAACCTTGATGGTGAGAGACTTTTGGCTTTTTGTAGAGGTGTTGTATGGAAAGCCAGGCAGTGTCTCAGTGCTGTAGTTGGCAGCACCAGAGGGACTTTTTAAAAAGGGAAGCTGAGGTGTGCTGGGCAGAGACCCTAACCTGTGCACAGCTGTCCTGCCAGCAAGGGGAAAGCATTGATGGTGCAGTTTGCTCCCACTGAATGCAGCTGAGCAGTGAGATTGGAAAGGCGCATAGCAAGGGGAGATTTCAGCCACAGCACTGTGCAGCTGGCAGGCCAGAAGCTGTGCAGAGTGGAGAGTTCAGGACTGTATCTGCGGTGACAGCAGTCAGCAGAAAACTTGTCAGGTGAGAGTTGAGCACCTGATATTATTTACAGCCAGACAGAGACCCCTTCCCCTGCAGAGATCAAACCTCTGGGAAGAAAAGAATGCCCACAGCCCTCACCTCTTCCAGGATCACAAGCACCACCAACATGGAAGCTCTGCAAAACAGACAGGTCAGGCTCAAGAAACCCCTTCACGGTGCACATCCACAAGAGAAAAACAGATAGAAAAACACCCAAAGGGCCCATTTTTAACTCCTCTCAGGGGGAAAACAAATACACTGGATCCTAGACCCCTATTCCACTGAGGCCAGCAAAGCAGAGCTATCAAAAACCAGTGCAGCAAGGGGGAATTACGGCCCCACCCAGCCTTGGTTTGCACATAGAGCTGTCATCAAAACCAAGCAGGAAAGAAGACTCTTACACAGATTGGCCCCTTCCTTAAAATGGACAGCTAATTCATCAAAAAGCTATAATTTATTATAAATAAGCTGGGACAGACAAAGATAGGTGGTATAAGGGTGGGAGGAACATACCCAGAATTTTCCCAGAAGACTGAACAATGTGTCCCAGGGGAGACCTTGGGGTCCCACCCTACCCATCCCAACAGAAGCTCCCTCTAAGAAAAGGTTGAATGTGAAATAGGTGGTGCTGCCAGAAGTTGGAAAACCCATTATGGGACCTTCAGCTGATAAAAATCCAGAGGCAGATCCAGAAAGAAAAGACAGAGGAAGATGGTGGCAATGTAGGTGAGAGATGAACCCACTTGCTCATGCACCTAACTTGGACACCTAGCCAATCTTCAAAAGAACAGAGTGAACAGCCAACAGAATCCCAGCTGATATGAAGTTTGGAAGCCAAAGTGTGGAGAGGATGCTTTAAAACAACCACTAAGGAGATTTTGTAGACCAATGGGAGGGTCTCTGGGCCTTGCACTGGAGACTGCAGCTGCTTCAGGGACATTGGAGGAGAGACAGGTCAGTGATAACAATTTAGTAGTTCCCTCCCCTCCCAGAATAGAGAAGTCCCAGACCCATGCCATGTAAAGATACTGGGGGGATAAAAAGAAAGTAAGTGACATACAGCTTGCAGCACACCCTGGCTGGGGTGGCAGTCACTGTCTGGGTCAGTACCAGAGTAATTAGGGAGCCAAGTGACACCTAGAGCTGGGACAAGAGATGGGCCATGACTGGCTGTGACCCAGAAAGACTCTGGACTGGTCAGAGAGTTGGTCTGCGTGGAAAGCCAGGTGTTTGTTAGGATAGGCATCCGACACCCAAAGAGACTTTTTTCAAAAGGGGAACTGAGCCGCTGTGCAAGAATTGCATGCACACAGGGACCTCATGTGTGTAGCGGTCATGCCAACAAAGAGGGAGGAGTGTGGGCATGATTTGCTCCCACTCAGTGTGCCTCACTCATGGTTTGGTAAAAGGGGGACAGCATGGGCTTGGAGAAGCAGTGGTGCCCAGAGAGGCTTTTTTCAATAAGGGAACTGAGACACTGTACAGGTACATCATGCTCATGCAGCTGCCAGGCCAAAGAAGAGGGAGGAGAGTGGGTACCATTTGTTCACTCTCAGTATACCTCATGGACTAATCAAAGGGTTGCAAAGCAAGGTGGGTTATAGGCACTGACCTGGCTCATATCGACAGAGTGGACAGTGCATGCTGCACAGTGCTCTGGGGGCATGGACTGGAAATCAAGCACCTGTGAATACTGTAGCCCAGACTGAACCCCTATCCTTTCAGAACCACAGAAAAGGGAAAAATTAGAGCCCAGCCTCCTTCTGCCTGCAGGATCCAGGAAGACCTGAAAAACAGGCTTGAGTGGTATAAAATCAGCAAGGGGCTTTTTTTTTCCCCAAGAGTAAAATAATAAAACCTAGATCTGTGAGAAAAATGGAGACAGATACAGAAAGAAGTCAGAAGGCAAACATCAACAGCTGAGACAAATTTCATTTTGCTGCCCTTCAGAACTTGCATGTTTTTCTTTAATTTCACTTCTTTCCATTTATTTAGTTTGTTTTGGTTTCTTTGTTTTTACTGTTTGATTTTTTTATTCTCCCATTCATATGGCATTCTAATTGTTCTTTCACTTCACTAATATTCCAAATAACACACTACTCTTGGTCTTTCACTTTCTATTCTTATTTATCAGATTATATATTTCTTATCATAGTATTGTTATTCCAAATCCCACACAGCACCCTTCCCTGTGTTTAATCCACTTCACTATCTCCCTGAGCTTTATTACTGTTGTAGTTAACTTTGTTTCCTCACACACTACACCAAGTTTCTAACCCTTACTCTATTTCTCCTTAGTCTCAACGTGCATAACTGCTCTTCTTTCTTAAGTCAGCTCACATACTTCTCCCCTGTTAATAAGAGTCTTATTTCTTTTTCACCTTTCATAAACTGGCTAGTTGGGTGAAATATCATAGTTATTGCTATACTTCTCCAAAAGAACTCCTATTTTTTCACTATTTGTTTGTACTTTAAATCACATAGAATACTCTCCTGGTGTCTTACCCCATTTGGCCTTCACCAAACGCCTGATCAGTTGAGTGAGGAATTTTATTTCATTGTTTTCTCTTTCCCTTTTTTTATCCCCCTCCCCTCAACCTGGGCTATACTCCTTGCTCTTATTAGTTTGCTTCCTTCAACCTCTCAAAATCATTTTTACTGCAGATATCTCATATTCACTTTTCACATTTCTACAATACTCTTATACCCATTCTACCTTTCTTAAACTTCATTCAGCTGTCATTGCTATTGACCCTCCTTTAGGTTTTCTGCAATTGTGCTCCCGTTGGTCTAGAACTTTTTCAATTTTACTTCAAACCTCATAGTATACTCTTGCCTCTTACCCCATTGTTTCCACTGTCCTTTCATGTTTTACTTACATTGTAAGTTTTGTTCTCTCCTTTTCTTTTTTTTAAATATTTTATTTATTTATATTTAGAGGGGAGGGGAAGGAGAGAGGGAGAGAAACATCAATGTATGGTTGCCTTTTGTGCGTCCCCTGCTGGGAACTGGCCTGCAGGGAACTGGTCTGCAACCCAGGCATGTGCCCTGACTGGGAATCGAACCGCGATTGTCTGGTTTGCAGGCCCGTGCTCAATCCACTGAGCTACACCAGCCAGGGCTGTTCTCTCCTTTTCTTTGCCTTGGTTCTATCACAATTCCTATCAATTATCCTCCCTCTTACACACCATATTTTCCCCTCTTTTAGTTATCTCATATTCTCTTTGTCATATCTTATAATATCCACAATCTTTCTTCACCTTTATTAATCTTAGTTCAATGAGAATGAAACTGCTGATGTGGTTGGGGGGTTCTTTTTGCTAGTTCAGGTATGGTTTTCTGGTAACACTGCTTTGTTAACCAACAACCATACAACAGTATAAAAGACAACATGGAAGTTGCATATAACAGTAAACTCACTGGAGGGGAGAACAAATCAACAAAGAAGCCACCAATAGGTAAAAGCCAAGTACAACAAGAGAAGCCACACCACTGAGTCCCATGGAACACCTACCACAGAAGTTCACCTTATGAAGACAACAGGCAAAGCACAGTATCTAGAATCACAGGAGAAAACAAAAAGAGTCACCTAAAATGGGTAGACAAAGAAAGAACTCACAATTGAAATGAATGGAAGATTCCCCAGTAAAAGAGCTAAATGAAATGGAGGCAAGCAAATCATCAGATATAGAATACCAAAGAATGGTTAAAAGAATGCTCAAGGAACTCCATGAAAACTACAAAGAACTCAGTGGGAACTACAACAGTATGAAAATGAAATGGAAACTATAAGCAAGCATGAGGAAGAAATGAAGAACACAGTATCTGAAATGAAAAATACACCAGAAGGAATTACAAGCAGGCTGGATGAAGCAGATGACTGAATAAGTGAGTTCTAAGACAAGGTAGAAAGAAATATCCAGATAGAGCAGCTGCACAAAAAAAAACAAACCCTAAAAAATATGAAGACAGATTAACAGAACTGCAGGGCAACATGAAACACAACAACATAGAATCATAGAAATACCAGGAGGAGAAGAAAAGGAACATGGGATAGAAACTCTGTCTGGAAAAATATAGACAGAAAAGTCCCCTAACCTAGAGAGAGGAAAAGCTATGCAAGTTCAGGAAGCACAGAGGATCCCAGTCAAGATGAAACAAAAGAGACCCACTCCAAGAACATAGAGAAACTGCCAACTTTAAAGACAAAGAGAGAATATAAAGGCAGCAAGGCTTAAACATGAAGTAACATACAAGGGAGCTCAGAAAAGGCTAGAACCTGATTTCTCGACAGAAACACTACAAGGCAATGGTAACAGATATTCCAAATAATGAAAATCAAAGGCCACCAACCAAGACTACCCTATCCAGCAAGGCTCTTAATTAAAATGGAAGACCAAATAAGGAATTTCCCAGACAAAAGAAGGCTGAAAGAATACACCTCCACCAAACTAGCACTGCAAGATATACTAAGGAACTGTTGTGAGAAGATGAAGAAAGAGAGAGAGAGAGAGGAACAAAGGTACAAAGAGGGAAAATGAATAATAACCTATCAATAATAACCTCAAATGTTAATGCATTAAATGCTCCCATCAAAAGACATAGGGTAGCTGAATAGATAAGAAAATAACCTGCACATATGTTCTGTACAAGACACCCACCTCAGAGCAAAAGACCTACACAGACTGAGAGTAAAGGGTTGGAAAAATATTCTAAGCAAATAGACAGAAAAAAACCCTGGGATAGAAATACTTATATCAGAAAAGAATAGACTTCAAAACAAAGGCTATAAAAAGAGACACAGAAGGATACTTCATGAATGGCAGAATTCATCAAAAAGACATAAATATTATAAACATATATACAACAAACAAAAGACCACCCAAATATATAAGGAAAATCTTGGAGAACTATAATAAAGATATAGAGAGCAATACACTTATACTAGGGGAATTTAACACCCACAGTAAAAAATGTATTGATCTCCCTAACAAAGTATCAACAAGGATATTGTGGAATTACACAATGCCTGAGAATAAATGGACTTAACATATATATATAATCTTACACCCCAAAGAAGGAAAATACATATCGTTCTCAAATGCACATGGAATATTTTAAAGATAGACCACGTGATAGGATGCAAAACAAGTCTCAACAAATTCAAGAACATTGAAACCATACCAAGCATTTTCTCAGACTTGTACAAGGGCCTGAAACTAGAAACCAATCTCAAAGAAAAGTCTTAAAAACACTTAAGTTCATGGAGATTGAATAGCATGCTATTAAACAATGAATAGCTTAATAATGAGATCAAGGAAAAATAAAAAAGTTTCTAGAAATGTAAAAGAACACATAACAATCCAAAACCTTTGGGACACAAAGGCAGACATGAGAGGGAAGTTCATAGCAATATAAGGCTTCATAAAAAAGATAGAACTACTTAAAACAAACAACCTACCCCCATATCTAAGAGAACTGGAGGAACAACAGCAAACAAATCCTGGAGCAAGTAGAGGGAAGGAAATAACCAAGATCAGAGCAGAATTAAATGACATAGAGACTAAAAGAATAACTCAAATTATCATTAAATCCAGTAGTTGATTCTTTGAAAAGAAAAACAAAATTGACAAGCCTTTAAGCACCCTCATGAAGAAAAAAAAGATACAGGACACAAGTAAATAAAATTAAAAACGAAAGAGGAGAGATTGCCACTGATACCACAGAAATACAAAGAATTGTAAGAAATTATTATGAACAACTATGTGTGAAGAAATTTGAAAACCTGGGTAAAATGGCCAAATTGCTTGAAAAATATAATCTTCCAAAGGTAATTGAACAACAATAAAATAATTTAAAAAATAAATCTCTCTTAAAAATGAATAAAAAAGAAACAGAATGTGTGATCAGAGCAATAACAGCTAATGAAATTGAAGCAGTAATAAATAAAACCTCTGGCACACAAAAGCCCTGGACCAGATAGTTACACAGGAAAATTCTAAAAACCATTTAAGGAAGAGACATCCCCTATCTTTCTCAGACTATTCCAAAAAATCCAAGAATAGGGAATACTCCAAAACTGTTTACACGAGGCCAGCATCATCCTAATCCAAAAACAAGATAAAAAATAAAAAATAAAGAAAACTACCAGCCAATATCACTGGTGAACATAGACATAAAATACTTAACAAAATATTGGCAAACTGGAGTTGTCTATATATTTAAAAAAAATCATACAACATGATCAAGTGGGATTTCTCATAGGGGTCGAAGGATGGTTCAATATTTGTAAATCAGTACATGCAATACATTACATAGACACAAAGAAAGAGAAAAATCACATGATCACATCAATACATGCCAAAAAGGATTTGATAAGGTACAACACAGTTTTTGATAAAAACATTAATAAAAGTGGGAGTAGAGGGAGCATACCTCAACATAATAAAGGTCTAATATGAGAAACCTACAGTGAACATCATCTTTAACTGGCAAAAAATAAAATTTTCCCACTAGAATCAGTAACAAGACAAGGGTGTCCACTTTTACCACTTCTATTCAACATAGCATTGAAAGTTCTAGCCACTGCAATCAGACAAGAAAAAGAAATAAAGGGCATCCAAATTGTAAAGAAGGAAACAAAACTCATTGTTTGCAGATGACATGAAAGTGTATATAGAAAACCCTATGAATTCCTCCAAAAACTACTCAATCTAATAAGTTAATTTAGCAAAACAGCAGCATACAGAGTCAATATTCAGCTATTGAATGCATTTTACACCAACAATGAAATATCAGAAATAGAAATCAGAAAAAATCTCATTTCTTATAGCAACAAGAAAAATATAGAACTTAGGAATAAACCCATCCAAGTTGATAAAAGCAGTTCTCAGAAAACGGCACCACATTGGAGAAAGAAATTAAGAAAAGCACAAATAAATGGAAGTATATGTTTTGTTCAAGGATTGGAGGAATTAACATCGTCAAAACTACCCAAAACAATTCTAGATATAATACAATCCCTATTGAAATACCAGTGGCATATTTCACAGATATAGAATGAACATTTCAAACATTTATTTCGAACCATAAATGACCCTGAATAGCTGTGGAAATTTTGAAAAAGATGAACAAAATAGGAGGGATCACAATACTTGATATAAAACTATACCCAAGGCCACTGTAATCAAAACACTTCAGTACTGACCTAAGAAGAGACACATAGATCAATGGAGCAGAATAGAGAAGCCAGAAATAAACCCAACTCTCCATGGTCAATTAGAATTTGACATAGGGCTCATGAATATACAATGGATTAAAGATAGACTCTTCAATTAATGGTGTTGGGAGGACTGGACTGGTACATAAAAATATGAAAGTAGTCCACCAACTTACACAATACACAAAAATAAACTTGAGATGGGTAAAGAACTTAAATATAAATTGTGACATCATAATGTCTTAGAGGAAAATGCAGGCAGGAAAATTTCAGATATCCAACGTAACAATATTTTTACTAATATATGTAAGACTCTTTCCTTTAGCTATGTAACAGGCATACTGAGACAAAAAATATGGCCCAAATGAAAGAACAAACGAAAGCTGCACACAAAAAACAATACAACTAAGTGATGAAGAGATAGCGACCCTATCAGCTACAGAGTTTAAAACACTACTAATCAGGATACTCAGAGAAATAGTTGAGTATGGTCACAAAATAGAGGAAAAAGTGAAGGCTATGAAAAGTGAAATAAAGGAAAATGTACAGGGAACCAACACTGATGGGAAGGAAACTGGGACTCAGATCAGTGGTTTGGAGCACAAGGAAGAAATAAACAATCAATCACAACAGAATGAAAAAACAAAAATTCAAAAAAAAATGAGGAGAGGCTTAGGAACTTCTGGGACAACCTTAAATGTTCCAACATCCAAATCATAGGGGTGCTAGAAGGAGAAGAGGGAGAACAAGAACTTGAAAATGTATTTGAAAAAAAAAAAAAGAAGAAGAAGGAAAACTTCCCCAACCTGGCAAAGGAAATAAACTTCCAGGAAGCTCAGAGAGCTCCAAAGAAGTTGGACCCAAGGAGGCACACACCAAGGCACATTATAATTACACTACCCAAGATTAAAAATAAGGAGAGAATCATAAAAGCGTCGAGAGAAAATGAGACAGTTACCTACAAAAAAGTTTCCATAGGACTATCAGCTGATTTTTCTAAAGAAACCAAACCTTACAGGCCAGAAGGGGCTGGAAAGAAGTATTCAAAGTCATGAAAAGCAAAGACATACACCCAAGATTACTCTAGCAAAGCTATCTTTTAAAATGGAAGGGCAGATAAAGTTCTTCCAAGATAAGGTGAATTTAAAGTTCATTATCACCAAACCCTTATTATATGAAATGTTAAAGGGACTTATCTAAGAAAAAAAGATCAAAACCATGAAGACAAAGATGACAACAAACTCATAACTATCAATAACTAAGCCTAAAAACAAAACTAAAGCAAAAACTAACTAAGCAAACTAGAACAGGAAGAGAATGACAAAAATGGAGGGTTATCAGTGGGGAGGGGGAGAGGGGAGAATGGGGACAAAGGTACAGGGAAAAAGAATAATTGGTAGGTACAAAATAGATAGATGGAGGTTTAAAATAGTATAGGCAATGGAGAATCTAAAGAATTTATATATACAACCGGTGGACATATACTAAGGGGGGACAAACACTGGTGAGAGGAGGGTATAGGGTAGAAGAAAATAAAGGGGAGGAAAAAAACTAAGTCAAATGAAATAGCATAATCAATAAAATATGCTTTTAAAAGAACTAATAAATAAAATTATTTTGAGCACATGAAAATGATTTGCTTTTTTATATTTATTTATTTATTTATTTATTTATTTATTTATTTATTTTTAGAGAGAGAGAGAGGAAGAGAGGGAGAAAGGGAAAGAAACATCAATTTGTGGTCGCCTCTCATGTGGCTCCCACTGGGGTACTTGGCCTGCAACCCAGGCATGTGCCCTGACTGGGAACCAAACCTCAATCCTTTGATTCGCAGGCCCATGCTCAATCCACTGAGCTACACCAGCCAGGGCATGAAAATGCTTTATAACAATAAAATTTAAACTGAAGAATTCAGCCTCTGCAAATGTTGAACTTGTTTCGTCCTTAAGGAATAAAAAATGTTTTCAGCAGCATAGGAGAAATCACAACTTATATAGCATAATATATTATCATTGTCATGATTTTTCTAAGTAATATTAGAGCAAAGATCAGTTGGGAAATGCAATTATTTTGCTACCATAAAAACTTAACATGTAGTCTTTTATTTTTTATTTTTTATTTTTTATTTTTTATTGATTATGCCATTACATTTGCTCTATTCCCCCTCCCTTCCCCTCCACCCTGCATACCCCTCCCCCACCATTTCCCCCTTTAGTTCATGAACATGTGTCTCAAATTCTTTAGATTCTGTATTTCCCCTACTATTCTTACCCTCCCCCTATCTATTTTCTATCTACTGTCTATGCTACTTATTTTCTGTACCTTCTCCCCCCATCTCCTCCTCCCACTCCCCTGTTGCTAACCCTCCTTGAGATCTTCATTTCTATGTTTCTACTCCTGATCTAGCTGTCCTTTTAGTTTGCTTTTGTTTTAGGTGTGGTTGTTAATAACTGTGAGTTTGTTGTCCTTTCACTGTTCATGTTTCTTTAACTTCTTTTTCTTAGATAAGTCCCTTTAACATTTCATATAATAAGGGCTTGGTGATGATGAACTCCTTGAATTTGATCTTATCTGAGAAGCACCTTATCTGTCCTTCCATTCTAAATGAAAGTTTTGCTGGATAGAGCAATCTTGGTTGTAGGTCTTTGGATTTCATGACTTGGAATACCTCTTTCCAGCCCCTTCTTGCCTGTAAAGTCTCTTTTGAGAAATCTGCTGACAGTCTGATGGGGACTCCTTTGTAGGTGACTGTCCCCTTAGCTCTTGCTGCTTCTAGGATTCTCTCCTTCATTTTAATTTTTGGCTAATGTAATGATGATGTGCCTTGGTGTGTTCCTTCTTGGGTCCAACTTCTTTGGGACTCTCTGAGCTTCCTGGATTTCCTGGATGTCTATTGCCTTTGCCAGATTGGGGAAATTTTCCTTTATTATTTGTGCAAATATATTTTCCACTGGTGGTTGTGTCTTTCCCCCTTCTGGTACCCCTATAATCCGGATGTTGGAGCGTTTAAAGATGTCCTGGAGGTTCCTAAGACTCTCCTCATTTCTTTGAATTCTTGCTTCTTGACTCTTTTCTGTTTGGCCATTATTTGCTTTCTTCTGGTCCACTCCATTGATTTGAGTCCCAGTTTCCTTTTCATCGCTATTGGTTTCCTGTGCAATTCCGTTCATTTCAATTAGTTTCGCCTTCATATATTTGTCTAATTTCTGGCTATAATCAACCAGTTCTGTGAGGATCCTGATGACCAGTGTTTTAAACTGTGCATCTGAGAGTTTTGCTATTTCTTCATCACTTAGATCTATGGGCTCTGGGGCTTTGAGATCTTGTGACATTTTTGGTCTGTTCTGGCCCTTTAAGTGTGAGAAGCGGTGCCTTGGACTCCCAGGTTGCTGGGGTTGTGACGCTGTATGTGGGGGCGTGGTCAGAGCGGGGAAATGGCGGCGCCCTTCACTGCCACTTGCCGCGGGGACCCACCGGGCCCAGTCCAACCACCCACTCCCTCGCCTGACTGCCCGTGCACAAATGCACGACCACAGTCAACACGCAGCACCGCTTCCCCGCTGTCTCCTCCCGGTCGCTCGCCTGGTCACTCGCTTGGTCGCTCACTAGGTCCAACCCTGCGCCTGGATTCCGCGAGTCTGGATTCCGCGCCTGAGCCAGTCTGACCGAGTCCTCCTGTGCAACCCCGCTCCACCAGCCACTGGTTTTGCCCCTTACCGGTCAGGCTGAAGAATTTGTTGTTAACGGACTTCTGAAAAGTTCAATTTTCCGTGTTCTGGCTGTGATTTCTGTTGCTAATATTTAGTTGTCCCTAAACTTGGTTGTGTGAGAAGGCACGGCACATCCACCTATACCTCCATCTTGGCGGAAGTCCAGAAGAGTTTTAGAGCATAGAGCTCTCTCAGTTGTTGACACGCGTCAGCCGCACCTCAATCTCACGTGTGAATTCCCGGGTGTTAGGCTCCAGTCCCTGGAGTCTCCGGAGTTGCCCGCGCTTTTCCTAGAAAGCTACGGATCAGACTATAGAGGGTGAGGGCCAGAGTACAGCCAATCCTCTCCAGTGCTGGAGCTCTTCCCTGTAAGGATCTTTATAACCAGTGTTTTGAACTGTGCATCTGAAAGACTGGCTATTTCTTCATCACTTAGGTCTATCGGTTCTGGGGCTCTAAGTTGTCCTAGAGCCATTTTTTGGTCTATTCATGCTGTTAAGTGAGCGGAGCGAAGCCTTAGTTGTTTACCAGGACGGGGCGACCCAGGTCGCTGGTTTGTGACGCTGTGTGTGGGGGCGGGGTCAGAGAGGGAGCAATGGCGTTCCTCTCCGCTAGCCCAGCGCATCCAGTCACTCAAACGCCTCGGGCTTGCTTATCCGATCCTAATTTTGCGAGCCTGCTGCACCGCGGGGGTTTCCCTTCTCACGGGTTTCTCTACACGTAAATGCGCGCGACCAACCGACCCACCGCGCCTCTTCCCTGTGCGCTCCGGCAGCCAGCTCGCTGGCGATCAGCACCCTCGGTTGCCTGCGCGCACCGCCCCGGGAATGTTTTCTTGCTAACCTGCTCCGCTGCTGGCCTCGCTCCTCGTACCGGTCCAGCCGAGTATCTAGTTGTCCTTTGGACTCCGTATTGTCGATTTTCCATGTGGCTTGGTTGTGACTGCTGTTAAAAATAGTTGTTCTTAGATTTGGTTGTGCACAGAGGTGAGGTGGAACCTCCACCTACTTCTCCATCTTGGCGGAAGTCCACATGTAGTCTTTATAATTAATTTCAACCTCATTATTTACTTGACTGGGCACATATCTTTGGGAGAGACATATATATATATAGCGAATTGAAGAAGGATGTAAACACCTGCCTAACTAGCTAGATGTCTAGAATCAGCCCTGGTGATCAATGTGGTAACAGCCAGATTCCCTTTGATCCCACCTAATTATAAAATATGATAGTATTATTAAGTGAATGTTATTCATATAAAAATTGTGTGTGGTATGCACAGTGATTTTATGTGCATCTGAGAATGCTTTCCTAAAATCATAGCAATATGCATGTTTTATATACATATATTCACATTTCAGAAAGGTCTAAAGTCACTGAAATAGAATGAAGATAGTATCATCTCTATTTAAGACATATTTTAATATTAATATGGACAAAATATGTTTCTGAAAAATTATAGCATATTTATTTTGGTGGCTCTCAAACTTGTATTTTCAGCCTAGACCTTTCCACAGTTTCAATTCTGTATAGTCAACTGTCTACCTGCATATCCCACCCATCCTTCACATGAACATGTCTAACATGGAAATCATGTATTTCTCTATCTAAGCTTCTTTTCCTTGTGCTATTTCCACCTGTGGTAGAAATATACACTGTTACATTCAAGTTGAAACAACATTCTAATAATTCTACTTTCTTAGCATTTTTATTAAATGTTACCCCCTCTAATTCCTTATTGAGTTCAGTCTCTACTCATTTCTTCAACCCCTTCTGATTGTTTACACTCTTGGCTTCCTCAAAACTCTTCTGTCTACACTGTTTCTTGAGTTATCTTTTATGGAATGTATGCATATATCTGACCTTAGTATTCCTCTGACTAAAGTACTTTATTGGGACTTATATTTTAATTTTAAATGATAATTTTTTATTTTAATTGTTCAAGTACAGTTTTCTGCCTTTTACCCCCACCCCAGCCCAACCCCCCAGTGCTCCCCACCTCCCTCCCATTTCCAACCCCCTTAGTTTTTATCCATGTGTCCTTTATACTTGTTCCTGCAAACCCTTCCCCTTTTCCCCTGAAATTCCCTCCCCTTTCTCCTCTGGTCACTGTCAGCCTGTTCTCTATTTCAGTGTCTTTGGTTATATTTTGCTTGTTTGTTTTACTGATTAGGTTCCTGTTAAAAGTGAGATCATATGGTATTTGTCTTTCACTGCCCAGCTTATTTTACTCAGCATAATGCTTTCCAGTTCCATACATGCTATTGCAAAGAGTAGGAGCTCCTTCTTTCTCTCTGCTGCATAGAATTCCATTGTGTAAATGTACCATAGGTTTTTGATACATTCATTTACTGATGGGCACCTAGGTTGCTTCCAGCACTTGACTATTGTAAATTGTGCTGCTATGAACATTGGGGTGCATAAGTTCTTTTAGATTGGTGTTTTGAGGTTCTTAGGACATAATCCTAGCAGTGGAATTGCCAGATCAAAAGGCAGTTCCATTTTTAGTTTTATGAGGAAATTCCATACTGTTTTCCACAATGGCTGCATCTGTCTGCATTCCCATCTACAGTGCACTAGGGTTCCCTTTTTTCCACAGCCTCACCAGCACTTTTTGTTTGTTGGTTTGTTTATTTACTACCACACTGCTACCAATAAATGATACTTTATTGGGACTTTTTTTTAATTTATTTTTTAAAATTGATTATGCTGTTACAGTTGTTCTATTCCCCCCTTCATTCCCCTCCACCCTGCCCCCCAACCCCACCATTACCCCCCTTTAGTTTCTGTCCATGTGTCTCAAGTCCTTTAGGTTCTATATTTCCCATGCTATTCTTGCCCCCCCATCTATTTTCTATCTACTGTCTATGCTACTTATTTTCTGTACCTTCTCCCCCCATCTCCTCCTCCCACTCCCCTGTTGCTAACCCTCCTTGAGATCTTCATTTCTATGTTTCCACTCCTGATCTAGCTGTTCTTTTAGTTTGCTTTCGTTTTAGGTGTGGTTGTTAATAACTGTGAGCTTGTTGTTCTTTCACTGTTCATGTTTCTTTAACTTCTTTTTCTTAGATAAGTCCTTTTAACATTTCATATAATAAGGGCTTGGTGATGATGAACTCCTTGAATTTGATCTTATCTGAGAAGCACCTTATCTGTCCTTCCATTCTAAATGAAAGTTTTGCTGGATAGAGCAATCTTGGTTGTAGGTCTTTAGATTTCATGATTTGGAATATTTCTTTCCAGCCCCTTCTTGCCTGTAAAGTCTCTTTTGAGAAATCTGCTGACAGTCTGATGGGGACTCCTTTGTAGGTGATTGTCCCCTTAGCTCTTGCTGCTTCTAGGATTCTCTCCTTCATTTTAATTTTGGCTAATGTAATTATGATATGCCTTGGTGTGTTTCTTCTTGAGTCCAACTTTTTTGGTACTCTCTCAGCTTCTTGGATTTCTTGGAAGTCTATTTCCTTTGCCAGATTGGGGAAATTTTCTTTTATTATTTGTTCAAATAGTTTTTCCACTGGTGGTTGTGTCTTTCCCCCTTCTGGTACCCCTATAATTCGGATATTGGAGCGTTTAAAGATGTCCTGGAGGTTCCTAAGACTCTCCTCATTTCTTTGAATTCTTGCTTCTTGACTCTTTTCTGTTTGGCCATTATTTGCTTTCTTCTGGTCCACTCCATTGATTTGAGTCCCAGTTTCCTTTTCATCTCTATGGGTTTCCTGTGGAATTCCATTCATTTCCCTTAGTTTAGCCTTCATATGTTTCTCTAATTTGTGGCTATAATCCACCAGATCTGTGAGGATCCTGATGACCAGTGTTTTAAACTGTGCGTCTGAGAGTTTTGCTATTTCTTCGTCGCTTAGATTTATCTCTGGGGCTTTGAGGTCTTCCTGCGACATTTTTGGTCTGTTCTGGCCCTTTAAGTGTGAGAAGCGGTGCCTTGGACTCCCAGGTCGCTGGGTTGTGACGCTGTATGTGGGGGCGTGGTCAGAGCGGGGAAATGGCGGCGCCCTCTACTGCCGCGCGCCACGGGGACCGCCGTGCCCCGGTCCAACCGCCCACTCCCTCGCCTGTCCTCTCGCCCGCAGACAGGCAACCGCAGTCAACACGCAGCACCGCCTCCCCACTGTCTCCTCAGCAGTCGCTCACCCGGTGGGTTGCTCGGTCGCTCGCTAAGTCCAATCCTGCGTTTGGAACCCGTGCGTCTGGATTCGCGCGTCTGGATTCCGCGCCTGGGTCCGTCCGACGGGAGTCCTGTGCAACCCCTCATGAGACGCCGGTTTCGCCCCTTACCGGTCGGGCTGAAGAATTTGTTGTTAACGGACTTCCGAAAAGTTCAATTTTCCGTGTTCTGGTTGTGTTTTCTGATGCTAATATTTAGTTGTCCCTAAACTTGGTTGTGTGAGAAGGCACGGCACATCCACCTATACCTCCATCTTGGCGGAAGTCCCCTTTATTGGGACTTTTGGATAAACATGTGTGTTTATCTGGGCCACTTCTTGAAGCCTATAAAACATGGTAGTAACTGCAACTGAGAAGGTATAAAATCACAGGGACAAAGGATGGGAGAGTAAACCCAAAAGACTAGGCATACTACACGTTTTTCAGGGGGGTGCATAAATTTATATAACACAACAGAAAAGCTAAGAATCTAAAGGCAGAAAGTAACTTTAGAGGCAAATTTACTGGTTTTGGCTTTCAGATAGAAAACAAGAAGATTGAATAAATAGTAAGATTCTAGATCCCCTTAACAACTCACTCTCCTTTATGCAACAGTTTTAGAGTAGATCATTTATATTAAAAAATTCTTTAATACCCTAAAATGTATGTGATATGCATGTAAACTACAAGTATTAATATAATTCTTTACAATAAATATGAAACATAATCATTTGTTAGCCTGGGCAATTTTGACCATCACTGTTGTTCTCTTGAAAGTTTTATGTGTGCCTTTCAGGCAACTCAGTGTTCAGAAAGCAGATTTTAATAAATATATAATGGACTTTCAATGGATGAGTGCAAATTGGCTTTTCAAAAATATGTTTATTGATTTTAGAGAGAGAGAGAGATACATTGATGTGGAAGAGAAACACTGATTGATTGCCTCCCATTTGCACCCCAAGCAGGGATCAAACATTTAACCTAGATATGTACCCTGACCAAGAATTGAACTGCTAACCCTTTGGTTATGGGATGACACTCCAACTGAGTCACACTGGCCAGGGTATGAATTGGCTGTTTTATTGAAGTGGGTTTATGGCATAGGGTATTTCTAGAACCTGTAACCTGAAAAATCTTAGATCTTTGTTTGTGGGGTTTTGAGATGCTATTGTATTGTAGTAGTTGGTGTTTAAGAAAGAGCAGTAGATAGAAACGATACATAAGGGATGAAGATGCAGAGATCTGGGAGAGATTACAAACTGTTGGTAACATACAGTGTGGAATTACATAAGAAATTTACAGCTTGCCTTGTATTTTGATAGGTTGCAAAGAATGACTAGTGAAGCATGGATATAGGATACAGAAAATCCAGTCTTTTGGGAAAAGAAAGATAATAAGGCTGAGATAAAAGGTAGGTAGGTCATAAAAGAGAATGAAATTATGTTTCATATGAGCAGGGTATGTGTTGTGATTTTGAGTTCTTTTCAATTTTCATCTCTCTGTAGTGGCAACTTGGGAGGCATATTATCATGACTGAATTGGAGAGCTGACAGAATACCAGAAAGTGTCATTGTATACTTTGGGACTACTGAAGATAAAAATCATAATACTTTTTTTTTTTGCACAAGGACCAGAGGAAATTAACCTCCAAATACAACTGAGGAATAGGTGCTGTTATAGCTTGTTTATGGATCAGTAGACTGATGAAATATGGCGAATCAAAAAAGATACAAGAATGCAGCCATTGAGCAGAAAATAAATTTGAGCCTTGCTTATCAACTCTTGATTTAACCAGAGACAGTTATATCCCAAACATGAGATTCAATATGGAAGCATGAAGGAATTAAGAAGTAAAATCTGATGAGTATTTTTCCTGAGATATTACAGCTGTCATCTCTAGGGCTCTAGTCTTGAGATAATGGTAAGTTAAGATACACATTTTATATTTTTCTGGGAACTCTTCATGGACTGTTTTCATATCAATGACAGTGCAGACAGACTGCTTGGTATAACTTTTGTATAATATAGCTACACTGAGGAACAGCTAGCAGTATTCATCTGAATTCTTTATTATTTCTCAAAAGGATCACTGTTTTCTGATATGATCTCTTTTCTTTTAAAAAATATTTTATTTATTTAATTTTAGAGAGTGGGGAAGGGAGGGAGAAAGAGAAGGACAGAAATATCAATGTGTGGTTGCCTCTCATACACCCCCTGTTGGGGACCTGGCCTGAAATCCAGGCATATGCCCTGGCTGGGAATGAAACCTGTGACTATTTGGTTCATAGGCCAGCCCTCAACCCACTGAGCCACAACAGCTAGGGCCATAATCTCTTTTCTAAAAAAAGTGTGTCAATGGTACATATTGTAGCTATGCTTCAGCATCTGAAGTCAGTCCTAAAGATCAAAAACATCAAGATGACCCTAAAAGAAAATAGTGATATGGTTATACAAGTGTTTTAAAAATTAAAAAACCTGATATCCTGTTTCTCTCTCTCTCTCTCTCTCTCTCTCTCTCTCTCTCTCTCTCTCTCTCTTTAAGCTTTAAGCATCATCTCATACAGCCATGAACATAAACTGTGACCAGTTTACTGAGTAAGGCTATACTCAAATGAACGTGTAAGGATATATTTGTGTTTCCTTTCTTGCCTTTGCATTTAATTTTCATATATAGCCATGTTTGTGCAGTAACTTTTAATGTGTCTTGTGGAGGCAGATGACCATAGAAATTTAACAGCAATGACAGGAGAGGAGAACCTGATAACCAGGGGAGGATGTGCTGTGCATTGTAGACAGGGCCAGAATATATAGAGGAGGGAGAAGCAGGGTTCTGATAGCAAAGGGAGCCAGGGTGTGTACTTTGTTTGCTAAAGAAACTAGCACATAGATAAGGAACTGACTTTTGATTATCTCCTCTTTATACCTAAAGGATATACTATTAAATGGATTCCTTACATACTTTTCATTATAGTTTAACAGTCATGCCAACATATTGTATTTTAGTCATAGAAAATGGACTAGTTTGGGAGACTGTTCCCAGTACAAGTGTTCACTTCAGAAGTCTACCTCTGCTGTGGTCTGGGGATTGTTGGGTTGGGTTGATGAGATGTTCTGAAGATAATTTTAGAGGTAAGTAATTTCCTATACTATTCTTGTTGCACAGAGAAGTGATTACAAGGTCTTTTAGTCTGTTACATAAATTATACACATGTGTGCCCTCATGAAGTCACTAACTAGAAAAATAGATGCCAAGGATAAATGTGACAAGTTTTCAAATTTTTCTTGGTAAAAACAATAGCAACACAACTACCAACATATATGACACTTTCTATGTTCCAGGAACTCATATAATTTTTTACATTTCTTATCTTATGCAATGCTCAGAAAAACCTATCAGAAAAACAGGCACTGATATCCTCATTTTACAAAAAAAAAAAAAAGATTTGAGATTGAATCCCACACAGGGTGGTTCCAGAGTCTGTACCCTTTATTGCTTTGAGGTACTGCCTCTCATAAGACAAGGCTATGTGTTTCTTGATGTGGTGTTATGACAGGACAAGAGCTTAGACTTATTTGTGAGCAAGTGAAGTTTATGTCTGGCTTAGTTAAGTCTTCCCTTTCCTACCTTTCATAACTTCCCCAACTGCCCTAGTGTCCCATGCTTTACTGCTTCCATACACTTTTGTTCTAATAGGAAAGTACATGATAAAATATATCCTCTAATGTATATATTATGGGATCCCTCTCAGAAATGTATTCCTTCAGGTATATAAAAAGGTTAACTCTCCCAGAAATATTTGCATTTTCAAAGAAGATACACGGAGAGGAGACTGGGGAAATACTGCACAGGTAAGATTTCTAAAAGTTCCTTAAATTGCAAAAAGGTAGATAATTACATACTTCCCCTACTTTAATGGGCAGTCTACCTTTATGTTGCTATCAGGACTTCTTGCCAGATGCAAAGGTCATAAGAAATTAGAGAGTTTTCATCTCACTTGAGAGGGTCCTACCTCCTCTAATCACCCTTAATTCATTATTACCCTCTGGATTTTTATGGAAAAGAAAGTTCCTTACCATTTGTGGTACAATGGGTAATAGTTCCAGGCTCACTTATTTGCTTGGTTTAGCAAATTAAAATACATGATTCCAGTGCAAATTTGTGTTTCATATAATGAACAGTTTTTAATATAAATGTGACCCATGCAATATTGGGGGCATACTTATACAAGAATTATTTTCTCTTTATCTGAAATTTAAGTTTGACTGTACATTTTGTATTTTGTCATGTTATCATACTCAGGGTAAATTTTAATTGTAAAAAGGAACAATTTCTGATTTGCAGATATTTTATGGTAATCTAAGTATGAGATGATGAGAGCATGAAGGAGAGTGGTGTCTGTGGTGAAAGGAACAAATCCATCCTTTCCATGGAAAAAGACTCAAAATGTAATTGTTTACCTGTGAGGGGATGATAAAGAGATCCTGGGAGCCTTGCACAGAAGTTATAAGTAACAAAGAAAAAGTCATTATAAAAGACTAAAACCAGAAACTCAGAGATTTTGATTCAATCTTGAGGAGAAAACAGGTTGCATAAATTAATTGGAACAAAGAATAGGTTGAGTTGAGGAAGTTGAATAAGGCTTAGGAGATTAGCCAAACTTAAACATTATTTCAAGCAATGATCTAGAAAACTGAAGGTACTTAGTTTGCTATTGGATAACTAACAATCAGAAATACCATAATAAAGAGAAAATGATAATATTTTGATATTATATAGTCATACTCCCATATAAATAAAGATCACACCTTATATTTAACAGTTTGTTTAAGATGACCAAAGTGTGATTGTTTGCAACCAAAACTAAGATTGCAAAATGCCACATACATAGTCTGTTATGGAAAAATTCCAAAAATCAAAGTTATTTTCTGAGGTCAAAAAATTCTTGAAGCATAAAAAATAATCTGTGTTCACTGAGTTATGAGTTTGTTTCCCCCTCAGGAGATGATTCTTCAAAGAGTAGATGCCAACTAAAGGATCAATTAGGAAATACAAGTTAGATTTATAAAATTACTTTTAACATGAATCTTACTTTCTGTTCTAGCAAGAGTGTTCATTAGATATTTTGATTTATTTAATTACAGTTTGATTTCAGAACTTAATAAATCATTGTTCATATGGTAAGGTAAATGTATCAGTAATTAGGCAGATTTTGTAAGACATGGATTCTGAGAGGTGGAATACAATGAGAGAAAAGCATTTTAAATATGAAGACAATGTTATAGGGCATACACAGTAGTGTAAGAGGAGGGTTACTGTGGAAACTGTAATCATGAATTTCATGACTTGTGAGATTTAACACTGTAGCAGGATTGTGACACTTTTTCCCTTTATTTTCAGAATCATTTATTTGTGAATAATTAAGAAAGAATCAGTCTCAGATATGACTTGAATCTGCCTAAACTGTAGGAGGATAGAAGGAAAAACACAGTATGAAAAGGTAATCTCAAAGTACATGAGTTTAACACACTGCAAGCTTTTACTGTACAAAAAGATAGAAAATGATTTTGAACTTTGACTTTATTTGCAGCTGAAGATTTCCAAAATACTTGGAAATGGGCACAGAAGCTTTATGACTTTTCTTGAAACTCCACAGGTCTAGTCATCACAACAGCAAATCAGTTTCAGGGCATAGGATATAGCTGAATGAAAGTGTCAACAGAAAGCAAGAGAGACTACAGGAATATGGATTTACTGAAGTATAACTTTCAACAGTGAAGTATGACTAACATACTTCACTGTCTGAGAAACAACAGCAGCAGATAGGCAAAGTGTGTAGCAGTCAGTGTATGAGTTGCTTTGTTCTTGGAAGCACTCTGGAGCCCTGGCTGATGTGGCTCAATGGATTGAGTTCTGGCCTGCCAACCAAAGGTTCACCAGTTGGGTTCCCAGTCAGGGCACATGCCTGGGTTGTGGGCCAGGGCCCTAATGGGGGGCATGCAACAAGCAACCACACATTGATATTTTTCTCCTTCTCCCTCCATTCTTCTCTGTCTAAAAATAAGCAAAATCTTTTTAAAAAGAAGCATTCTGGGGTCAAACGGTTATCAGATTGCACACACACACAAAATGGTGTGTCAAGCTGACCTCACATTAACCTGCTACTTGTGCCTTCACATTATGCATTTTAATTGAAATGGAAGTTTACATTCAATTAGTGAGGTCTTTTTACCACAGTTCGGAACATATGGATGTCTCCAAATAGTTGGATACTTGACACATTTTATATTGATTAGCTTATTTTACTACGGATATGGCCACACTCAGTAGGTTTTAAGGCTATGCCAGTTTAGGAAATAGATATTCCAAATAATAACCTTTACTTTGTACAGTTTATAGTAAAAAATTTTGATAAGGTACAGAAAACTGACACATACACTCACATTGGTGGAGATCATATATAGGTTAGGTTCCTTCTGCTTCCTTTTGAAGAAGGATTTGAAATAATTGCTGCTGCCTGAACAAATTTAACTGAAATTAATATGCTGATTGGTATTAATGCTAATGTTAATACATACTAGTGCTTTCTGACTTCATGTAATTTTAGTTCAAGAGGTGTCATTTCTAAAGTCATCAATGTATGTTCCTGAAACTTGTAAATGCAATATGTATTGTACAGAAAATAAAATTAAAATTATTTCTATAGATGATAAATAGAGAAGCAAATGGTGAATGGAATACAGTTTTAGAGTAAGAAAGATATAAAAAAATTAATAAAGATTAAATGAAATTTGCCCTTCAAGTCATGGAGTACTAAGTATATCATCAGTAAAAGAATCTGCTAGCCCTGGCTGGTATAGCTCAGTGGATTGAGTGCGGGCCTGCAAACCAGACAATTGCGGTTTGATTCCCAGTCAGGGCACATGCCTGGGTTGCAGGCCGGTTCCCTGCAGGCCAGTTCCCAGCAGGGGACGCGTGAAAGGCAACCATACATTGATGTTTCTCCTCCTCTCTCCTTCCCTTCCCCTCTAAAGATATATAAATAAATAAATAAAATCTTTTAAAAAAAGAATCTGCTTAATGGGAGAAAACACTATTAAAATTTTGAAACAGTGTTTAGCAAAAGTATAAAGAAACAAACAGTGGCAAATGAATTAAAATACAGTCAAAACCAAACACAATTACAGTTGACACACAATGTTACAGGTCTACAACATAGTGACTAGATATTTATATAACATGTGAAGTGATCACCCTGACAAATCAGGTAACCAGTTGACACATACATAGTCATTACAATATAATTAACTATATTTATTGTACTGTATTGTAAGTTATATCCTCATGACTGTTTTTAGAACTGGCAATTTGTACTTCTTAAGCCCTTCTTTTTTACCCAGCCCCCCAAGTTATCTTTACTCCAGTCTTCTATAAAGAAATAGTGAGGAAAGTGATCATCCTGATTTTGGTCAACTTATAATAAAAGTGGATTACTATAGAGAAGAATAGTAAAGGAGAGACAAACAAAAGGAAGCCAAGTTTTAGTTTTTCACTGAAAGCACATACATTGAAATGAATTGCCAAGATTTAGAAGCAGCTCAAGTGCCCATAAGTAGATAAGTGTGTAAAAAAAGCTGTGTTACAGACTTGAACAGGTGGCTCAGTTGACATAAGAGTTGTCCTGTGCACCAAAAGTTGACAGGTTCAATCCCTGGTCAGGGAACGTAACTAGATTGTGGATTTGATGCCTGGTTGGGGCTCCTATGATAGGCGATCAGTTGATGTTTTTCTCACACATTAGTGTTTCTCTCTCTCTCTCAAATCAGTAAGCATTTCCTCAAGAGTAGTATGTTATGGACTGCTCTGCCTGGTTTCAGGAATTGTAACTCTACCCCCTGTGGCTAAGGATGAGTCAGTGACCTCTGGAATTTGAGCTGCAGGAGACAAAGCTTTTTCTGGTAGTAAATGCTGCCTCAGTTTCCTCCCTGCCCCCAAAGCATGGTTGGAAGTCCTTGACAGGTAAGACCCCTCACAACTCGGGGCAACCTAGGCCAGACATGATCACTTGGAAGGCCATCATGGAAGGACTTGGGGGGGGTCCTGCAACAAAGAGCAATGGACTCTCAACCCCCCACCCCGGCTTTGAGATAGCCCGAGTCCTTATGTCCTCTGGGAGAAGCACTTTCTGACTCTAATCCTCTTAAGCCTGAATACCTGATGGGGAGGGGTTCAGCTCCTTGCCTTGCTAGACTGTGCCCTGGGGAAAAATCTGACATCACAAAGACTTCCTAATAAACCTGTGAAATCTGCTCTGCTAAGAGTGCTTTCATCCATATGTTAAGGGTTCAAGCAGGAAACTCTAAAACTCTCATCCTGACACACTCTGACTCAGACTGAACCCTCAGATTTCTTTGAAATGTTATCTACTGTTTAATCCTTGCCGCCCTGTATTCCTGTGTATTACAACCCAATAAAAGCCTTTGGAAGAAGAGGCTCCACCCCTTTTTCCCCTGAGAAACTGGCCACTGCTCAAGGCCTTTTTCCTCTGGGAAAGTGGCCACCTCTCCTCCCCAAGCAAATCACATCATGTCTCAGTCATGTTTACTTTCATCTGCGGCAGATGGGGGGACTTGCGAGGAAAGTCACTCCCACAGTAGTATTGCATTTACACAAGGGAATACTACTCAGCTATATAAAAAAGAAGGAAATATTACCATTTGCATGGCATGGTTGGATCTGGAGAGTATTATGCTAAGTGAAATAAGCCAGTCAGAGAAATACAAGTACCATATAAGTTCACTTATGTGTGGAATGTAATGAAGAACATAAAGGAACAAACAAAATAGAAACAGACTCATAGATACAGAGAACAGACTGACAGCTGTCAGGGAAGAATTGGGGGGACTAGATGAAAAAAGGTGAAGGGATTAAGCAAAGAAAAATATCTCATAAACATAGATACCAGTGAGTGATTACTAGTATGGTGAGAAGGCAAGAGCATAGGGAAGATAAATGAGGATAGAAAGATACATGATGGTGGGTGGTGAACATATAAAACCATGTACAGATGATATATTATAGAATTGTACCCCTTAAATGCACATGACTTTATTAACCAATGTCACCTCAATAAATTCAATAAAATATATAGAGAGATAGATAATGATAAAAATCAAGCAAATAAGAAATTAAATAAATAGCCCTGGTCAATTTGGTTCAGTTGGTTGGAGCATCATTCACCAAATGAATGGTTGCAGGTTTGATTCCCAGTCAGGGCACATGCCTAGATTATGTGTTCAATCCCTGGTTGGGGTGTGTGAGAGAAGGCAACCAATTGGTGTTTCTCTAACCCATTGATGTTTTTCTCTCCCATTGATATTTCTATTTCTCTCTCTTTCTCAGAAAACAATGATAAAAATATCCTAGGGTGAGGATAAAAAGTATAAATAAATAAATAAATAAATAAATAGATGGAACAAAGGAATGTATGGCTGAGGCAAAAATCCATAAAAAATATTTGAATGTGATATATGTTGCATGAACAGGCTTGACTATCAACCAAACACTAAAAGCTTTTACATATAAAAATTAAAATGTCAAAGGAGCAAAATTTGATTAAAATAATTGACATAATGCAGCAGTTACTTTACCTGAATTCTTGTTCTTTTTAATCATCATTTTCTCATGTCTTCCTTGTAGTGGAAAAGCAGTGTTTTAATAAGATAGCCAGGAGAACCTTTTTAATTGAAACCAAACAGATTGAGCTCTATTTCATCAGATTGATATACACCAGAAGCTCTATGAAATGAAAAACTAAAGGGAAAAGATTTCACAGAATAAAAATAATTTAGAAATAAATGCATTATAGAAACTTATAAAAAGGGAAGAATTGCTTAAATGTACACCAGAATGAAAATGATACAGACAAAAGAGAAGAAAACAATGAAACTAAGCCATCCATAGATAAACCAAATAAAATAATGGGCCTTGATGCCCAGATATTTCAAGATGTGTCAGCAATTTCCTAAATATTGTGATTTTCATTGAGTTTTAAACTTAAATATAATGTATAGACTCTCAGTTTGTACAAAGGGGATTTTTATAGTTTATTCACTAATTAGGGGAAAATAATTAATTTGGCCCCTTTGGCTCTTTAAACTACATTTTTTACAGAAGCTGCAGTGTATTTTATATTTTATTTTCCCCACTTGTTAAGAAACAAAACAAAACAAACTTTCTAACCTCATGTAAATTTGTCCTGAGTTCTGCCATGGTATATTAATTTGAGCTACTGCTGTGTTTCCAGATACAGTGAATATATTGTAAATGATTTTGGTCTAATATATACATTAGCATTTTGCATCCAACTCAATGATTTTGTAAATGTTTCAAAGCACAAATTATACATATTTAATTAAAATATGAAGATACTGGACAAAAGTTGCTGTTTAAATATTTTATTAAGAATAAATGGGAAGAATGATTTTTTTTAATAATTAATTTTATTTAGTTATTTTTCAAGTACAGTTTTTTGTCTATTTTTCCCATCCCAGCCTCCCCCACCCCTTGCTCCCCACCTCCCTCCCATTTCCACCCCCCTTAGTTCTCATCCCTGTGTCCTTCCTATTTGTTCCTCCAAATCCCTCCCCCTTTTTCCCCTTAACTTCCCTTCCTTCTCCCCTCTGGTCACTATCTTCTCTTTCAGTCAATATTATTGTCATGTAATAAAATGTACTCCTCTATGTCCACTCAAAAAAAATAAATTAAAAAATAAATTTGTCCTGAGTTTTGGAAACTACATTAAAAATTGAGATATATTCTTGTGTTAAAAAACTTTTGTTTTATCTATATAATAAAACTGCAAAAAATATGAATGTCAGAATAATGTACACATATGCTTATACTTGCCTTAAATATGAAAATGTATTTTTTAAAATTTTTTAGTTGTTCTATTCCCCTTTTCATTCCCCTCCACCCTACCCCCCATCCCCACCATTACCCCCCCTTTAGTTTATGACCATGTTTCTCAAGTCCTTTAGATTCTATATTTCCCATGCTATTCTTGCCCCCCTTCTATTTTCTATCTACCATCTATGCTACTTATTTTCTGTACCTTCTCCCCCCTTCTCCTCCTCCCACTCCCCTGTTGCTAACCCTCCTTGAGATCTTCATTTCTATGTTTCCACTCCTGATCTAGCTGTCCTTTTAGTTTGCTTTTGTTTTAGGTGTGGTTGTTAATAACTGTGAGTTTGTTGTCCTTTCACTGTTCATGTTTCTTTAACTTCTTTTTCTTAGATAAGTCCCTTTAACATTTCATATAATAAGGGCTTGGTGATGATGAACTCCTTGAATTTGATCTTATCTGAGAAGCACCTTATCTGTCCTTCCATTCTAAATGAAAGTTTTGCTGGATAGAGCAATCTTGGTTGTAGGTCTTTGGATTTCATGACTTGGAATACCTCTTTCCAGCCCCTTCTTGCCTGTAAGGTCTCTTTTGAGAAATCCACTGACAGTCTGATGGGGACTCCTTTGTAGGTGACTGTCCCCTTATCTCTTGCTGCTTCTAGGATTCTCTCCTTCATTTTAATTTTGGCTAATGTAATGATGATGTGCCTTGGTATGTTCCTTCTTGGGTCCAACTTCTTTGGGACTCTCTGAGCTTCCTGGATTTCCTGGAAGTCTATTTCCTTTGCCAGAATGGGAAAATTCTCCTTTATTATTTGTTCAAATAAGTTTTCCACTGGTGGCTGTGCCTTTCCCCCTTCTGGTACCCCTATAATTCGGATGTTGGAGCGTTTCAAGATGTCCTGGAGGTTCCTAAGACTCTCCTCATTTCTTTGAATTCTTGCTTCTTGACTCTTTTCTGTTTGGCAATTATTTGCTTTCTTCTGGTCCACTCCATTGATTTGAGTCCCAGTTTCCTTTTCATTGCTATTGGTGTCCTGTGCAATTCCATTCATTTCAATTAGTTTCGCCTTCATATATTTGTCTAATTTGTGGGTATAATCAACCAGTTCTGTGAGGATCCTGATCACCAGTGTTTTAAACTGTGCGTCTGAGAGTTTTGCTATTTCTTCATCGCTTAGATCTATGGGCTCTGGGGCTTTGAGATCTTCTTGTGCCATTTTTGGTCTGTTCGCACCCTTTAAGTGTGAGAAGCAGTGCCTTGGACTCCCAGGTTGCTGGGTTATGACGCTGTATGTGGAGGTGGGGTCAGAGCAGGGAAATGGCGACGCCCTCCACTGCCGCTTGCCACAGGCACCTGCTGGGGCTCCAACGGCCCACTCCCTCGCCTGTCCACCTGCGCACAAATGCGTGACCACAGTCAACACACAGCACCGCTCCCCCGCTGTCTCCCCCCGCAGTAGCTCGCCTGGTCGCTGGCTCGGTCGCTCACTAGGTTTAACCCTGCGCCTGGATTCTGTGCGTCTGGATTTCGCGTTCCCGAGTCCGTCTGACCCCTCCTGTGCAACCCCGCTTCACCAGCCGCTGGTTTTGCCCCTTACCGGTCAGGCTGAAGAATTTGTTGTTAACGGACTTCCGAAAAGTTCAATTTTTCGTGTTCTGGCTGTGTTTTCTGTTGCTAATATTTAGTTGTCTCTAAACTTGGTTGTGTGAGAAGGCACGGCACATCCACCTATGCCTACATCTTGGTGGAAGTCCGAAACTGTATTTTTATATGTAACTTTTTAGGACTTTAGAATAAATCCTAGTACTGATGTCCAGAAAGGTCTCTTTTACTTACATCCTCATTTTGACCAGTATTTGCATTTTATAATTCTCTTTGGACGTCATACCAATACTTATGATACTAGAAAACTACACCCTTTTTGCTCTAAGGTGTGCTTAAAAGAATATTTTCAAAGAAATGCTTCAATTTAATTTTAAATTAACAATTATATACATGGAATCATATTTGCTATATATAAAGACTTCTGCCATTGCAAGCCTAAACCATTCACAGTATCCAGTACAGACTTGGGTACAAATCTTCCTCAATGAGCCCTGACTGGTGTGGCTCAGTTGTTTGGGTGTCATCCTGCAAAGGCGATGATTTCTTGCAGGGGTGGTCCAAGGTTGGGGCTTCTCGGCAACTGATTGAACTTTCTCTTTCACATGTTTCTCTCCCTTTCTTTCTCCCTCCCTTCCTCTTTCTCTAAAACAAACACATGAACAAACAAATAAATTTTAAAATTCCTCCTTAATGATTAAGTATTAATATGTCTATCCCCTGCTTGGAGAGCTTCAAACTTCCTCTGATACCATTTTCTCCTATCCCCCAATGTGACAGGTGATTTTATCACCTAAGCATTTTAGAGTATCATTTTTTTTAATTACATGTTATTGAGCAGCTCATTACCTAGCTTGTGGATTATCTGTTTTTTTTCTTGTATTCCTCTTTCTTGCTGACTAGCATTTAGGACTTTAATCCTTTTAAACTTGTTATATTTTAAAAGGAGTAACTTATTTGAACAAATAATGAAGGGAAATTTCCCAATCTGGCAAAGGAAATAGACTTTCAGGAAGTCCAGGAAGCCCAGAGAGTCCCCAGGAAGTTGGACCCAAGGAAGAACACACCAAGGCACACCATAATTACATTACCCAAGGTAAAAATAACAGAGAGAATCCTAGAAGCAGCAAGAGATAAGGAGACAGTCACCTACAAAAGAGTTCCCATCAGACTGCCAGGTGATTATCAAAAGAGACCTTATAGGCAAGAAGGGGCTGAAAAAAAGTATTTTAAGTCACTAAAGACAAGGACCTACATCTAAGATTACTCTACCCAGCAAAGCTATCATTTAGAATGGAAGGGCAGATAAAGTGTTTCCCAGATAAGGCCAAGTTAAAGGAGTTCATTATCACCAAGCCCTTATTATGAGAAATATTAAAGGGACTTATCTAAGACATTAAAAAAGATCAAACAATATAAATAGTAAAATGACAACAAACTCACAACTATCAACAAATGAACCTAAAAGAAAAGAAAACCAACAAAAACAAAAACTAAGCAAACAACTAGAACAGGAACATAACCAGAGAAGTGAACATCATATAGAGGGTTTTCATTGGGGAGAGGGAGGGGAGGAATAGTTGGGGAAAGGTACAGGGAATAAGGAACATAATTGGTAGGCATGAAATAGACAGAGAAAGGTTAAGAATGGTATAGGAAACAGAGAATTCAAAGAACTTATATGTACAACCCATGGACATGAACTAAGGGGGGGAATGCTGGAGGGCTGCTGGGTACAGGGTAGAGTGGGGATAAAGGGGAACAATAGGGAAAACTGTAATAGCATAATCAATTAAATATACTTAAAAATAAGAATGAGTTTTTTTAATTTTATTTAAAAATAAACTTGTTATATATTATATATTTTATCATTAGCATTTTTTTAATTCTCAAAAGGATATGGGATAGACATAAGTACCAATAAGAATATTATAAATATTCTATCCAAAGAAGAACACTGCTATATATAAGTCATGGTATTTCTTTACTTTGTCAATGATAAATTGCAAATACAAATTAGTAACAGAAGGAAAACTAGAAGTTTCACACATATGTGGAAATTAAACAACACATTATTAAAGAAAAAATGACTCAAAGAATAACTCACAAGGGAAATTGAAAAATATTTAGAAATTAATGAAACAAAATTTAAGGGATATAGTGAGAACAGTGAGGGGGGGTGCATTTACAGGTGTAAATGCCAGCATTTAAAAAGAAGAAAATCTCCAGTTAGTAACAACTTATACACTTAACTTGTATACCTTCAATATACAAGAAAAAAGAATAACGGAGTAAATCCAAATCTAGCAGAAGAAAGGAATAGTAAAAACTGGAGGAAAGTTAAGTGAAATAGAGATTAGAAAAATGCTAGATTCAAAACCAAATATTTTTTCTTTGGAAAGACAAAAAAGTTTACAAATCATTAACTAAACTTACAAAAAAGATAGAGTATGCTCATAACCAAAACCATGCCTAGTGACCTTACAAAAATTTTAAAGGGTTATAAGAGAATACTACAAAAAATTGTACCCTGACAAATTCTATAGCTCAGATGAAAAAAAAACAAACTTCTAAGATGATGCAAATTACAAAAAAATGACCCAAGAAGAAATAGAAAATCAGAACATCCTACAACTATTAAAGAAGTTGAATGAACAAAAATCTTCCAACATAGAGAAGTCCAGGACTATAAGATTTCACTAGTGAATTCTACCAAACACTTAGAAAAATAGAAGAGGAGAAAATACTTTCTTATTTTATGAGGCCAACATTACACTTACACCAAGGCTATACAAAGGCATTACAAGAAAACTGCAAACATATCCCTTATGAACATAGATGCATAGTCCTCCACAAAATACCTTCAAACCAAATTTGGTAGCATATTAATAGGATTATTACAGCCCTGGCCAGGTTACTCAGTTGGTTGGAGCATTGTCCAGTACACCAAAAAGGTTGCAGTTTTGATCCCTAGTCAGGACATGTGTGGGGATGTGGGCAGCCAATAGATATTCATATGTCTGTCTCTTTCTCTCTCTCTCCCGAAAATAAATAAAAATGTCCCCAGGCAAGGGTTAAATAAATAATTAAGTATTCTTATACACTATGACCAAGTGAGATTTACCGAATGAATGTAAAGTTGGTTCAACATGAAAAAAATTAATGTGATACATTACAGTAACAGAATGAAGAAAAAATATATAATAATTTTAATTTGTTCAACAAAAGCATTTAACTAAATCCAAAACTTTTTCATCATAGGAACACTCAACACACTAGGAATAAAGGAGAACTTCTTGAACATGAAAAAAGGGCACTTATGAAAAACTCACAGATAACATTGTAGTTAGTTGTGAAGCCTGAAAGCTTTTCCCTAAAGATCAGGAGCAATTTATGGCTGCATGCTTCCACCACCTCTGTTCATATTGTATTACAAGTCCTTTTTAGAGCAATTAGACAATAAAAAGATACAAAAGGGCTCAAAATTGGAAAAGAGGTAAAATATTCCTACTGACAGATAACATAATCTTATATGTTGAAAATGTCAAGGAATCTACAAAAAATGCAACCTATATTTATTATATTTTGAATTTTTTCCACCAAAGAGATAGGTATAAGTTTGAGTTACCTCCACTACACCAGAATGTGACACTATTTATAAATAAGGATACTGTAAATGTAATTAGTTAAGTTGAGGCCCTACCAAGGTAGGGTCACCCTTTAATCCAATATGACTCTTGACTTTTAAGAAGAGATGAAGAGATATAGATACATAAAAGAAGAATGCCATGTGGTGATGAACATATAAACTTGTACATACATCTATGATGCAAGCCAAAAAATACTAAAATTGTCAGGACTATGAGAAGCTAGAAGAGCATTTTGAAGGAGTATGGCCCATCCCATACCCTGGTTTCAGATTTCTAGACTCCAGAACTAGGACAGAATAAATTTCTATTGTTCTAAGTCACCTAGTAAGTAGTAATTTGTTATTGCAGACCTAAGAACCTAATACAAATTGTAGTATCAGGCAGTGAGGCACTGCTGTAACATATGCCTAAAAATATGGAGTTGGCTTTGGTATTGATTAAGGTGCAAAAATCAGAAGAATTTTGAAGTGTTTCATTGAAAAAAATCACCAGTTGCCTTGATAATAGGAAGAAATATGAACATTAAATAGACTCGGTGAGTCCTTAGATGGAAATGATAAACATGTTTTGGGGCACTGGATGACACATGATTCTTGCTATAAGGTAGTAGGTTGGTGTCCTGACCAGTGTAATTCATTTGGTTGGGCATCATCCCACAAAGCAAAGGTCAACGGTTTGATTCCTGGTCAGGGTACATGACTGTCTTGGGGTTGCATTCCCAGTGGGTGTGCATATGATAAACAACAAGCAATGTTTCTCTTTCACATAGATGTTTCTTTCCTTCTATTTCTCCTCCCTTCCCCTCTCTCTAAAAATAAAATAAATAAAATTATCTTTAAAAGTGGTAGATTCTCGACTGAATTATGTTCTACTTTTGAAAGGAAAGTGGAATTTGTAAGCAGCGGGCTTAGATATTTAGCCAAGGAAGCAAAATGTGGAAGGTTCAGCCTGGTTTCTCCTTGCCATTTATAACAAAATGGGGGATGAATGATCAAATGAGGAAAAAACTTAACACAATAGCACCAGCACCTGATGATTTACAAGATACTCTGTCTACTCAGATAGTATGCTCTGTGGGAATACGGTCAAGTGTACAGACGACAAAAATTTACTAAGACATTCAAAATGTGACACAGATTCAATCAACCATCTCAGCAGAACCCAGGAAAAGAGATGTAGTTATCTAGGAAGTATCTGTGGGGAACCCTCTTGTCTAATGGCTTGGACCTCTATAAATTAGATGGAAGACCACTAAGTTCTTTGAAAAAAAATTACCAGCAAAAAATACTGCCAACCTTGATTGAAAGCAACAGAGATGGGGAAAAATGAAGAGAAAATGGCTCTACAGACAGAGCCATGATGCAACGGACAAAGCTTTGAGCCACAGAGAATTATTCTCAGCTCTCAACATCTAACAGAGTTTTCCTGAAGTGTTTTGGACTTGCTTGGAAACTGTGGCCCATATTTTCCTTCTTATTTCTCCCTTTTGTAATGGGAGTGCCTACTACACCTGTCTCACTACTGTATTTTATTTTTTTATTTTAATTGATTTTATTTAGTTATTTTTCAAGTACAGTTTTTTGTCTATTTTTCCCATCCCAGCCTCCCCCGCCCCTTGCTCCCCACCTCCTTCCCATTTCCACCAACCTTAGTACTAGTCCCTGTGTCCTTCCTATTTGTTCCTCCAAATCCCTCCCCCTTTTTCCCCTTAACTTCCCTTCCTTCTCCCCTCTGGTCACTGTCCCCTTGTTCTCTATTTCAGTGTCTTTGTTTTTTATTTCTGCTTACTTGTTTGTTTTGTTGTTTAGCTTCCTGTTAAAGGTGAGATCATATGGTATTTGTCTTTCAGCACCTGGCCTATTTCACTCAGCATAATGCTTTCCAGTTCCATCCATGTTGTTGCAAAAGGTAGTAGCTCCTTCTTTCTCTCTGCTGCATAGAATTCCATTGTGTATATGTACCACAATTTTTGGATCCATTCATTTACTGATGGGCACCTAGGTTGCTTCCAACTCTTGCCTATTGTAAATTGTGTTGCTATGAACATTGTGATGCATAGGTTCTTTGATATTGATGTTTTAGGATTCTTTTTTTTTAATTTTAATTTTATTTAGTTATTTTTCAAGTACAGTTTTTTGTCTATTTTTCCCATCCCAGCCTCCCCCGCCCCTTGCTCCCCACCTTCCTCCCATTTCCACCCCCCCCCTTAGTCCTCGTCCTTGTGTCCTTCCTATTTGTTCCTCCAAATCCCTCCCCCTTTTTCCCCTTAACTTCCCTTCCTTCTCCCCTCTGATCACTATCCCCTTGTTCTCTATTTCAGTGTCTTCGTTTTTTGGGGTTTTTTTTTTCTGCTTGCTTGTTTGTTTTGTTGTTTAGCTTCCTGTTAAAGGTGAGATCATATGGTATTTGTCTTTCAGCACCTGGCCTATTTCACTCAGCATAATGCTTTCCCAGTTCCATCCATGTTGTTGCAAAGGGTAGTAGCTCCTTCTTTCTCTCTGCAGCATAGAATTCCATTGTGTATATGTACCACAATTTTTGGATCCATTCATTTACTGATGGGCACCTAGGTTGCTTCCAACTCTTGGCTATTGTAAATTGTGCTGCTATAAACATTGTGGTGCATAGGTTCTTTGAAATTGATGTTTTAAGATTCTTAGGATATAATCCCAGCAGTGGAATTGCTGGGTCAAAAGGCAGGTCGATTTTTATTTTTCTGAGAAAAATCCATACTGTTTTCCATAATGGTTGTACCAGTCTGCACTCCCACCAACAGTGAACTAAGGACCCCTTTTCCCCACAACCCCTCCAACATTTGTTGTTTGTTGCTTTGTTTATGATAGCCATCCTGACTGGTGTAAAGTGGTATCTCATTGTGGTTTTAATTTGCATCTCTCATAGCTAACGATATTGAGCATCTCTTCATGTGTCTCTGAATGTTCTGTATGTCCTCCTTGGAGAAGTGTTTGTTCAAGTCCTTTTCCCATTTTTTAATTGGGTTGGGTGTCTTCTTAGAGTGGAGTCGTGTAAGTTCTTTGTATATTTTGGAGATTAAACCTTTGTCTGAGGTATCATTGGCAAATATGTTTTCCCATACAGTTGGTTGTCTCTTTAATTTAATACTGTTTTCTTTAGCCATGCAGAAGCTTTTTATTTTGATGAGATCCATTTGTTTATTCTTTCCTTTACATTCCTTGCTCTAGGGGACATATCAGTAAAGAAGTTGATGCGTGAAATATCTGAGATTTTCTTGCCAATGTTCTCCTCTAGGACTTTAATGGTGTCATGACTTACATTTAAGTCTTTTATCCACCTTGAATTTATTTTGGTGTATGGTGTAAGTCTGTGCTCAAGTTTCCTTTTTTTGCATGTAGCTGTCCAGTACTCCCAACACCATTTGTTGAAGAGGCTATCTTTACTCCATTTTATGTTACTGCCCCCTTTGTGGAATATTAATTGACTGTAGAGAGTTGGGTTGATTTCTGGGCTCTCTGTTCTGTTCCATTGGTCTATGTGCCTGTTTTTATGCCAGTACCAGGCTGTTTTGATTCCAGTGGCCTTTTAATACAGTTTGATATCAGGTATTGTGATCCTCCCTCCTTTGTTCTTCTTTCTCAAAAGAGCAGCTGCTATTCAGGCTCGTTTATGGTTCCATATAAATTTTCGAAGTGTTTGTTCTATGTCTGTGAAATATGCCATTGGTACTTTAATAGGTATTGCATTGAATCTGTATATTGCTTTGGGTAGTATGGACATTTTGATGATGTTAATTCTTCCAATCCATGAACAAGGTATATGTTTCTATTTGTTTGTGTCTTCCTTGATTTCATTCTTCAGGGCTGTGTAATTTTCTGCATACAGGTTTTTTACCTCCTTAGTTAGGTTTATTCCCAGATATTTTATTTTTCTTTTTGCTATATCAAATGGGATTTTTTTCTTTATTTCTGCTTCTGCTGATTCACTGTTGGTATACAAAAATGCCTTTGATTTCTGGATATTGACTTTGTAACCAGCTGTTTTGCCAAACTCATTAATTAGTGTGAGCAGTTTTGGGGTAGAGTCTATAGGATTTTCCATGTACACTATCATGTCATCTGCAAACAGTGCAGTTTTGCTTCCTCCTTTCCTATTTGGATGCCTTTTATTTCCTTTTCTTGCCTGATCGCTGTGGCTAAAACTTCCAATACTATATTGAATAGAAGTGGTCAAAGTGGACAACCTTGTCTTGTTCCTGATCTTAGTGGAAAAGCTTTTAGTTTTTTTCCCATTGAGTATGATATTGGCTGTAGGTCTCTCATATATGGCCTTTATTATTTTGAGAAATGCTCCCTGTATTCCCACTTTGCTGAGTGTTTTTATTATAAATGGGTGTTGTACCTTATTGAAAGCTTTTTCCACATCTATTGATATGATCATGTAATTTTTGTCTTTGCTTTTGTTTATGTGATGTATTACATTTACTGATTTGCGAATATTGAACCATCCTTGCATCCCTGGGATGAATCCCACTTGATCATGGTGTATGATCTTTTTGATATATTGTTGGATATGATTTGCCAATATTTTGTTGAGGATTTTAGCATCTATGTTCATCAGCGATATTGGCCTGGAGTTTTCTTTCTTTGTTGTGTCTCTATCTGGTTTTGGAATTAAGATGATGCTGGCTTCATAAAAAGAATTTGGGAGTTTTCCATCCTTCTGGATTTTTTGGAATAATCTGTGGAGAATAGGGGTTAGCTCTTCCTTAAATGCTTTGTAGAATTCTCCTGTGAAACCATCTGGTCCAGTGCTTTTGTGTGATGGGAGTTTTTTGATTACTGCTTCAATTTCTTTTGCTGTTATTGGTGTGTTTAGATTTTCTGCTTCTTTTTCACTGAGTTTTGGAAGATTGTATTTTTCTACAAATGTGTCCATTTCCCCTAGGTTTTCAAATTTCTTGGCATATGGTTCTTCATAGTAATTTCTTACACTCCCTTCTATTTCTGTGGTGTCAGTAGTAATCTCTCCACTTTCATTTCTGATTGTGTTTATTTGTGTCTCCTCCCTTCTTTTCTTGATGAGCCTACTTAAAGGCTTGTCTATTTTGTTTATCTTCTCAAAGAACCAACTCCTGGATTCATTGATCCTTAAAATTGTGCTTTTAGTTTCTATGTCATTTAATTCTGCTCTAATCTTGGTTATTTCCTTCCTTCTGCTTGCTCTGGGCTGTCTTTGTTGTTGTTCCTCGAGTTCTTGCAGGCGTAGGGTTACGCCTGCTCATTGTTGTTTGTTTGAAATGTTTCTATCTTCTTTAGGTAGGCCTGTATTGCTATAAACTTCCCTCTCAGGACTGCCTTCGCTGTATCCCATAAGTTTTGGGTTGTTGTGAGATCATTTTCATTTGTTTCCAGAAATGTTTTGATTTCTTCTCTAATTTCATTCTTGACCCATTCATTGTTTAATAGCTTACCATTCAGTCTCCATGATTTTTGGTGCTTTCGGTTTTTTTCTTTGGGGTTAGTTTCCAATTTCAGTCCCTTGTGGTCAGAGAAGATGCGTGCTATGATTTCAATTTTCTTGAATTTTTTGAGGCTCGTTTTGTGTCCTATCATGTGGTCTATCTTTGAAAATATTCTATGTGCATTTGAAAAGAATGTGTATTTAGCTTCTTTGGGATGAGGGCTCTATATATATCAGTTAAGTCTATTTCATCTAGGGTGTTGTTTAATGCCACAATATCTTTGTTGATAATTTGTTTTGAAGATCTGTCTATTTTTGATAGTGGGGTATTCAAATCCCCTACTATAATTGTGTTGCTGTCAATATCTTTCTTGAAGTCCTCTAAGATTTTCTTGATATATTTGGGTGCCCCCATCTTTGGTAGATATATGTTTACAATATTAATGTCTTCTTGGTGGATTCTTCCCTTGAGTATAATGAAGTGAACTTCTGGGTCTCTCTTTATAGCCCTTTGTTTGAAGTCTATTTTGTCTGATATGAGAATTGCTACCCCAGCTTTTTTGTCTTGTCCGTTTGCTTGGAAAACTTGTTTCCAGCCTTTGACTTTTAGTCTGTGATGGTATTTTGTCCTGAGGTGGGTCTCTTGTAGGCAGCATATGTGTGGGTCATGCTTTCTTATCCATTGAGCTATTCTGTGTCTTTTGATTGGAGCATTTAATCCATTTAAGTTTAAGGTTATTATTGATAGGTACTTATTCATTGCCATTTTTGTACCTGTGGTCCTCTCTTTTTCCCTCTTTTCCTTTTTTTCCTTAAAGCAGTCCTTTTAGTATTTCTTGTAGAGCTGGTTTGGTGGAGGCATATTCTTTTAGGCTGCTTTTGTCTTGGAAGCTCTTTATTTGGTCATCTATCTTGGTTGAGAGCCTTGCTGGGTAAAGTAGCCTTGGTTGTAGGCCTCTGGTTCTCATTACTTGGAATATTTCTTGCCATTCTCTTCTTGCTTGAAGTGTTTTCATTGAGAAGTCAATACCTAACCTTATTGGGGCTCCCTCGTATATTATTTCTTTTTTCTCCCTTGCTGTCTTTAAGATTCTCTCTTTGTGTTGGAATTTTGCCATTTTCATGGTGATGTGTCTTGAAGAGGGCCTTCTTGGGTTCCTTTTGATTGTGACTCTCTGTGATTCCTGGATTTGTGAGACTTTTTCTCTTATAAAATAGGGAAATTTTCTCTCATTACTCATTCAAATACATTTTCTATCTCTTGTTCTTCTTCTTCTCCTTCTGGTATTCCTATTATTTGGATATTATTACGTTTCCTATTGTCTTGCATTTCTCTTAATCCCTCTTCATTCTTTCTGAGCCTCTTTTCATTTTCTTGCTCTTTCCGTGAGATGCTTTCTACCTTGTCCTCCAACTCACTAATCCTATCCTCTGCTTCATCTATCCTACTTTTGAAACTTTCTACTGTGTTCTTCAATTCGGAAATTGTATTCTTCATTTCCTCTTGTCCCTTGCTGATAGTTTCCATTTCCTTTTTGATGTTGCTGTAGTTTGCAGAGAGATTATTGTAGTTCCCCTGTAGTTTCTGGTAGTTCACTGTGAGCTCTTTGAACTTGGTAATAACCAGTGCTTTGAATTCACTATCTGATAGTTGATCAGCCTCTATTTCATCTAACATTCTTTCTGAAGTTTCTGCTTTTTCTTTCATTTGGGGATTGTTTCTTTGTCTTCCCATTGTTTGAGACTCTTCTTGTTAGTCTCTGCTTCTAAAATTGATCTGTTCTGAAACCCTAGTTTTATGGTGTGAACTTCTGTGGTATGATTCTTGTGAAGTCCAGTGGTGCAGTCTCCTTGAAGTTTCTTGATGTTCTTCGTCTCCACCTATTCTCAGGCTGGTCCTCATGCTGGTCCCTGCGTTTGTCACCTACCACTGCTGAATGTCCCAGCTCTAGTAGCCACCTCCTCAAGTGCCCAGGCCCATTACTATGGCAGTGGCACAGGGGCCAAGAATGTCCCGGCTCCCGTAGCTGGCTCCTCTGCCACCCAGGACAGTCACAGGGGTTTGGAGTGTCCAGGCTTCTGTACCTGACTCCCCAGCGGCCAGTCCCATCGCTATGGAAGTGGCACAGTGGCTGAGAATGTCCCGCCTCCCATAGCTGTCTCCTCTGCAGCCCAGGGCCATCACAGGGGTTTGGAATGTCCCAGCTTCTGTACCTGACTCCCAGGCTTCCAGGCCCATCGCTGTGGCAGCGGCACAAGGGCTCAGAACATCCCAGCTCCGTAGCTGGCTCCCCAGCACCCAGGACCGTCTCTATCGTCGCATTACAGGGTCCCCCATGTCCCAGCTCCTGCAACTGACTCTTCTGTTGCCTAGGCTAGTAGCTATGGCACAGGCACAGGGTCCGAGAATGTCCCAGCTCCAGTTCCTGACTCCTCTGTAGCCCAGGACTGTCACAGGGGCTTGGACTGTTCGGCTCCCGTACCTGACTCCCTGTCTCCCAGGCCTGTTCCTCTGGTGGCAGTACAGGGGTCCCGTGTGTCCCAGCTTCAGTAGCTGACTCTGCCGCTGTCTGGTGTTTCAGCGTCGGTCACAGTGTCTGGTCTTTTAACTTCATAAATGCCGGGTAACTGATGGTTTATTGTGCTGTTTCTCTATAGATCTGCCAGGATTTTCACCCATGAGTACAGGAGCTAGCATTAGCTCCATCTTACTTTATTGCCATCTTCCCAGCATCCCCTGGAGTTTTTCTTTTAAGCTTTTTTAGAGTGCTTCTAGTCTTTATTGCTAGTTTAGCATTCCTACTACAGTATGACATAACTTTCTTCTCTACCAAATATCTTGGTTATTCAGTTAGAACTAACAAATCTTGCTGTTCAAAATTTGAAGTTCTCCTCAATCTATATGAAGTCCTTAGTTTGTAGCTTCTCAGTTGTTATTTGTCTCACCTCACATTGTTTCACTCTATTCATGCATGGTTTAATATTCAGCAAGTGGATCCTTATGCAGAATTTTGGAGCTTTTTGCTGTAAACCTGCCACCTTTCCAGTATAGAGTCCTACAAAGTCTAGCCCCAGCAATCTTCCAAAATCCTCTTTCTGTCCCCTCAGATAAATGAGCCTCTGTCATGAACTCTGCCACACTATGCTTAGGTTTTCTTCTTATATACCCTGGTTTAGAAAGTGCCTCCGAGCATAGAGCCAGAATAATCATGTCTTTTGTTTCTGTTATCTCTTGGGTCCTAGTCCTGTGCTGTCCTTTGATCAACCACAGTTTCATATTTATTGTCCAGTTTTCTAGTTATTCATGTTAGAAAGTCATGTGTTGTTCTTATTATTCCATCATAGCTAGAACCAGATATTTCTCCTATTCTTTGACTTGTGTTAGATCCCCTTTCTATGGAAAATAAAATAAAACAAAATATCATACCATCTTTCAAAGATGAAGCACAATCCTGGATATTAAGAGTTCTCTCCACAACTTTGATGAGACCACCTGAAGTTAAAAATGCCTGTAGAAAATATTAAATTTATAATCATCAACACTGAATTAAAAAGTAGGAAGAACAAAGTATATAGGTGTTTTCAAACCAAAATGCCAGAATTTCTCACAGAGGTTGAAAACTGAGTCTATGATACAAAAAGAGGAATTTAACTTGAATAGAGTTTCTGTGTTCATAAGGATTAATAATGGAAGCTGGTTTTTATCTTAATTTTCACAGTGTCATAATTGAAATTTTAGTTTCTTGAATTATATGAATACTTATGGCATTTCCTAGTTCTGTTATTTTGTAATTATATGAAATATTTTTAGTGTCCATTATCCAAAACTGACACAGACAATTTGTGTAAAAAGAAAAATGCACAGTCTAGCCCTAGCCAGGTTACTTACTTGTTTGGAGCATTGTTCTGTACATCTAAAAGTTGCAGGTTCAATTCCTGGTCACCCCACATACCTAGATGATGGATTTGATTTCTTGTCAGGGCTCATAACTAGGTTGAGGATTTAATCACTGTTTGGAGTGAGTGTGGGAGGCAACCAATGGATGTTTCTCTCACATCAATATCTCTCTCTCTCTCTCTCTCTTTTTAAAGCTTTATATTTTAGAGACTTTCTTTCTGAGTACATATCTTTATGGAGAAACAAATTGAAACTTTTATCACTGTCAAGATGTATTTAAAATCATGAAAGAAAATATAGGTAAAGAAGGAATCAAAATGTCTTTACATCATAGTTTTAAAATATATAAAATTCCCTGTGTGTTCCCATAACTTAAGATGTAGAGTTAGCACCAAAAAATGTGTAGGGATGGTAGGCAGACCAGAAGGGTAGGAAAGAGAAAAGATGAGGAAAGAATTTGTACTGAATTTGTATTTAATGTGAAAATGTTTTAAAGTCAGACAGTTAGTGGTATAGTATTGTAATTTATGTTTGGTCTGCTGTCTTTACACATTCTAGTAAGACACTTTAAGTCTGACTGATGAGAACATGCTTAAGAAAAACTTTGAAAATTAAAGGATAAAAGCAAAAGTGATAATAAAATATTGACTACTTTGAAAGAAACTTTGTTCTGACACAGATATGCTATTTGGTACACAAGGTATTATTACTATGACTGGCAAATAGCCACTTTCACAGGATAAGTTCACAATGCATCATTTTAAAGCTCATTAATGTCTCTATAGTAATATATTTTGCACGTTCTCTCCTTCCTTCCATCATTTGATCTGTCACCTTTTTGGTAAGTGAAAATTGTTTTATTCACTACTGTTTTTTTTAAGTCCTTTAAAAATTTTTATTTGTTTTATTTTTAGACTGAAGGAAGGGAGAAGGAGAGAGAGAGAGAAACAACAATATATGGTTATCTCTTGTGTGCCCCTACTGGGGACCTGGCCCACAACCCAGGCATGTACCCTGACTGGGAATCAAACCGGTGACCCTTTGGTTCACAGGCCAGTACTTAATCTACTGAGCCACACAAAGCAGTGTTGTTTTACTCACTATTCTTCATACATTTATTTTGTTGAGACATATACAGATTTATTGATAGCTTCAGGATAAATAATGATATAATATTAGCTTCTTTTTGAATGTCATATATTGAGTTGCAACCAGTACACAAAACCTGGTACATGAAGCTTGATCAGCAATTTTTAGACAGTGGAAAATGTCATTTTAGTAATATTTTTCAATTCATCAATTTCTTCTACTATGGGTGGTAGGGAATTGAATCATTTTTGTTCTTACAACAGTCTGTATTTTCTACACCAGCAATTTATTTTCTCTTTCTTTCTCCCTCTTTCTTTCTTTCTTTTTATTTTTCTTTTTTTCTACAGAGACAGGAAGGGAGGAAGAGAGACAAAGAAACATCAAAGTGTGAGAGAAACACCAATCAGTTGCCTCTCTCTAGTATGTGTCCTGATCAGGGATCAAACCCACAATCCTGGCATGTGCCCTGACCGGGAATTGAACTTATAACCTCTTTGCAAGACAACATCCAACCAGCTGAATCACACTGATTAGGGCATATTTACTTTCTTCTTATATAGCTGATTTTATACATACACACTCATAAAATTTATCATTATTTAATTATTTGTTTGCTTGTTTGTTGTGTATTTCTATCTTGGTCTGTAAATTCCGTAAGATCAGAGATCTCTTTTTTTTCACTGTTGTATCCTTAGCACATAATATAATGATGCCACATTATAGGCATTTAATAAATATATTTGTCGAATAAATACATGCATGAATATCAGCTACAATGAGCAAAGGAAACAAGAGGGTTTCTAAAAGCAAGATTGTCAGTAGTAGCAATGTACTTAGTCTGTAAATATGGATAAACAGTTACACTTGGTTCATATTTAATAAAATATTTAGTCAAAATATAAAGATATTTATCTTTGCTTCTTAACATGAGTGTAAAATTACACATACATGCACAAGATAACATAATAAAATATCAACACCTTGGTTGCTTTTGCTTTTATCCTTGAGATATCAGTCAGCTTTCAATAAACTTACTAACAGCCATAACCAGTAGTTTGCAAGCCCTATAATAGTATATGTTTTCTATGACAATTGGTAGATAAGTAGCATTTACTTTAAAAATTATATATTTATTGAACATATGAAGTTTTCTCCCTTTCATTCAAATGCCTCAAGGAAATGTCAGTAAAGGAGGAAAAACTGAAATTAATTCATAAGTGCAGCAATGATGAGAGGACAAGACATTAATACATTTGAAATGCATGTGAATTTCTGAATTATGGAAGACATGGATCTTACTGATGGATAAACTACATCAAGAGCTACTGCCCAGTACAGACACAGGAGAAAGATACAGAACAGAAGATAGCATAATAAAAAGGCTTCAAATTCAGCATAATACAAGGAGTGACAAATGGGATGATTGTTAAATTGATTATTTTGGTACACTTAAACTAGTCATGCCCTGCACATGTAAAGTTATGAAATTTAATCTTGAGTTAAAATTGGAGATCTAAATTATAAAAAATAGTGTAATCTGCCTGAAAATACCTAATTCTGTTAATTAACATAGATATTGGAATCTCACAGTTAAGCCTTCCTAATTTTATAATGGGGTACTTACTCACTTTTCAGCCACAAACTAAAGTAAAAGTAGTCTGACCATTATATATTTTCCCTGCATACATAGAGCCAATAGTGATCTCTAACACTCAAAGGATAAAACTGTTGGGGAAAGAAACACGTAAACAAAAAAATAAATCTAATCTGTCTTGTCTTTCATTTACAAATATAAATGAACAACTAAGAGATAGTACATGTTTGAGGAAAAACACCTTCCTCTTTTTGGTAAAACAAACATGAAAAAATGGAATGATTAATCCTAGAAGAATCACATAAAATCTAAGTAACAAATATTTCTGCCCTCAGAAATATTTAAGAAATAATATAATTTATAAAACAAGACCAGGTTGCTATAAAAAGGGTCAAATACAAACAAAGATGTATTAGAAATTCAATTTTTTATTGTAAAACTCAAAAAATAATTATTGAATAGTTAGAAAAAATTGAGGCAAAGAAAAGACGAGGCAGGGGGTGGGATGGGAGAAATAGATTAAAAAAATGTACTTGAAAAATATCTGAGATGGAAAGCATTAGAGAAAAGTTAAGAAATTAGTGCAGGTGCTGCAAAATTTATTTGGAATTTTAGAAAAACAAAGCTAATACAAGCAAAGGGTAACAATCAAATGAGAAATAATAGAAACATTTCTAGAAGAAATTGTCCTAGAATTAAAGCAACATATACATTTGCACATTAAAATGAACAACAAAGTAAGAATAAAATTCAAACATCAAGAATGAAGAGACTATCTTGACTTGGATGGTGTGACACAGTGGATAGAGTGCTGGCCTGAAAAACCAAAGAATTGCCAGTTTAATTCCCAGTCAGGACACATGCTTGGGTTGCAGGCCAGGTCTACAGTAGTAGAGCATGTGACAGGCAACCACACATTGATATTTCTCTCCCTCTCTTTCTCTTCCCCTACCTTTCTCTAAATAAATAAATAAAATCTTTTTTAAATGACAAGAACATCCTCAATGTATACCCAAATAAAAAATATATACAAAGGAATATAAATCAAAATGACATCAGAATCCTCATTAGTTACATTGAAAGGTACAAGAGAATGGAATAATACATTGAAGCTCTGAAGGAAAATGATTTTGACCTTGGAATCACATACCTAGGTAAACTAGCATTTAGATACGTGGAAAGAAGATATTTTCAGACATATATGAAGTCTGTCCAGAAGGTATAGAGCCATATAATATGAAAAACAGAGACATTTATTGAAGAAGATAAAAGATACAAGCAAGAAACATTGTACATAGGACAATGAAGCCTCAGTCCCCTTCAAAGTAGGCACCTTGGGACCGCACACAGTTTTCCCAATCACCATCAGCTTGTCCCGTCATATTTTCCTGAATTTCATTCACAGTCTGAAATTTCTTCCCTTTTCTAAAAATTTAATTGTTTTATTGTTCAAGTACAATTGTCTGCATTTACCTCTCACCACTCTCCCCTGACCCCAGCCATTCCCACTTCCCTAGCCTGATTCCACACCCCTTGGTTTTGTCAATGAGTCCTTTATAGTTGTTCCTGAAAACCCTTCCCCTGTTCCCCCCACCATTATTCCTCCCACCTTCCTTCTGGTTACTGTCAGTTTGTTCTTAATTTCAATGTCTCTGGTTATATTTTACTAGCTTGGTTTTTGTTGTTGTCGTTGTCATTGTTGATTAGGTTCCAGTTAAAGGCAAAATCATATGGTATTTATCTTTCACCACCTGGTTTATTTCACTTAGCATAATGCTCTCCAGTTCCATATATGCTGTCACAAAGAGCAGGAGCTCCTTCTTTCTTACTGCTACATAGTATTCCATTGTGTAAATACACCATAGTTTTTTTTGATCCACTCATTTACTGATGGGCACCTAGGGTGCTTTTAGCACTTGCCTATTGTAAATTGCGTGCAATGAACATTGGGGTGCATAGGTTCTTTTGGATTGGTGTTTCAGGGTTCTTAGGATATAATCCTAGCAATGGAATTGCCAGATCAAAAGGCAGTTTCATTTTTAATTTTCTGATGAAATTCCATTGTTTTCCACAATAGCTGCACCAGTCTGCAATCCCACAAACAGTGCACTAGGGTTCTCTTTTCTCCACATCCTCTCCAACACTTGTTGTTTGTTGATTTGTTTATGATGGCCATTCTGACTGGTGAGAAGTGCTATGTTGTTTTGGTTTTAATTTGCATCTCTCTGATGGCTAGTGATGCTGAGCATCTTTTGTATGTCTCTGGGCCCTCTGTATATTCCCTTTCAAAGGTGATTTTAGTTTTGGGAAAAGTCAGAAGTCACAGGGCAACAAATCTTGACTGTAGGGGGACTGAATCACCTAGGCGATTTGATGTTTCCCCAAAAAACTCTGCACAAGATGTTATGCAGGAGTGGGCACATAGCTGTGAGGAAGCTGGCAATCACAAGTTGCCCATAGCTGCAGCCTTCTGAATCATTCAAATAATTTCCATGAGAAATGTTCAAGTTTAACACAAAATTTGATACAGATTCATTGCTTTCCTCTCTCAGTCATTTTGCATGCTACAGACACAGAGTACATATGTTTACTCAATGCTGTCTACTGCCCCCACTGACTAGTACAGTGATGTCATTATTGTTCATGCATGTTCATTCCAGTCCACTCTCCTTGGCTTCCAGGTAACACTGATGTCACCCAGATTGTTCTTGTTATATTAGCAATGGCTGGATTTTTTTCTGGACAGACCTCATATAAGTTATGGGCCATGGTATTACAAAAACTTACAGAGTAAGAAAAAATTAAGAATTTAGAATCTACTTGGGAAAAGTTGGAAGTTAAGAAAGATTTGTTTCCATTTTGTAAGAATGAAGGATAAATTCGGTAAAACATTTAAATAAACTGTAAGGCAGTATTTTGTGTAGTTAAGAACATAAAGCCTTCAGAACATCAGCAAACAGAAGCTATTTATTTTGGTGAAGTCTAATTTGGTTATTCTTTCCTTTATGTCCCTTACTCTAGGGGACATATCAGTGATAATATTGCAGCATGGGATATCAGGTTTTCCTGCCTGTGTTCTCCTCTAAGGCTTTTATGGTGGAGTGACTTATATTTAAGTCTTTTATCCACCTTGAGTTTATTTTTGTATATGGTATAAGTTGCTGGTCACCTTTGTTCTTTTTGTGTGTAGTTGTCCAGGTCTCCCAACACCATTTGTTGAAGAGGCTATTTTTACTCTTTTTTAGGCTTCTGCTCCCTTTGTCAAATGTTAATTGACCATAGAGACATGGCTTTATTTCTGGGCTCTCTGTTCTGTTCCATTGATCTATGTATATGTTCTTATGCTAGTACCAGACTTTTATGATTACAGCGGCCTTATAATATAGTTTGATGTCACATATTGTAATGCTTCCTAATTTGTTCTTCCTTCTCAAAATTGCTGTGGCTATTCAAAATTATTTATGGTTCCATATAAATTTTTGAAATGTTTGTTCTGTACCTGTGAAATATGTCATTGGTGCTTTAATAGGGATTGTATTGAATGTATAGATTGCTTTGGGTAGTATAGACATTTTGATGATGTTAATTTTTCCAATCCATGAACACAATACAATTTTTAAAAAGGACATAAAGTGTAACTGGTGTACTTTTGTTGTTTCCTTGTCAGTTACTTAGCTATTTTTCCTTGTGCAAGTTACTTAATTGGAACTTCATTTCCATATCAGTAATATGCAGATAATAATAACTTGTTTTTAACACAATATTGTTGTTGTGATAATTCAGTAATGTAATCCATACAAAGTGCTTACAAGAGTCCCTGACTCAAAGTAAATACTCAGTAGAATTATTATTATCCATTTTTAAGATAAGCTCAAACTGAAACTTCTGGCCAAGATAGAGGCATAGGTAGATACACTTTTCATCCTCACACAACCAAAAGAAAGACAACAACAAATTGTTTTCATATTTTTATTGTTGTTCAAGTACAGTTGTCTCCATTTGTCCCCCACCAATCCCCTCCCACTCCAGCAATCCCCACTTCCCACCCTTGGTCCTACCACACTCTGGCTTTGTCCATGTGCACTTTATATGGACAACAACAAACTGAAAAACAAAAATAACCAGACCTGCCAGAAAACCTAACTGTATGGAAATCTGAAAACCAAAGAGTTAATGAAGAAACACTCATCCAAACTGGTAGAAGGGGTGGAGACAGACAGCTGGGGTAGAGAGGACTTGCAGCAAGATGGCAGCTAGAGACCTGGGGTGGTATAAGAAGGCAGCATCTGGTGGACCAGACAGTCCCACATTGGCTTGCAGAAAAACCAGGAGAAACAACTGGGAAGCAAGACAGATCACTCAACCCAGGGTTCTAGTGTGGGGAAATGAAGCCTCAAAACCTCTGACTGAAAAAACCTGGGGGGTTGACACAGCAGAGAAATTCCCAGCCTCACAGGAGAGTTCATTGGAGAGACCCACAGGATCCTAGAACATACACAAACTTACCCACCTTGGAATCAGCATCAGAAGAGCCCAATTTTCTTGTGGGTATTGGAACAAGTGACTGAAAGCCAGCCAAGAGATGAGCAAGCCGCATTGTTCCCTCTCAAACCCCTCCCCCACATACAGTGCCACAATGCAGTCCTGCTCTGACCAATACCTAAGGGTCTGTCACTTACAACGTAACAGGTATGCTGAGACAAAAAAAAAAATAGCCCAAATGAAAATTAAAGACCACTTGGATGGGAGAAATAGACAAAAAAGTGTACTTAAAAAAATAACTAAATAAAAAAATGAGAAAAAAAAGAAATCAGTGGTCAGAATAATAAATGGAATCATATTGTAAAAAAAAATAAAAATAAAGACCAGAAAAATAATACACCTAAGCCATAAAGAGATAGCCAACCTATCAGGTGCACAGTTCAAAACATTGTTAATCAGAATGCTCACAGAAATGCGTGAGTACAGTTGAAAAAGAGAGGAAAAAGCGAAGGCTATGAAAAGTGAAATAAAGGAAAATATACAGGGAACCAACAGTAACAGGAAGGAAACTGGGACTCAAATCAATTCTTTGGAGCAAAAGGAAGAAATAAATATTCAACTAGAATAGATTGAAGAAACAAGAATTCAGGAAATGAGGAGAGGCTTAAGAACCACTGGAACAACTTTAAACATTCCAACATCTGAATCATAGGGGTGTGAGAAAGAGAAGAGTAAGAGCAAGACATTGAAAACTTATTGAAAAACATAGTGAAGAAGAACTTTCCAAGTCTAGCAAACAAAATAGACTTCCACGAAATCCAGGAAGTTCAGAGAGCCCCAAAGAAGTTGGACCAAAGGACGCACACACCAAGGCACATGATAATTACATTACCCAAGATTAAAATTAAGGAGAGAATCCTGGAAGCAGCAAGAGAAAAGGAGACAGTTACCTACAAAGGAGCTCCCATAAGAGTATCAGCTGATTTCTCAAAAGAAACATTACAGAAGGAACTGGAAAGAAGTATTCAAAGTCTTGAACGGCAAGGACATACATCCAGGATTACTTTATCCAGCAAAACTATCATTTAGAATGGAAGGGTAGACAAAGTGCTTCCCAGATAAGGCCAAGTTAAAGTTCATCATCACCAAGCCCATATTATGTAAAATGTTAAAGGGACTTATCTAAGAAAAAGATGATAAGCAATGTGAATAGTAAAATCACAACAAACTCACAACTATCAACAATGGAACCTAGAAAAAAACAAAAATAAAAACAAAGCAAATAACTAGAACAGGAACAGATTCATATAAATACAGATTGCATAGAGGGTTACCAGTGGTGGAGGGGAAGTGGGAGTTGGAGGAAAAGACATAGGGAATAAGAAGCACAAATGGTAGGTACACAATAGACAGGCAGAGGTTAAGAATATATGGGAAATGGAGAAACTAAACAACTTATATGTATGACCTATGGACGTGAACTAAAGGTGGGAGGAATGATGTTGGGAAGGGGAGGAGTTGAGGATGATAAAATAGAGAAAAATGGGACAACTGTTACAGCATAATCAATAAAATACACTTTAAAAATAAATTATATCTTTTGAAAAAGTAAGCTTAATCTTCAAAAATAATTGTCAACAAAATTAGTTTTATCATAAAATTGCTAAATAAGAAGCAAGACAACTATGGTGGTGCTGTATTCTTATTTTATTCTGATGTATTTCTAGGTGTCTTAGCTAGAAATATGTGTAAGTTTGATGAATGTCTGTGAAGGGCCTCATTCAAGTAAGAGCTGCTTTTTTTGTATTTTGGTATTGGCCATTATTTTGGCTGATATTTATTATTCAATGTCACTGGACATTTTACTACAGAAACATAGCCCTTTGTACTTCTTTATTATTTTAATATGGTAATTGATACATTTACAATCAATCATGTTTTGTTGTGTCATTCCTTATGTTTCATAATGTAATAGTTTTCAGAAAGATTGTCTTGTTTAATTGTTTTAATATTTTATTTGTATTTATTTTTAGACAGAAGGGAAGAAGGGTAAGAAGAACATCAATGGGTTACCTCTTGTATCTTTCCAAATGGGGACCTGGCCAACAACCCAGGCATGTGCCCTGACCAGGAATCAAACAGGTGACCTTTTGTTTTGCAAACTGATGCCCAACCCACTGAGCCATGCCAGTCAGGGTTGTATTGTCTAATTTTTAAATTCAGTATATATTGAGGCAGTGCATTTGTAATTACTTAAATGTTAATAAAGTAATCATGAAATTTTCAAATTTTATATTTTAAATATTGGCTACAACACTTGGGTTACCAAATTCAATCTCTGAAAGTCTCAAAGAAAGGCAATAAATATTCCAGGAAAAACTATAATATTAAATTTTATGTGACTGGAAAGAATTACATCTCATTTTCTCTTCTTGTAAATAAAGACAGACATAAAATTGATTCAAAAATTACATTAAGTTGTTACAGACTTGTTCCCAGAAAAAAATGTTTTTACTGAAAAGAAGACTGGGAATGGATACCTTTTATTATTTAAAGAAAATGATTTAGCGTATGAATGTCTTTAAATATTTTCACCATGTATATTTTAATGCTGCATATGGAATAGGTAAACTCTCAATGAGAGTTACCAGTTTATGCTCCCTTCACCTTTTAAGAGAGAAAGTACAGATGGTAGTTGGGAGGAAGGCAGTGAAACTGTCAAATAAAGAAGAATCAAGATTGTGCCAAAATACAAAGGGAATTTGGTAGGTGCTTATTTTCACTGGAGAAAAATATGTCAGGAGTATATTTTAAGTGCATATACTCAATTTAGTAGCAAAAGTTTAGATGCAATATAGTTATTGATCTAAAGAAACCATTGATTCAATTGAAGAGTTGTATCACAAACTATAAAATTGTACTGTTAACAAAAATCCAAAATAGGTTCTAATCACAACAAAGAGATTGGACTATTATCTCATTCAAAATCAGAATTAAAAAGTCTGTTGTAGAAAAGATAAAATGTACAAATTATAATTTAGACACCAAGGAGAAAAACAAAAAGAATAAATGTAAGTATCTCTACAAAGAGGAAGTCATGTTATAATAAAATGAGTGGTGAGCATTGCAAATAAATATAACACAACCTTTTAATGAATATTATTTTATCAAAATAAAAATATAACTTGCAAATCCAAGTAATATAGTATGAAAATAATAATGTTTAAAAAGATGAAAATCCCCAATTTTCTTACACAAATTGAATCTGGTTGGTAGACCATTTAAAAAAAGGAAATGGCAGCTAAATTTCTCATTTTACAATAGAATAGAGAAATACAGGTTAAATAATAGTTTCAGGTTAAAAATTGGAAATGTTTATGTAACATTTATTAGATCTGAATGACTGCATGATCTGGCACATATGATACTAAATGAGAGAACAGGTAACTAGTAGGAGAGGAAAAATAAAATGGGTGTGAGTACACAGATGGGATAAATGGGTAAGAAATAATAAAGGAAACACATTTTATGTAAACACACATATGTTCATACCAACACTGATTTTTATTCTTTACAAATAATCTATATAATTTTGAAAAAAAAGATTTTATTTTAGGGAGAAGAAAAGGGAGGGGGAGAGAAGGAGAGAAAGATCTCTGTAAAAGAGAAACATTGATCACTTGTCTCTCATATGCACCCTGACTGGAGACCAAAACACATCCCAGGCATGTGCCCTGATTGGGATTCAAAATGGTGACCTTCCATTCTGTGGGATGACACCCAACCAACTGAGCCACACCTTTCAAGGCTATATAATTTTTATTAAGCTTTCAAGCTAATGTGCAATCATCTTGAAAATTGATGTTTAACATTTGCTGGAAACAGGTATTTATTTCAATAACTTTTTTATTGACTCAAGACACATTGAGCAAATATTTTAATTTTCATGCATTTTTTGTTTTCTTTAGTATAATTTTAATGACATTACATGATGGCCTATCATACCATTGCCATATTTCACTAAATCTATTCTAGACCACTGTGAGTGTGGCTGGGATGCCAAATATATAACATTATTGAAACATCCATGTATAATAGAATTTGGAGGTAATACACTTCTTGTTTACTATTTCAGATGACAGACTTTATGTCTTCACTGTTAATCACTTTTTTTACCCTAGAACATTAGTCTACTTTTAAAATTGTGAATAAGTGAAATTTTTTGCTTAATTTAGTACTTGTTAGTATCATATATTTAATTTTTAAAGGTGTCCTTAAAGACTTGATTTTTGCTTTCCTCACTTGCTGCTGTGACTGAGGTTATTTGCTCTCAGCTACTGGTGTTGCTTCTAATATTTTAGTATACACTTTCTCATCAGTGATACTAGTCTTAGCTTACTGTATCACTACATTTGTAACAAAGTACACTTAACTAGAGTTCTTCTCAATAACTGAAAGCCTCTTTCACCATTGTCTCCCTTTGACTTAACTTTCCTGCAAATGAATTGTTTATGATAGGGAAATGCTTCAGTTCTCCCAGCTAATAATTTGGCATAACCCATGAGTTGAAATTCGGAAATTCTAATTAAACTTCATTACAATTGTATAGTTAAATATATTATTTCAACATTTTAGGTTATTTAAATTAAAGATATTATTAGAGTATATTGCTTTGTTCCAAAGAGTCTGTGCCTTGATTTTATGAGTTTGGATAGAAGCCACCAAGGAACTAGGAGTAAGATATAAAGTTGGGTTTCAAGCTACCTGAAAAGACTATATTATATTATAAATTGGCTGTTTTGAAAAGTAATAATGACTTCTTTTTTGAAAAATGATGCTTGGCAATTATTTTAACATTCAAACAATATGGAAGAGTATGAAGAAGAAAATATAACCATTTTTGTAAAACACCATAATCTATCAATAACTATTATTAATAGTTGATGAAAATATTACAGATATACATCTCATTTATGCAAATATACATATTGATAAACAAAAAGATAGAAATATACATAGATGGATAGATATGGAAGCATAGAAGGATGAATGAATGGATTGGTGAATGGATAAGTGGATAGATATAAATATTTTTCCAAAATGAAGGTGTCTCTCTCTCTTTTCTCACTCTTGTTCTCACTCTTTCTCTCTTGCTATCTTTCTTTGTGATTTACTTTTTCTAGTGGTATACTTTAATTGCTCTTTTTAGCTTTTGTATATTTACTATAGATTTTTGCTTTGCGGTTATCATGAAGCCTGCATAAAACTGAACAGTTTGTTTTAATCTAACAGCTTACCTTCAATAGTGTTTCCAAACTCTACACTTTATTTTTCACCCTATATTTCATGCTATTGATGTCACACTTAAAATCTTTTTATATTGCACATCTAATTAATTATTATAGCTATTGTTATTTTCTTTTTTTTAAATTTTAGTTTTATTTAGTTATTTTTCAAGTACAGTTTTTTGTCTATTTTTCCCATCCCAGCCTCCCCCGCCCCTTGCTCCCCACCTCCCTCCCATTTCCACCCCCCCCTTAGTTCTCGTCCCTGTGTCCTTCCTATTTGTTCCTCCAAATCCCTCCCCCTTTTTCCCCTTAACTTCCCTTCTCCCCTCTGGTCACTATCCCCTTGTTCTCTATTTCAGTGTCTTTGTTTTTGGGGGGTTTTTTTTTCTGCTTGCTTGTTTGTTTTGTTGTTTAGCTTCCTGTTAAAGGTGAGATCATATGGTATTTGTCTTTCAGCACCTGGCCTATTTCACTCAGCATAATGCTTTCCAGTTCTATCCATGTTGTTGCAAAGGGTAGTAGCTCCTTCTTTCTCTCTGCAGCATAGAATTCCATTGTGTATATGTACCACAATTTTTGGATCCATTCATTTACTGATGGGCACCTAGGTTGCTTCCAACTCTTGGCTATTGTAAATTGTGCTGCTATGAACATTGTGGTGCATAGGTTCTTTGAAATTGATGTTTTAGAATTCTTAGGATATAATCCCAGCAGTGGAATTGCTGGGTCAAAAGGCAGGTCGATTTTTATTTTTCTGAGAAAAATCCATACTGTTTCCCATAATGGTTGTACCAGTCTGCACTCCCACCAACAGTGAACTAAGGACCCCTTTTCCCCACAACCCCTCCAACATTTGTTGTTTGTTGCTTTGTTTATGATAGCCATCCTGACTGGTGTAAAGTGGTATCTCATTGTGGTTTTAATTTGCATCTCTCTGATAGCTAGTGATATTGAGCATCTCTTCATGTGTCTCTGAATGTTCTGTATGTCCTCCTTGGAGAAGTGTTTGTTCAAGTCCTTTTCCCATTTTCTAATTGGGTTGGGTGTCTTCTTAGAGTGGAGTCGTGTAAGTTCTTTGCATATTTTGGAGATTAAACCTTTGTCTGAGGTATCATTGGCAAACATGTTTTCCCATACAGTTGGTTGTCTTGCTAATTTAATACTGTTTTCTTTAGCCATGCAGAAGCTTTTTATTTTGATGAGATCCCATTTGTTTATTCTTTCCTTTACGTTCCTTGCTCTAGGGGACATATCAGTAAAGAAGTTGCTGCGTGAAATATCTGAGATTTTCTTGCCAATGTTCTCCTCTAGGACTTTAATGGTGTTATGACTTACATTTAAGTCTTTTATCCACCTTGAATTTATTTTGGTGTATGGTGTAAGTCTGTGCTCAAGTTTCATTTTTTTGCATGTAGCTGTCCAGTTCTCCCAACACCATTTGTTGAAGAGGCTATCTTTACTCCATTTTATGTTACTGCCCCCTTTGTGGAATATTAATTGACTGTAGAGAGTTGGGTTGATTTCTGGGCTCTCTGTTCTGTTCCATTGGTCTATGTGCCTGTTTTTATGCCAGTACCAGGCTGTTTTGATTACAGTGGCCTTGTAATATAGTTTGATATCAGGTATTGTGATCCCCCCTACTTTGTTCTTCTTTCTCAAAAGAGCAGCTGCTATTCGAGCTCGTTTATGGTTCCATATAAATTTTCGAAGTGTTTGTTCTATGTCTGTGAAATATGCCATTGGTACTTTAATAGGTATTGCATTGAATCTGTATATTGCTTTGGGTAGTATGGACATTTTGATAATGTTAATTCTTCCGATCCATGAACAAGGTATATGTTTCCATTTGTTTGTGTCTTCCTTGATTTCGTTCTTCAGGGCTGTGTAGTTTTCTGCATACAGGTTTTTTACCTCCTTGGTTAGGTTTATTCCCAGATATTTTATTTTTCTTTTTGCTATATCAAGTGGGATTTTTCTCTTTATTTCTGCTTCTGCTGATTCACTGTTGGTATACAAAAATGCCTTTGATTTCTGGATATTGACTTTATAACCAGCTGTTTTGCCAAACTCATCAATTAGTTTGAGGAGTTTTTGGGTAGAGTCTATAGGATTTTCCATGTACACTATCATGTCATCTGCAAACAGTGACAGTTTTGCTTCCTCCTTTCCTGTTTGGATGCCTTTTATTTCCTTTTCTTTATTGATCATGTGGCTAAAACTTCCAATACTATATTGAATAGAAGTGGTGAAAGTGGACATCCTTGTTTTGTTCCTGATCTTAGTGGAAAAGCTTTCAGTTTTTTCCCATTGAGTATGATATTGGCTGTAGGTCTCTCATGTATGGCCTTTATTGTTTTGAGAAATTTTACCTGTATTCCCACTTTGCTGAGTGTTTTTATTATAAATGGGTGTTGTACCTTATCGAAAGCTTTTTCTGCATCTATTGATATGATCGTGTGATTTTTGTCTTTGCTTTTGTTTATGTGATGTATTACATTTACTGATTTTCGAATATTGAACCATCCTTGCATTCCTGGGATGAATCCTACTTGATCATGGTGTATGATCTTTTTGATATATTTTTGGATGCGATTTGCCAATATTTTGTTGAGGATTTTAGCATCTATGTTCATCAGCGATATTGGCCTGAAGTTTTCTTTCTTGGTTGTGTCTCTATCTGGTTTTGGAATTAGGATGATGCTGGCTTCATAAAAAGAATTTGGGAGTTTTCCATCCTTCTGAATTTTTTGAAATAGTCTGTGGAGAATAGGGGTTAGCTCTTCCTTAAATGCTTTGTAGAATTCTCCTGTGAACCCATCTGGTCCGGGGCTTTTGTGTGATGGGAGTTTTTTGATTACTGCTTCAATTTCTTTTGCTGTTATTGGTGTATTTAAATTTTCTGCTTCTTTTTCACTGAGTTTTGGAAGATTGTATTTTTCTAGAAATGTGTCCATTTCCCCTAGGTTTTCAAATTTCTTGGCATACAATTCTTCATAGTAATTTCTTACAATCTCTTCTATTTCTGTGGTATCAGTTGTAATCTCTCCTTTTTCATTTCTGATTGTGTTTATTTGTGTCCTCTCTTCTTTTCTTGATGAGCCTACTTAAAGGCTTGTCTGTTTTGTTTATCTTCTCAAAGAACCAACTCCTGGATTCATTGATCCTTAAAATTGTGCTTTTAGTTTCTATGTCATTTAATTCTGCTCTAATCTTGGTTATTTCCTTCCTTCTGCTTGCTCTGGGCTGTCTTTGTTGTTGTTCCTCAAGTTCTTGCAGGCGTAGGGTTAGGTTGTTTGTTTGAAATGTTTCTATATTCTTTAGGTAGGCCTGTATTGCTATAAACTTCCCTCTCAGGACTGCCTTCGCTGTGTCCCATAAGTTTTGGGTTGTTTTTGCGATCATTTTCATTTGTTTCCAGAAATGTTTTGATTTCTTCCCTAATTTCATTCTTGACCCATTCGTTGTTTAATAGCATACCATTCAGTCTCCATGTTTTTGGGTGCTTTGGGTTTTTTTCTTTGGGGTTGGTTTCTAATTTCAGTGCCTTGTGGTCAGAGAAGATGCTTGGTATGATTTCAATTTTCTTGAATTTGTTGAGGCTCCTTTTGTGTCCTATCATGTGGTCTATCTTTGAGAATGTTCTATGTACATTTGAAAAGAATGTGTATTTAGCTTCTTTGGGATGAAGGGCTCTATATATATCAGTTAAGTCCATTTCATCCAGGGTGTTGTTTAATGCCACAATATCTTTTTTGATAATTTGTTTGGAAGATCTGTCCATTTTTGATAGTGGGGTGTTCAAATCCCCTACTATGATTGTGTTGCTGTCAATATCTTTCTTGAAGTCCTCTAAGATTTTCTTGATATATTTGGGTGCCCCTATGTTTGGTGCACATATGTTTACAATGTTAATGTCTTCTTGGTGGATTCTTCCATTGAGTATTATGAAGTGACCTTCTGGGGCTCTCTTTACAGCTTTTTTTCTGAAGTCTATTTTGTCTGATATGAGAATTGCTACCCCAGCTTTTTTGTCTTGTCCGTTTGCTTGGAAAACTTGTTTCCAGCCTTTGACTTTTAGTCTGTGATGGTCTTTTGTCCTGAGGTGAGTCTCTTGTAGGCAGCATATGTGTGGGTCATGCTTTCTTATCCATTGAGCTATTCTGTGTCTTTTGATTGGAGTATTTAATCCATTTACGTTTAAGGTTATTATTGATAGGTACTTATTCATTGCCATTTTTGTACCTGTGTTCCTCTCTGTCTCCCTCTTATCCTTCCTTCCCTCAAAGCAGTCCTTTTAGTATTTCTTGTAGAGCTGGTTTGGTGGAGGCATATTCTTTTAGACTCTTTTGTCTTGGAAGCTCTTTATTTGGCCATCTATCTTGATTGAGAGCCTTGCTGGGTAAAGTAGCCTTGGTTGTAGGCCTCTGGTGCTCATTACTTGGAATATTTCTTGCCATTCTCTTCTTGCTTGAAGTGTTTCCATTGAGAAGTCAGTAGCTAACTTTATTGGGGCTCCCTTGTATGTTATTTCTTTTATCTCCCTTGCTGCCTTTAAGATTCTCTCTTTGTCTTGGAATTTTGCCATTTTGATGATGATGTGTCTTGAGGTGGGCCTCCTTGGGTTCCTCTTGGTTGGGACTCTCTGTGATTCCTGGATTTGTGAGACTTTTTCTCTTATCAAATTAGGAAAATTTTCTCTCATTACTCGTTCAAATACGTTTTCTATCCCTTGTTCTTCTTCTTCTCCTTCTGGTATTCCTATTATTTGGATATTATTACGTTTCCTATTGTCTTGCATTTCTCTTAATCCCTCTTCATTCTTTCTGAGCCTCTTTTCATTTTCTTGCTCTTTCTGTGAGATGCTTTCTACCCTGTCCTCCAACTCACTAATCCTATCCTCTGCTTCATCTATCCTACTTTGGAAACTTTCTACTGTGTACTTCAATTCGGAAATTGTATTCTTCATTTCCTCTTGTCTCTTGCTGATGGTTTCCATTTCCTTTTTGATGTTGCTGTAGTTTGCAGAGAGATCATTATAATTCCCCTGTAGTTTCTGGTAGTTCACTGTGAGCTCTTTGAACTTTGCAATAACCAGTGCTTTGAATTCACTGTCTGATAGTTGATCAGCGTCTCTTTCATCTAACATTCTTTCTGAAGTTTCTGCTTTTTCTTTCATTTGGGGATTGTTTCTTTGTCTTCCCATTGTTTGAGACTCTTCTTTTTAGTCTCTGCTTCCAAAATTGATCTGTTCTGAAACACTGGTTTTATGGTGTAAACTTCTGTGGTTATGTTCCTTGTGAAGTTCAGTGGTACAGACTCCTTGAAGTTTCTTGGTGTTCTTCGTCTCCACCTACACTCACGCTGGTCCTCACACTGGTCTCTGCGTTGGTCGCCTACCACTGCTGAATGTCCCGGCTCTAGTAGGCGCCTCCTCAAGCACCCAGGCCCATTACTAGGGCAGTGGCACAGAGGCCGGGAATGTCCTGGCTCCCGTATCTGGCTCTCTCTGCTGCCCAGGGCCGTCACAGGGGCTTGGAGTGTCCCGGTTTCCGTACCTGACTCCCCGGCGTCTAGTCCTGTCTCTATGGCAGTGGCACAGAGGCTTAGAAAGTCCCAACTCCCGTACCTGATTCCCCAGTGTCCAATCCCCTCGCTATGGCAGCAGCACAGGGGCTGTGACCCTCCCAGTTCCCGTAGAGGGATCCTCTGCCACCCCGGGCTGTCTCAGGGGTTTGGAGTGTCCCGGCTTCCATACCTGACTCCCCGGCATCCAGTCCCGTCGCTATGGCAGCGGCACAGGATTTGAGAGCTTCCAGGCCGTAGCTGGCTCCTCAGCTGCGTCACAGGGGTTTGGAGAGTCCCGGCTTCCGTACCTGACTCCCCGGCGTCCAGTCCCGTCGCTATGGCAGAGGCACAGGATTTGAGATCTTTCCGGCTCCCGTAGCTGGCTCCTCAGCTGTGTCACAGGGGTTTGGAGAGTCCCGGCTTCCGTACCTGACTCCCCCGGCATCCAGTCCCGTCGCTATGGCAGCAGCACAGGATCTGAGAGCTTCCCGGCTCCCGTAGCTGGCTCCTCAGGGTCCAGGCCTGTCTCTATGGCGGAGTCACAGGGGCCTTTGGTGTCCCAGCTCCTGCAACTGACCCTTCCGTTGCCCAGGCCAGTAGCTATGGCATCGGCACAAGGGTGTCCCCGCTCCGGGTCCTGACTCCTCTGTCTCCCAGGACCGTCACAGGGGCTTGGAGTGTCCGGCTTCCGTACCTGACGCCCCGGCTCCCAGGCCTGTTGCTCTGGCGGCAGCACAGGGGGCCGCGTGAGACCGAGCTCCAGTAGCTGACTCTGCCGCCGTTTGGTGTTTCAGCGTCGGTCACAATCTCTGGTCTTTTAATTTCATAAATGCTGGGTAACCGATGGTTTATTGTGCTGTTTCTCCATAGATCTGCCAGGATTTTCACCCATGAGTACAGGAGCTAGTATCCGCTCCATCTTACTCCGTCGCCATCTTCCCAGCATCCTTCTGTTATTTTCAATATTATTATTTTTAAACTTTTGCATTAAGATAAAAGTGAATTATACAACATCATTACAATGTTAGATTATCATGGGTTTGACTATGCTTTTATCATTATCAGTGAGTTTCATATATTTATGTTGTTGCTTAGTGTCCTTACGTTTCAAGTTGAAGAATTTTTAAAATTTCTTATAAATCAGGTCTAGTGGTCATGAACTACCTTAGCTTTTGTTTGACTGGAAAGGTCATCTCTCCATTTCTGGACTGTTTTGCTGAATGTAGTATTATTAGTTGGCAGGGTTTTTTTCCCTTAAGTTCAGCACTTTCAGTATATCATCCCATTTCCTTCTGGCCTATAACATTTCTGCTGAGAAATCTACTAGCTATATGGGGGAATGATGGTGGGGGGATTCTCTTGATGTGATGAGTCATTTTTCTTTGCTTCCTTCTGAATTTTCTTTGCCTTTGAGTTTTAACATTTTGATTACAAGGTAACTTGTAATAATCTTCTCTATGTTGATCTTACCTAATGCCCTTTGAGCTTCTTGTACCTGACTGCCCATCTGTCTCCCTAGATTTGGGACCTTTTCATCTATTATTTATTTAATTATGTTTTCTGTTGCACTCTCTCTCTCTCTCTTTTCTCTTTCTGTGACCCTTATGACACAACTGTTAGTTGGCCTGATGCTGTTCCATAATTCATGTAGGCTTTATTCATTCTTATTCATTCTTTCTTCTTTATGCCTCTCAAAATGTTTAATTTCAAATAATCTCTCTTTGACTTTGCTAATTCTTTCTTCTGTATGATCAAGTCTGTTGTTGAAGTTCTCTATTGTTGTTCTGTGTTTATATGATCAGCCTCAGAATTTTTTTATGTTTTTTATTTTTTAATTAAATTCTCATTTTGTTCATACATTGTTTTTCTGATTTTGCTAGTTCTTTGTATTCTTTTGTATTTTACTGAGTTCCCTTATGATAATTTTTCTTATTTTTTTGTCAGTCACATTGTAGATCTCTATTTCTTTGGGATCAGTTATTGGAGTGTTGTTACTTTTCTTTGCTAGTCTCATATTTTCCCAATTCTTCATGATCCATGTAGCCTTGCACTGGTGTTTGTAGGCACAAACACTTCATCCTGATGTTATAGCCTGGTTATGGCAGGTAAAGACCTTCTCCTGTTTGTTTTCTTGGCTGAGGATATTACCTCTAGAATCACTGTAATGCTTTGTTGGCACCATTTACTAGGATATTTCTGGGTCTGCAGTGGGGTCCAAGGTTGGCAGGCTTGGTATATGGGGTTTGGTGGGCAAAGATACTATCTGGTCCCTGGGTGGATGTGACTACCTTCAGTACTTTTTCAGTAGGGTGACACTGGAAGAAGGGGCTCCTTCATAATCCACAGTTGCATTCTCAGCTAGTGGACCTATTACTAGGTGTGCAAATGGGTATGATACCTGCCAGGTCCCTAGGATGGTTGCTGCCTTGTCACTGTGTAGATCCCTGAGTAGGCAGGCCTGGCTCTGACTATGGCTGAAAGGGGCTGGAACCACAGGCTGCTTTCACTTCCACAGCCCAAATTGAGGCCTATAAACCTGGTTCTAGAGACATGGATGAGTGTGTCTCAATTTAGCTCCCTGGGTGCACTGGACTACTCCCTGATTGTGGCTGGAAAGGCTAAAGCCAAGTACAAGGCCACTGCATGATATCCTGAGGTGTATCTACTCAAGATTGCTCATGGAATGCACCTGGAATGGGCTGGAACAAAGTATAGGGCCCTTTTAAGATCTCTGAGAGCATAGGCGGGAGGGTCTCTAACTGGTTCTTGTGCCTGGAGTCCTACTTATAAATTGTGGCTGGGAGAGAGTAGAGACGAGTGCAGGATTTTTTAGGATCTCCAAAAGGTACAACGAGGAGTGTCCTCTGCTGTGCTCTTATGTCCAGAAAACTATTCATGGACTGAGGCTGGGCCAGGCTAGAACTCAATTAAAGGGACCTTTCAGAATCTGTAGTCTAAATGAATTTGGCAGGCTTACCTCCACAGGATCCCAGACTGAAGCTAAAGGAAGCTAGAGCTGGTTCATGGGTCACTTCAGTGTCTATAGCTAGAACTGTGTTATAGTACCTGACAGATGTTTGAATGTGACTTCTCCCATATCATTTGACATAAGGTGCTGCTTTATAGACCTATAGTCAAATAGGGCTGCAGTTGATTGTTCAAGGATATGGACCTATTTCTGGATCTATAGCCAAGTCAGGACCATAGTCAGCTGTCTGGGTGCAAACTCACCTTCTCAAAACAGCTCTTCTAGATCTTGTTCTGCACTGAGGTTTCACAATCCCTCTCTGGATCCCAAAGACTCTACAAGGCATGTTTGTTCTGGATGCCAAATTATTATTGTTGAAGAAGGATATCTTATTTGACCATCTTGCTGAAGCCACCTCATATTTTTGTAGTTTTAAAAGTTTTATGCTTCCTTTTACTTGAGTTTAAGGAAGAGGAACAGAAATGCAACTAAATGGGACTTCCACCAAGATGGAGGCATAGGTGGAAACACCTTGCATCCTCGCACAACCAAATCAAAAAACAACAAAGTTTTAACAATAATAAACACAACCAAACCACACAGAAAATCGACAATACGAAGTCCGAAAACAATGAAATGCTCAGCTAAACCGGTGAGAGGGGCGAAGCCAGCAGCAGAGCGGGTTGGCCAAAAAGATCCCCGACCAGGGTGGTGCACAGGCAGCCAAGGGCGCAGATCCCAGGTGCAGGCTAGCTACAGGTGGACACAGGGAAGAGGCCTGGCTGTCTGTCTGTGGTCGGTCGCACATTTGCGTGCAGATAAACCAATAAAGAGGCGCCACAGCCACCAGTGGAAAACTTATTTGAACAAATAATAAAGGAGAATTTCCCCAATCTGGCAAAAGCAATAGACTTCCAGGAAATCTAGGAAGCTCAGAGAGTCCCAAAGAAGTTGGACCCAAGAAGGAACACACCAAGGCACATCATCATTACATTAGCCAAAATTAAAATGAAGGAGAGAATCCTAGAAGCAGCAAGAGCTAAGGGGACAGTCACCTACAAAGTAGTTCCCATCAGACTGTCAGCTGATTTCTCAAAAGAGACCTTCCAGGCAAGAAGGAGCTGGAAAGACGTATTCCAAGTCATGAAAACCAAAAATCTACATCCAAGATTGCTCTATCCAGCAAAGCTTTCATTTAGAATAGAAGGCCACATGAAGTGCTTTTCAAATAAGATCAAATTCAAGGAGTTCATCATCACCAAGCCCGTATTATATGAAATGTAAAAGGGACTTACCTAAGAAAAAGAAGATAAAAAAGATGAACAGTGAAAGGACAGCAAACTCACAGTTATCAACAACCACACCTATAACAAAAGCAAATTAAAAGGACAGCTAGATCAGGAGTGAACCATAAAAATGAAGATCTCAAGGAGGGTTAGCAAGAGGGGAGTGGGAGAAGGAGAAGTGGGGAGAATGTACAGAAAATAAGTAGCATAGACAGTAGACAGAAAATAGATAGGGGGAGGGTAAGAATAGTAGGGGAAATACAGAATCTAAAGAACTTGAGACACGTGTTCATGAACTAAAGGGGGGAATGGTGGGGGAGGGTGTGCAGGGTGGAGGGGAATGTAGGGGGGAAATAGAACAAATGTAATGGCATAATCAATTTTAAAAAAGCCTGGAAAAAAAAGAGAAAAAAATTAAATCAATTTATTTGATGAGAAAAAAAAAGGAATGCAACTAAATGAGTTGATTTACTTCAAGTAAATATTTCATCATCACAAGAAAGATCAGCACCTAAAACATCCTATAAAGAAGAAAATTGGTTTTAAAAGACTTTAAGCTGGAAGGTTTTTATTGTTGTTAGTCTGATCAGTTCCAATCTTAGTCATTTCTGTTGACTACCTTTAATTTTGCCTTCTCCTAACTACTCGTTTTTAATTTCTTTTCTTTTTTTTTAATTATTACCTTTTTAATTTATTTTTTAAAATTGATTATGCTGTTATAGTTGTTCTATTGCCCCCTTCATTCCCCTCCACCCTGCCCCCCCATCCCCACCATTACCCCCCTTTAGTTTATGTCCATGTGTCTCAAGTCCTTTAGGTTCTATATTTCCCATGCTATTCTTGCCCCCCCAATCTATTTCCTATCTACTGTCTATGCTACTTATTTTCTGTACCTTCTCCCCCCTTCTCCTCCTCCCACTCCCCTGTTGCTAACCCTCCTTGAGATCTTCATTTCTATGTTTCCACTCCTGATCTAGCTGTTCTTTTAGTTTGCTTTCGTTTTAGGTGTGGTTGTTAATAACTGTGAGCTTGTTGTTCTTTCACTGTTCATGTTTCTTTAACTTCTTTTTCTTAGATAAGTCCCTTTAACATTTCATATAATAAGGGCTTGGTGATGATGAACTCCTTGAATTTGATCTTATCTGAGAAGCACCTTATCTGTCCTTCCATTCTAAATGAAAGTTTTGCTGGATAGAGCAATCTTGGTTGTAGGTCTTTAGATTTCATGACTTGGAATATTTCTTTCCAGCCCCTTCTTGCCTGTAAGGTCTCTTTTGAGAAATCTGCTGACAGTCTGATGGGGACTCCTTTGTAGGTGATTGTCCCCTTAGCTCTTGCTGCTTCTAGGATTCTCTCCTTCATTTTAATTTTGGCTAATGTAATTATGATATGCCTTGGTGTGTTTCTTCTTGAGTCCAACTTTTTTGGTACTCTCTCAGCTTCTTGGATTTCTTGGAAGTCTATTTCCTTTGCCAGATTGGGGAAATTTTCTTTTATTATTTGTTCAAATAAGTTTTCCACTGGTGGTTGTGTCTTTCCCCCTTCTGGTACCCCTATAATTCGGATATTGGAGCGTTTAAAGATGTCCTGGAGGTTCCTAAGTCTCTCCTCATTTCTTTGAATTCTTGCTCCTTGACTCTTTTCTGTTTGGCCATTATTTGCTTTCTTCTGGTCCACTCCATTGATTTGAGTCCCAGTTTCCCTTTTCAACGCTATGGGTTTCCTGTGGAATTCCATTCATTTCCATTAGTTTAGCCTTCATATGTTTCTCTAATTTGTGGCTATAATCCACCAGATCTGTGAGGATCCTGATGACCAGTGTTTTAAACTGTGCGTCTGAGAGTTTTGCTATTTCTTCGTCGCTTAGATTTATCTCTGGGGCTTTGAGGTCTTCCTGCGACATTTTTGGTCTGTTCTGTCCCTTTAAATGTGAGAAGTGGCGCCTTGGACTCCCAGGTCGCTGGGTTGTGACGCTGTATGTGGGGGCGTGGTCAGAGCGGGGAAATGGCAGCGCCCTCTACCGCCGCTAGCCGCGGGGACGCTGGGCCCTGGGCCCCGGTCCAACCGCCCACTCCCTCGCCTGTCCGCTCGCCCGCAAATAGGCAACCGCAGTCAACACGCAGCACTGCCTCCCCACTGTCTCCTCTGTAGTCGCTCACCCGGTGGGTTGCTCGGTCGCTCACTAGGTCCAGTCCTGTGTTTGGAACCTGTGCGTCTGGATTCCGCGCCCGGGTCCGACTCAGTCCTCCTGTGCAACCCCTCACGAGACGCCGGTTTCGCCCCTTACCGGTCGGGCTGAAGAATTTGTTGTTAATGGACTTCCGAAAAGTTCAATTTTCCGTGTTCTGGTTGTGTTTTCTGATGCTAATATTTAGTTGTCCCTAAACTTGGTTGTGTGAGAAGGCACGGCACATCCACCTATACCTCCATCTTGGCGGAAGTCCTCGTTTTTAATTTCAATGATTATTATTTTTACATTATTAAAGTATATACCATTTTACATTGTTAAGGTCTATATAATTCTGATATGGTTCCAAAATTCCAACATGTCTTTAAAATACTTTTGGTGATCACTAGATAAATATTGTCTTGTAAGAAAATATATCCCTTTTCTTCAGCCAATGTTTCCACAGTGGACAAAAGATAGGGGAAGTATGAAGAGGAAGAGAGAGATGAAAAACACCATGTCTTCAACATCTCCAAGTCTTAATTAGACTAATAAAGTCATAGAGAGATTAAGCATCTAGAAGAAAGGGGAACTTGAACTAGGTGGTGATAAATAATAATAGCTAATATTATTAACTACTTATCTCAAATTAGGATCATTTAATAGTCAAAAGTGATGGAGATGTTATGAAATTAAACAATTTCCCATTACTCAAGAGGAAGTAGATGTCATAAAGAAAAGTAGGTAGTAGTTCCTGAAAAACAGGTTCTTGTGTTTCTTCATACTTTAGTGAGTTTAGACTTCTGAATTAAATCAACCACAGTGGCCCTGGCCAGGTGCCTCAGCTGGTTAGGAATGTTTTCCCAATATGCCAAGGTTGTGACTTCAGTCTTGGGTTAGGGCACATACAATGACCAATCAATGAATACATAAATAAGTGAAATAATAAATCAATATCTGTCTGTCTGTCTGTCTGTCTCTCTTCCTCCCATGACACCCCACCATTCCTCCATCTCTCTAAAAAAACAAACAAAAAAAAAGTTTAGCCCTGGCCAGTGTGGCTCACTGGATTGAGACCCCATCTGTGAACCAAAAGGTTGCTAATTTAATTTCTGCTCAGGGCACATGCCTAGGTTGCCAGGTTGCCAGGTCCCCAGTTGGGGGTGTGTAAGAGGCAACTGATCACTATTTCTCACACATTGATATTTCTCTCCCTCTCTTTCTCACTCTCTTTTCCTCTCTCTAAAAACAAATACATAACTTTTTAAAAAGAGTTTAGTCCTTAGTTTTATAAGGTTTTTTATTATTGAAAACTTCAAACATATTCAAAAATAGAGAGAGCAGTCTAATGAACCACCATAAAGTTGTCACTCATTGTTAACTTATGTCAATATTTCCATTTTTTGCCATTTTTATTTCATCTGACCATCCATTTTAAATAAAAATATTTTCCTTTTAAATTTAATTTAGAAGTAATTTCAACTTTTACAGAAAAGTTTCAAGAATAGTACAAAGAATTTCTTAATACTCTTCACCCAACTTTTCTAAATATTAACATATTATTAACTTTGCTTTGTTACTTTCTAGATATACAGGGTCTGGGCAGATAATGCCCCTTTTTATTAGAAAATCATAAGTATGTAATTCCATAACATAATAATATCACACTCAAACACACCATATGACATTTTAGGTGAAATGTTCAAATTAAAACTATAAATTATTATACTCATATATTATACTACCAACCACACTCAAACAGGCATTACTTTTGCCTGACCATGTATACTATCTTTTCTAAAGTATTTAGGATAATTTATTGACATGAGGCCTCCTAATCTCTAAATACTTGTTTTCTCAGGGGAAAATGGTGGGAAAATGGAGACAACTGTACTTTAAAAACATTAAAAAATAAACAAAGAAGGGGAAGACAAGAAGAAAAAGGGTATTCCACTACATAACCACAGTAGATTTGCCAAAATCATGAAATTAACGTTGACATAAGTCTAGTGTTTAATCTATACGCTTTATTCAAATTTTGTCATTTGCCCAATAATGAATTTTATAGCAGAAAGAAAAAAATCTCTTTGTAGGATGAACTCAGCATCACACATTGCATTTACTTACTGTATTTTGCAGTGTATAATGTACACCCATGTTTTTAGCCCAAACTTTCAAGGGGAAAATCTGTCGTTTTAATTATTTAATTAAATTTTTATTTATTTATATTTAGGAACAAAACTGATTATCATATTCAGGGTATTATATTGCATATGGATATAGCTATTGTTTTCTAGAGTTACACTTTTAATGCATAAACATAAATAAAAGAATTAAAAACATTTATATAGATAAGGAAGTAGTACTACCAATGCATAATGTGCATCCTTGTTTTTCCCACAAAAATTTGGGCAAAAAAAACTGTGTATTATACCTGGCAAAATACATATACCTTAGTCCCTTTTTAAAATTTTATTTATTTTTGCCCTGGCTGGTGTAGCTCAGTGGATTGAGCATGGGCCTGCAAACCAAACAACTGCAGTTCAATTCCCAGTCAGGGCACATGCCTGGCTTGCAGGCCAGTTCCTATCAGGGGATGCACAAGAGGCAACCATACATTGATATTTCTCTCCCTCTCTCCATCCCTTCCCCTCTAAAGATAAATAAATAAATAAAAATTTTAAATTATTTATTTTTCATTTTCATTGTTATTCAAATACAGTTTCCTACCTTTTCCCCCCACTCCAGCCCAACCCCCTAGGCCCCCACACCTCCCTCCTGTTTCCACCCCTCCTTATTTTTGTCCATGTGTCCTTTATAATTGTTCCTGCAACCTCTTCCCCTTTTCCCCTGAAGTTCCCTCCCCTCTCCCCTCTGGTCACTGTCAGGCTGTTCAGGCTATTCTGTCTTTGGTTATATTTTGCTTGTTTGTTTTGTTGATTAGGTTTCTGTTAAAGGTGAGATCATATGGTATTTGTCTTTCACTGCCTGGCTTATTTCGCTTAGCATAATGCTTTCCAGTTCCATCCATGCTGTTGCAAAGGGTAGGAGCTCCCTTCTTTCTGCTGCATAGAATTCCATTGTATATTAGTCCTTTTCATTTAAAACTATTCTTTACTCATGTTGAAGATCTTTTGTTTTAGATTTTCATGGCTTTCATATCTTTTAAGAGTTTTCTCCCTCAGTTTCAATTTGGCTAAAATTTCCTTGTGATTATATTTAGTTTATGCACACCACAGGAGTGATATTTTGGGTTTTTTTAAATCTCAGCAGAAGATATGTTCATTGATGAGAGGGAGAGGGGGAGAGAGAGAGAGAAAGAAACATTGATGTGAGAGAGAAACATCAATTGTCTGCCTCTTGTAAGCACCTCAAACAGTGCTCAATCCCACAATCTATGTATATGCTCCAATGAGGGATTGAACTCACAACATTTTGTTTATGGGCATATTTTGTCTTTTTCAATAGAGCCTATCAGAAAGTACCATTAGGTGTAATATTAGCATTAGTCTTTTGGTTAAGATAGTATTCAAAAGTTACTATCTTTTCTTCTGCAATTAATAAGTATATTTTGGAGAGATACTTTAAGATGATTTAGTATATCATTTTTCATCAAATTTCCACCCACTACATTAGTATCCATTGATAAATCTTGCCTGAATCATTATTTCCTCTGATGGTTAAGAAATAGTGGTTTATAATTTTCTAATTTCTAATATATTTTAGTAGCTGACATTTTATTTTAAATAAGAGCTTTCCTGAATTCAATGCAGCAGAAAGGAAGAAAGAGCTCCTGCCCTTTGTGACAGCATGGATGGAACTGGAGAACATTATGCTAAGTGAAATAAGCCAGGCACTGAAATCCAAATACCATATGATCTCACCTTTAACTGGAACCTAATCAACAAAACAAACAAGAAAGCAAAATATAACCCAAAACACTGAAATTGGGAACAAGCTGGCAGTAACCAGAAAGGACAGGGAAGGGGATAATGGAGGAAAAAGGTAAAGGGTTTACAGGAACAATTATAAAGGACAGGTGGACAATAACAAAGGGGGGTGAAAACAGGGGAAGGAAGTGGGGAGGGCTGGAGTGGTGGGGATGGGTGGAGGGAAAAGGCAGAAAACTGTACTTGAACAACAATAATAAATGTTTTAAAAATGAGCTTTCCCTCCTCTATTTATTCATATGTATAGCAATATGAATTTATGCATTTTCATTTTATTCATTGTATTATTAACCATTTCACCATTATTTATTTGCTGCTCAAACTGTCCCAGATTTCACCATTGGGAACACATTCAAGCTGCCTCCTGTGTCATTTTGACATGACCTCATCATTATTCTCTAACACAAGAAGATTGTTTCAGGGCCATCTTGTACTTTTCTTGTAGCAGACTTGTAAGCAGTTATTTCTTTAAGAATCCTGGGTACTTCTGGTGGAGATTAATATGTAGAGACTAAGATCTGGACACTAAATATTCATTACTTCTGGGATGCCATTACTTTAGAGACTTTCAGTAGACAAAGCTAGAATGTGCATGTGTTTGTGTGTATGCATCCCCATATACATGAATATGTATACAGATATGTATATATGTATTGCATATATGTATATATGCATGTATATATAGATATATGTGTATAAGTACACATACACACATATATATACATATTTATCTAAAATATGTCATCTATATGACAAACCATGAGCTTAAACTATTGTCTCCAATTCTAATTTTGACATAAAACCAAATAACTCATTCTAACCTCCACTGTTCCCAAATTTAAAACTTCCTCCTTGGAAAGTAAGAAAGCTGTCTCCCTTTCTCTAAAATATGCTACACTCATTGCTCGATCCTAGTATACATACACCCACAAGTATTTCAGAATTGCTAGCCCATAGCACTGGGAAAAACAAATCTTATACCTAAAATTCAGTGTTTGTTTAGAGTGGGTTTTTTGGACTGTAGACTCAGGGTACATAGTAAAAATATTATGTTAATAAGTTCACTGGCTTATTCTTCTTCCTCCCCTTCAGTGTTGAGATGTTATTTATTTTCAATACCATTAAATTTACCCTGGCCAGTTAGCTCAGTTGGTTAGATCATTGTCCCAATATAATTAAATTCATTTTTCATTTATTATCTACATTAGATTTTATTTTCTCTATCCTAATTAATTTTACTTTTATAAACATCTGAAATATTGACACAATTTTAAAACTATGAAGAAAAATATATAGTAATAGAAGTTTAACTCCAAGCCTTGTACCCATTATCACTACCAATCCTTTTCAACCCATATCTGTGCATTCCGTAAAAGTAACAAATATTATTTGTTTCTGACTTATCTTTCCTGTGTTTCTTTTTTACATAACTGAGGAAATTAATATATAGTTTTATTTTCCCTGTTTTCTTAAACAGAATTTAGCATACTATAGATACTCTTTACACTTTACATGGTTTATTCAACCACTTTCCTATGAATAAGTATTTAGATTGTTTTAATATTTTGCAATTGCATAGGACACTCTAATGAATAACCTTGTGCATATGTGTTTTCCAGTTTCTGGAATTGTATTTGTATGGTAAAGTCCTAAAGGTGGGGTTGCTTGGGTGAAAAGGCACAAGCATTTGTAGTGTTTGTTAGATATTACCAAATTCCCCACCGTAACTGTTGCACAACTTTGCTTTCCCACTCATAGGAATGAGAGTGCTGGATTTCCTACAGTTTCACTAACAGAATGCATTGCCATAATGTTTGCCAATCTGATAGATGAAATGAGTACAGTAAGTACTCATTTAACATCATCAATAGGCCTGAGACAAAAGGGTGTACAATGAGACAAATTTTACCATAGGCTAATTGGTATTAACAACACTTAAGCTCCTAAGGCATCTCATGAATGTCAAAACAAAAAATTGAATGAAATGACACTATTTGAAGACTTGCTGTATCTCAAAGCACTTTCAATTTGCATTTCAATTATGATGAATGAGTTTGAATATATTTTCATATGTTTAAGAAAGATATATCTTTGTGTGATAAAATTGTCTCATTCTCTAATGGGTTTTTGGTATTTTTCCCTCAACTACCTAGAGTTGCTATAATGATAGATATTAGTTGTTTAACTGTCATATATGGTAGAAAATTTCTCCTAGTTTGTGAGTTATCTTTTCATTTTATTTTTGAATTTTTGTGATACCTTTTAGATTTTAGTATAGTCAAATTTATCAGTCTTTCATTTTATTAAATCTGAATTTTGAGACTTAGGTAATATTTTTCCCTACATCCAGAATTTTTTCTAGTAATGATTTCATTTTTTACATTTAGACCTTTCACCTATTTGGAGTTTATTTCTATGTATAGTGTGAAACAGGCTCTCTTTACTGTTTTCTAAAATGGCTAAGTGGTTGTTTCAGCACCATTAAAAAAAGTAAGTCTATCTTTGCCCCAGTAATTTGAGATGCCACCTTTATCACATCCTAAATTTCCTCATATGTTTGGATATATTTCTGGAATTTTCATTCTATTGTTGATATATTCATGCACCAGAACTGCTGTATTTTTATTATAGAATTCATATGTTTAAAACATATGGTCTTTTGTGATTTCCTCTTTTTCTTTTTCACTGTTTACTGTCTATATTTTGGATTTTGTTTTTCTACATCAACATTATATCAACTTTTTGGTTCAAAGAAAAAAAGACTTCCTTACTTTTATAATTGAGATTATTCTTACTTTAGAAATTAACTTAAAGAGAACTGATATCTTTAGGATGTAGAATCATCCTATCTGAGCAAAAGGGATGTTTTTCCATTTGATTTCCATATACTTTGTTGCATTTTTAAAGAATGTTTTAATATTTTCCTCATATATGTTCTGCACATTTCTCATTAATTTTATTGCTGTTTCATCTTTTTGTTCCTCTTGTGAATGAGAATTTCCATACCATTCTATCTGTATTATTTGTGTTTGTAAAGGTTATTTCTATATGATGATTTTATATTTTGGTCTCTTACTGAATTAGTTTATTGTTTGAGTTCATTTTAATGTCAAATCTCTAGAATTTTCCAAATATGCTATCATGTCACCTGCAAATACAGGTATTTTTCTTTCTTATATTTCAATTTTTATTACTTCTAATTAATTGGTCATTTCTAATTGTGTTGAGAAACACCTCTGTACAATGTAGAGTAGTAAAGGAAGTAATGGGCATCTTTGCATTATTCTTGATTTTAGTCAAAATGGTTATCATAAATAAGATGCTGGCTTTAGGGTTAATAAAACCAGAATGGAAACAAGGAGGCCAATACTAAGTCTATGGCACCTAATAAGGATGATGGTAGTAAAGATGCTGAGAAGCAGACAGATTTGAGATATATCACTAAGTAGCAGCAACTGTGCATGAAAGTAGATGCATCATAGGAGAGAGAATGAAAATGTTAACATTAAGGCTTTTAATTAAAGTACCTGGGTGTGTGTTTATATTGTACTCTCATAAACATTATAGGATCTTTGATATTAAGTAGATGTAGTGTAGTGGTTAAAATTTTATGTTTTGGAATCCAATTTTCTTGATTTAAATTCAGGCTTTAGCACTTGCTATATGATCTTGGAAATGTTACTTGATCATTCTAAGCCTGATTTTCTTACACATATGCATAAAAGGTGATAATCCTAATACCTAGATAATAAGGTGTTTATGAGAATTAAATGAAATAAAAGCAAACATAAGTAACAATAACAGAAAAACCTTAGCTTGTATATACAGTGTTTGTATATATAAAGACTCAACAACTGTTAATTATGACAATAATGATGATAGTTTTATATCATTAATACCACTTGTTGGTTATCAAGTACTCCAGAAATACCATACAGTCTAAGATTGGGCTTAGTATTGTCTCTTGATGTAAGAGTTAATTTTAAGTCATCATCTCATATTGCAAATTCTTGTGAGTATTCTGCCTTATATCAGGTTAATGTTTACTTTTTAGAACACTGAAATTTTTATGGAGCAGTGAACTAAAGGTGCCCAAAAAAATCTCAGACTCTTTCTCTGGTGAGATTATGAATTTGATAAGTATACCTAGCAAAATATAGACAAGTTAATCACTTCAAAAGCTTTCTTTGTGTCAATGCACACCATTTTGCCTGAAACATATAATTTGTATTTGAAAGATGGCAAAATTTGTCTGGCACCAAGTAAGTAAGGTGACTGTCTTTTAATGTGTTCTCATTTGTGTGGTTGGCTGGGAGGTAAAAGTGGATATTATAATTGTGTACTTTTTTGTGAACTTGAAAAACAATTTTCTTTGTGAGCAATTGGTTACACTTTGTCAGTTAGTTGGTTAAATTCCCATGATGTAAAGAGATATTTACTAGATATTATTCAGGATGTTCTTGGTAGAAAGAATTTCAAGTAAGAAATACCACAGAAAGTCTTTATTGTCTACAAATAATAGCTCATTATTTATAAAAAACCAAAAATGTAAGTTGCCTCTACTCATTAAATTTCAAATCTGAATATAATTCTTTTAGAAAGTTATTCTCTTACAGAGTGGTGCTACTGAGGTTCTTGTAGCTTTGGAAAAATAAATCTACATGAATAGTTATATATAATGTTGAATTTTTATAGTATTTTCATGTTCTTATTGATAGAGATGAAAGGAAAGGATGTAAATTCATTTTAAAATCAAAATATCTTTACAAATTGCCTATGTAACATAGCTACATAAAAGTGTGATTATTGCCTTTGAATTGACAGTCATTAAATTTAGTGTTGAGGGAAAGAAAAGAATGAGGGTCATATCCTGCTGTGGTTTTGCCTGTGATGCTTCTGATTGAAAGCAGTGGGTGTTTGGTGTATGAAAATATGACAATCTATGAACTTTGATAATGTTATTTAACTGGACCCATCAACTCTGTCTTCTGTAGTATGCAGCAATAGTGACATCTGATGCAAATTTTCAATAAAAACCTGCATTTTAAAAGTATTTCTTACTTTGTACATCTTTATAAGATTATTTCTCACTTTTCCTTCAATTGATCAGAAGTACATTAGTAATAGGCATTGTTATTCTTTTGCTTTTCGTATATTGTGCAAAAATACTGTTTCATTCTGCTTGTAATATAAATATTCATGTATTCATCATTGAGAGTATCATGTATCAGAGTTTAGAGTTGTTATCTCTAGCAAACAGAAAGCTATTTCCCTAGCTATGATTATGTTTGGTGGTTCATAAATGTCTGCATAATAATGCTCCTGTTTACTTATCTTTGTGTGTTTTCATCCTTACTAGTTATTCTTTAAAGCTCCTTGTGTAATGAAAATTCTTTATTCTATATCCCTAAACTGGAGTGTTGAATTTACATTGGATTATCCTCCTGCTTATACTACAATCAAATTTTAGATACTTTTTAAAAAGATCCAGTTTTCAAGTTGATTCTATTATTCCAGTTAAAAAGAGGGTGTATTATCTTATTTACATTATGTTGATTATGGAAGATAAATCTATTATTAGAACTAAGTAGAAACAACAAAGGTTATTTAAAAATAAATGGAAAGGCAGTGCTCTTACAAAGCAGTCTCATAAAAGCTTTTTTTTCATGTTGTTTGTAAAGCAAATATCAAAAACTTTTTTTGAGATTCCTATTGCAGAAAGGGCCCAGAGAACAATTGTTTCTAGAAAGAAAAATTGAAGTTTTGACTTCAGGTTCTCAGTTGGGCTAAAAGGATTTGGTTTTTTTAGAGACAGATGATTGCAATAGAAGGTAAATCCTAGTAAAGACCTGATAGGTTATTATTATAGATCAAGGACCTGGATATGGATGGAATAAAGAAGAAAAACTTACACGAAACTAGCATTTTATATGAGGTTGATTTTGATGTTAGACCACTCAAGCAATGGTTGAACTGAACACATTACTAACAAATACAGACACTCAATTTGAATTAGTAAAGCAAGACTCAGAATCCAGATTTCTGGTACAAAACTCCTCACATATGAACACTTTTGGCTTTCCTTAAGATCTCATTTTCAATTTATACCAAGCAGAATTTTCTACCCTGTGGCCCGATTCCTTGGTTCAGGACATGTAATCTAAGCTGAGTCAACTAGGGGAAATATTGTGACAGAAGAATCGTTTTTTTTATGGAAAAATATTCCATGAATTGTGAAGTCTGGGATTGTAGTAGCCAGTTCACTGCCATGAAGTTAGAAAGTCAGACCACTGAAAATGACAGAGCTTAAGAAAACTGCTGATCAAATCACATCTGAAGATTCTTTTACCTTTGGACTTTCAGTTATATGAGGAAATAAATCCCATTATTTTTGTAAAGAGTTTGAATTATGTTTTCTCTTGCACATTATTAAAGTCCCAACTGATTCACAAAATGTGAACCTCAGGAAGATGGGGAATAATGATTTTCCTGAAGATTGGATGTGGGAAGTACTGAAGCAGAAGGAATTTCAGCTTTCAGAAAAACGGCATCATCATTTCATAAAGAAACACTCTGGGGTCATTTGCACATCTTCAAAGCGACATCACTGTTAACATGGATGAGTGGAAGGATAAATTAGCAGGAAAGGGAGAAACAAAGCACTAGAAATGCTGTTGAATCATGAATGATTTCCATTAGAGAATCTTCCATCCTCCCCCAATAAAAAGTATCACCCTTTATGTGTCCCTCTACTACAGCTGTCACAGTTACTGCTACAGCCTCTTGCTGGATTTTACTTTCAGTCTTTTTAGTTCTATCTTTTAAGGATTAAACAGCAGCAGATCATTGTGAGGTATTTTAACAAATACCTTAAGGCACTTAGAAATTACATTTAAGCAGTGGAATGAGTCTTTAAGCAAGGGTTTTCAAACTTGTCAGAATCACCTGTGGAGCTTTTACAAACCCAGACTTCACATCCAGGGAAATCTGATGCAAGTAGTTATTTCACATTTTGAAAAACTGACCTAAGGAAAGTCAGTTCCTACTTGCCATATATTTTCATAGATTTAGATTCCTCAAATCAGATAATCTTCCTTATAGTAATATAGTATTTAAAATCAATAAATGATATGAAGTTGTCACTTATATTTTCATTTAAATTATCTATGTAGCTGGTTATATTAGGTCTTGATTTCATTAGCATGGTTTATACTACTCTAAACTGACATTTTAAAGTACTATCAAGGGCAGGTATTGACTTAAGATGAACCTAGATTCTAAAACTGATTAATTAAATAATTATTTAAGTTGATTTCACTTCAATTTCCTCATTTATAGAGTGTAAATAATTGTCTTCTTTAAAAGACTATTGTGAGAAATAAATATGATAATGAAGGTATATAAAACACCACAGGATTTTGTATAAAGTAGAAGTTAGTGAATTGTAGTTATTGTTATTTGACATTCCTATTTAACTCATTTAAATATGTAATTTTAAAACTAATATGTATACAAAGAGTATTTGTTTGTTTTAGGATGGTTATGGAAAACTGCCAATTTGGAGAGACTCAGTATAGCAAATAGAGACCAATCAGTTTAATTATTGCAGCCTTAGCTAGCTTTTCAGTGAAAGAAAATCTAAAGTTTTGGTACCTTAAGACTTCTGAGAGTAGCATAGTGATTTTTAAAAACCCACTGCCTGATATAATTTATATTTATACTAAGACAGAAATTATGGGACAAAGAAAATAAAGTCATACTTGTGCATTATGTGTATGTTGCTGACAAGGTACAATATTACTCACACTTAATGAAGTAATGAGATTGTGCATATAGCAATGATTAATTAAATAACAGTGTAAGCATCACTACAATAAGGGTCTAAAGATTCCAGGTGAAGTTATATAGTTAGATTCATTCTTATTTGTTCTATGGTATATTATAACAATCATTCACCATATGATTGCACCCTACAGAACCTTAATTGAAAAATTAATTTATTAAATAGAGTGTGCTTCTCAACAAAAGAAATATACTACAATAACTTTTCACTTCCTATGTGATAATGAAAACAACTTCAATGAGGACTAAAGAGTATTATGCTCAGTGTGGTGTTTTGGAATTATTTTCAGCTTATTAAAAATGCCACTGCTAACTGTCCAGTATCTCTGAAGCACCCTGAAGGTTTATGAGTTTTCTTAACATAGGCAAAATAACTTAGTACTGAAGAGGACTATATAAAAATCATAATTCAAATCTAGTGGAAGAAGAAACTTGTATATTAGAGACAGTGGTTGAACCTGGTATCACACGACTATTGAAACTTCAATAGTTGATAAAATAGATTTCCTTGGGAACAATTTTTTGTCACTATGGAATGAGAAAGTTTCAACATAATTTGTTTTACTTTTTTGTTGTTTCTTTTCTTTTCTTTTTATTAAATACTTTTCAATTTTCTTGTTGTTCAAGTAATTTTGTGCCCTTTCCCCTCACCTGTCCTCACTACCCCAGAAATGCCCACCTCCCTCTCCTGTTTCCACCCACCTTTGTTTATGTCCATGTGGCCTTTATAGTTGTTCCTGTAAACACTTCACCCTTTTCCCCCCATTGTTTTCTCCCATCTCCCCTCTGGTTATTGTCAGTTTACTCTTAATTTCAATGTCTTTGATTATATTTTGCTTGCTTGTTTGTTTTGTTGATTAGGTTCAAGTTAAAGGTGAGATCATATGGTATTTGTCTTTCAGCACCTGGCTTATTTCACTTAGCATAATGCTCTCCAGTTCCATTCATGCTGTTGCAAAGGGTAAGAGCTTCTTCTATTTTCTGCTGTGTAGAATTCCATCACGTGCATGCACCATAGATTTTGATCCATTCATTTAGTGATAGGCACTTACATTGCTTCCAGCACTTGGCTATAGTAAATTGTGCTGCTACAAACATTGGGGTGCATAGGTTCTTTTGGATTGGTGTTTCAGGGTTTCTAAGATATAATCTTAGCAGTGGAATTGCTAGGTCAAAATGCAGTTTCACTTTCAGTTTTCTGAGGAAATTCCATACTGTTTTCAATAGTGGCTGCACCAGTCTGCAATCCCACCAACAGTGCATTAGGGTTTCCTTTTCTCCACAGTCTCTCCAGTACTTGTTTGTAGCTTTGTTTATGATGGCCATTCTGACTGGTGTGGAGTGACATCTCACTGTAGTTTATTTTTTGCATCTTTCTGATGGCTAGTGATTCTGAGCCTCTTTTCATGTCCCTGGATCCTCTGTATGTCCTCCTTGGAGAAGTGTCTGTTCAAGTTCTTTGCCTATTTTTAATTGGGTTGCTGGTCTTCTTAGAGTGGAGTCATATGAGGTTTTTTTTTAATATTTTGGAGATCAAACCCTTGTCTGAGATATCATTGGGAAATGTGCTTTCCCATATGGTTGGTACTCTTTCCATTTTAATGCTGTTTTCTTTAGCCATGCAGAAGCTTTTAATTTTGATAAAATCCCATATGTTTATTATTTCCTTTATGTCTCTTGCTCTAGTGGATATATCAGTGAAAATACTCCTCTGTGAAATGTCTTAGATTATCTCACTTATGTTCTTCTCTAGGACTTTTCTGGTGTCACCACTTATATTTAAATTTTTTATCTACCTTAAATTTATTTTTCTGTATGGTGTAAGGTGATGATCAAGTTTCTTTCTTCTTTTTTTGCATGTAGCTGTCCAGATCTCCCAGTACCTTTCATTGAAGAGGCTACTTTTAATCCATTTTATGCCTCTGCCCCTTTTGTCAAATATTAATTAACTATAGAGACATGGGTTTATTTCTGGGATCTCTATTCTGTTCCATTAGTCCATGTGTCTGTTCTTATGCCAGTTCTGGTCTGTTTTGATTACAGTGGCCTTTAATACAGTTTGATATAAGGTATTGTGATCCTTCCTATTTTGTACTTCTGTCTCAAAATTGCTGTAGCTATTCTGCATCATTTACGGTGCTTTATAAATTTTTGAAGTGTTTGTTCCATGTCTTTGAAATATGCCATTGGTACTTTAATAAGGATGAAGTTGAAACTATAAATTGCTTTGGGTAGTAGGAACATTTTGATTACATTAATTCTTCTAATCCATGAGCAAGGTATATGTTTCCATTTGTTTGTTTCTTCCTTAATTTCTTTCTTCAATATTGGGTAGTTTTCTGAATATAGATCTTTTACCTCCTTGGTTAGGTATATTCCCAGATATTTTATTTTCCTTTTTGCTATATCAAATGGGAATTTTTCCTTGATTTCTGCTTCTGCTGTTTCATTGCTAGTATACAAAAATACCTTTGATTTCTGGATATTAACTTTGTATCCTGCTGTTTTGCCAAATTCATTTATTAGGTTGAACAGTTTTTTGGTGGAGTCTATTGGATTTTCCATGCACACTATCATGTCACCTGCAAACAATGGCAGTTTTGTTTCCTCCTTTCCAATTTGGATGCCTTTTATTTCCTTTTTTGTCTGATTACTGTGGCTAAAACTTCCAATACTATATTGAATAGAAGTGGTGAAAGTAGACAACTTTGTCTTGTTCCTGATCTTAGTGAAAAAGATTTTAGTTTTTGCCCACTGAGTATGATGTTGGCTATAGGTCTCTCATATATGGACTTTATTATATTAAGGAATGGTCCCTCTATTCCCACTTTGTTGAGTTTTTTTTTATCATAAATGGGTGTTGTACCTTATCAAATGATTTCCTGCATCTATTGATATGATCATGTGGTTTTTGCCTTTGCTTTTGTTTATGTGATGTATTACATTTACTGATTTGCAAATATTGAACCATCCTTTCATCCCTGGGATGAACCCTATTTGGTCATGGTGAATGATCTTTTTAATGTATTGTTGAATGTGGTTTGCCAATATTTTGTTGAGGATTTTAGCATCTATGTTCATCAGCGATATTGGCCTGAAGTTCTCTTTCTTTGTTGTGTCTCTATCTGGTTTTGGAATTAAGATGATGCTGGCTTCATAAAAAGAGTTTGAGAGTCTTCCATCATTTTGAATTTTGGGGAATAGTCTGTGAAGAATAGGGGTTAGCTCTTCCTTAAGTGCTTTGTAGAATTCTCCTGGGAAATCACCTGGTCCAGGGCTTTTGTGTGACGGGAGTTTTTTGATAACTGCTTCAATTTCATCTGCTGTTATTGGTCTGTTGAGGCTTTCTGCTTCTTCTTTAATGAGTTTTGGAGGATTATATTTTTCTAGAAATGTGTCCATTTCCCCTAGGTTTTCAAATTTCTTGGCATACAGTTCTTCATAGTAATTTCTTACAATCCCTTCTATTTCTGTGGTGTCAGTAGTAATCTCTCCACTTTTATTTCTGATTGTGTTTATTTGGGTCCTCTCTCTCCTTTTCTTGATGAGCCTACTTAAAGGATTGTTGATTTTTTTTTAAATTTTATTTATTTATCTTTAGAGGGGAGGGGAAGGAGAGAGGGAGAGAAACATCAATGTATGGTTGCCTTTCATGTGTCCCCTGCTGGGAATTGGCCTGCAGGGAACTTGTCTGCAACCCAGGCATGTGCCCTGACTGGGAATCGAACCGCGATTGTCTGGTTCGCAGGCCCGTGCGCAACCCACTGAGCTACACCAGCCAGGGTTGATTTTTTTTTATCTTTTCAAAAAAACAGCTCCTGGATTCACTGATCCTTAGAATTGTGCTTTTAGTTTCTATGTCATTTAATTCTGCTCTGATCTTGGTTATTTCTTTCCTTCTACTTGCTCTGGGCTGTCTTTTTTGTTGTTTCTTCAGTTCTTGTAGACTTAAGGTTAGGTTGTTTGTTTGAAATGTTTCTATCTTTTTTAGATAGGCCTGTATTACTATGAACTTCCCTCTCAGGACTGCCTTCACTGTGTCCCATGAGTCTTGGGTTGTTGTGAGTTTATTTTCACTTGATTCCAGAAACTTTTTGATTTCTTCTTTAATTTCATTCTTGACCCATTCATTTTTTATTAGCATGCCATTCAGTCTCCACGATTTTGCGTGTTTGGACTTTTTTTTTCCTTTGGGGTTGGTTTCCAGGTTTGGTCTCTTTTGGTCGGAGAAAATGCTTGGGATGATTTCAATTCTCTTGAACTGGTTGAGGCTCATTTTCTGTCCTATCATATGGTCTATCTTTGAAAATGTTCCATGTGCATTTGAAAAGAATGTGTATTTAGCTTCTTTGGGATGAAGGGCTCTATATATATATCAGTTAAGTCTATGTCATCTGGGGCATTGTTCAATGCCACAATATCTTTGCTGATATTTTGTTTGAAAGATCTGTCCATTTTTGACAGTGGAGTTTTAAAATCCCCTACTATATTTGTGTTGCTGTCAATAACTTTCTTGAAGTCCTCTAAGATTTTCCTTATATATTTGGGTGCTCCTATGTTGGGTGCATATATATTTACATTGTTACTGTCTTCTTGGTGAATTCTTCCCTTGAGTATTATTAAGTGACCTTCTGGGTCTCTCCTTATGGCCCTCTTTTTCAAGTCTATTTTGACTGATATGAGTATTGCTACTCTGGCTTTTTTTTCTCCCTATCAATTTGCTTGGAAATTTTTTTCCTAGCTTTTTATTTTCATTCTGTGATGGTCTTTTGTCCTGAGGTGGGCCTCTTGTAGGCAGCATATCTGTGGGTCATGCTTTCTTATTCATTCAGCTAGTCTGTGTCTTTTGATTGGAGCATTTAATCCATTTATATTTAATGTTATTATTGATAGGTACTTATTCATTGACATTTTGTACCTGTGTACCTCTCTGTCTCTCTCTTTTCCTTCTTTTCCTTAAAGCAGTTTTTTTTAGCATCTCTTGCAGAGCTGGTTTGGTGGAGATGTATTCTTTTACACTTCTTTTGTCCTGGAAGCTCTTTATTTGGCCTTCTATCTTGATTGGGAGCCTTGCTGGGTAAAGTAGCCTTGGTTGTAGGCCTCTGGTTCCCATTACTTGGAATATTTCTTGCCATTCTCTTCTTGCTAGAAGCATTTCCATTCAGAAGTCAGTAGCTAACCTTATTGGGGCTGCCTTGCACGTTGCTTCCTTTTTCTCCTTTGCTGCCTTTAAGATTCTCTCTTTTTCTTGGAATTTTACCATTTTAATGATGATGCGTCTTGAAGTGGGCCTCTTTGGGTTCCTCTTGATTGGGACTCTGTGATTCCTGGATTTGTGAGACTTTTTCTCTCATCAAATTAGGGAAGTTTTCCCTCATTACTTTTTCAAATAGGTTTTCTATCTCTTCTTCTTCTCCTTCTCCTTCTGGTATCCCTATTATTCAGATATTATAACATTTCATATTGTCTTGCATTTCTCTTAATCCCTCTTCATTCTTTCTGAGCCTCTTTTCCTTTTCTTGCTCTTTCTCTGATTTTTTTCTACTTTGTCCTTCAACTCACTGATCCGATCTTCTGCTTCATCAATCCTGCTTTTGATTCCTTCTATTGTGTTCTTCAGAAATTGTATTCTTCATTTCCTCTTGGCCCTTCCTAATAGTTTATATTTCCTCTTTCATGTTGATATAGTTTGCAGTGAGTTCATTGTAGCTCCCATGTAGTTTCTGGTAGCTCATTGTGAGCTCTTTGAACTTCCTGAAAACCAGTGCTTTGAATTCAATATCTGATAGTTGACTTGCCTCTATTTCATCTAACATTCTGTCTGAGGCTTCCTCCTTTCCTTTCATTTCATGATTGTTTCTTTATCTTCCCACTGTTTGTGAGACTCTTCTTATTAGCCTCTGCTTCTTAAATTGATCTGTTCTGACTCCCTAGGTTTATGGTGTGAACTTCTGTGGTAGAATACCTGTGAAATTCAGTGGTGCAGTCTTCTTCAGGTATTCTGGTGTTCTCTGCTTCCACCTAATTCTCTTTGTTGTTGTTGTTGTTGTTGTTATCCTCCAGTTGGAGGGGGAGGAAAAATGGTTTATGACAGCAGGAAAGTATTTTATGATATTTACAGTCACAGCCGGTAGAGAAGAGTTAGGCGATCTTTAGGCTATATATAGTGTTGACCGTAATTTTCAACCCAACTAGCCAGTTTTAAGAGAGGATGGACAAAAGATAAATCTCTTGTTGGTGAGGGAAGTCTTGAGAGTTGCATTGAGGAATCAGTGAGGTTGCGGGAGGTTAGATTCTGAGGTATGGTGAGAGTAAAGGATAGTAAATAGGTGTAGTGTGTGAGCAAATAGAGTTCATTACTACATTAATAGAATTCAGGAAACTGTGAAGTGGGCTAAGTTCCGTGAGATGTGTTGTGAAGTATTTACAGTTGTATAGAACAGCTATTATTTACAATAATATTAGAGCAACAATCATATGACAGATTCTATGTGATCTGGATAACATGAATAGGGCATATAGAACTTTGGGTAGTTTGCTAAATGAAAACAAGTGGTATGAAGTGTAGGAAATTAGCAATCACTGTGGAGGAGAGAAAAGGGGAAGCCTATCAAATGATACAATATAACCATCCAAAGCAAAGAAGCCTATACTGAAAGAAAAGGACTACAAAGATACTATTAAAATATAAAATAAGTGAGAATAATGAAATATAATACTAATAATAATACAAATATGCAGCATCTTGTGGAAGAGAAGTGAAATTTGTCTTTCTGTCTCTACTGGTGTAATGCCCCCTCTTTGGGTCCAACTCTGGTCTTTTTGCAGTTGCATACTGTTTGTGTCACTTGTGGGTAAAGGAAAAAGAGAGAGAGGCAGGAAAAGGGAGGAAAAAGATATAAGTTTGGACAGAAAGGAAGAAGGAATAAAACAGGAAAGAAGAAAAGAGACAAAAAAGTATTGAAAGATGAAACAATAATAAAATTAAAAGGATAAAAGGTTACTTTTTAAAAATCTCTTGTTGGTTTCAAAGTGGCCAAACCAGTTTTTCTGTCTGCAGCAGGCTGAGGGGCAATTCATTTTGCCTTTTTGAGAGCGTTCTCCCAAGAGCTAGCCTGGAGCCTCTCCCCAATGCCACACAAAGGGGATCTAGGTCCTTTTCAGAGCACTTTCCCCAGGGGTGCTCACTGTGGGCTGGTGTGCTGGGGTGCACACAAGCCAACCAGGCTGCCTGGGTCCTGTGGGATCTGGCATGGACCTTCCCAGTTCTGTGGTGGAACTCAAGGGCTTCCATCCAACCTCTGGATCACTGCCAGACTGGGTGGGGAGCAGGCCAAGCTGCTGTCCCAGGAGAATCCTTCAGTTTATTTTTCAAAAAAAATTATCCAGAAAGCCTGCCTCTCAGCCCAGCCTAATACCCCAGTCAGACCAGTGACTATCAGAGTCAGAGTCCAACGGTGGGCCTTTCAATTCTTCTGGGCTCTCAATCACAGAGTCCACTGTTGAACATGACCCTTTATCCTTATCACCCTCTCTGTTAACTCAAGCAAACAGTTCTCTTTCAGTTTTGCCCAACCTTGCTTGGCCAGGGAGAGAGGGAGCTGATGACCCAGCTCTCTCCCAAGGACCCTTCAGCAGGCCCAAGGCTCCCCAAGAGTTCATGGTAGATGCACCAGGCACCAGGTGCTGGGCACCAGCCCAGGCTACTGCTGCTCCTGTCTTTGCTGCAGTCCCTGAGACCCTACTGTCCTGCAGCCATCTCCTTACTGTCTGGTTTTTCAATGTCCATACAATTTCTGGTCTCTTATTTTCATATATGCTGGGGAACTATTGGCTGTTTGCACTGTTCCTCCATAGATCAGCCAGGATTTTCTCCCATGTGTACGGGGAAATGGAATCCGCTCCATCCTACTCCATTGCTATCTTCCCTCCAAGTCCATAATTTCTTATCCATTCAGTTATTCTATGTCCTTTGATTGGAGCATTTAATCCATTTACATTTAAGGTTATTATTGATAGGTACTTATGCTTTGCCATTTTTCAGACCTGTGTTCCTCTCTCTCACTTTTTTTTTCCTTTTCTTAAAGCAGATCCTTTAGCATCTCCTACAGAGCTGGTTTGGTGGAAGTGTATTCTTTTAGATTTCTTTTTTCTGGGAAGCTCCTTATTTGTCCTTCTGTTTTAACTGAGAGTCTTGCTGGGTAGAGTAGTCTTGGTTGCAGGCATTTGGTTTTCATTACTTGGAATATTTCTTGACAATCGCTTCTGGCTCTGAGAGTTTCCATTGAGAAGTCAGCAGCTAGTCTTATTGGGGCTCCCTGGTATGTTACTTCCTGTTTCTCCCATGCTGCCGTTAGGATTCTCTGTCTTGGAATTTTTCCATTTTAATTATGGTAGGTCTTGGAGTGGGCTTCTTTGGATTTCTCTTGATTGGGATGCCCTATATTTCCTGGATTTGTGTGACTTTTTCTCTCATCAAATTAGGGAAGTTTTCCATCATTACATTTTCAAACAGGTTTTCTACCCCTTGCTCTTCTTCTTCTCCTTTCAGTATACTTATTATGTAGATGTTATTCTGTTTCATATTTTCCTGCAGTTTTCTTAAAACCTGTTCATTTTTTTCTGAGTCTCTTTTTTTCTTGTTCTTTGTGGGTGTTTTTTCCTGCTTTTTCCTCCAGCTCGCTGACTCAATTCTTTGCTTCATCCAGCCTGTTTGTGATTACTTTTAGTGCATTTTTAATTTTTGAGATATTATTGTTCTTTCTTCCTGTTTTTTTTGTTTTAGTTTCTATATCCTTTTTTATGCTGATGTAGTTCTCACTCATTTCCTTGTAGTTGTCTGTGAGTACCTTGAGCATCTTTATAACCATTAATTTGAATTCTATGTCTGATACTTTCATTACCTCCATTTCATTTAGCTCTTTTGGTGGGGAGTCTTCCATTCCTTTTGACAGCATGTTCTTTGTTTGTCTCCCCATTTTAGGTGACTCTTTTTTATTTCTACACTTTCTGATGTTTTTCTTTGCTAGCTTTGTTTGTAAAGTGAATTTCTATGGTAGTAATTCTGTGGCATTCAGTGGTGTGGTCTCTTTGATCTTTTTGTCTGGATACTCTACGTTTGCTCTTTCTTCTGTTTGTGTGGGCTTTCTTGTTGTACTTGTGCTTTTACCCTTTTGTGGTCCCTTTGTTGATGGCTTCTCTACCTCAGCCAGTTTACTGATGTTCACATCTCCCACCTATTCTTGTAGGTCATCAGTAGCAGAGGGTAAGCAAAATGGATGAAGACAGCAGGAGAGTATTCTAGGGAATTTAAAGTAGCAACAAGTAGAGAAGTGATGGAAGATTCTTTGGATAAGTGTAGTATGAACTGTGATATTTCACCCAACTAGCCCCTTTTTATAAAAGGTGAAAGAGAGATAAGAGTCTCTCTTTTCTTAGAGGGCAGGAAGCTTGTGAGCTGAATCCAGAAAACAGAGAGCTTGTCCAAGGTTAGATGATGAGATATAGTAAGAGTAAAAGATAGAAAGTAGGCATAATTTGAGAGAGAATAGAGTTAATTACAACAATAATAATGCTCAGGAATAAAGTGAAGTGGGCTAAGATCATTGAAAGTTTCTGTGTAGTATTTACAGTTGTATGGAACTACAGTTGTTTACAATAGTACTGGAACAACAATAATATGACAAGAAATATATGATTTGAATATACATAATAGTACATGATGGAGAGTAGTGTGTTATTGGAACACAAGTGAAGTGAAAGAAGGGAAATTAAAATACAATAAAGAGAGAATATGAGAAAGAGAAAGAGAAAAAACAGTCAAACAATGCAATTAAATAGAAATAAAATGAGGAAAACTAAACATATGGAAAAGAAATTTTTAAATCCTAATAAAATAAAAGATGTACAAATAATGAAATAATAATAATAATACACATAAACAATAAATTGCCATCTCTGTGGGATGGCAAAGTGACATTTTTCTCAGTTTCTCAATTTTTGGATTTAGCCTTATTCTTCCCCTTTTGATCTGTCTCTGGACCTTTTGTAGTTCCAGGTCTTATTGTCTCATTTGGGGTAAGAAAAAAAGGAAAGAATAAGAAAAAAGAAAGGAAAGATAAGCTTTCTGCTGACTTTAAACCCATTGAGTGAGTTCTGCTGGTCTTCCTGGATGCCACAGGAAGAGAGAATCTTGGCTTCACATTTCTTTCTTCCTATGGTTTTGGGGCCATGGGGACCACATCTAGGTCACAATATTCACAATTTCCCAGCCTCTGGCCCAGGTCCTCGCTGAGCTGCCAGGCTCAAATTACCCACTCAGTCATGGGCAGGTAGCTCCAATCAGCCACTCAGCCTCTGGGCCCAAGCAGCTCAAATCACCCTCCTGGAGAGCCAGCCACTGCTTGAGACTTCCTTACAAGACAGCTGCCTGGTGTTACTAACAAACATGCAGCTTTTCACACAGCCCAACTTTCTAACCAGTCTGGAGATTATCTGAATCAAGGTCCAACATGGCCCAACTCCTCCCTTTTCCAGGTGTGACTAGGCACCCCAATTTGTCTGGTGCCAGCATCCACAGTCCCGAGGGATGTGTACTGCCTCTGTGTGTGCCCCACTTCATCTCTATTTCCTCTAGAGACTTCCAGCATCCAAGTCCCTCCTGGTACTGGGCTACACTCCTTGCTCTGGTAGGGGAGGGAGCTGGTGATGTAACTGTCCTCCCCATATCCTGCTGCAGGTGCCAGGCTGGGGGTCACAGTGGCTTAGTTCCCTGTGTAGATCCCAGAGACCTTACCATCCCAGTGCAATCTCCTCATTGTCTGTTTTTCAATGTCCTCTACAATTTTTGACCTCGAAATTTCATATAATCTGGGAATCCATTGGCTGTTCACTCTGTTCCTCAGAAGATCAGCTTGGTGTTCCAGCTGGGCACAGGGAGAATTGTTCTCCACTCCCACTTACCTTGCCACCATCTTAGAAAGACAGTTTCAACATATTTTAGTTGACTATTTCCAAAAAAATATTTTATTCTCTCCTTTGCTATTTTCACCATTCAACTTTCATTAGGTTAAGACATCATTGTGAAACACTGTCTACCATTTTGTGCTTTCTTGTTGATGAGCTCTAAATCATAATCCATTAATATGTTAATTTACTTCACTTAAATTTTGTTTTCAGCATCTATTCATATATTGTGTATCCTGTAACTTGTCCTTTGGTTCAAAACAGCAGAGAACTTAAAATTAGACAGTATTCAATCTGAAAAACAGGAAATCACACTAGTTATATCAGGAAGAAAGAGATTTAACCCAAGAAATGAAGTGCTTATAAAATCCCTGGAAAAATGAAGGACTGAATGTCAGAGGTGATGTCACTAGCTTTTAGGTTCGCATCCACAGAGAATCAGAAAGTTACTACCATGCAGAATTAGGAAACTGAAAAAATCCTCTAAAGATTTCACAGCTCCTCTTCAATCTTGAGAAGAATGAAAACCAGGACAACACAGAAATTACTTCAAATACTCAAATTGGGGAAGTCCAAAATTCTGCCTCCCACTGCTGTCAGTGGAAGAAGATCACCTTTGCTTTCTTCCTCCAAATTTCATGCAAAAGCATGTCATCTCTAAACTATGAAATACATATAGAAAAAGGTGGAAGTTTGGTAACCTAAGAAATATCATTCCAATGTTTCAAGCTCTTGCAACAGAGGGGGTAGACTAGGAAATATTATATAAGGATTGCCAAAAGTCAGCATACAACAGTCATCACAGACCTCTCCTTTAGCAAATAGCATCCTTATATATGTTTATGTTTAAACTTCTAAGCATCAACAATAGCAAACATCTATTTCACCTATCCTTGCATTGCAGCTACCTCTCATACAAATAAAGGGAGATATGAAGTCTTGTCAGTTACTTTACTCATCTCTGCAGGATCCTAATCTCTTTTATGAGTAGTCACATGCCACTTTTGATATCCTGCAGCCTTAAGACTAAACTATAAGGTTAAAAACCAACCACTAATATTTCTTCATATGATAGGGGAAGAAGAGACAAAAAAGACATGTCTACTGCAGTCATTTCTAAACCTCGTAGTTAGAATTTTAAAACTTCCTTTTTTTACTACACTTTTCATGTTTATTTGCTGTCTATAAGATATTTTGCTGGCGATGGTTACATAGTGGTGTGGTAAGCCAAGACTTTATCCCAGAGGAATCTCAGCAATTTGTACTTTCTGGTATTGGGTTTTTAGTTATCTTCCATGAACTTAGACCACTGCATGGAAGTATTAAGAGTCACTCCATAAAACCCCTTAGTTTTCAGATATCTTCTCTGTTTTGAGGAGCAACAACTCTGTTTCCCATTGATAATTTAGGCCAATCACTCCAGGCAGCATAATGTTTCAATATGGTGATGTTTGTTTTCAACAGTCATTATCATAGTACTTGTGTTTTCTTTGTTCTTCTTATGCTGGTTTTAGATGATGTCAAAATAGCCATATTGGACATGAGGCTTTCTGTTTTGATTCAGGCATAAGTCATTTTCAGATTGCCTTTATTTAAAAATAACTTTGTTGAAATTTTTTACCTGAGCTGATGAGTTAGCAAATTTCTGACTGAGATGTGGGGGCAACTTTGCCACAAAATCCCCTGGTTCACCATGGATGAAAGTAAATACTACCAAGATATAATCTGCTTGGGGAAGAAAGGTGGCCGATCCCTCAAAGGGAACGGGCCAAGAGCCCCCTGCTCAAGGGGCTTTTATTGGGTTCATTTGCACAAGAATACAGGTAAGGATCAAACAATAGATAGCATTCAAAGAACCATAAGGGCTTATTCTCAGTCAGGGTCAGATAGCTAATAAGCCATAAAACTTTGAGGAACAAACTTCTTGCTTGGACCCTTATCATTTAAATGAGAGCATTCTAAACAAAGCAGGTTTCACAGGATTTTTACATACTCTTTCTTATGCCTGATTTTTCCTGGATACAGGCCCTTTCCAACACAGGGCTGCACTGCCTTCCCCATCATAGGATTTTAGGCTTAAGTGGATTAGAGCCAGGCAGCACTTCTCTTAGAGAGAAATGGGAACTTGGGTTATGTCACAATAGCTGGGGAGACAAGGATCCATCACTCCCTCTTTGTTGCAGCCCCCTGAGTCCTTCCATGATGGCCTCCCAAGTGACCATATCTGGCCTAGGTTTCCCCTCTCTGAAGAGTCGTACCCACCAAGGACATCGATCATGCTTTGGGGGTGGGGGAAGAAGCAGAAGTAGCCCTTGCTGCCAGAGACAAGTTTTGTTTCCTGTGGCTTGAATTCTGGAGGTCACTCACTTAGCCATGGGAGGCAGTTACAATTCCTGAAACCAGGCAGGGAGGTTCCCAACACTGAGATAGATGTGTAATTTAGCCTATTTTTTCTGCTCTCCAAAAAACAAAGAAATATAGTCTTGAGAGATAATAAGTGCCATAGACGTAGATATTTACTCCTTTGGGTAGTACTCCATATTATAGAGGAGACATTTTATAGATGTACCAACATGAAGTAGTCAATAAGAATATAATTTGGTCTTTCAAGATGTGTTTCTGACATTAATTTTCTATGTAAGATGATGATTTATTCAGAATAATAATTTTTTTATCTGACTTAGGTAATAATGGGACAACTCCTTTGAGAGGAGTTTGGAACATGAATAATTGGGTATTAGTAACAAGCCAGCTATTTCTGAACAGTCTTCTGTTGCTCAGAACTATTTCTTTGCCAACCCCTCATTTACATAAAATGTTAAAAACTCAAACCTTTATCCAGAAGTTTTGAAATATAAGATATTCAGATATTAGTACACATTTGAAAAGTTGACATGAAGGATAAGTAGAGTTCACCAGGAGAATAGATATATCGGGATGGGAATTCAGGAGAGTTTTCATGAGAAAACTGTAATACTGTAAGAATAACAGGAAGCTAAGTATGTGTGGAGAACAAGGAGAGATTATGAAAAAGAGATAGTGCAGAGGTAAATCAAATAAGATTTTCAAGGACCTCATAAATATAGAGAATTTGTATTACAGCAGGAACATAGAAATATATTAGAAGGAAGTAAGCCTGGGAGAAGGGGGATCAGTTGGAAGATTGTTGTAGGAGTACAGACAGGAGTTGAAAGCAGCCTGGACTGGGATACTTAAAGTGGAAATTCAGAAAAGTAGACAGATTAAAGAATTCATTTAGAAAGTAAAATAGGTGGTTGAATGGATAGGAAGTCCAAGACATTCACTTGTACAATGATAAATGGAATACTATAAATACAAAAGCATATTTACCTTTGATTTTGTTCTTTGGTCCATAAAACTAATTACAATAAGAAAACAAAAAGATATACACAACTTAAGGAAAGGATATCTACCATATAAGAAAATGAAGAAATAAGCTATACAAGAAAACAAAGGATATCTACTATATATTATCTTGCTCCCACTTCAATGAATACATGAACACATCCTACCCTCATTCCCCTCCCCTAAAACAAAAATGCTGCTCAGGAAACTTTAGCATTAGTTTCCAAATGCTAGTGTATCTACAGATGTGCTAATTCAGAACAATTTTGTAGGAAAGTAAGTACTGAAAATGAAATAGAACCACTGGGTTCTATTGCCTGCTGCTGGAAAAACAATGTGACTCCTAATGCCAGAGTCTTATGAAAAAGAAACTATTTATTCAAAAGTTATACAGGTTATGAATAATGGAAGAACTCTGTTTATAAGTCCCAAAGTCCCTTAAAACTAAAGAAATACTTACAAACACACAGACCTGCCTGCCCCTTCTCAAACCAGGCCAGCTAAAGCTACCATCTCTCAGGAGAAGAAATAAAAGTCTAGACTTTGAAGATGATGGCACTGTATGTGGGAGCTGAGCCCACTTGCACATGTACCTAACTGGGACACCTAGCCAGTCTTCTGAGGAACAGAGTGAACAGCTAAAAGAATCCCAGCTTATATGAAGTTTGGAAGCTAAAGATTTTAGAGGACTTTCAAAAATGGATGTTAAGGAGATTTTGTACGCCAATGGGAAGATCACCAGACCCTGCACCCTGGTTTGCTGGTTGCTGCAGTCCCTGAAGGGATTGTGGCTGCCAAGGGAGCTTTGGAGGAGAGCCAGGTTAGTGACTGTAACTTCGCAGTTCCATCCTCTCCCAAAGTAGGAAAGCCAGAACCATGCCAGGAGACACCTGGATACGTTAAGTCACTGTGGGGATGAAGACACAGTGGAAAACACACAGCAGGCAGATTTCCCAGGCTGGGGCTGTGGTCACTGGCTGAGACAGTGCCAGAGAAAGTGGGGAGCCTGGTGATACCTGGAGATAGGAGAAGAGTTAGGCTAGGACTGACTGTGATCCACATAATCTTGAGACTGGTCAGAGAGCTTGGCTGTGTAAAAGCCAGGTATTTCTCAGGAATGGCCAGTGCAAACACAGGGAATTCACTGAAAAAAAAAAGGCTCTCAGTCACTGTGCAAGGACCTCAAGCAAGCAGCAGCTGAACCAACAAGGAAGGAGGAGGAGGAGCACATTTGCTTCAAATCAAGGAACCTCACACACTGATCAAAAGAGGGGACCAGGGGCTCATAGAGGTAACAGTCCCCCAAACTTAATTTAATAGGGCAACTAAACTACCCTGAAGGGACTTTGAACCTGTGCAGTGCCCAGGCCAACAAAGAGAGGGAGGAGGAGGAGTGTGAGCTGCTCTCACTCAGTGTACCTCATGTACTAATCAAAGGTTGGCACAACAAGGTGAATTAAAGGCCTGGTACATATGGACAGTGGGAGGCATAAAGCACTCTGAAGGCTTGGACTAGAGGCTGGTCACCTGTGATATGGTAGCCCACACTGAGACCACATCCTCACAAAACCAGAGGAAAGGAAAAAAACTAAGCCCAGACCCCTCTGACTGGAGCATCCAGGAAGACCAGCAGAACCCCCCTGGCAGATTTAGTCAACAGGCTTATTATTCCTCAAATGTGAGACTATAAGACCTAGGGCTATGAAAACAACAAAGACAGATTCAGAAAGAGATCAGAAGGGTAACGCCAACAATTGAGACAAATTTCACTTTGCTATCCTACAGAATTTGCATTTTAGTTTTTATTTTGAACTTTTATTATTACTTATTTCTAATTTTTATTTATTTTTTATTTCTCTTTTTGTTTAGATGCTTTGTTGTTTGATTTTATTATTTGATTGGTTTTGTTTATTCGCCTTTCATATTGCATTTTAATTTTTATTCTTTCACTTCACTCACATACCAATAACATACTACTCATGATCTTTTACTTTTTATACTTTTTAATTCAGATCATATATTCCTTATAATATTACTGTTGTTTCAAATTTCAAACAGCATCCTTCCCTGGTCTTGGTCCATTTCACTATATTCTGAGTGTTATCTCTGTTGTGGTTAACTTGATTCTCTTGCACACTACACCAAGTTTCTATCTCTTACTCTCACTATATCTCACCATCTAACCTTGCATAAGCACTCTGCTTGTCAGTCAGCTCACACTTTTTCCCCTCTCTAATAAGAGTCTTATCTCTTTTTCACTTTGTATAAAAAGTGGCTAGTTGGGTAAAATATCATGGTTATTGCTGTCCTTCTGCAAAGGACCCTCTATTTTCTACTGTTGTTATGTTAAATCCTATAAAATATTCTCCTGCTGTCTTAATTCATTTTGTATTTACCATGCCCCTGATCATAAATAAGATGAGGTTGGAGCTATGAATACCAGAAACTCGTTGGAGGAGATAACCCAACAACAAAGTAGCCACCAACAGGTAAAATGCAAGTACAACAAGAGAACCCACAGAAATGGAAGAAAGGGTGACCCTAGAGCATCCAGCCAAGGAGATCAAAGAGACCACACCACTGAGTCCCACAGAACTCCTACCATAGAAGTTCATCCTATGACGACAGCTGGCAAAGCACAGCATCAGGAATCACAGAAACAAACAAAAATTTTCACCTAAAATGGGAGAAAAAGAAAAAATATGCAACAGAAAGAAATGGAAGACTCCCCACTAAAAGAGCTAAATAAAATGGAGGCAAGCAAACTATCAGATATAGAATTGAAAAGAATATTTATAAGGATGCTCGAAGAACTCACAGACAACTAGAAGGAACTGAGTTTCTATTTCCTTTTTCATAGCGTTGTAACACTATGGAAGAACTAGGAAGAACTGAAGAATGCAATCTATGAAATAAAAAAACACACTAGAAACAATTACAAGCCAGCTGGATGAAGCAGAGGAATGAATTAGTGACTTGCAAGGCAAAGTAGATATACTGAGGTAGAGCAGCTGCAAGAAAAAAGAATTTAAAAAATATGAAAAGAACTTAAGGTAACTGTAAGACAACATGAAAAGCAACAAATTTCAAACCACAAGACTACCAGAAGGAAAAGAAAAGGAGCAAGGCATAGAAACTCTGTTTGAAAAAATAATGACAAAAAAAATCACAAACCTGGAGAGATGAGAAAAAATACAAGTTCAGGAAGCACAGAGGGTCCCAGTTAAGAAAAACCCAAAGAGCCCAAGACACATCATAATTAAAATGCCAAGTATAAAGACGAAGAGAGAATCTTAAAGGCTAAAAGGGAACAACAGGAAGTAACATACAAGGGGGCTCCAATAAGGCTAACAACTGATTTCTCAACAGCAACACTGCAAGCCAGAAGAGAATGGCAATAAATATTCCAATTAATGAAAAGCAAAGACCTACAACCAAGACTACTTTACCAAGCATAGTTCTCATTTAAAATGGAAGGCAAAATAAAGAGTTTCCCAGAGAAAAGGAGGCTGGAAAAATACACTTCCACCAAGATATGCTAAAGGGACTGCTATAAGATGAGGAAGAAAAAGGGTGAAAAGGAAAGGAACAGAAGTACAAATGGGGAAAAAGGAATAAACATCTATCCATAATATTCTTAAATGTTAGTAGATTAAATACTACAATCAAAAGACATAGGATAGCTGAATGGATGAGAAACCATGACCTTCACATACGCTGCCTGTAGAACACCCATCACAGCAAAAAAAGACTAATGCAAACTGAATGTGAACAGTTGAAAAAAAATTCAAAGCAAATGAACAGGAAAAAAAAAGCTGGGGTGCCGCGGTCCGGCCGCAGCGGGTCAAGGGGTCCCACAGGTGAGGGTAAGGCATCGGCGCTGGGTAACAGATGACATCACGCCTCAAAGGACGGTGAAGCTCTGTTCCGTTTATTGCAAGTACAAGCAGGTTTTTATATTTTCATTTTAGGTAGTGATTAACATTTGCAGTATAACATGATCATTTAAGCAGAAAAAATCAATACAAAGGTAATCAGTAAAAGTACGAAAGTTCCCATAGATTTAGTTAAAGATTATTTTAACTAGGAGAGCCATTAATCAGACAATTAGAAATATCTTATTGTATATTAAAGTTTCCCAGAATTTGGTATAGGGCATAAGGATACGCTAAATTGAGTAGAGAAAATAGGAGATTTATTATAAGGCCCTTGTGATGTCTAACTTAGCTATCTACCTTTTTTTTTTGCTTAAAATGTTTTTCTGTGTACTATAAATTCTGACTCCCTAGTGACTGTTTAGTTTGTAATAACTAACTAGCTTTTGTTATTTCTTTGCCTGTCTAGTTGATATATATTCTTATTCAAGGTAAAAGGAGGGGCTATTCCTATGTTGCAGGGGGCTTTTAAGGGTACTTCTTTTAAGTTTCTCTAGGAGTTCTTTTATAGACATGTTTTGTACTTTGATTCTCTCTAAGAAAGCAGTGAAATCATCTCTTGATTTCCTAGAGTATTCTATCTTATCTTGGGTGTTTTTCTAATGATCTGTTATTGATTAAGCTTGAATTCTCAGATTGTTCTGGTTGTTTCTTTGTACCTATATTCCCTGACGTTCTAGTATGATATTATTATTCTGTTCATTGAGCCGGGAAAGGTCTAGGCACATTATCTGAATCACTGCCAGGGTATTCATAATGATTAAAGCAGAAAAGGGTCATGATCCCCAAAGCAAGCACAATCACAATAGGTATTGCAGGGCCTTCCATGCCACATACACCAGGTTGGAAACTGCTTCCTTGAAGTCTTACACTCCCTCTCAGGACCTTGTCACGGAGAGAGGGATCCAACAGTGGACGCGGCAGTGGACGTGGCACTGGGGTAACAATACTTATATCAGACAAAATACACTTCAAAAAAAAACCATAAAAAGAGACCCAGAAGGACACTTCATAATTCTCCAGGAAAGAATGCATCAAGAAGACACAAACATAGTAAATATATATGCACATAACATACAGTCACCCAAATATATAATGAAAATATTGGTGGACTTCAAGAAAGATATAGACAGCAACATTATTATATTAGGGGAATTTAACACCCCACTGTCAAAAATGGATAGATCTTCCAAACAAAATATCAACAAAGACATTGTGGCATTAACAATGCCCTAGATCAAATGAGCTTAACTGATTTTATGTGTGTGTTTGTGTGTATATACATATATACATATACATATACACCCATATACATATACATAACTTTTCATCCCAAAGAACCAAAATGCATATCTTTTCTTTTTTTCTTTTTCTTTAAAGATGTTATTTATATATTTTTAGAGAGAGGGTAAGGGAGGGAGAAAGAGAGAGAGAAACACTGATGTGTGGTTGCCTCTCACATGTCCCCCGACTGGGGACCTGGCCTACATACAACCCAGGCATGTGCCCTGACTGGGAATCAAACTGGAGACCCTTTGGTTTGCAGCCTGCACTCAATCCACTGAGCTACACCAGCCAGGGCCAAAATGTATGTCTTTTCAAATGAACATAGAATATATTCAAATATAGACCACATGTTAAGATGCAAAACAAAACTCAACAAATTCAAGAAAACTGAAATCATATCAAGTATTGTCTTGGACAACAAGGACCTAAAACTAGAAACCAATCTCAAGAAAAAACTCAAAATCCCTCAAATTCATAGAGATTGAATAGCATGCTATTAAACAATGAATGAGATGAATTCTCATTAAGAATGATATCAAGGAAGAATTTAAAAGTTTCTGAAAACAAATGAAAATGAACACACAACAGTCCAAAACTTATGAGACATGGAAAAGGCAGTCCTGAGAAAGAACTTCATAGTGATACAGGCCTACCTAAAAAAGATAGAAACATTTCAAATAAATCACCTAACCCTACATCTATACAAACTGGAGGAACAAAAAACAAAGAAAGCCCAGAGCAAGTAGAAGGAAGGAAATAATCAAGGTCAGAGAAAAATTAAATGACATAGAGACTAAAACAACAATCTAAAAGATCAATAAATCAAGGAGCTGTTTCTCTGAAATGATAAACAAAATCCACAAGATTTTAAGCCTACTCATCAAGAAAAGAAGAGAGATGGCCCGAATAAATAAATTCAGATATGAAAGAAGGGAGATTACAAATGATACCACGGAAATAAAAAGGATTGTAAGAAATTACTAAGAAGAACTACATGCCAAGAAATTTGAAACTGTAGGTGAAATGGACAAATTTACAGAACGATATTATCTCCCAAAACTGAATGAAGAAGAAGGAGAAAGCCTGACTATACTTTTAACAGCTGGTGAATTAGAAGCAGTAATCTAAAAACCCCTACCACACAAAAGCCCTGGACAGGATGGTTTTACAGGAGAATTTTACAAAACAATTAATGAAGAGCTCACTCCAATCCTTCTCAGACTATTCTTAAAAATCCACTAAAAGGGAAGACTGCTGGCTTTTTATGAAGCCAGCATCATTCTAATTCTAAAACCAGGAAAAGACATAAAAAGAAAGAAAATCACAGGCTACTATCACTGATGAACATAGATGCCAAAATCCTCAACAAAATATTGGCAAACCACAGTCAGCAAAATATTAAAAAGATTATACATCATGATTAAGTGGGATTCATCACAGGCATGTGAGGATGGTAGGATATTCACAAATCCATAAATGTAATACATCTCATAAACAAAGGAAAGACAAAAATCACATGATCATGTCAATAAATGTGGAAAAAGCAGTTGATAAGGTACAGCACCCATTTATGATAAAAGACACCCAGCAAAATGGAAGTAGAGGGAGAATTCCTCAACATAATAAAGGCCATAGAGAAGAGACCTCCAGTCAATATCATACTGAATGCCCCAAAACTAAAAGCTTTCCCAGTAAGATCAGGAACAAGACAAAGATGTCAGCTTTCACCACTCCTATTCAACATATTACTGGAAGTCCTAGCCGAAGCTAACAGACAAGAAAAAGAAATAGAAAGCACCCAAATTAGAAAGAAGGAAGTAAAACTGCCACTTTTTGCATTTGACATTATAGTGTACCCTATAGATGCCAACAAAAAACTATTCAACCTAATAAGTGAATTTGGTAAAACAGCAGCATACAAACTCAACATTCAGAAGTTGAAGGCATTTTTGTATACCAATAAGAAAATATCAGAAATGGAAATCAGGAAAAAAAATCTCTTTTGCTATAGCAACAAGAAAAATAAAGTATCTAGAAATAAACCTTACCAAGGACGTGAAAGATCTCTACTCAGAAAATTATGCAGCACTGAAGAAAAAAAATTAAGGAAGACAAAAATATATGAAAGCATGTACCATGTTCATGGATTGGACAATTAGTATCATCAAAATGTCCATCCTTCCCAAAGCAATTTATATATTTAATGCAATCCCTATTAAAGTACCAATGACTTATTTCACAGATAGACAACAAATATTTAAAAGATTTATATGGAACCATAAACAATCCCTAATAACCACAGCAATTTTGAGAAAGAAGAATGAAGTAGAAGATACCACAATACCTGATATCAAATTCTATTATAAGGGCAAGGTAATCAAAACAGTCTGGTACTGGCATAAGAACAGATACATAGATCAATGGAAGAGAATAAAGAGCCAAGAAAGAAACCCATGTCTCTATGGCCAATTAGTATTCAACAAAGGGGACAAAAGCATAAAATTCAGTAAAAATATCCCTTTCAACAAATGCTGTTGAATAATCAGGACAGGCACATGTAAAAAGAAAAAAAGAGAGAAACTCAACTACCAACTTACACCATATACAAAAATAAATTCAAGCTGGGTAAAAGACTTAAATATAAGTTGCAACACCATAAAAGTCCTAGATGAGAACAGAGGGAGGAAAATCTCAGATATTTATGCATCAATATTTTCACCTATATACCCCCTAGAGCAAGGGATATAAAGGAAAGAATAAACAAATGGGACCACATCAAAATAAAAAGCTTCTGCACGACTAAAGAAAACAGCAGTAAAATGAAAAGAGAACCGACCATATGGGAAAACATTTTGAAATGATACCTTGGACAAGAGTTTGATCTCCAAAATATATTAAGAACTCACACAACTTTACTCCAGAAAGACAAAAACAAAAACTTATTAAAAAAAGACAAAGGACCTGAACAGACCCTTTTCCAAGGAGGACCTACAGAGGGTCCAGAAACATATGAAAAGATGCTCAGCATCCCTAGCCATCAGAGAGATGCAAAGTAAAACCATAATGAGATACCACTTCACACTGGTCAGAATGGCCATCATAAATCAACAAGTGCTGGCAAGGTTGTGGAGAAAAGGGAACCCTAGTGTACTGTTGGTGGGAATGCAGACTGGTGCAGCCACTGTGGAAAACAGTATGGAATTTCCTGAGAAAGCTGAAACTGTAACTGCTTTGAGATCCAGCAATTCCCCTGCTGTGATTATATGCTAATAACCCCGAAACACCAATCCAAATGAACCTATGCACCCCAATGTTCATCGCAGCACAATTTACAATAGCCAAGTGCTAGAAGCAACCTAAGTGCCCATCAGTAAATTAATTGATCAAAGTCTATGGTACACAATGGAATTCTATGCAGCAGAAAGAAGAAGGAGCCTCTACACTTCGTGACAGCATGTATGAAAGTAGAGAGCATTATGGTGAGTGAAATAAGACATTGAAGGACAAATACTATATGGTCTGACTTATAAGTGAAACCTAATCAACAAAACAAGTGAGCAAGTAAAATATAACCAGAGGCATTGAAATAAAGAACAAACTAACAGTAACCAGAGGGAAGAGGGGAGAGAGAGATTTGAGAGAAAGAGGGGAAGGGCCATCAAGGAACATGTATAAAGAACACATGGACAAAGCCAGAGGGTAAGGTTGAGGGTAGGAGGCAGGAATGCATGGGGCAGACGGGCACTGTGGGGGGGAATGTAGACAATAGTACGTGAACAACAATTTAAAGAAATTACATTTTAAAAAGAAATAAAAATCTGTAGCTTAGCTAGGCAGATTCCCATTTTAACCTCTGGCTTCTCCCTGTCATCCCCACTTGGCTAGGCCACTGTTCTTAATCCAAAACCAACTGATCCCTCTTCATAGTGGGCCAGTGAGGTTCCTTCTGCATCCTTTGAAACCATGTGGCAAGACCTCACATGGCTGGTACATCCTGCTTTTCTCCTTTTTAAGCTGCATGGCAGAGCCCCCCCCCATATTGCTAGGGGGAGAGATTGAGAGAGAGGCTCTTGTGGCTCCTACTCTCTTTCCAAACCACATGGTCCAGAGCTCAACCATGGCTGCTGTGCTTATGTTTAAATCCCAGCCTGTATCTTCTTCCATAACCTCATTTCCGACTCCTCCTGTAACAGGGCGCAGCCAAGAGGGGGGCCCCAGAGAAGGATTTGGGATGGGGTCCAGAGCTCAGGGTGTCTAAGAAATATTAAGATGTCCTCACCCCACCCCCCAGGGGGAAGAAACAAATGCAGCCAGGCCATTGAGAGCTGTTTTGCATAGCAACAGTTTTGCAGCTAACCTCTGGGATGGTCATTTAACATATCTATAATCCTTAACTGGTTTCATAGATATGTTCAATACCTGTGGCCATGCTTTGAGCCAGGAAGAAGGGAGTGGCTTCTACCCAGGATGTAACTAGGGGGTGCTCCCCTGAGTTACAGGGCCTGTGTGAAAGCTTGGAATTGATTGGCTCCACGCCATTGGGCCATATCTGCCCAGACTAATGATGGCAGCCCAGTAAAGCTGTGAGGGTATAGGAGTCCTGGCAGGTGTAACTGATTGTAGGAGGAGTCAGAAATGGGGCCGCAAAGGAGGATGGGTGTGGATATTTAAACTGAGATGCGGCAACCATTGAAGGGAGAGCCATGTGGTTTGCGAAGAATGTAGATCTCTCTCTTAGCCAGGTGAAAGAGAGAGCTACTCGGTCTTAGCTGAGTTAAGACCCCCTCTTGCCGAGGTGAAGAGGAGGGAGAGCCATGCGGTTTGGGGCAGAGTGAGGGTCCCCTTTTGGCCAGGTGAAAGAGGGAGCCACGCGGTTTGCGGCAGACTGCAGACCCCCTCTTTCCCAGGGGTAAGGGAAAACCACACAGCTTTGCCAGAATGGAGAGCCCTGCAGCCAGGTGAAGAAGAAAGCCACATGCTTCTGGTGGAGTGCAGATCCCTGCAGCTTTGGTAGAAGAGGCCCACACAGCTTTGGGGTGCCCCCTTTGGCCGCGTGGCCTGGAAAGCAGGAGAGACTTTGACTGGAACTGGGTACAAAAAACTCTTGCCAGTGGAGCATGAGAAGGTGCCACATGACTTTGGTTTAACTAGAGATCCAGCACAGCGACACAGCTGATGGTGCCAGTGGCCTGAAAAAGGGACGTGTGCTCTTTTCCTGATTTAGAGTACCTGGAGTTGGGACAGTGGGAGAAGCTAGAGCTGTGTGGGTGTAGGTGTATACCCTAAAGGACTTTGATATTTTAGTGGAGGCATTAAGCCTAAATAGCATTAAATAAACATTTTGTTTCCTTTTCACAAATCTCTGGCATTGAGAGATGTCTTTTCAACTGGCGGCAGACAGAAGAGCCGAGTAGATATTAGTATTCTGTCCTTGGGAGGGGCCCCTGTTCTGTAGCAGTTTTGGGCATCCCTAGGTGGGCCAAATATTGCCCCCCCTCAGACCTCTTGTTCGGTAACACTCCTACAATCAGCTACCTCTGCCAGCACTCTGGTTTCTTCTGCCTTTTTAGCCTGCAATTGTTACTCTAGGCAGGCTTGGCCAGGTATCCTAGGGGAACTGCTTTGGCAGATGTGTAGCAAGAACCTCTGGCTACATCATGAGTTACAGTCAAGCCCATCTCCCTGGCTCTGAGTCAGCAGGCACAGCTATTAGCATTACTGAAACAACAGCCAAGTTTTTTAGATATGCAAAGTTACTTTCAATGGCCCTGCTTCACTTCTTCCCCCAGCCAAGTAAGTTGGGGTTTTTGGACTTCTCTGTCTGCACCCCAAGCTCTGGACCTCATTCCACACCCACTACAAAACTATAATTGTGTGAGGCCCAGAAACCTGTATTTTAAACAATTATTCCAAAATATTTATGCACAGACATGTTTGTGAACCACAGTGGTGAACTCTAGATTGACCCTAGTCTTCTCATGTGCATTTAATATATGACTACAAAAGGAATGCAGAAAAGTGTCCTAGCTGGTGAACTTGCAAAGGGTATTGATTCCCTTTCAATGATTTTCTTCTCCAATCAAGAATGAAGAGAGTGAATAAGTGCTTTCTCTCATTTATGACTCTGCTCTACATAACTGTGAAGGGACATTTTCTCTTTCAATAACAAACTATTTTCCTCATTCTTTCAATAATTTATTTTTGATGCCACTAAATGTTTACCATGAAATACTTTACATATAATAATTCACAATTAATGTAGTTAGTGTGTTTCTAATAAGCAAAAGAGAGACCCATTCTGAGGAAGTTCAGAACTCAACTATTTTTTTCATTGGGATTATAAAGTTTACCAGTTACTATAGTTATGTGTTATTTATTATGATCAATGTTTATTATAAATTAACTATTAATACATCTCATTGTATGTTTTAGTTGTTCATTGAAGTTATTTAGTTCATTAGTTATTCATTACAGAATATGATAAAATGTATTTAACACATAACACTTTTTTTCTCAATAATTTTATTTCGTTATTTTTCAAATACAGTTTTTGCCTGTTTCTCCCATCCCAGCCCCCTAACCCCGTGCTCCCCACCTCCCTCCCATTTCCACCCCCCCCCCAGTTCTCATTCCTGTGTCCTTCATATTTGCTTCTCCAAATCCCTCCCTTTTTCCCCCTTAAATTCCCTTCCCTCTCCCCTCTGGTAACTGTCCCCTTGTTCTCTATTTCAGTGTCTTTGTTTTTATTCAGCTTGCTTGTTTGTTTTCTTGTTTAGCTTCCTGTTAAAGGTGAGATCATATGGTATTTGTCTTTCAACACCTGGCCTATTTCACTCAGCATAATGCTTTCCAGTTCCATCCATGTTGTTGCAAAGGGTAGTAGCTCCTTCTTTCTCTCGGCTGCATAGAATTCCATTGTGTATATGTACCACAATTTTTTGATCCATTCATTTACTGACGGGCACCTTGGTTGCTTCCAAGCACCAAGGAAGCTTGGTTGCTCTTGGCTATTGTAAATTGTGCTGCTATGAACATTGTGGTGCATAGGTTCTTTGATATTGATGTTTTAGGACTCTTAGGATATAATCCTAGCAGTGGAATTGCTGGGTCAAAAGGCAGGTCGATTTTTATTTTTCTGAGAAAATTTCATACTGTTTTCCATAATGGTTGTACCAGTCTGCAATCCCACCAACAGTGAACTAAGGACCCCTTTTTCCCCACACCCTCTCCAACATTTGTTGTTTGTTGCTTTGTTTATGATAGCCATCCTGACTGGTGTAAAGTGGTATCTCATTGTGGTTTTAATTTGCATCTCTCTGATAGCTAACGATATTGAGCATCTCTTCACATGTCTCTGGATATTCTGTATGTCCTCCTTGGAGAAGTGTCTGTTCAAGCCCTTTTCCCATTTTTTAATTGGGTTAGATGTCTTCTTAGAGTGGTGTCGTGTAAGTTCTTTGTATATTTTGGAGATTAAATCTTTGTCTGAGGTATCATTGGCAAATATGTTTTCCCATACAGTTGGTTGTCTTGCTAATTTAATAGTTTTCTTTTTTTTAATTCTTTTATTCATTATGCTATTACAGTTGTTCTATTCCCCTCCTTCATTCCCCTCCACCCTGCCCCCGTCCCCACCATTACCCCCCTTTAGTTTATGACCATGTGTCTCAAGTCCTTTAGATTCTATATTTCCCATACTATTCTTGCCCCCCCTTCTATTTTCTATCTACTGTCTATGCTACTTATTTTCTGTACTTTCTCCCCCCTTCTCCTCCTCCCACTGCCCTGTTGCTAACCCTCCTTGAGATCTTCATTTCTATATTTCCACTCCTGATCTAGCTGTCCTTTTAGTTTGCTTTCGTTTTAGGTGTGGTTGTTAATAACTGTGAGTTTGTTGTCCTTTCACTGTTCATGTTTCTTTAACTTCTTTTTCTTAGATAAGTCCCTTTAACATTTCATATAATAAGGGCTTGGTGATGATGAACTCCCTTGAATTTGGTCTTATCTGAGAAGCACTTTATCTGTCCTTCCATTCTAAATGAAAGTTTTGCTGGATAGAGCAATCTTGGTTGTAGGTCTTTGGATTTCATGACTTGGAATACCTCTTTCCAGCCCCTTCTTGCCTGTGAGGTCTCTTTTGAGAAATCCACTGACAGTCTGATGAGAACTCCTTTGTAGGTGACTGTCCCCTTAGCTCTTGCTGCTTCTAGGATTCTCTCCTTCATTTTAATTTTGGCTAATGTAATTATGATGTGCCTTGGTATGTTCCTTCTTGGGTCCAAGTTCTTTGGGACTCTCTGAGCTTCCTGGATTTCCTAGAAGTCTATTTCCTTTGCCAGATTGGGGAAATTCTCCTTTATTATTTGTTCAAATAAGTTTTCCACTGGTGGTTGTGCCTTTCCCCCTTCTGGTACCCCTATAATTCGGATGTTGGAGCATTTAAAGATGTCCTGGAGGTTCCTAACACTCTCCTCATTTTTTTGAATTCTTGCTTCTTGACTCTTTTCTGTTTGGCCATTATTTGCTTTCTTCTAGTCCACTCCATTGATTTGAGTCCCAGTTTCCTTTTCATTGCTATTGGTGTCCTGTGCAATTCCATTCATTTCCATTTGTTTCGCCTTCATATAGTTGTCTAATTTGTGGCTATAATCAACCAGTTCTGTGAGGATCCTGATCACCAGTGTTTTAAACTGTGCATCTGAGAGTTTTGCTATTTCTTCATTGCTTAGATTTATAGGCTCTGGGGCTTTGAGATCTTCTTGAGCCATTTTTGGTCTGTTCTGGCCCTTTAAGTGTGAGGAGGGGCGCTTTGGACTCCCAGGTTGCTGGGTTGTGACTCTGTATGTGGGGGCATGGTCAGAGTGGGGAAATGGCGGCCCCCTCTGCTGTTTCATGCCGCTGGGTGAGGAGCAGTGCCTTAGGTGGTTCGCCAGGGCCGGGCCACTCAGAGTCGCTGGGTTATGACGCTGTATGTGGAGGTGGGGTGAGAGCAGGGAAATGGCGGCACCCTCCCTGGGGCTTGCTGTGGGGACCCGCTGGGTTCTGGTCCAATCACCCACTCCCTCAGTTGTCTATCCCTGCACAAATGTGCGACCACAGTCAACCTGCAGCCCTGCTCCCTGGCTGTTTCCCATGAGGTCGCTCGCTTGGTGGCTTGCTTGGTCCTTTACTAGGTCCAACCCTACGCCTGGATTCCGCGTGCCTGAGTCTGTCTGACTGAGTTTTCCTGTGCAACCCCGCTCCACCAGCTGCTGGTTTCGCCCCTTACAGGTCAGGCTGAAGAATTTGTTGTTAACAGTCTTCCAAAAAGTTCAATTTTCTGTGTTCTGGCTGTGTTTTCTGTTGCTAATATTTAGTTATCTCTAAACTTAGTTGTGTGAGAAGGCACAGCATATCCACCTATGCCTCCATCTTGATGGAAGTATACTTAATATTGTTTTCTTTAGCCACGCAGAAGCTTTTTATTTTGATGAGATCCCATTTGTTTATTCTTTCCTTTATATTCCTTGCCCTAGGGGACATATCAGTAAAAATGTTGCTGCATGAAATATCTGAGATTTTCTTGCCGATGTCCTCCTCTAGGACTTTAATGGTGTCATGGCTTATAATTGTCTTTATCCACCTTGAAATTATTTTGGTGTATAATGTAAGTTTGTGCTCAAGTTTCATTTCTATGCACATAGCTGTCCAGTTCTCCCAACATCATTTGTTGAAGAGGCTATCTTTACTCCATTTTATGTTACTGCCCCCTTTGTTGAATATTAATTGACTGTAGAGAGTTGGGTTTACTTCTGGGCTCTCTGTTCTGTTCCATTGGTCTATGTGCCTGTTTTTAGGCCAGTACCAGGCTGTTTTGATTACAGTGGCCTTGTAATACAGTTTGATATCAGGTATTGTGATCCCTCCTACTTTGTTCTTCTTTCTCAAAAGAGCAGCTGCTATTCGGGCTCGTTTATGGTTCCATATAAATTTTCGAAGTGTTTGTTCTATGTGAAATATGCCATTGGTACTTTAATAGGTATTGCATTGAATCTGTATATTGCTTTGGGTAGTATGGACATTTTGATGATGTTAATTCTTCCAATCCATGAAGACTGTATATGTTCCCATTTGTTTGTGTCTTCCTTGATTTCTTTCTTCAGTGCTGTGTAGTTTTCTGCATACAGGTCTTTTACACATAACACTTTTTTAAATGTATAAAATTTGATAATTACTGAAAAAATTCTTATAATGTTACCACCTTGCACTGAGCATCATCATTTCATTAGTTACAGAAATTGTTTTTTCATGTCATTCTGTGTACTTCCTCCATTATTTCAAATTTAAGAAATATATTTACTGATTGCAAGATGGGCATGAATTGCAGGTCTTGAAAATGTAATGGGAAATGGACTTTAGGAAAATATGAAATGCAGCAGTGTTACCGAATAGAGGTCCAAGGGGGGGCAACATTTGGCCCGCCTAGGGACTCCAAAAACTGTTACAGAACAACAGGAGCCCCTCCCAAGGACAGAATACTAATATGTACTCAGCTCTTCTGTCCGCCACTAATTGGAAAGACGTCTCTCAATACCAGAGATTTTTAAAAGGAAATGAAATGTTTATTTAATGCTAATTAGGCCTAATACCTCCACTAAAATATCAAAGTCCTTTAGGGTATACACCTACACACATAGCTCTCCCTTCTCCCACTGTCCCAACTCTTTGTACCGTAAATCAGGAAAACAGCACACATCTGTTTTTCAGGCCACTGGTATCAGCTGTGTCAGGCAGGATTTCTAGTTAATCCAAAGTCATGTGGCCCCCTCTCACGGTCCACTGGCAAAATTTCTTTGTACCCAGTTCTAGTCAAAGTCTCTCCTGCTTCCCAGGCCACGCGGCCAAAGGGGGCACCCCAAAGCTGTGTGGGCCTCTTCTACCAAAGCTGCAGGTGTCTGCACTCCACCGAAAGCATGTGTTTTTCTTCTTCACCTAGCTGTAGGGATCTCCATTCTGGCAAACCTGCGTGGTTTTCCCTTTCACCTGGCTGCAGGGGTCTGCACTCTGGCCCAAACCTCATGGTTCTTTCTCCTCTTCACCTGGGCAAGAGGGGGTCTTAACTCTGCTGAAACCGCATGGCTCTCTCCCCATTGGTTGCCCAAATGGGTTTAAATCTCTGCACCCATCCTCCTTTGCAGCCCCATTTCTGACTCCTCCTACAATTAGTTACACCTGCCAGGACTCCTATACCCTCACAGCTTTACTGGGCTGCCATCATTAGTCTGGGCAGATATGGCCCCATGGCGTGGAGCCAATCAATTCCAAGCTTTCACACAGGCCCTGTAACTCAGGGGAGCAGCCCCTAGTTATATCCTAGGTAGAAGCCACTCCCTTCTTCCTGCCTCAAAGCATGGCCACAGGTATTGAACATATCTATGAAACCAGTTAAGGATTATAGATATGTTAAATGACCATTCCAGAGGTTAGTTGCAAAACTGTTGCTATGCAAAACAGCTCTCAATGGTCTGGCTGCATTTGTTTCTTCCCCCTGGGGGGTGGGGTAAGGACATCTTAATATTTCTTAGACACCCTGAGCTCTGGACCCCATCCCGAATGGGGCCCCACTCCTGGCTGCGCCCTTTTACAGCAGGAATAAAATTTTTATAGTGAGGTGGTTTTCCTGGCTTTTGAAGATCATCTTCTAAATACTAACTAGTCTATACCTACAATATGAGTATGAAGCTAAAGGTTTGCATTAAAAATAATCTCTGCCTTTATTCATTCATGTCATTATGTAATTTTAAGTGCTGTTATTTTCCCTTAATGATCTAAAGTAACATAAAATGCTCAAAGTTGGAAAACAAGAAAATGTTCACTATTATCAATGGACTTTAATACTATAGAAGTTTATATTTAATTTGATTTTACTATGAATTTCTTCCTTATCCACTTGTTAGATAATCTTATTTTTGTAAGTTTTAAAGTTATGCTTTTCATGTTTAGATCTACATTCCCTCTGAAATTAATATGTTGTGTATCATATAAGGTAGCAATGTTATGCTGGAATCAGTTTGCAAGAGTTGATTGGGTACATCTCTTTCCAACTCTGCATTTCATGACATCACTGCAGTAGCTGGATTGCCCCTGCTGGGAGTCTTTAAACCACAGGAATTAGCAAGTGCTAAAAATCAGGCCTCCAATCTCCACACCCCAGAGAATGGGTTGTTAAATAATTCCTGTCTCATCCCTTGAATTATCAAATTTTCCCTTATTTCCTATACACAGAACCAGTTGTCAAGGCATCATTTGATGAATAGTTCCTCCTTCATCCATTGGGTTGTAATACCATCTCAGTTATATACCAAAATTGTATGATGCACATATCTACATTTTGTCAGTGCAGCTGAGTTTAAGAGAGCTGATTCACTATGTGTTGGAGTAGCAGATTAAAACAAACTAAAATGATAGTAACAGTCAAGAGTTTCATCACTTCCTATGACAGTAAAAGCAAGAGGCAAAACCAAAGAAAGTGCTAACGCCCTTGTTCTATTCCCCTCCCTATGGAATGGCATGCAGGTCGAGGGTCAAGAGGATCAGCTTGACATGAGGCCTGTCTCACTGTCAAGGGAGCCCCGAACAAAAGGATTCTACAATTTTCTGGACCTGGGGACCATGGGAAGGCAAGAGGAGAGTGCGAGGAATTGAAAAGAAATGTATATTGAATTAGAGTAGAAAAAAAATGCTTCCACACCCATTAAAAGATTTTGGCAAAAACACCCAAGGAAGGCCTTTGCTGAAGGCCCTCCAGAAAGGGGCTTTGGAATAAAGGCACCCCTGCTAACAGTGCAGGTATGCACAAGGGAATGTAAGGCCAGGGTCCTGAGTTCATTTATTGCCATCTAACTGCCTTCAGAGACTGTAATAGACTGGATGTACACCAAATCTGGGATGAGGAAGGCAGCCTATGGTTGGACCTATAAAGTCACATACAGGATTTTTGGTCAGGAGCTGGACTCTTCAGGTTTAATTTTTTGTTGATTATTTCACTACTTTCTTCTATTTTTCTATGTCTGGGCCATCACTAAAAAATACAAATTTATATACCTTTATAAGTCTGGGTATCTAAGGAGGTGATTGATACCTTTTTCCTCCTCCCCTTCTTATTCTTCTTCATTTTATTATGAACACATTATTTGAACTTTTCTTCTGTAGGAATATCATGGGAAAAGTCCTCCAGAGAGTTTTATGCATTTATATCTACCTTGTGTTACCCCAGACCAAGGTTATGTTGACAAATCCTTGGGCTATGCAGTTAATATAAATTAGGATTCTAAATCCCAATGAGATAAAATCTTAGATGTTTTTATTTGTCCATAGATACTTTTTTTGTTGTTATCCAAAGCCCAAGCATCCTGCTATCTCCCTCTGTTGGTAGGTAGCATTTTGGTTTTTTTTAGTATAGCAATTCCTGGATTAATGTCATTTTGATTATATTGTTGTTGAAATACCATAGGAACTTAACTCTTGTTTATATCAATTAGCTAATGGTAAAATTAGCTTTATGGTACATCATTTCTCTTAAAGTTGTAGAACCTACCAACAATGACAAGTGGGGACTTCTGTATACTTAGTCTCTGAGAATGCAGCCTTTTAAGGGTCCCAGTTTTTTCAATATTTCACTTTTAACTTCCTATCTATAGTGGCCCCCTGCCCTGTCTACTGCTCCTATGTGGATGATAGAACATGACTTATTCTTTGCACATGTCATGTTCTACATTCTAGTTAAGTTGTTTAATTTCATGTGTGTTGAGGTCATGTTCCGTAGAAGCAGAGTATGAAACAGGGATGAAACATGAAAATAATTTATGAGCAAATGCTCTTAAGGAAAAACCTTAAGGAAGAAGGGGAAGCTGGATAAAGAAACAGAAAAAAACTTAAAAGCTGTGTTCATAGGTCAAGTATAGCTTTCACTTGATCCTCAGTAGAGTGCTTAGGTGGGAGGGGATGTCTGGAATGTAAATCAAATCATAGAATTGTCTGATTTTGAGACAGGGGGACTAGAGTTTTTACCTCCATACTAGCCATTAGGATATTGTGATGTGGTGCATAACCTCCCAGGTGAGGCATCTCTTGTCAGCCACGGACAATTCTCCAAAGTAGAGAGGCAGCTATGGCTGTTGGCGGTCAACATTCACAACATGTAGGGAAATGGATACACTGGCCAGATAAAATGTACCTGAATAGTGCAATAACAACATTTGCAATAATGTATAATTTGCTTCATCGAGTTAATGTACCCATATACTATCTCTCAACTTTCATTTTTAGTGGACTGCTTGTCTTCCTTTATAAAGTTTGTCTCCTTCCAGAGGTTTCTTTTTATGGTGAATCATTAACAAAGAGTGATCTAACCAAAGGGTTCTTTCTTCCAAACACCACATAGAAAGAACTGGGACATTTACTAGCCCCATTGTTTTAGTACAGTCTAAAATATTGTCAAACTGCAGAATTCATTCGTCCTACAGAACTCATTGACTGAATATCCACTACTGTTGTGATATATTTTCTCAGCTGTGAGCTTACTAGTGGTGTTCTGTGCTCTTTCTCATACTCCAAAATAACATCTCTTTTAGCCCTCCATATGTGTTCTGTTACTGTTTCCAAAGTATGTCATTCCACAGTGGCTCCAAAAAGAATTCCAGGTGGAGCAACATAGTATATTCAACCTAGTGGCCTTATATGACTAAGTGAAGTAACTCAACTGAATTTTCCCTTAAGAACAAAAATATGACTCCACTTTTATGTTCTGTCTCTACTTCTAGACCAGGGTCTCTCGACCTTGACACTATTGACATTTTCTACTTGATAATTCTTTGCTGGAAGGGAGGCAGTCCTATGCATTCTATAATGTTTAGCAGTATCCTTGGTATCTACTCACTACATGCTAGTAATACTGCCCACCCATTCTTCAGTTGTGGCAACCAAATATGTATTCAGACATTGCCAGATATCCTGATGGTCAAAATTGCCCTGGTTGAGAACAATTTTCCTAAGTGTAAAGAAGGCTGCATAATTATAAAAACTACTTAGAAGCCATTCCATTATACATTTATTATTGTTCCCTTAATTATGTAGTGACTGGAGGCAAGTGGCTATGCTTCTGTCCCTCACAATATTAGTTAGCAAAGTGCTTTGTAGATACTAATTGATTACTTTCTTGCGTATATTAATCTACTGTTTATTCCTAACATAAAGTCAATCTACTCACTTTCAAAATTCATTAAACATGTGCTGTTTAATAAGTTCAGACTGAAATTCAGTCTGGAGAGAATCTGTTATTCAAGCGTTCTCAATCTAATTTTTTTTTTTTTTAGTTTATTGTTTAGTACAGTTGTCTAACCTTTTTCCTCATTGCTCTTCCATACTTTGTACCCCCAACTCCTGCAGTTAATCCTCACCCATTTTCCATGTCCATGAGTTCTCTATTTGTGCTCCTTGGTTTGCCCCTTGCCCTTCTTTCCCCTGTTATCCCCATGGTCCCTCATCTCTGGTCACTGTCAGATTGTTCTTTATTTTCTGGTTCTATTTCGGTCATTATTTGTTTTGTTGATTAGGTTCCACTTACAGGTGAGATCATCTGATATTTATCCTTCATCACCTGGATTCTTCCACATAGCATAATGCTCTCCAGTTCCATCCAGACTGTCAAAAGATAGGAGTTCTTTCTGCTGTGCAGTATTCCATTGTGTAAATGTACCATGGTTTCTTTGAACTACTCATTCACTGATGGGCAGTCGGGCTGTTACCAACACATGGGTATTGGAAATTGTACTGCTATGAACATTGGGGTGCACCTGTTCTCTTGAATTGGTATTTCAGTATTGTTCAGATACAATCCCAACTGGGATTGCTGGGTCAAAAGGCAGTTCTACTTTTAGTTTTCTGAGGAAATTTCAAGCTGTTTTCCACAGTGACTGCTCTAGTCTATATTCCCAAAAACAGTATACTAGGGTTCCTTTTTCTATACACTTGTCAGCACTTACTGTTTGTTGATTTATTAATGATGGCCACTCTGACTAGTGTGAAGTGATATTTCATTGTGGTTTTAATTTGCATCTCTCTGGTAACTAGTAACACTAAGCATTTTTTCATGTGTCTTTTGGTCCTCAGTATGTCCTCCTTGAAGAAATATCTATTCAGGTCCTTTTCACATTTTTAATTGGATTGTTTGTCTTGTGTGGCATTGTATGGGATCTTTACATATTTTAGAGATCACACCCTTGTCCGAGGTATCATTGGCAAATATATTTTCCCAAACAGTTTGTTCCATTTCCTTTACGTTGATGTTTTCTTTAGTCATGCAGAAGTTTTGTAGATTGATGTAACAACATTTATTTATTTTTTTCCTTTGTATCCCTTGCCCTAGGGGATGTATCATGGAAAATATTGCTACATGACATATCTTAACATTTATTGCCTATGTTTTCCTGGAGGATTTTTATGGTGTCATAACTTATATTTTACTATTTTATCCATCTTGAGTAATTTTTGTGTATGGTGTAAATTGGAGGTCTATTTTCATTCTTTTACATGTACTTTACATGTCCAGATCTTTCACCATTTATTGAAGAGTATATTTTTACTCCATTTCATGTTCCTGCCCTCTTTGTCAAATATGAGCTAACCATATTGACATGGGGTATTTCTGGGCTTTCTATTCTGTTCCATTGGTCTATGTGTCTCTTCTTATGCCACTACTAGACTATTTGATTACAGTGGCTTTTTAATGTAGTTTGATATCAAGTATTGTGATACCTCCTACTTTGTTCTTTTTTCTCAAAATAATTGTGGCTATGTGCTATCATTAATTGTTCCATATAAATTTTTTAAATACTTGTTCTCTACCTGTGAAATATGTCATTAGTATATTAATAGGGATTACATTGAATTTATACATTACTTTGGGTAATGTAGATGTTTTGATGATGTTGATTCTTATAATACATGAATATGATACATAATTTCATTTATTTGTGTCTTCCTTAATTTCTTTCTTCAGTGTTGTATAGTTTCCTGAGTACAGGTCTTTTACCTCCTTGGTTAAACTTATTTTTTTTTAATTTTTTTATTGATTATGCTGTTACAGTTGTTCTATTCCCCCTTTCATTCCCCTCCACCCTACCCCCCATCCCCACCATTACCCACCTTTAGTTTATGACCATGTGTCTCAAGTCCTTTAGATTCTATATTTCCCATGCTATTCTTGCCCCCCTACTATTTTCTATCTACTGTCTATGCTACTTATTTTCTGTACTTTCTCCCCCCTTCTCCTCCTCCCACTCCCCTGTTGTTAACCCTCCTTGAGATCTTCATTTCTATGTTTCCACTCCTGATCTAGCTTTCCTTTTAGTTTGCTTTTGTTTTAGGTGTGGTTGTTAATAACTGTGAGCTTGTTGTCCTTTCACTGTTCATGTTTCTTTAACTTCTTTTTCTTAGATAAGTCCCTTTAACATTTCATAGAATAAGGGCTTGGTGATGATGAACTTCTTGAATTTGGTCTTATATGAGAAGCACCTTATCTGTCCTTCCATTCTAAATGAAAGTTTTGCTGGATAGAGCAATCTTGGTTGTAGGTCTTTGGATTTCATGACTTGGAATACCTCTTTCCAGCCCCTTCTTGCCTGTGAGGTCTCTTTTGAGAAATCCGCTGACATTCTGATGGGAACTCCTTTGTAGGTGACTGTCCCCTTATCTCTTGCTGCATCTAGGATTCTCTCCTTCATTTTAATTTTGGCTAATGTAATTATGATGTGCCTTGGTATGTTCCTTCTTGGGTCCAAGTTCTTTGGGACTCTCTGAGCTTCCTGGATTTCCTGGAAGTCTATTTCCTTTGCCAGATTGGGGAAATCCTCCTTTATTATTTGTTCAAATAAGTTTTCCACTGGTGGCTGTGCCTTTCCCCCCTTCTGGTACCCCTATAATTTGGATGTTGGAGCATTTAAAGATGTCCTGGAGGTTCCTAAGACTCTCCTCATTTTTTTGAATTCTTGCTTCTTCACTCTTTTCTGTTTGGCCATTATTTGCTTTCTTCTGGTCCACTCCATTGATTTGAGTCCCAGTTTCCTTTTCATTGCCATTGGTGTCCTGTGCAATTCCATTCATTTCCATTTGTTTCGCCTTCATATGTTTGTCTAATTTGTGGCTATAATCAACCAGTTCTGTGAGGATCCTGATCACCAGTGTTTTAAACTGTGCACCTGAGAGTTTTGCTATTTCTTCATTGCTTAGATTTATAGGCTCTGGGGCTTTTAGATCTTCTTGAGCCATTTTTGGTCTGTTCGCGCCCTTTAAGTGTGAGGAGGGGCGCCTTGGACTCCCAGGTCACTGGGTTGTGATGCTGTATGTGGGAGCCTGGTTAGAGCGGGGAAATGGCGACCCACTCTGCTGTTTCTCACAGCTGGGTAGGAGCAGAGCCTTAGGTGGTTCACCTGGGCTGGGCCACTCAGAGTCGCTGGGTTATGACGCTATATGTGGAGGTGGGGTCAGAGCAGGGGAATGGCGGCGCCCTCCACTGCTGCTTGCCGCGGGGACCCGCCACGCCCGGTCCAACCGCCCACTCCCTTGCCTGTCCACTCGCGCACAAATGCACGACCACAGTCAACACGCAGCACCGCTCCCCCGCTGTCTCCACCGTGGTCACTCGCCTGGTCACTCACTCGGTCACTCACTGGGTCCAACCCTGCGCCTGGGATCCGCGTGCCTGAGTCTGTCTGACTGAGTTTTCCTGTGCAACCCCGCTTCACCAGCTGCTGGTTTCGCCCCTTACCAGTCAGGCTGAAGAATTTGTTGTTAACGGACTTCCGAAAAGTTCAATTTTCTGTGTTCTGGCTGTGTTTTCTGTTGCTAATATTTAGTTGTCTCTAAACTTGGTTGTGTGAGAAGGCACGGCACATCCACCTATGCCTACATCTTGGCAGAAGTAGATCTGTCAATTTTTGATAGTGGGGTGTTAAAATCCCCTACTATAATTGTGTTGCTGTCAATATCTTTCTTGAAGTCCTCTAATATTGTCTTGATATATTTGGGTGCCCCTATCTTTGGTAGATATATGTTTACAATGTTAATGTCTTCTTGGTGGATTCTTCCATTGAGTATAATGAAGTGACCTTCTGGGTCTCTCTTTATGGCCCTTTTTTTGAAGTCTATTTTGTCCCATATCAGAATTGCTACCCCAGCTTTTTTTTTCTTGTTCGTTTGCTTGGAAAACTTGTTTCCAGCCTTTCACTTTTAGTCTTTGATGGTCTTTTGTCCTGAGGTGGGTCTCTTGTAGGCAGCATATGTGTGGATCATGCTTTCTTATCCATTGAGCTATTCTGTGTCTTTTGATTGGAGCATTTAATCCATTTAAGGTTTAAGGTTATTATTGATAGCTACTTATTCATTGCCATTTTTGTACCTGTGTTCCTCTCTCTCTCCCTCTTATCCTTCCTTCCCTCAAAGCAGTCCTTTTAGTATTTCTTGTAGAGCTGGTTTGGTGGAGGCATATTCTTTTAGGCTTCTTTTGTCTTGGAAGCTCTTTATTTGGCCATCTATCTTGATTGAGAGCCTTGCTGGGTAAAGTAGCCTTGGTTGTAGGCCTCTGGTGCTCATTACTTGGAATATTTCTTGCCATTCTCTTCTTGCTTGAAGTGTTTCCATTGAGAAGTCAGTAGCTAACTTTATTGGGGCTCCCTTGTATGTTATTTCTTTTTTCTCCCTTGCTGCCTTGAAGATTTTCTCTTTGTCTAGGAATTTTGCCATTTTGATGATGATGTGTCTTGAAGTGGGCCTCCTTGGGTTCCTCTTGATTGGGACTCTCTGTGATTCCTGGATTTGTGAGACTTTTTCTCTTATCAAATTAGGAAAATTTTCTCTCATTATTCGTTCAAATACGTTTTCTATTTCTTGTTATTCTTCTCCTTCTGGTATTCCTATTATTCGGATATTGTTACATTTCATATTGTCTTGCATTTCTGTTAATCCCTCTTTATTCTTTCTGAGTCTCTTTTCATTTTCTTGCTCTTTCTGTGAGATGCTTTCTACCTTGTCCTCCAACTCACTAATCCTATCCTCCGCTTCATCTATCATTCTTTTGAAACTTTCTACTGTGTTCTTCAATTCGGAAATTGTATTCTTCATTTCCTCTTGTCCCTTGCTGATAGTTTCCATTTCCTTTTTCATGTTGATGTAGTTTGCAGAGAGATCATTATAGTTCCCCTGTAGTTTCTGGTAGTTCACTGTGAGCTCTTTGAACTTCGTAATAACCAGTGCTTTGAATTCAGTGTCTGATAGTTGATCAGCCTCTATTTCATCTAACATTCTTTCTGAAGTTTCTGCTTTTTCTTTCATTTGGGGATTGTTTCTTTGTCTTCCCATTGTTTGATAATCTTCTTGTTAGTGTCTGCTTCTGAAATTGATCTGTTCTGAAAGCCTGGTTTTATGCTGTGATGTTCTGTGGTATGATCCTTGTGAAGTTCAGTGGTGCAGACTCCTTGAAGTTTCTTGATGTTCTTTGTCTCCACCTACTGTGACGCTGGTCCTCACACTGGTCCCTGAGTTGGTCGCCGACACTGCTGAATGTCCCGGCTCTAGTATCCGCCTCCTCAAGCACCCAGGCCTGTTACTACGGCAGTGGCATAGGGGCTGCGAATGTCTGGGCTCCCGTTGCTGGCTCTTCTGCCACGCAGGGCTGTCACGGGGTTTGGAGTGTCCTGGCTTCCGTACCTGAGTCCCCAGCCTCTAGTCCTGTCTCTATGGCAGTGGCACAGAGGCTTAGAATGTCCCGGCTCCGGCACCTGACTCCCAAGCGTCTAGACCTGTCACTATGGGAGCGGCACAGGGGTTGAGCACATCCTGGCTCCAGTAGCTGGCTCGTCTGCGGCTGCACAAGACCAGGGGTTTGGAGTGTCCTGGCTTCTATACCTGATTCCCCAGTGTTCAGCCCTGTCACTATGGCAGCGGCACAGGGGTTGAGCACATCCTGACTCCAGTAGCTGGCTCGTCTGCGGCTGCCCAGGACCAGGGGTTTGGAGTGTTCTGGCTTCTGTACCTGACTCCCCAGTGTTCAGCCCTGTCACTATGGCAGCAGCACAGGGGTTGAGCACATCATGGCTCCAGTAGCTGGCTCGTCTGCGGCTGCCCAGGACCAGGGGTTTGGAGTGTTCTGGCTTCTGTACCTGACTCCCTGGCATCCAGTTCCATCACTATGGCAGTGGCACAGGGGCTGAGAACGTCCTGGCTCCCGTAGCTGGCTCCCCAGCGTCCAGGCCAGTCTCTATGGCGGGTCACAGGGGCCTCTGGTGTTCCAGCTCCTGCAACTGACTCTTCTGTTGCCCAGGCCAGTAACTATGGCATTAGCACAGGGGCCGAGAATGTCCCAGCTCTGGTTCCTGACTCCTCTGTCACCCAGGACCGTCACATGGGCTTGGATTGTCCGTCTCCCATACCTGACTCCCTGGCTCCCAGGCCTGTTGCTCTGGTGGCAGCACAGGGGCTGCGTGTGTCCCAGCTCCAGTAGCTGACTCTGCCGCTGTCTGGTGTTTCAGCGATGGTCACAATCTCTGGTCTTTTAATTTCATAAATGCTGGGTAACCGATGGTTTATTGTGCTGTTTCTCTATAGATCTGCCAGGATTTTCACCTATGAGTACTGGAGCTAGCATCAGCTCCATCTTACTCCGTCGTCATCTTCCTAGCATCCTCTTCTTGAACATCTTTATATCCACTTTTTGAATTTTATGTCTGATAGATTGCTTCATCAATTTCATTTACCTCTTTCACTGGGGATTTTCCATTCTTTTCAATTCAGGGTCCTTTATTATCTCCTCATTTAAGGTGATTTTTTTTGTTTGTGTTTGCATCTCATGGTTCTCTGCTTTGCCTGCTTGTCTTCATGGGGTAGACTTTTATGGTAGGAGTTCTGTGGGACTCAGTGGTACAATGTCTTTGATCTCTTTGTCTGGATGCTGTAGGGTTACCCTTTCTTCTGTTTGTGTGGGTTCTGTTATAGTAATTGGGCTTTACTAGTTAGTGACTTCTTTGTTGGTGGGTTCTGCCCTCCTGTGGGCTATGTAGTTGTCATGACTCCCACCTTATCTTGTATGGTATTGTATAGGTGTTAGTTAAGTATCACCAGACCACCAAACTTATGCCAGCAAAACAAACCCTCTCACCACATCAGCAATAGCAACTGCAATTGAGCAAAGATTAATAAAGGTACCCCAGAGAATGGGTTGACCCCAGAGAAGAGAGATTATGAATATTATAAGCTGTTACAAAGGGAATATGAGGTGACTAAAAGAGGGGGGAAATTGTGTGGTAAGAGGGAGGAAAATTAATAAGAGCAGGGGTGCAGTGGATGAAAAGAAAGGGAGAAAAGAAAAATTGAAATGTATGTAAAACACAGAAGGGTGATGAGAACAACAGGGTAAGAAATAGAAGAGTATACTACGAGGTTTGAAGTAAAATTAAAAAGGAACTTGACCAATGGGAGCAAAATTGCAGTAAAACCTCATCAGGATCAATTGCAATTACAGCCAAATGAAGTTTAATAAAGGTGAAATGGGAATAAGAATATTGTACAAAACTGAATGTGAGATGTCTATTGCAAAGAAAATAGTTTTGATAGGATGAGGGAAGCAAACTAATAAGAGTAAGGAGTAAAATCCAGGTTGAGAGAGGGGGAAAAATGAAATAAAATTCTGTACTCAACTGATTGGGGCATGGGAAAGGCAAAATGGAGTAAGGCAGGGGAAGAGTGTTCTATGGGATTTAAAGTACAAAAAATACTGAAAAACAGGTGTTCTGTTGGAGAAGTAAAATAATATCTGTTGTATTTTGTCCCAACTAGTAACTAGCAACTGTTTATAAAAGGTAGAAAAGAAATAAGACTCTTAAAAGAGGGGAAAAATAATGTGTGCTGACTTAAGAAAGAAGAGTGTTTATGTGAGGTTACATGGAAGAGAAATAGTGAGAGTAAGGGATAGGAACATGGCATAGTGTGAGAAAAAACAAAGTTTAGAATAACAGTAATAAAGCTCAGGATGATAGCGGGATAGATTAAGACCACTGAGGGGTATTGTGTGAGATTTAGAATAACAATAATATGAATATATATACTCATAATATTAATATGAATACACATTTACATTAATGAACATTAATTCATATTAATACAAATATATATTCATATTATTAATATCCATATATTATATAATATAGAACAATATATGTATTTATTGTTAATATATAATCTGATTTAAAAGAATAAAAAGTAAAACACCAAGAGTAGTGAGTTATTTGGAATATAAGTAAAGTGAAAGACGAAAACTTAAAATGTAATATGGAAGGGAGAAAAAAACAAATAAACAAAAGAGCAAAAACAAAAACAAAAAAAGGAAGAAAAAAGATGTAGTAATAAAAAAATACAAGTTCTGATAAAGAGCAGAGTGAAACTTTTCTGAGCTATTGGTGTTGGCCTTGTGGCTTCTTTCTGGATCCATTTTTTATTTGCTCTCACCTCTAAGTCCCAGGTTGGTTGCCCAACTTTAGGCAACATCACCTGTATCTCCTTCCCGTTCCTCTAGAGGAGCTTTCTGTTGTGACTGAGAGGGTGAAGCCTCTGTCTCCTTGGGAGGCACTCTTCAGTTCTCTGGGAAAATTGTGGGTGTATTTCCCCTGCCTCTACCTCTCCCACCTTAGTCTATCCTAGTTTATTTCCAATAATCTATAGTTTCTGCTTAAATAACTGTCCTTTTCACAGGGAGCAGAGGACAATCTGTGTAAGAGTGTGAGCTCTCTCCTTTGGTGTAGTCTGCAGCTCTGTGTGTGAGCCAAGTCTGGTCAGTGCCCTGAATCCCCCTTGTTGCACCCTTTCTTAACTTCCTGTTTTGATAGCCTGAGTGTAATAGGGCCCTAGGAACCACTGTACTTTGTCTTGCTGTGTGGAGTTCAGAATGGGCCTTTTTAGGCATTAGCCTTGCTGTCTTACTCTTGAAAACACAAAAACAAAAAAAGCCCCCTGCTGTTTGTTAAGCCTGCCCAGCTGGTTTTACAGATATTCCACACTCTTGCAGGCAGTGGTGGATTGGGCTCTGTTTCCCCTTCTGGTGGTTCTGCCAAGAGGGCTCAGTCTATCCTACAATAATCACAGGTGCACAGTCTCCGGCCCACTTCCCTCAGAGCACTCCATACCCTTACTCTCTACTCTGAGCTTTGTCCCAGGCTGGCACTGAGAAACCACTTTGCTTTGCACCTCTTTGATCAATCTGTGAGGTATTCTGAGTGAGAGGAAATCACCCCAACAATCCTCACTCCTTGTTGGCCAGGCATCTGAGTGTGCTAGGTCCCTGCCCAGTGTGCCTCAGTTCCCCTTTTGAAAAAAAGTTTCTATGGGTGCCACTGCTGCTCTGATCCACTGCATGCTTTTCGGCACACTCCAACTCTCTGGCAAGTCCAGAGTCCATTCATGGTCAGTCCCGGCCTCTTTTCCCATCTCCAGGTTCTACCGGGATCTCCCCAACTCTGTTGCTGTCCCACCTGGTGACTGCCACCCCTGGTTGGGTGCAGTGCCAGATGTGTGCCTGTGTGCTCCTTGCCCCCTGTGACTTTATCCATTCAGGTTACTCCTGGCTTGGGTCTGTGATTTCCCTGCCCTGGGAGGGGAGGGAGCTGCTGGGACACTATGACTGACCTGGCTCTCCTCTAATGTTGTACCTGTGGCAGCTATAGTTCCTGGCACCACACATGGGGACTTTCCCTGTCTGCCTATAAAACTTCCTTACCACCTGTTTTGAAACGTCCTCTACACACTTTGGCTTCCAAACTTTTTATCAAATAAGATTCTCTTGACTGTTCACTTTGTTTTTCAGAAGGTCAGCTAAGTGTCTCAGTTGGGTGTATGAACAAGTGGGCTCAGCTCCCATCTACTGCACCGCTATCATTTTCCTGTCATCATCCTAATTTTTTAAGTGTAATAAGATGTATGTTTCATAGTTCTCTGCTACTTAGGTGAATTTAACAAGTTTAAATATTTTTTAATCAAAATCTTACTTAATTTCTTTTTTTGTTTGTTTTCTTTTTTAAATTTTATTTAGGTATTTTTCAAGTACAGTTTTTTGTCTATTTTTCCCATCCCAGCCTCCCCCGCCCTTGCTCCCCACCTCCCTCCCATTTCCACCCCCGCTTAGTTCTCGTCCCTGTGTCCTTCCTATTTGTTCCTCCAAATCCCTCCCCCTTTTTCCCCTTAACTTCCCTTCCTTCTCCCTTCTGGTCACTATCCCCTTGTTCTCTATTTAAGTGTCTTTGTTTTTTGTTTTGTTTTTTTTTTCTGCTTGCTTGGTTGTTTTGTTGTTTAGCTTCCTGTTAAAGGTGAGATCATATGGTATTTGTCCTTCAATGCCTGGCCTATTTCACTCAGCATAATGCTTTCCAGTTCCATTCATGTTGCAAATGGTAGTAGCTCCTTCTTTCTCTCTGCAGCATAGAATTCCATTGTGTATATGTACCACAATTTTTGGATCCATTCATTTACTGATGGGCACCTAGGTTGCTTCCAACTCTTGGCTATTGTAAATTGTGCTGCTATGAACATTGTGGTGCATAGGTTCTTTGATATTGATGTTTTAGGATTCTTAGGATATAATCCCAGCAGTGGAATTGCTGGGTCAAAAGGCAGGTCGATTTTTATTTTTCTGAGAAAAATCCATACTGTTTTCCATAATGGTTGTACCAGTCTGCACTCCCACCAACAGTGAACTAAGGACCCCCTTTTCCCCACAACCCCTCCAACATTTGTTGTTTGTTGCTTTGTTTATGATAGCCATCCTGACTGGTGTAAAGTGGTATCTCATTGTGGTTTTAATTTGCATCTCTCTGATAGCTAATGATATTGAGCATCTCTTCATGTGTCTCTGAATGTTCTGTATGTCCTCCTTGGAGAAGTGTTTGTTCAAGTCCTTTTCCCATTTCCTAATTGGGTTGGGTGTCTTCTTAGAGTGGAGTCTTGTAAGTTCTTTGTATATTTTAGAGATTAAACCTTTGTCTGAGGTATCATTGGCAAATATGTTTTCCCACACAGTTGGTTGTCTTTTTAATTTAATACTGTTTTCTTTAGCCATGCAGAAGCTTTTTATTTTGATGAGATCCCATTTGTTTATTCTTTCCTTTACATTCCTTACTCTAGGGGACATATCAGTAAAGAAGTTGCTGCGTGAAATATCTGAGATTTTCTTGCCAATGTTCTCCTCTAGGACTTTAATGGTGTTATGACTTACATTTAAGTCTTTTATCCACCTTGAATTTATTTTGGTGTATGGTATAAGTCTGTGCTCAAGTTTCATTTTTTTGCATGTAGCTGTCCAGTTCTCCCAACACCATTTGTTGAAGAGGCTATCTTTACTCCATTTTATGTTACTGCCCCCTTTGTTGAATATTAATTGACTGTAGAGAGTTGGGTTGATTTCTGGGCTCTCTGTTCCATTCCATTGGTCTATGTGCCTGTTTTTAGGCCAGTACCAGGCTGTTTTGATTACAGTGGCCTTGTAATACAGTTTGATATCAGGTATTGTGATCCCCCCTACTTTGTTCTTCTTTCTCAAAAGAGCAGCTGCTATTTGAGCTCGTTTATGGTTCCATATAAATTTTTGAAGTGTTTGTTCTATGTCTGTGAAATATGCTATTGGTACTTTAATAGGTATTGCATTGAATCTGTATATTGCTTTGGGTAGTATGGACATTTTGATGATGTTAATTCTTCCAATCCATGAACAAGGTATATGTTTCCATTTGTTTGTGTCTTCCTTGATTTCGTTCTTCAGGGCTGTGTAGTTTTTCTGCATACAGGTTTTTTACCTCCTTAGTTAGGTTTATTCCCAGATATTTTATTTTTCTTTTTGCTATATCAAATGGGATTTTTCTCTTTATTTCTGCTTCTGCTGATTCACTGTTGGTAAACAAAAATGCCTTTGATTTCTGGATATTGACTTTGTAACCAGCTGTTTTGCCAAACTCATTAATTAGTTTGAGCAGTTTTGGGGTAGAGTCTATAGGATTTTCCATGTACACTATCATGTCATCTGCAAACAGTGACAGTTTTGCTTCCTCCCTTTCCTATTTGGATGCCTTTTATTTCCTTTTCCTGCCTGATCGCTGTGGCTAAAACTTCCAATACTATATTGAATAGAAGTGGTGAAAGTGGACAACCTTGTCTTGTTCCTGATCTTAGTGGAAAAGCTTTAAGTTTTTTCCCATTGAGTATGATATTGGCTGTAGGTCTCTCATATATGGCCTTTATTATTTTGAGAAATGCTCCCTGTATTCCCACTTTGCTGAGTGTTTTTATCATAAATGGGTGTTGTGCCTTATCGAAACCTTTTTCCGCATCTGTTGATATGATCATATGATTTTTGTCTCTGCTTTTCTTTATGTGATGTATTACATTTACTGATTTGCAAATATTGAACCATCCTTGCATCCCTGGGATGAATCCTACTTGATCATGGTGTATGATCTTTTTGATATATTGTTGGATGCGATTTGCCAATATTTTGTTGAGGATTTTAGCATCTATGTTCATCAGCGATATTGGCCTGAAGTTTTCTTTCTTTGTTGTGTCTCTATCTCGTTTTGGAATTAGGATGATGCTGGCTTCATAAAAAGAATTTGGGAGTTTTGCATCCTTCTGAATTTTTTGAAATAGTCTGTGGAGAATAGGGGTTAGCTCTTCCTTAAATGCTTTGTAGAATTCTCCTGTGAAACCATCTGGTCCAGTGCTTTTGTGTGATGGGAGTTTTTTGATTACTGCTTCAATTTCTTTTGCCTTTATTGGTGTATTTAGATTTTCTGCTTCTTTTTCACAGAGTTTTGGAAGATTGTATTTTTCTAGAAATGTGTCCATTTCCCCTAGGTTTTCAAATTTCTTGGCATACAGTTCTTCATACTAATTTCTTACAATCTCTTCTATTTCTGTGGTATCAGTTGTAATCTCTCCTCTTTCATTTCTGATTGTGTTTATTTGGGTTCGTTTCCTTCTTTTCTTGATGAGCCTACTTAAAGGCTTGTCTGTTTTGTTTATCTTCTCAAAGAACCAACTCCTGGATTCATTGATCCTTAAAATTGTGCTTTTAGTTTCTATGTCATTTAATTCTGCTCTAATCTTGGTTATTTCCTTCCTTCTGCTTGCTCTGGGCTGTCTTTGTTGTTGTTCCTCAAGTTCTTGCAGGCGTAGGGTTAGGTTGTTTGTTTGAAATGTTTCTCTCTTCTTTAGGTAGGCCTGTATTGCTATAAACTTCCCTCTCAGAACTGCCTTCGCTGTGTCCCATAAGTTTTGGGTTCTTGTGAGATCATTTTCATTTGTTTCCAGAAATGTTTTGATTTCTTCCCTAATTTCATTCTTGACCCATTCGTTGTTTAATACCATACCATTCAGTCTCCATGTTTTGGGGTGCTTTCGGTTTTTTTCTTGGGGGTTGGTTTCTAATTTCAGTCCCTTGTGGTCAGAGAAGATGCTTGGTATGATTTCAATTTTCTTGAATTTGTTGAGGCTCCTTTTGTGTCCTATCATGTGGTCTATCTTTGAAAATGTTCCATGTACATTTGAAAAGAATGTGTATTTAGCTTCTTTGGGATGAAGGGCTCTATATATATCAGTTAAGTTCATTTCATCTAGGGTGTTGTTTAATGCCACAATATCTTTGTTGATAATTTGTTTGAAAGATCTGTCCATTTTTGATAGTGGGGTGTTCAAATCCCCTACTATGATTGTGTTGCTGTCAATATCTTTCTTGAAGTCCTCTAAGATTTTCTTGATATATTTGGGTGCCCCTATGTTTGGTGCATATATGTTTACAATGTTAATGTCTTCTTGGTGTATTCTTCCCTTGAGTATAATGAAATGACCTTCTGGGTCTCTCTTTATAGCCTTTTTTCTAAAGTCTATTTTGTCTGATATGAGAATTGCTACCCCAGCTTTTTTGTCTTGTCCGTTTGCTTGGAAAACTTGTTTCCAGCCTTTCACTTTTAGTCTGTGATGGTCTTTTGTCCTGAGGTGAGTCTCTTGTAGGCAGCATATGTGTGGGTCATGCTTTCTTATCCATTGAGCTATTCTGTGTCTTTTGATTGGAGCATTTAATCCATTTACATTTAAGGTTATTATTGATAGGTACTTATTCATTGCCATTTTTGTACCTGTGTTCCTCTCTGTCTCCCTCTTATCCTTCCTTCCCTCAAAGCAGTCCTTTTAGTATTTCTTGTAGAGCTGGTTTGGTGGAGGCATATTCTTTTAGACTTCTTTTGTCTTGGAAGTTCTTTATTTGGCCATCTATCTTGATTGAGAGCCTTGCTGGGTAAAGTAGCCTTGGTCGTAGGCCTCTGATTCTCATTACTTGAAATATTTCTTGCCATTCTCTTCTTGCTTGAAGTGTTTCCATTGAGAAGTCGGTAGCTAACTTTATTGGGGCTCCCTTGTATGTTATTTCTTTTTTCTCCCTTGCTGCCTTTAAGATTCTCTCTTTGTCTTGGAATTTTGCCATTTTGATGATGATGTGTCTTGAAGTGGGACTCCTTGGGTTCCTCTTGATTGGGACTCTCTGTGATTCCTGGATTTGTGAGACTTTTTCTCTTATCAAATTAGGAAAATTTTCTCTCATTACTCATTCAAATACATTTTATATCCCTTGTTCTTCTTCTTCTCCTTCTGGTATTCCTATTATTCGGATATTGTTACATTTCATATTGTCTTGCATTTCTCTTAATCCCTCTTCATTCTTTCTGAGCCTCTTTTCATTTTCTTGCTCTTTCTGTGAGATGCTTTCTACCTTGTCCTCCAACTCACTAATCCTATCCTCCGCTTCATCTATCCTACTTTGGAAACTTTCTACTGTGTACTTCAATTCGGAAATTGTATTCTTCATTTCCTCTTGTCTCTTGCTGATAGTTTCCATTTCCTTTTTGATGTTGCTGTAGTTTGCAGAGAATCATTATAGTTCCCCTGTAGTTTCTGGTAGTTCACTGTGAGCTCTTTGAACTTCGTAATAACCAGTGATTTGAATTCACTGTCTGATAGTTGATCAGCATCTATTTCATCTAACATTCTTTCTGAAGTTTCTGCTTTTTCTTTCATTTGGGGTTTGTTTCTTTGTCTTCCCATTGTTTGAGACTCTTCTTGTTAGTCTCTGCTTCCAAAATTGATCTGTTCTGAAACACTGGTTTTATGGTGTAAACTTCTGTGGTTTGTTCCTTGTGAAGTTCAGTGGTACAGACTCCTTGAAGTTTCTTGGTGTTCTTCGTCTCCACCTACACTCACACTCGTCCTTGCACTGGTCCCTGCGTTGGTCGCCTACCACTGCTGAATGTCCTGGCTCTAGTAGCCACCTCCTCAAGCACCCAGGCCAGTTACTAGGGCATTGGCACAGAGGCTGGGAATGTCCTGGCTCCCGTACCTGGCTCTCTCTGCCGCCCAGGGCCGTCACAGGGGCTTGGAGTGTCCCGGTTTTCGTACCTGAGTCCCCAGCCTCTAGTCCTGTCTCTATGGCAGTGGCACAGAGGCTTAGAAAGTCCCAACTCCCGTACCTGATTCCCCAGTGTCCAATCCCCTCCCTATGGCAGCAGCACAGGGGCTGAGACCCTCCCAGTTCCCGTAGAGGGATCCTCTGCCACCCAGGGCTGTCTCAGGGGTTTGGAGTGTCCCGGCTTCCGAACCTGACTCTTCTGCGTCCAGTCCCGTCGCTATGGCAGCGGCACAGGATTTGAGAGCTTCCCAGCTCCCGTAGCTGGCTCCTCTGCTGCGTCACAGGGGTTTGGAGAGTCCCGGCTTCCGTACCTGACTCCCCGGCATCCAGTCCCGTCGCTATGGCAGCAGCACAGGATTTGAGAGCTTCCCAGCTCCCGTAGCTGGCTCCTCTGCTGCGTCACAGGGGTTTGGAGAGTCCCGTTTTCCGTACCTGACTCCCCGGCATCCAGTCCCGTCGCTATGGCAGCGGCACAGGATTTGAGAGCTTCCCAGCTCCCGTAGCTGGCTCCTCTGCTGCGTCACAGGGGTTTGGAGAGTCCCGTTTTCCGTACCTGACTCCCCGGCATCCAGTCCCGTCGCTATGGCAGCGGCACAGGATTTGAGAGCTTCCCAGCTCCCGTAGCTGGCTCCTCAGCTGCGTCACAGGGGTTTGTAGAGTCCCGCGGCTTCTGTACCTGACTCCCCGGCGGCCAGTCCCGTAGCTATGGCAGCGGCACAGGATTTGAGAGCTTCCCGGCTCCCGTAGCTGGCTCCTCTGCTGCGTCCAAAATCTTACTTAATTTCTACGTAGTATTTCATACAGTGAAAATATGGTTGAGTATGAGGTATTCATTTTTTTATTCATTTGATTATTAATTTGTAAGTGATCAGGGAATATTAGTAATTATGCCCAAAATAGTCTAGCATCACTATCTCTTGGCAATTTAGGGATAAGACCAACTTGTAATCATAAAGTAGATGAGGGGAAGTGTTTGTTGAAGATGATGATTTTGAGAAGCATGAATTTAAAAGTGGGAGATGAGTTGAAAAAAGAGGTGAGAGGTCAGTGTTCCACTTATAAACTGATATGTGATTTGCTTCAAGTTATAATCTTTATGGTGTCATCTTCAGTTGAAGAATGGTTATAGCAGAATAGCAAGATTGTAGCATTAATGAGTATTTTGAACAGGAACTGCAACATGATTTGAAAAGTATTAGAGCAATTAAAACTAAATGGGAAAAAAAATTACCTCTTCAGAATTTCTCCTTATTTAGAACTCAGGAAGATATAAATGCTTAAACTATAAAATACAAGTGTTTTCCAAATATTCCTTAAATTTTATCAAATCTATATTAAATATTGGAGCATTTGGTATAGTTGTAATTTATATTATATGTCTGGTCTATGATGAATTTTAATCATTAAGTTTGTCCAAGGGCAAAGACTCACAAAACGATAGCAAACATGTTTAGTAGGTGGCAAAGATAAGGTCATTTACAAACTGTTCTACCCAAATGGAGCACATTTGATATGCCTGATCAGTGAAGGAACTTTTAAATTAGACTCATGAAACCCTTGAATTAATGAAACATTTCATGCAATATTTTATTGAGATTCTGCCAGTGGCATTGGGACTATAATATGGTAGAAAAAAACATTTGACCAACACTAAGAAAATAATTTCTGGTCCATATAGACACTCATTCACGAATTATATGACTTTCTAAAAAATTACCCTTCATGCTTTAGTTTTCTCATCTGTAAGATGAAGCAGATTCCTTCTATGAACTATATTTGATTAGAAATAGAACTTCTACATATAATACTCTGTCTTTCATCACTCAAGCAATCAACACTTATTCACAGTTTCAGTCTTGGCTGCATTTCAAAATCACTGGTGGACTATTTTAAACCTGCAGATTCCTGAGCACCACTTTAGACTTCCAGAATTACAAAATATGTGTGTTATACATTAGAATCTGTATTTTAAGCAAACATACAACTTCCAGGTTCTTCTTTCTTATATGTAACTGAGTTGAACATACAACTTAGCTGGTGATATGTTTGTACTGAATATAAAAAAAAGTCTAACATATATATAAATATCCATATAAAAATAAAGACCAAAATAAGTAAGTAGAGAATGTAGGTTTTGAACTGGGTCAGAGTGGGAAAAGGAGGGAAGTGAAAGTAATTACCAGGAAGGAAAAATTAGAGTAGCAATTGCACAAAGATGAAACAAGAGCAGTTGGCTTCTACTGTAGTGAAGTCTGACCAGATTACAGTAGAGAGAAAGATTGGCAATAAATAGAACTCTGCTTCCTGGCTTCATACTTCTTTGGTCATTGATTACTTTTTTAAATTATTTTTTACAAACTAATTTAATTTATTAATTGGTTACATATAATAGTTTCATCACATATGGTATAAAAATGTATTAAGATATTTCCTTCTCTATTTCATGAGATAATATTTTTGTAATCCTCCACATGTATCTTTGACATCAGTCTTTGCCATTGTTAAATCTACCTTCTGAGTCACTTAACAAAGTTTTCCAGAGCACTTCTTTTTACTCTATAAAGAGTTTGAGAAATTGCTTTCAGAATTATGTACATTACTATCAATTTTCCAAAGCACAAGTACTATTTGTATAATATGAACACAATTAAAATAACCTTGTAAGTATATATTTGTAATCTCCACAATTTTCAAAATAATTGAATTACCTTTTATCTTTTAAAAATGTTTTATTGTGAAATAAGATACATATATTAAAAGAACACAAAATATCAATACACAGTTAGATAAATAATTATAAAATGAATTTTAAAATAAGTACCACCAGCCCTGGCTGGTGTAGCTCAGTGGATTGAGCACAGACCTGTGAACCAGAGGATCACAGTTCAATTCCCAGTCAGGGCACATGTCTAGGTTGCAGGCCGGTTCCCTGCAGGCCAGTTCCCAGCAGGGGATGCATGAAAGGCAACTATACATTGATGTTTCTCTCACTCTCTCCTACCCCTCTAAAGATAGATAAATAAATAAATAATTTAAATAAAATAAAATAAGTACTACCAATGTCAGGAAATAGAACATTGCCAGCCCTCTCCCCTGAAAATTACTTTTTTCCTTATTTTTTTAATTTTTTAATTTTTTTATTGATTATCCTGTTACAGTTGTTCTATTCCCCCTTCATTCCCCTCCATCCTAACCCCCGTCCCCACCATTACCCCCCCCCTTTAGTTTATGACCATGTGTCTCAAGTTCTTTAGATTCTATATTTCCCATACTATTCTTGCCCCCCATCTCTTTTCTATCTACTGTCTATGCTACTTATTTTCTGTACTTTCTCCCCCCCTTCTCCTCCTCCCCACTCCCCTGTTGCTAACCCTCCTTGAGATCTTCATTTCTATATTTCCACTCCTGATCTAGCTGTCCTTTTAGTTTGCTTTTGTTTTAGGTGTGGTTGTTAATAACTGTGAGTTTGTTGTCCTTTCACTATTCATGTTTCTTTAACTTCGTTTTCTTAGATAAGTCCCTTTAACATTTCATAGAATAAGGGCTTGGTGATGATGAACTTCTTGAATTTGGTCTTATATGAGAAGCACCTTATCTGTCCTTCCATTCTAAATGAAAGTTTTGCTGGATAGAGCAATCTTGGTTGTAGGTCTTTGGATTTCATGACTTGGAATACCTCTTTCCAGCCCCTTCTTGCCTGGAAGGTCTCTTTTGAGAAATCAGCTGACAGTCTGATGGGAACTCCTTTGTAGGTGACTGTCCCCTTATCTCTTGCTGCATCTAGGATTCTCTCCTTCATTTTAATTTTGGCTAATGTAATGATGATGTGCCTTGGTGTGTTTCTTCTTGGGTCCAACTTCTTTGGGACTCTCTGAGCTTCCTGGATTTCCTGGAAGTCTATTTCCTTTGCTAGATTGGGGAAATCCTCCTTTATTATTTGTTCAAATAAGTTTTCCACTGGTGGCTGTGCCTTTCCCCCTTCTGGTACCCCTATAATTTGGATGTTGGAGCGTTTAAAGATGTCCTGGAGGTTCCTAAGACTCTCCTCATTTTTTTGAATTCTTGCTTCTTCACTCTTTTCTGTTTGGCCATTATTTGCTTTCTTCTGGTCCACTCCATTGATTTGAGTCCCAGTTTCCTTTTCATTGCTATTGGTTTCCTGTGCAGTTCCATTCATTTCAATTAGTTTTGCCTTCATATGTTTGTCTAATTTGTGGCTATAACCAACCAGATCTGTGAGCATCCTGATCACCAGTGTTTTAAACTGTGCACCTGAGAGTTTTGCTATTTCTTCATTGCTTAGATTTATAGGCTCTGGGGCTTTGAGATCTTCTTGAGGCATTTTTGGTCTGTTTGCGCCCGTTAAGTCTGAGGAGCGGAGCCTTGGACTCCCAGATCGCTGGGTTGTGACTCTGTATGTGGAGGCGGGGTCAGAGTGGGGAAATGACGGCCCCCTCTTCTGTTTCTCGCAGCTGGGTGAAGAGCAGAGCCTTAAGTTGTTCACCGGGGCAGGGCCACTTAGGTCGCTGGATTATGACGCTGTATGTGGAGGTGGGGTCAGAGCAGGGAAATGGGTGCGCCCTCCGCCTCTGCTTGCTGCTGGAGCTGCTGGCTCTCATCCAATCGCCCACTCCCTTGCTTGTCTATCCACACAGGAATGCGCGAACGGGTGACCACAGTCAACCCGCTGCCCTGCTCCCTGGCTGTTTCCCCGCGGTCGCTCCCTGGGTCGCTCAGTAGACCCAACCCTGAGCCTGGGTTCCACGCACCTGAGTCCATCTGACCGAGTTTTCCTGTGCTAACCTGCTCTGCCAGCTGCTGGTTTCACCTCTCTTACCGGTCAGGCCGAAGAATTTGTTGTTATCAGACTTCCGAAAAGTTCAATTTTCTGTGTTCTTGCTGTGTTTTCTGTTGCTAATATTTAGTTGTCTCTAAACTTGGTTGTGTGAGGAAGCACGGCATCTCTAGCTATGCCTCCATCTTGGCAGAAGTCCTCCCCTGAAAATTCTTATGCATCCAATTACAACTTCCTCCCTCTTCTAGAAAGTTATAATTGTTATAGTTCTTTTGACAGTTATTCCTTTACTTTTCTTTCTAAATTTGCCATTAATATATATGTCTCTAAAATTTATATTTTAGTTTTGCTTATTTCATTTTTTAGATTTTAAAAATCTATTTTTAAAGAGAAGAGAGGGAGAAAGAGAGAGAGAAAAACATCAATGTGTGGTTGCCTCTCATGCACCCACCACCAGGGATCTATCTGGCCCACAACCCAAGCACATGCCCTGACTGGGAATCAAACCTGTGACCCCTTAGTTTGCAGGCCAGCACTCAATCCACTGAGCCACACCAGCCAAGGATCAATAAACATATTTTTAAAAATTAAAATAAAACAAACACCTTGTTGGCCAAAAGTTGTTCTAAAATAGAGTTTACTGAACTATATGCTAGCCAGAAAAAAGGACCATGCCCTGGCTTACACAGTCTAAACTACCAGCAAGAGGGTTAGGTGGAAAAGATGAACATGTCCACTGCCCTGGAGCTAATGGGGCCCTTTTATACAGTGGGTTTGGGGGAGAAGATGTAAGTTTTTTTGAAGGAATTTACACTAGATAAGGGGGCAGTTAGGTAGGAGAAGATAAGTTGGAGAAAGTTCTGGGATAGTTGCATAGTCTTAAAGGAAGAAGTATGTAATGCCTCAAAATTGGTTGTAGGCAATAGTCTGGAAAGCTCATGCATAAGTACAATGTCCTGATGTCTGGAGGTCAGTTTGTTTTGCTTTATTTTAGATAGCCACATGGACATTGACTCAAAATTTTAACATATAATATATATATGTATTCAGGGATATGAGCAATCTTTTGTTGGTTTCAGCCAATGCTCTGTTAAATGATTAAATTTTTACCTTTTACTTCCATCTTCCAGCCTACAACAATTTCAGGACATCTTGGAATTTTTCACTTAATACTTTTCTAGGAGGTTTTTTAGAGATCTCTTCTTTATTGTTGTTCAAATATAGTTGTCTGCATTTACCCCCCCCAACTCCCCCCACCCCAGCCATTCCCACCTCGCTCCCCTGCTTCCATCTTCCCTTGGTTTGGTCCATGTGTCCTTTATTGTTGATTTACTTGTTTTATCTGCTTGTCTCCTCACTTTCCATTCTTTCTCAATTATTTTAAGAAATCTGGTGTAAAAAATTGTTTGCCTATTTAAATCTACAATTCAAGTGAAATGATTACTTTGGTATTGGCCATTTAGATCCAACCTGGAAAAATTTTTTTTCCAAGGACATGCTTCTTCATTTTAGAGAGGTTAAGGTGGGGGGTGGGAAAGGGAGAGAAACATAAATGTGTGAGAAAGAGACATCGATTAGTTGCTTTTCACATAGGTCCCTTTTCACATAGGTCAATCCACCACCTGGATATGTGCCCTGACTAGGAATCAAATGCACAGTCTTTCAGTTTATGGGACAATGCTCCAACCAAAACACACTGGCCAGGGCTGGACAAATTTTTTAAAAGATTTATTTATTTATTTTGGGGGGAGGGAAGGGAAGGAGAAAGAGAGAGAGAGACATCAATATGTGTTTGTCTCTCAAGCGCCCCCTACTGAGGACATGCCCCACGACCCAAGCATGTGCCCTGACTGGGAATAAAACAGGCAACCCTTTGGTTTGTAGGCTGGCACTCAATCCAGTGAGTCACCACCCAGGGCTGGAAAAATTTTTATTTAGTTCCAAAAGCATATAAAGTAACTTCTATTTCTTGATCACAAGGTACTTCCCTTTAATTTAATGAAGGAAATCTGTTACTTGGTAACAGTTACATACTTCTTTACTGTGGTGCCAGGGATGAGTGACTAACAGTATTTGGGATATTTAATAAATCTAAGCTATCACAAAATTCCATGCGTGAATTTTAAGCAAAATGATTCTCTAAGTAATTTTACTTAGAGAGTAAGTAATCATCCTAAAGGCTTGTAGATTTTGTGTATGTGTTTAACGGATAAATGACCATATAAAAACCCTCTGCATGCTTCTATTTCCCTACTCATTTAATCAGTTGTCATAACACCAGCGATGTTTCCTTTGGCGTGGCCTTAAACAGAGTTTTTGAATATATGAGAATATTGAAAGGATTAAGAATTATGGGGAAATAAGCCCTTCCAACTGTGTGCTTGGAGAATATTGGCTTGATTATCTCTCTTGCTCTGTTTTGTTTTGATTGTGTAAAAACTACCGTTATCCAAATTTCTATTTCATGAGTGGGCAGAGGTTCCTTGAAGCATCTTTCATGCCATTTGTACATCCAATTGATTGCAGCTGTATCCAAAAGAAAGGAAACAGATGTTTTGCTGATTCTACTGCCAAGAAGTAGATTAAATTTGGAAACATATCGCTGCTGGACAATTAAAACTCAGAGACATGTGATTTGCTAACCTAAAGCCAGAAATCAAAGATAAGAGACCTCACTGTATTTTCAGTCATTGTTCTTATTAAGGTGACCAGAGTCTGAACACATAGATTTAATATTTAATGGAAATGGTTTATTTCTACCTCATTTTCATTCAATTTCTAAAAATGTGGTTCCTTCCTATAGCAGCATTTTAAAATGTTTTTTGTCAATGCTATAATTTATACATATTTAAAGCAAGAACCATCTGTTTGAATAGGGTTACATCTGAAGCCTACATTTGTGTACACATACATGCAGAGTTATTATATAAAAGCATGTTTTGTGAAATGACAGTAGAAAGAAAGTTTTCTGAATAGGGTTTTGTAATATAAGGAAGAAAATCAACTTTATTTGAAATACGTATATCAGAATAATTTCCAAAAACAAATAAAAACATTATCTTGTTTACTTGTCTTGTTAATTTAAGAACTCTGAGTATCTTTCATTTTGGGGTAACTAGTTCTCAAACATGGGACATGTCCCTAAAGCCTCTTTTCAAATTATATTCTTGCCTTGATATACTTTCTCAGTTCTTGATTTGGCCTAATTTAAAAGAATGCCTTCATTATCTCTATTCAAGGGACTTCCTCTCTAGTCAGAAGAAATCTGCTCTGGATCATTGCACTGTCAGAAATCCATGCCTCTTCAACTTGATGAAAGCACTGGAGGTTTTCCGGAGAAATCTGACAAAGAGTTGGCAGAGTAGTCATCATTTCTAACACATTTCATCAGCTCTAATCTGTCATATGGAGGAACATTTAAACACCAACTGGGTGTATTGAACACCAGAGCTGCAGAGCTGGCAGCATTACATACATTTGTGAGAGGACATTGGGATGAACTTATAACAATGATTAAATAGCTGCAGTCAACACCTGTTTCATGAGAACACATTTTTCTCCAGACTGCAACATGTCAAGACAAAAACACATCACTAGAAACCAATAAGAAAACTATATGAATGTCAAGTTATTAGAATAATTTGGGGGTGGTTTGAAGGATCCATTTAAAAGGAAAAGTATTAAGTGATGCACATGTGCATGCCTGCAGTGCCCCCCTCTTTGTGACAGCATGGATGGATCTGTACAGCATTATGCTAAGTAAAATAAGCCAGGTGGTGAAAGAAAAATGCTATATGATCTCACCTATAAGTGAAGCCTAATTAACAAACCAAACAAATAAGCAAAATATAACCAGAGATATTGAAATTAAGAACAAACTGACAGTAACTAGAGGGGAGGTGGGAATGGCTAATGGAGGGAAAAGGGGTAAGGGTTGTCAGGAACATGTATAAAGGACACATGAACAAAGCCAAAGGAGGGCAGAATCGAGGTTGGGAGGTGGGGATGGCTAAGGAGGGGGGAGTGGTGGGATAAAATGGAGACAATTGTACTTGAACAACAATAAAAAGAGTGGAAAGAAAATAATGTAGTCCTGTCACCAAACTGAAGTAGATCATACCAATGTTTTTCAAATTAATGTAGTAGCATAGGAAACAATGAAGATAAGTACTCTAGAAGATCTGAAATGCTGTTAAGATTGAGGAAACACACACTTGTACCTTGGCTAGTGTGGTTCAATTGGTCAAAGCATCATCTTGTAGGCTGAAGGGTCTCTGATTGATTTCTAGTCAGGGCACATGCCTGGGTTTTGAAACTTCAGTCCCCTGTCGTTATATATATAAGAGCCAACTGATTAATATTTCTCTCTCCCCTCTCTCTCCTTCCCTTACCCTTCTCTAAAAATAAACAAACAAATTCTTTTGTTTGGTTTCAATTCTTTGGTACACATGAATCTCACAGAGAAAAATGAGTATATTCATATACTAATTCCCTCTGTAAACATTAATCACAAAAATGAGAAACTATCTTAAAAAATAAGTAGGAAATCTATGCAGAACAAATTAATAAGACAATAAGATACTTTTTATTTGTAATAATTGCAAGTTGTATAAAATATTAGTATTATATAAGGGAGTAGAAATCTATAAATCTTATTCAGACTTCATCCTCAATATACAAGCTCTGTCTGGAAAAAGTGCAGCCATTGTTAACATAACAAGAATGGTTTGCACAATATCAATGTAACCCGGAAGCCAAGGAGAGTGGACTGGAATGCACATGCATGAACAGTGATGATTTCATTGAACTAGTCTGTGGGGGTGGTAAACACAGTTGAGTGAGCATGTGTACTTTGTGGCTGTCACATTCAAAATGACTGAGTGAGTAGAGCAACGAATCTGCATCAAATTTTCTATGATGCATGAACATTCCTCTTCAGAAACAATTTGGATGATTTGGCAGATTGCAGCTATGGGCAACTGGTGATTGGCAGCTTCATCACAACATCACACTCACTCATGTATCATTCTTCCTGCAGAATTTTTTGGCAGCACATCAAACCAACTAGGTGACAGCCCTATTATAGTCCAGATTTCATGCCTTGTATTTTCTGACTTCTCCCAAAACTAAAATCACCTTTGAGAGTAAAAAGATTTCAGACTATCAACGAGATTCATGAAAATATGATGGGGGTGCTGATGGCTATTGGGAGAACTGTCTGAGGCTGCAAGGTGCCTACTTTGAAGGGGACTGAGATGTCATTGTCCTATGTACGTGTCTTGTATCTTGTATCTTTTTCAGTAAATGTCTCTGCATATTTTTCATATTTTCATGTAATTTTTCATATTACATGTCTGGATACTTTCTGGACAGACCTTTTATATACTATAAAGAAAGTGTAGGACTTAGATGAAATTCTCAACAACATTTAGGGAGTTTTAGCAATCAATCTTGGAACATAATAAATTAATGATAAAAACAGATATAGAATTCATTTTTTAGAATTACTAATGTTCTTTACCAGCAAAGTAATTTCAAGACACAGATCATGGCAAATTGTACTTAAGTTACTCCACTGTTAGATGAGACTTGCATTAGATTTCTTTAACAAAAAGCAAACAAATAGAATTCCCTTGTTTCATATATAAAAACAAAAATGACTTTGAATATTTGTTTTTTGTCTATAAAGGGGATTTATTAAATATTAAAACACAATCCAAGACTAATTTTTGTAGTTAATGACACTAATGTGATTTTTAAAGATTTCATGTAATAGTATGGCCAATGTTAAGTAATACACAATAAAATCTAGGAATGATGTCCACCCCCCAAAAAATCTGTACTTCAAAGTAGACCACCATTCACTGAAATCAAAGCTATTTCTGAACAGTGAGCTATTCTACATTCTTTTGAAATATTTCAGAAAAAGTGACTGCAGATAATCTCTAAATGAGATAAAATTTAGAACTTGCTAAACCTGTATGAAATGGTAGGATTTCTTCATGCCATTTAGTCTATGGAAATTCAAACTAATCTCTCATGTTAAATGTTTCCAATGTTTTCTGAGGTTCATAATATTTTGTTCAAGAATTTTCAAATAGATATAGGAAGGATACATGGGAATAGTGGACAATTTCCATTTTTTCACAACAAGTCAAATAAGGTCATAAAATTTCAGAAATGGAGGAGAGCCCTGACTGGCGTAGCTCAGTGGATTGAGTGCGGGCCTGCAAACCACACAATCATGGTTCGATTCCTAGTCAGGGCACATGCCTGGGTTGCAGGCCAGTTCCCAGCAGTGGATTCACAAGAGGCAACCATACATTGATATTTCTCTCTCTCTCTTCTTCCCTTCCCCTCTAAAGATAAATAAATAAAATCTTAAACAACAACAACAACAACAGAAGTGGAGGAGACCTTAGTGGGTATTTCAACAACCAATTTTAGAGGCAAAAAGTGAGGACTATAGAAGCTAACTAACATTTAAGTTAATTGGGTACGTGTTCAGCAGAATGTGTGTTGCTCATAGTGACTCTTGTCATTTTTATCACACATACATATATTTACATATGAAAAATGTCCCCTGGTAAGGACTACTCAATGGTTTTAATACAAACGGAATAAAAATTTGCTTCACAGCCTATAGCACCCAGCAGTTATGATTGTGTCACCTTCTTACGTAGTGCACAAATGGTGGAGAATGGCTTTCACTCCAACTCCTTAACATGTTCCTATGCCAACATGAATGTCTAACTTGAGTACTCTGTGTATGTTTTTAACAAAGTTTCAGATATTCAAGGATACAGATTTAAAGAATGGAGACTATAAAGGAAACTTCCAAGAATTTAGGATTTCTTTCTCTTTTTCTTTTTTTGTCTTTTGTTGTTTTTCCTTTTTTTAAAAATTTTAATTGTTTGAGGTTTTTGCCTTTTACTGCCAACCCAGCCTACCCTCCCACAGCCCTCCTCTTTTTCTTTTATTGTTGTTCAAGTACAGTTGCCTCCATGTTCCCTGAATACCTCACCACAGTGTCACCCATCTCCACATCCCACCCTCAATTCTACCCCTCTTTGGCTTTGCCTGTGTGCCCTTCAAACATGTCCCTTGATCACCCTTCCCCTTTTTTCCCTGATAATACGTCTCCCACTTCCCCTCTGGTTATTATCAGTTTGTTCTTTATTTCAGTGTTTCTGGTTATATTTTGCTTTCTTCTTTGTTTTGTTAAATAGGTTCTACTTATAGGTTAGGTCATGTGGTATTTTTCTTTCACTGACTGACTTATTTCACTAAGCATAATGCTCTCCAGGTCCATCCATGATGTCACTAATGATAGGAGCTCCTCTTTTTTTCCCATTCTGTTGAGTAGTATTCCATTGTGTAAATGTACCATAGTTTTTTGATCCACACATTTATTGATGGGCACTTAGGTTGCTTCCAGTGCTTGGCTATTGTAAATTGTGCTACTGTGAACATTGGGGTGCATAGGTTCTTTTGAAATGGTGTTTCAGTATTCTTTGGATATAACCCCACCAGTGGAATTGCTGGGTCAAAAGTCAGTTTCATTTGTAGTTTTCTGAGTAAATTCCATACTGTTTTCCATAGTAGCTGCACCAATCTGCATTCTCACTAAGATTGTACTAGGGTTCACTTTCCTCCACAATTTCACCAGCACTTGTTTGCTGATTTGGTTGTGACGTCCATTCTCATTTGTGTGAAGTGGCATTTCATTGTGGGTTTTTTAAGTATTTTTGATTGATTATACTATTATAGTTTTCCCAACTTGTTCCCCTTTATTCCCCCTCCACCCTGTACCCCCAACCCTGCAGCATTCCCCCCCTTAGTTCATGCCCATGGGGTGTACATATAAGTTTTTTGAGTCCTCTGTTTCCTATACCATTTTTATCTTTCCCCATCTATTTTATGCCTACTAAATATGCTTCTTCTTCCCTGTACCTCTCTCTCCTTATTCCTTCCTTCTCCCTCTCCACTGATCTCCCTCTGTATGATGTCCATTTCTCTGATCTGTTTCTCTTCTTGTTTGCTTAGTTTTTGTTTTCATTGCTTTTCTTTTCTTTTAGGTTCGTTTGTTAATAGTTTTGAGTTTGTTGTTCTCATTGTGGTTTTAATTTGTGTCTCTCTGATGGCTAGTGATGCTGAGCATCATTTCATATGTCTCTGGGTCCACTGTATGTCCTCCTTGGAAAAGTGTCTGTTCAGGTTCCTATCCCATTTTTTTAAATATTTATTTATTTATTTATCTTTTTAGAAGGGAAGGAGAGAGGGAGAGAAACATCAATGTATGGTTGCTTCTCGTGTATCCACTGCTGGGAACTGGCCTGCAGGTAACTGGCTTGCAACCCAGGCATGTGCCCTGACTGGGAATCGAACTGTAATTCTCTGGTTCGGAGGCCTGCACTCAATCCACTGAGTTACACCAGCCAGGGCCTATCCCATTTTTAATTAGGCTATTTGTCTTCCTGGAATGAAGTTATGTGAGTTTTTAATATATTTTGGAGATCAAATCCCTGTGGGAGATAATATTTGCCAATATGTTTTCCCATACATTAAGTCCATTTTCATCTTGCTGATGTTTTCTTTGGCCATGAAGAAAGTTTTATTTCGATAAAGTTGCATTTGTTTATTTTTTCCTTTATGTCCCTTGGTCTGTGGGACATATTGGTGAAAATATTGCTGCGTGGAATGTCTGAGATATTTCTGGGTATGTCTCCTCTAGGACTTTTATGGTGTGGTAACATATATTTAAGTCTTTTATCCACCTTGAATTTGTTTTTGTGTATGATATAAGTTAGTGGTCTAGTTTCATTTTTTTGCATGCAGCTGTCCAGATCTCACAACACCATTGGTTAAAGAGGCAATTTTTACTCCATTATACTTCTTCCCCCTTTATTAAATATTAACTGCCCATACACAATGGGTTTATTTCTGAATTCTCTATTCTATTCCACTGACCCATGTGTATGTTCTTATGCCATTACCAGACTGTTTTGATTACTGTGGCTATGTAATATAGTTTAATATTAGGCATCATGATTCCTCCTACTTCATTTTTCTTTCTCAAAATTAATGCAGATATTTGGGATCATTTATTATTCCATATGAATTTTTGTAATGTTTGTTCTGTATCTGTGAAACATGTTATTGGTGTTTTAATAGAGACTGCACTGAATGTATAAATTGCTTTAGGTAGTATGGATATTTTGATATTAATTCTTCCAATCCATGAACACGGTATATGTTTCTCTTTATTCGTGTCTTCCTTCATTTCTTTCTTCAGTGTGGCATAAATTTCTGAGTACAGATCTTTTACTTCCATGGCTAGGTTTATTCCTAGGTACTTTATTTTTCTGTCACTATAGCAAATGGAATTTTTTCCTGATTTAAGCTTCTGATATTTCATCGTTGGCTCAAAAATGCCTTCAGTTTCTGAATGTTGACATTGTATACTGCTGTTTTGCCAAATTCACTTATTAGGTCAAGTATTTTTGGGAGGTGGACTGTGTGGGGCTGTCTGTGTACTCTGTCATGTCATCTGCTAACAGTGACATTTTACTTCCTCCTTGCCAATTTGGTTGCATTTTAATTCTTTTTCTTGTCTGATCACTGTGGCTAGAGCTTCCACTGGTATGTTGAATTGAAGTGTTGAAAGCAAACATCCTTATCTTGTTCCTGATCTTAGTGGCAAAGCTTCTAGTTTTTTGCCCAATTTAGAATGATGTTGGGTATAGGTTTCACATATATGGCATTTATTATGTTGAGATATGCTCCCTCTACCCCCACCTTGCTGAGTGATTTTATCATAAATGGATGCCGTACCTTATCAAATGCCTTTTCACTTCTATTGATATGATCATGTGATTTTTGTCTTTTCTTTTGCTTATGTCATGTATCAGTTTTATTGATTGTGAATATTGTACCATCCTTGCATCCCTGGGATGAATCCCACATGATCATGGTATATGATGTTTTTAATGCATTGCTGGATGTGTTTTGCCAGTATTTTATTGAGGATTTTAGCATGTACGTTCATCAGCAATATTGGCCTGACGTTTTCTTTCTTTGTTGTGTCTTTATCTGGTTTTGAGATTAGGTTGATGCTGGGTTCATAAATGAGTTTGGGAGTCTTCCCTTATCTTGGAGTTTTGGAATAGTCTGTGAAGTATAGGGGTTAGCTCTTTCTTAAGTGTTTTAAAGAATTCTTCTGTGAAACCATGTCATTCAGAGCTTTTGCATGCTGGGTGTTTTTTGATTACTGCTTTGACTTCACCACCCATTAGCAGTCTGTTCAGGCTTACTGCTTCTACTTGGTTCAGCATTGGAAGATTATATTTTTCTGGAAATTAGTCCATTTAACCCAAGTTTTCAAATTTCTTGGCATACAGTAGTTTGTAGTAATATCTTACAATCCTTTGTGTTTCTGTGGTATCAGTTGTAATTTTTCCTCTTTCATTTCTGATTTTATTTATTTGGGTTTTCTTATTTTCCTGATGAGTGTGCTTAAAGGTTTATGGATTCTGTATATGTTTTTAGAGAGCCAGCTCCAGGACTTATTGATCTTTTAAATTGTTCTTTTCATCTCTATTTCATTTCATTCTTCTCCGATCTTGGTTATTTCCTTCCTTCTACTCACTCTGAGCTTTGTTGTTGGTACTCCAGTTTGTGAAGATGTAGGGTTAGGTTGTTTTCTGAAATGTTTCTATTTTCATAGGTAGGATTGTACTGTTATGAACTTCTTTCTGAGGACTACCTTTGCTTTGTCCCACAGGTCTTGGGTTGTTGTGTATTCAATTTCATTTGTTTCCAGAAACTTTTTAAAAATATATTTTATTGATTATGCCATAACAGTTGTCCCATTTACTCCCTTCATTCCCCTGCACCCTGCTCAGCCCTCACCCCATACCCCCCTTTAGTTCATGTCCATATGTCACAAGTTCTTTAGATTCTACATTTCCCATACTACTCTTGCCCTCCCCCTGTCTATTTTCTCCCCACCATCTATGCTACTTATTCTCTGTGCCTTCTCCCCACTTCTCCTTCTCCCACTCCCCTGTTGCTAACCATCCATGTGATTTTCATTTCTATGGTTCCGCTCCTGATCTAGCTGTCCTCTTAGTTTGCTTTTGTTTTAGGTGTGGTTGTTAATAACTGTGAGTTTGCTGTCCTTTCACTGTTCATCTTTTTTATCTTCTTTTTCTTAGATAAGTCCTTTTAACATTTCATATAATAAAGGCTTGGTGATGATGAACTCCTTGAACTTGACCTTATCTGAGAAGCACTTTATCTGCCCTTCCATTCTAAATGAAAGCTTTGCTGCATACAGCAATCCTGGATGCAGGTCTTTGGATTTCATGCATTGGAATACTTCTTTCTAGCCCCTTCTTGCCTGTAAGGTCTCTTTTGAGAAATCAGCTGACAGTCTGATGGGAACTCCCTTGTAGGTGACTGTCCCCTTATCTCTTGCTGCTTCTAGAGTTCTCTCCTTCATTTTAATCTTGGCTAATATAATGATGATGTGCCTTGGTGTGTTCCTCCTTGAGCCCAACTTCTTTGGGATTCTCAGATCTTCCTGGATTTCCTGGAAGTCTATTTCATTTGCCAGATTGGGGAAGTTCTCCTTTATTATTTGTTCAAGTAAGTTTTCCACTTGCTCTTCCTCTTCCCCTTCTGCTACCACTATAATTCAGATGTTGGAATGTTTAAAGGTGTCCTGGAGCTTCCTAAGCCTCTCCTCATTTTTTGAATTCTTGTTTCTTCATTCTTTTCTGATTGTTTCTTTCTTCCTTCTGGTCCACTTGGTTGATTTTAGTCCCAGTTTTCTTTCCATCACTATTGGTTCCCTGTGCATTTTGCTTCATTTCACTTAGTGTAGCCTTCATTTCTTCATGTAATTTGTGACCAAAATCAACCAGTTCTGTGAGCATCCTGATCACCAGTGTTTTGACCTGTGCATATGATAAGTTGGCTATCTCTTTGTCACTTAGAAGTATTGGCTCTGGGGCTTTGAGCTGTTTTTCTGCTTGAGCCATAATGTTTTGGTCTGTTTGTGCCTGTTATGTATGAGGGGGCAAAAACTTAGCTGTTCACCAGGGCAGGTGAATCTAGTCGCTGGGTTGTGACTGGGGGCAGGGTCAGAGAAGGAGAAATGGCATTTGTTCTGCTCTCTCTCAAATTCTGGCCCCCTCTGCTTCTTCTCAAAAGCAAATTGTGTCCTTCTGATGCTGGTTCCTAGGTGGGTGGGCTTGTGTGCATTCTAGGACCCTGTGGATCTCTCTAACGAACTGTCCTGTGAGGCTGGAAGCCTCTACTTGCCCCTCAAACCCTGAAAGTTATCCAATCAATGCTTTTAGACTTCGATTGCCACCGCTGGGGCCCGGTGTTGTGAGGTCTGTCTCACTGTCTGTTTTTTAACCTGGTTTATTGGTCTGGATGAATGGTTCATTGTTGTCATTGGTACAGTTCAATTTTCTGTCTGTTTTGGTTGAGTTTTTGTTTCTAAATCTTTGTTGTCCTTAAATTTGGTTGTGCAAGGAGGTAGAGTATTTCACTTATTAGGTCCTCCTATGTATTTCCACCTATGCCTCCATCTTGGCTGTAAGTCCTGTTTCCAGAAATTTTTGATTTGTTCCTGATCTGAATGTTTACCCATTCATTTTTAATAACCTGTTATTCAGTCTCTATGTATTTGAATGTTTTGGATTCTTCCTTGAGGTTGGTGTCTATTTCAGGCTACTGTGGTCTGGGAATGATGTCAGTGTTCTTGAATTTATTGAGGCTTTATTTATGTGCTGTCTTTGAAAATCTTCCATGTGTTTTTGAAGAGAACATATATGTTGCTCCTTTCAGGCAAATGCTCTGTATATATTGGTTAATTCCATTTGATCTAGGGCATTCCTCTTTTTTTTATTTTATTTTTTAAATTTATTTATTTTTTAAATTATTTTTCAACTACAGTATTCTTTCTCTTACTCCCTTGCCAGCCCACTCCCCCTGCCCCAACCTCCTTCCCCTTTCCACCCCCTTTAGTAGTTGTCCTTGTGCATTTCGTGCCAGTTCCTGTAAATCCTTCATTTCTTCTCCCTGAAATTCCCTCCCCTCTCCCGTCCAGTCGCTGACCCCTGTACTCAATTTCAGGGTCTTGTTTTTATTTTGCTTGGTTGTTTGTTTTGTTATTTAGCTTCCTGTTAAAGGTGAGATCATATGGTATTTGTCTTTCACCGCCTGGCTTATTTCACTCAGCATAATGCTTCCCAGTTTCATCCAAGCTGTGGCAAAGTATATGAGCTCCTTCTTTCTTTCTGCTGTATAGAATTCCACTGTGTATATGTACCATCATTTTTTGATCCATTCATTTACGAATGAGCACCTAGGTTGCTCCTAGCTCTTGGCTATTTAAATTGTGCTGCTATGAGCAATGGGGTGCATAGGTTCTTTTGGATTGGTATCTTAGGATTCTTAGGATATAGTACCAGCAATGGAATTTCTGGTTCATAAGGCAGGTACATTTTTAGTTTTTTTAGAAAATTCCATACTGTTTTCCGTAATGGTTGTACAAGTCTGCATTCCCACCAACAGGGAACTAGGGACCCCTATCTCCCACAATCTCTCCAACATTTGTTGTTTGTTGCTTTGTTTATGATAGCCATTCTGACTGGTGTAAGGTGGTATCTCATTGTGGTTTTCATTTGCATCTCTCTGATGGCTAGCGATATTGAGCATCTCTTCATGTGTCTCTGAATGTTCTGTATGTCCTCCTTGGAGAAGTGTTTGTTCAAGTCCTTTTCCCATTTTTTAATTGGGTTATTTGTCGTCTTAGAGTGGAGTCGTGTAAATTCATTGTATATTTTGGAGATTAAACCCTTGTCTCAGATATCATTGGCAAATATGTTTTCCAATACAGTTGGTTGTCTTTTTATTTTAATACTATTTTCTTTAGCCATGCATAAGCTTTTTATTTTGATAAGATCCCATTTGTTTATTCTTTCCTTTATGTCCCTTGCTCTAGGTGACATATCAGTAAAAAAGTTGCTGCATGAAATATCTGAGATTTTCTTGCCAATGTTCTCCTCTAGGACTTTAATGGTTTCACGGCTTATATTTAAGTCTTTCATCTACCTTGAATTTATTTTGGTGTATGGTGTAAGTTTGTGCTCAAGTTTCATGTTTTTGCACGTAACTGTCCAGCTCTCCTAACACCATTTGTTGAAGAGGCTATTTTTAGTCCATTTTATGTTACTGCCCCCTTTGTTGAATATTAATTGACTATAGAGAGTTGGGTTGATTTCTCGGCTCTCTGTTCTGTTCCATTGGTCTATGTGCCTGTTTTTATGCCAGTACCAGGCTGTTTTGATTACAGTAGCCTTGTAATACAGTTTGATATCAGGTATTATGATCCCTCCTACTTTGTTCTTCTTTCTCAAAAGAGCAGCTGCTATTTGAGGTCATTTATGATTCTATATAAATATTCAAAGTGTTTGTTCTATGTCTGTGAAATATGCCATTGGTACTTTAATAGGTATTGCATTGAATCTGTATATTGCTTTGGGTAGTATGGACATTTTGATGATGTTAATTCTTCCAATCCATGAAGACTGTATATGTTTTCATTTGTTTGTGTCTTCCCTGATTTCTTTCTTCAGGGTGGTGTAATTTCCTGCATACAGGTTTTTTACCTCCTTAGGTAGGTTTATTCCCAGGTATTTTATTTTTCTTTTTGCTATATCAAATGGGATTTTTTCTTGATTTCTGATTCTGCTAATTCATTGTTGGTATAGAAAACTGCCCTTGATTTCTGGATATTGATTTTGCAATGCGTTGTTTTGCCAAATTCATTTATTAGTTCAAGAAGTTTTTGAGTAGAGTCTACAGAATTTCCCATATACACTATTATGTCATCTGCAAACAATGACAGTTTTGTTTCATCCTTTCCAATTTGGATGCCTTTTATTTCCTTTTCTTCCCTGATAGCTGTGGATAAAACTTCCAGTACTATATTGAATAGAAGTGGTGAAAGTGGACATCCTTGTCTTGTCCCTGATCTTAATGAAAAAGATTTTATTTTTTGCCCATTGAGATGATGTTGGCTCTAGGTCTTTCATATACGGACTTTATTATATTGAGGAATGCTCCTTCTATTCCCACTTTGCTGACTTTTTTTATTATAAATGGGTGTTGTACCTCATCAAAAGCTTTTTCCGCGTCTATTGATATGATCATGTGGTTTTTGTCTTTGCTTTTGTTTATGTGATGTATTACATTTACTGATTTGCGAATATTGAACCATCCTTGCATCCCTGGGATGAATCCCACTTGGTCATGGTGTATGATCTTTTTGATATATTGTTGGATACAATTTGCCAATATTTTGTTGAGGATTTTAGCATATATGTTGATCAGCAATATTGGCCTGAAGTTTTCTTTCTTTGTTGTATCTCTATCTGGTTTTGGAATTAGGATGATGCTGGCTTCATAAAAGGACTTTGCTAGTTTTCTATCTTTTTGGATTTTTTGTAATAGTCTGTGGAGAATACAGGTTAGCTCTTCCTTAAATACTTTGTAGAATTCTCCTGGGAAACCATCTGGTCCAGGGCTTTTGTGTGATGGGAGTGTTTTGATTACTGCTTCAATTTCATTTGACATTATTGGTCTATTCGAGTTTTCTGCTACTTTTTCTTTGAGTTTTGAAAGATTATTTTCTTCTAGAAATGTGTCCATTTCCCCTAGGTTTTCAAATTTCTTGGCACACAGTTCTTCATAGTAATTTCTTACAACCCTTTGTATTTCTGTGGTGTCAGGTGTAATCTCTCCTCTTTCATTTCTGATTGTGTTTATTTGTGTCCTCTCTCTTCTTTTCCTGATGAGCCTACTTAAAGGCTTGTATATTTTGTTTATCTTTTCAAAGAGCCAACTCCTGGATTCATTGATTCTTAGAATTGTGCTTTTAGTCTCTATGTCATTTAGTTCTTTTTTTTCTTTTATTTTTTTAATTTTTTAAAAAAAATTATAACATTTATTTTATATGTGATATCTGTTTTATTTTATTTTTTATTTTTAATATTAAATTTTATTTAGTTACTTTTCAAGTACATTTTTTTATCTATTTCTCCCATCCCACCCGCCCCCCGCCCAGTCTCCCCCCACTCTCCCATTCCCCCTCCCCCCAGTCCTCATCTCTGTGTCTTTCATACTTGTTCCTCAAAATCCCTCCCCCTTTTTTCCCCTTAAGTTCCCTTCCCTCTCCCCTCTGGTCGCTGCCCACTTGTTCTCTATTTCAGTGTCTTTGTTTTTATTCTGTTTGCTTGTTTGTTTTATTCTTTAGCTTCCTGTCAAAGGTGAGATCATATGGTATTTGTCCTTTAATGCCTGGCCTATTTCACTCAGCATAATGCTTTCCAGTTCCATCCATGTTGTTGCAAAGGGTAGTAGCTCGTTCTTTCTTTCTGCTGCATAGAATTCCATTGTGTATATGTACCACAATTTTTGGATCCATTCGTTTACTGATGGGCACCTAGGTTGCTTCCAACTCTTGCCTATTGTAAATTTTGCTGCTATGAACATTGTGGTGCATAGATTCTTTGAAATTGATGTTTTAGGATTCCTGGGGTATAATCCTAGCAGTGGAATTGCTGGGTCAAAAGGCAGGTCAATTTTTATTTTTCTGAGAAAATTCCATACTGTTTTCCATAATGGTTGTACCAGTCTGCAATCCCACCAACAGTAAACTAAGGTCCCCTTTTTCCCCACACCCTCTCCAACATTTGTTGTTTGTTGCATTGTCTATTATAGCCATCCTGACTGGTGTAAAGTGGTATCTCATTGTGGTTTTAATTTGCATCTCTCTGATAGCTAACGATATTGAGCATCTCTTCATGTGTCTCTGGATATTCTGTATGTCCTCTTTAGAGAAGTGTCTGTTCAAGTCCTTTTCCCATTTTCTAATTGGGTTCGATGTCTTCCTAGAGTGGAGTCGTGTAAGTTCTTTGTATATTTTGGAGATTAAACCTTTGTCTGAGGTATCATTGGCAAATATGTTTTCCCATACGGTTGGTTGTCTTTTTAATTTAATACTGTTTTCTTTAGCCATGCAGAAGCTTTTTATTTTGATGAGATCCAATTTGTTTATTCTTTCCTTTATATTCCTTGCTCTAGGTGACATATCAGTAAAAATGTTGCTGCGTGGAATATCTGAGATTTTCTTGCCAATGTTCTCCTCTAGGACTTTAATGGTGTCACAGCTTATATTTAAGTCTTTTATCCACCTTGAATTTATTTTGGTGTATGGTGTAAGTTGGTGCTCAAGTTTCATTTTTTTTGCACGTAGCTGTCCAGTTCTCCCAACACCATTTGCTGAAGAGGCTATTTTTAGTCCATTTTATGTTACTGCCCCCTTTGTCAAATATTAATTGACTGTAGAGGTTTGGGTTGTATTTTTTTATTTTTTTAAATTTTTATTTAGTTATTTTTCAAGTACATTTTTTTTTCTATTTCTCCCAACCCAGACCCCCCTGCCGGGTCTCCCGCCTCCCTCCCATTCCCCCCCCCCAGTCCTCATCCCTGTGTGTTTCATACTTGTTCCTCAAAATCCCTCCCCACTTTCCCCCTTAAATTCCCTTCCCTCTCCCCTCTGGTCCCTGCCCACTTGTTCCCTATTTCAGTGTCTTTGTTTTTATTCTGTTTGCTTGTTTGTTTTATTGTTCAGCTTCATGTCAAAGGTGAGATCATATGGTATTTGTCCTTCAATACCTAGCCTATTTCACTCAGCATAATGGTTTCCAGTTCCATCCATGTTGTTGCAAAGGGTAGTAGCTCGTTCTTTCTTTCTGCTGCATAGAATTCCATTGTGTATATGTACCACAATTTTTGGATCCATTCATTTACTGATGGTCACCTAGGTTGCTTCCAACTCTTGCCTATTGTAAATTGTGCTGCTATGAACATTGTGGTGCATAGGTTCTTTGATATTGATGTTTTAGGATTCTTGGGGTATAATCCTAGCACTGGAATTGCTGGGTCAAAAGACAGGTCGGTTTTTATTTTTCTGAGAAAATTCCATACTGTTTTCCATAATGGTTGTACCAGTCTGCAATCCCACCAACAGTGAACTAAGGTCCCCTTTTCCCCACACCCTCTCCAACATATGTTGTTTGTTCCTTTGTTTATTATAGCCATCCTGACTGGTGTAAAGTGGTATCTCACTGTGGTATTAATTTGCATCTCTCTGATAGGTAACGATATTGAGCATCTCTTCATGTGTCTCTGGATATTCTGTATGTCCTCTTTGGAGAAGTGTCTGTTCTGATCTTGGTTATTTCCTTCCTTCTGCTTGCTCTGTGCTGTCTTGGTTGTTGTTCCTCGAGTTCTTGTAGGCATAGGGTTAGGTTGTTTGTATGAAATGTTTCTATCTTTTTTAGGTAGGCCTGTATTGCTATAAACTTCCCTCTCAGGACTGCCTTGGCTGCTTCCCATAAGTTTTGGGCTGTTGTAATTTGTTTTTCATGTGTTGCCAGAATCTTTTTGATTTTTTCCCTAACTTCATTTTTTACGCATTCATTGTTTAATAGCATACTGTTCAGTCTCCATGATTTTGGATGCTTTGGGTTTTTTCCTTTGGGGTTGGTTTCCAGTTTCAGTCCCTTATGGTCAGAGAAAATGCTTGGTTGTTGTTCCTCGAGTTCTTGTAGGCATAGGGTTAGGTTGTTTGTTTGTTTCAATATTCTTGATTTCAATATTCTTGAATTTGGTGAGGCTCGTTTTGTGTCCTATCATGTGGTCTATCTTTGAGAATGTTCCATGTGCATTTGAAAAGAATGTATATTTAGCTTCTGTAGGATGAAGGGCTCTATATATATCAGTTATGTCCATTTCCTCTAGGGTGTTGTTTAATGCTGCAATACCTTTATTGATATTTTGTTTGGAAGATCTTTTCATTTTTAATAGCGGGGTGTTGAAATCCCCTACTATCATTGTGTTGCTGTCAGTATTTTTCTTGAATTCCTCTAAGATTTTCTTAATATATTTGGGTGCCCCTATGTTGGGTGCATATATATTTATGATCTTAATGTCCTTTTGGTGGATTCTTCCCTTGAGTATAATGAAGTGACCTTCTGTGTCTCTCTCTATGGACCTCTTTTTGAAGTCTATTTTGTCCGATATGAGAATTGCTACCCCAGCTTTTTTTCTTGTCCGTTTGCTTGGAAAATTTGTTTTCAGCCTTTGACTTTTAGACTGTGATGGTCTTTTGTCCTGAGGTGGGTCTGTTGTAGGCAACATATGTGAGGGTCATGCTTTCTTATCAATTCAGCTATTCTGTGTCTTATAATTGGAGCATTTAATCCACTTAACATTTAAGATTATTATTGATACATACTTATTCCTTGCCATTTTTGTACCCGTGTTCCTCTCTGTCTGTCTCTTTTCCTTCCTTTCCTTAAAGCAGACCTTTTAGTATTTCTTGTAGAGCTGGCTTGGTGGCAGCAAATTCTTTTAGACTTCTTTTGTCTTGGAAGCTCTTTATTTGGCCTTCTATCTTGATTGAGAGCCTTGCTGGGTAAAGTAGCCTTGGTTGTTGACCTCTAGTTCTCATTACTTGGAATATTTCTTGCCATTCTCTTCTTGCTTGGAGTGTTTCCATTGAGAAGTCAGTAGCTAACCTTATTGGGGCTCCCTTGTATTTTACTTCTTTTTTCTCCCTTGCTGCCTTTAAGATTCTTTCTTTGTGTTGGAATTTTGCCATTTTGATGATGATGTGTCTTGACGTGGGCTTCCTTTAGTTCTTCTTGATTTTGACTCTCTGTGATTCCTGGATTTGTGTGACTTTTTCTATCATCAAATTAGGGAAATTTTCTCACATTACTCTTTCAAATACGTTTTCTATCCTTTGTTCTTCTTCTTCTCCTTCTGGTATTCCTATTATTCGGATATTATTATGTTTCATATTGTCTTGCATTTCTCTTAATCCCTCTTCATTCTTTCTGAGCTTCTTTTCATTTTCCTGCTCTTTCTGAGAGATGCTTTCTAGTTTGTCCTCCAAGGCACTAATCTGATCTTCTGTCTCATCAACTGCATTTTTAATACTTTCTACTATGTTCTTCAATTCAGAAATTGTATTCTTCATTGCCTCTTGTTCCTTGCTAATAGTTTCCATTTCCTTCTTCATGTTGATATGGTTTGTGGTGAGATCATTGTAGCTCCCCTGTAGTTTCTGGTAGCTCTTTGTGAGCTCTTTGAACTTCATGATAACCAGTGATTTAAATTCAATATCTGATAGTTGACTTGCCTCTATTTCATCTAACATTCTTTCTGAGGGTTCCTCCTTTCCTTTCATTTGGGAATTGTTGTTTTTCTTCCCATTGTTTTGTGAGAGTCTTCTTGTTAGCCTCAGCTTCTTAGATTGATCTGTTTTGACTCCCTGGGATTATGGTGTGAACTTCTGTGGTGTAATGCCTGTGAAATACAGTGGTGCAGTTTCTTTCGGTTATCCTGTCATTTTCTGCTTCTACCTACTCAAATATGCAACAACTTGTGGCTTCTCTCCTACAGCAAAGTGAAATTTGTCTCTCTGACTCTACTGTTGGGAGGCCTCTTCTATGGGTCCAGCTCTCGTCTTTTCATATTTTCAAGTTGTTTGTGTCTCTTGTGGGTAAAAGAAAGAAAAGACAGGGAAAGAAATAAAAGGAAGAAAAAAAGGAAGGTAAGGGAATGGAGGAAAGAGCAATAAGTTTGGAAAGAAAGAAGGAAGGAGTAAAACAGAAAATCTGAAAAAAGAGGACAAAAGTATTGAAAGATAAAACAGTAATAAAATTTAAAAGAATTAACAGATTACGTCTGGTTCCTCCGTGACCGTCGAGATTTCTGGTCCCTTATTTTCATATTTGCTGGGCAACTGCTGGCTTGCTCGCTTCTCCTCCACCCTCAGGTTTCTCTCCCTTGTTTACAAGGAACTGGAATCTGCTCTGTCCTACTCCGTCACCATCTTGATCTAGGGCATTCTTCAATGCCAGAATATCCTGGTTGTTATTTTGTTTGTTAGATATATCCATTGTTGACATGGGTGTTAAAATTCTCTAGTATAATTATGTTGCTGTACCTACTTTTCTTGAAGTCCTCCAAGATTTTCCATGTGTATTTGGGTACTCCCATGTTGGGTGCATAGTTGTTTATAATCTTTATGTCTTCTTGATAAATTGGTCCCTTGAGTATTATAAAGTGTCCATTCTGACCTTTGGTTTGAAGCTTACTTTGTCTGATATAAGTACTGTTACCCCATCTTTTTCCTGCCCATTTGCTTGCATTATTTTTTTCCAACCTTTCAGTCTTTGTAGGCTTTTTTTTATGAGGTGGGTCTCTTGTAGGCAAAATATGTGTGAGTCCATTTTTTTTATTCATTCACCTACCCTATGTCTTTTGGTGGATTCATTTAATTCATTAACATTTAAGGTTATTTTTGATAGGTTCTTTTTCATTTTCCCATTTTGTACCCATGTTCCTCTTTCTCTTGCTCTTAGCAGTACCTTTGGCATATCTTGCAGTATCAGTCTGGTGGAGATGTATTCTTTCAGCCTGCTTTTTTATGGCAAACTTTTTTTTCACCTCCTATTTTAATAAAGAGCCTCGTTGGGGAGAGTAGTGTTGGTTGTAGGCCTTTACTTTTTATTACTTGGAATATTTCTTGCCATTTCTTTTCAGTTTGTGGTGTTTCTGTTGAGAAATCAGCTGCTAGCATTATTGGAGCTCCCTTATATGTTACTGTCTCTTTCTCCCTTGTTGCCTTTAACATTCTCTCTTTGTCTTTAAGACCTGGCATTTTAATTATGATGTGTCTTGGAGTAGGACTATGTACCATGTTGGTTGGGACCCTCTCTGTTTCCTGAACTTGCATGGCTTTCCCTCTCTCCAGGTTAGGGAAGTTTTCTGTCATTATTTTTCCAAACATGGTTTCTATTTTTTGTTCTTTTCTTCTCCTTCTAGTATTTCTTTTTTTTATTATTTATTTTATTTTATTTATTTATCTTTAGAGGGGAAGGGAAGGAGAGAGGGAGAGAAACATCAATGTATGGTTGCCTTTCGTGCATCCCCTGCTGGGAACTGGTCTGCAGAGAACTGGTCTGCAACCCAGGCATGTGCCCTGACTGGGAATCGAACTGCGATTGTCTGGTTCGCAGGCCTGCGCTCAATCCACTGAGCTACACCAGCTAGGGCTCTCCTTCTGGTATTTCCATGATTCTAATGTTGTTGCATTTCATGTTGTCTTGCAGTCTCCTTAAGCTATCTTCCTATTTTTTAGTCTATTTTCATGGAGTTGTTGTACCTGGGCATTTCTTTCTACTCTGTCTTCCAGCTCCCTAATTTTTTAAATTTATTTATCTTTAGAGGGTAAGGGAAGGGGAGAGGGAGAAAAATATCAATGTGTGGTTGCCTCTCATGTGTCCCCCACTGGGAACTGTCCTGCAACCCAGGCATGTGTCCTGACTGGGAACCAAACCCTGATCTTTTGGTTCACAGGCCCACACTCAATCCACTGAGCTACACCAGCCAGGGCCCAGCTCCCTGATTTTGTCCTCTGCTTTATCTATCCCACTTGTGTTTCCTTCTAGTGTATTTTTATTTCAGAAATTGTAATTTTCATTTCTTCCTGGTTCTTGTTTATAGTTTCTATTTCCTTTTTCATATTGTTGTAGTTCCCACTCAGTACCTTGTAGTTGTTTGTGAGTTCCTTGAGCATCCTTATAACCATTCTTTTGAATTGTTTATGTGGTACTTTCCTTGCCTCAATTTCATTTACTTTTTTACTGGAGAATCTTTCATTCTTTTCGATTGTGGGTTCTTTCTTTGTCTTCTCATTTTTGGTGACTTTTTTTGTTTGTTTCTGTGATTCCCAATTCTCTTATTTGCCAGCTGTCTTCACAGGGTGATCTTCTGTGGTAGAAGCTCTGTGGGACTCAGTGGGGTGGTCTCTTTGATCTCCTTGTCTGGATGCTCTAGGATTGCTCTTTCTTTTGTTTGTGCATTCTCTTTTATTATATTTGGATTTTATTTGTCAGTGGCTCCTTTTTCTGCTGGGGTCTTCGTTCCTGAGGGTTTACTGGTATTTTCAAATTCTACCTTGTCTTATTTGCTGTTGTACAGTTTTGGTTAACAAAGCAGTATTACCAGAACCCCAAATCTACTCCAGCAAAAAAACTCTACTACCACCTCAGTAGTCTCAACCACAATAGAACTAAGATTAATAAATACGAAGGAAAATTGTAGGTAATATGTGATATGACAAAGGGAATATGACATGACTAGAATTGGAGAAGTGTTATTGTGTGGTAAGGAGGGAGGAGAATTGATAAAAGTTTAGTTAGAATTGAGGCCAGGAAAGGGAGAAAGCAAAATTTTCAACTAAGTAAAACTCAAAATGATAATGGGATCAATGGGCTAAGAAGAAGGAAGAATATACTATGACATTTGAAGTAAAATTGAAAATGTACTGGAGAGCAAAATTACAAAAGAGCCATAGAAAGATCGATAGCAACTACAGTTGAATGAAATTTAATAAAGGTGGAGTGGGAATAAAACTATTGAAGAGAAGTGAAAAGTAAAAAGTGAATATGAGATGTCTACAGTAAAGAAAAATGATTTTGAGAGGAAAGGGGAAGCAAACTAATCAGATTAAAGAGTAAAGCCCAGATTGAGAGAGAGAAAAAAAGAAAGACAGAAAGACAAAACGGAAAAAAGGGGGGAGAGGAAACAATGAGATAAAATCCCTTAATCGACTGATCAGGGGTAGGCTGAAGGTGAAATGGAGTAAGACAGCAGGAGAGCATTCTGTGGGATTTAAACTACTCACAAGTAGTGAAGAGACAGGAGATCCTTTGGAGAAGTACAGGAATAACCATGATATTTCACCAAACTAGCCACTTTTTATAAAAGGTGAATAGGAGATAAAAGTCTTATTAGAAGGGGAAAAGAACGTGAGCTGACTTTAGAAAACAGAGCATTTATTCAAGGTTAGATGGTGAGATATAATGAGAGTAAGAGATAGCAACTTGATGTCATGTGTGAGAGAATTTAGTTAACCACAATAGTAATAAAGCTTAGGAAAATGGCAAAATAGATTAAGACCAGGGAAAGGTGCTGTGTGGGACTTGAAATAACAACATGATAAGAAATATATGTTCTGAATGAAAAGTAAAGACTAAGGGTAGTGTGTTCTTGGAATACTCTTGAAGCGAAAGAAGAAAAATTAGAATGCAATATGTAAGGTAGAATAAAAACAAATCAAACAGTAAAATGAAACAGCAAAAAGCTAATTAAATAGAAAGAAGATAAATAAGTAAATGAAATAAAGTGCAAGTTCTGAAGGATGGTCTAGTTAGATTTGTCTCAGCTGTTGGTGTTCACCTTCTGACTTCTTTCTGGATCTGTCTCTGGTTTTCTCACAGCTCCAGGTCTTATTGTCTTACTCTTGAAAAAAAGAAGAGCAGGAATTTAAACCTGACAAGTGGATTCTGCTGGTATTCCTGTATTCTGTAGGCAGAGGGTGGCTGGGTTCCATTTTTTTCCTGTAGTTTCAGGTGTATAGGGGCTTGGTCTAGGCTACAATAATCACAGTTGCCCAGACTCCAGCTCAAGCCCTGAGAACACTATGTGGTCCACACTGTCCACTCTCCCCATATGTGCCAGGCTGGCACCTGTAATCCATCTCATTGGGCAAACCTTTTTTTAGTCCTAGTGAGTGGGAGTGAATCACACCCCTCCTCCTCCTTCTTTGTTGGCCTGGGCAAGGTCCCTTCAGGGCAGCTCAGTTCCCCTATTGAGTTGAGTCTCTCTGGGCCCTGGTACCTCTCTGAGCCCCTGCTGCTCCTCTTTGATCAATCTGTGAGGTGCCCTGAGTGGAAGCAAATTGTGCCCCTCCTCTGCCTTCTTCACTGGCCTGGCCACTGCATGTGAGAGTTAAGGAACTCTTATGTGCACAGAGGCTTAGATCCTCCTTTGAGCGAATTCCTCTTGGGTGCAGCCTGCCTGTCCCTAACAAATGCCAAGTTTTCCACACAGACCAACTCTTTGACCAGTCCAGAGACTATCTGGGTTATTGACTGGCCCATTTCTTCTCCCATCTCCAGGTGTCGCCCAACTCCCCAATTTCTCTGGTACTGTCCCAGCTGGGACTGTAGTCCCAGCCAGGGTATGCCCCTGGCTGTGTGTCTCTTACTCTGTATTTATCACCCCCACCCTGCCCCCTCTTCCCTGCAGTGACTTCAAGCATCCTTGTCTCTCCCAGCTCTGGGAGGGGAGGGAGCTACTAAGTTGCAATAACTGATGTGACTCTCCTCCAATGTTCCTGTGGCAGCCGAGATATTCAGCACAGGGCCTGGGGATCCTCCCATTAGCCTATGAAATCTCCTTACTGTTCTTTTAAGCATCCTCTGCAACCTTTGTCTTCCAAACTTCATATCAGCTAGGATTCTGTCAGCTGTTCACTCTGTTCTTTGGAAAATTGGCTAGGTGTCCCAGTTGGGTGCATAAGCAAGCAGCCTCAGCTCCCACTTATCTCACCATCATCTTCCATAGGCCTCAATTAGGATTTCTTAATAGATAGGTAAATAGTAGGTATAAAGCAAGGATAACAATGATATGTTGTATATGGTAAGAACAAAGAAGAAATTAGTTTGGAAACAGCACATTCAACAAACATAATTTATTTAGCTGATTATCAACCATCTAAGTCAGAGGCACCCTGTAAAATGCTGATCACATTATATGAGAAGGTAAGAAAAATCAGGCCACCATTGTAGGTGTTCTCAGCCATTTAAGTAAAAATTTATACAATTATTAGTTTAGAACAAGGGTATCTCTTAAGGAATTTAGAATTAGGTAGACCTACACTGAAATACCCTTTCTCCCTTTATTATTTTTTACTCAGAAAATATATTTTATAAATTTGGGTATTTAAATAAAACATCTAGGGAAATTACAAAATATTTTGAATACAAAAATGTAAATATAATATAACAAACATCAACATGTACTCTCCATCCATGTTTTACAAATGTCAAAGTTTTTTCATATTTGATTAAGATTTACTGATAATAAATAAAATTTTATCCTACTGTAATTCCATTCATGTCTTTTCCTCCCCAGAAATAATTACTGCCCTAGAGTTGGTATGTATCAATCCTATCCATGTGTTTACATGATATTTTTACAGTAATTAAAACACATAACATAAAATTGATCATCATAACCATTTTAAAATGTACCCTTCAGTAGTATTAAGTGTATTCACATTGTTACAAAATACATCTTTAGCATTTTTCATGTGGCAAACTCTGTATCCATAAAATAATTGTCCTTTCCCCCTTCCCTCCAGCCACTGATAACCACCATTCTACTTTCTGCTTTTTAGGAATTGACTACTTTAGATACCTCATATAAGTGGAGTCATACAGTATTTGTCTTTTTGTGACTAGCTGATTTAATCAAGCATAATGTCTCAAGGTTCACCCATGTAATTATCTGACAAAATTTTCTTTCTTTTTAGGACTGAATAATATTACCCTATATGTATACATTAGATTTTGTTTATTTATTTGTCCATCCACAACCATTTGTGTTGCTTCTACTTCTTGGCTGTCTAAATAATATTACTAAAAACTATGATGTGCAACTATTTCTTTGAGATCGTTCTTTCAGGTCTTTTGGATACATACCCAAAAGTGGGATTGCTTGACCATATATTAGTTGTATTTTTAATGTTTTGAGGGACCTTATACTCTGTTCCATGTGATTGCACCATCTTACAATCCTACCAGTAATGCACAAGGGTTCCAATTTATCCACAACCCCACCAACACTCATAATTCTCATTTATTTATCATGGCCATCATAATGGATGATATTTCATAAGGTAATATCTCATTGTGGTTTTAATTTTTATTTCTCTGGTGATTAAGACATTAAAGATCTTTTCATATGATTATTGGTCATTTATAAATCATCTTTGGAGAAATATCCATTCAAGTACTTTGTGCATTATTTTAATCAGGTTAGATGATTTTTGTTGAGTTGTAGGGTCTCTTTACATATTCTAGATACTGTACCCTTATCAAACATGATGTGCAAATATTTCCCCCATTCCACAGGTTGCAATTTCATTCTATTGATTGTGCTCTTTGATGAAAAAACACTTTTAAATTGGCCTTAGTCCTTTTTATCTATTTTTTTATTGCCTGTATTTTGGTGACATAACAAAGAAATCATTGCCAAGTGAAATGTTGTGAAGTTTTTCAACCTTATATGTTCTTTCAGCACTTATAGTTTTACGTCTTATGTTTAGATCTTTAATTCATTTTGAGTTAATTGTTGTATATGGTGTAAAATAAGGGTCTAACTTCATATGTTTACATTTGGATATCTTGTTTTTCCCAGCATCATTTGTTAAATAAACTGTTCTTTCCCCTATTCGGTTGTCTTGACATTCTTGATGAAGACAATTTGAGCCCTGACTAGTGTGTTTCAGTTGGTAGGATTCTTGTCCCATAAAACAAAATGTCTGGATTTGGTTCCTGGCCAGAGTATATGCCTGGGTTGTGGGGGCAGTCCAGGGTAGGGTGCGTGTGAGAGGCAATAGACGAATTTTTGTCTCTTGCATTGATATTTCCCTCCCTCCCATTCCTTCTCTCTAAAATTAGTCAGTATGTCCTCAGAATAGGATTAAATAAACTATTTTTAAAATAATCATGTGATGGATAAGAAAATATGACCCACACATATGCTGCCTACAAGAGACTCACCTCATGACAAAACACCATCACAGACTAAAAGTAAAAGCCTGGAAAAAAATTTTCGAAACAAACAGACAAGAAAAAAAGCTGGGTTAGCAATTCTCATATCGGACAAAATAGACTTCAAAAAGAGGTCCATAGAGAGAGACACAGAAGGTCACTTCATTATACTCAAGGGAAGAATCCACCAAAAGGACATTAAGATCATAAATATATATGCACCCAACATAGGGGCACCCAAATATATTAAGAAAATCTTAGAGGAATTCAAGAAAAATATTGACAGCAACACAATGATAGTAGGGGATTTTAACACCTCACTATCAAAAATGGACAGATCTTCCAAACAAAATAGCAATAAAGATATTGCAGCATTAAACAACACCCTTGATGAAATGGACTTAAAGGATATATACAGAGCCCTTCATCCTACAGAAGCTAAATACACATTATTTTCAAATGCACAGGGAACATTCTCAAAGATAGATCACATGATATGACACAAAACAAGCCTAAACAAATTCAATAACATTGAAATCATACCAAGTATTTTCTCTGACCACAAGGAACCGAAATTGGAAACCAACCCCAAAAGAAAAAACCCAAAGCACCTACAGTCATGGAGACTGAATGGTATGCTATTAAACAACAAATGGGTCAAGAATGAAATTAGGGAAGAAATCAAAATGTTTCTGGAAACAAATGAAAACAAAATTACAACAACCCAAAATTATGGGACACAGCCAAGGCAGTCCTGAGAGGGAAGTTTATAGCAATACAGGCCTACCTAAAGAAGATAGAAACATTTCAAACAAACAACCTAACCCAATACCTACAAGAACTCGAGGAACAACAGCAAACACAGCCCAGAGAAAGCAGAAGGAAGGAAATAACCACGATCAGAGCAGAACTAAATGACATAGAGACTAAAACCACAATCCTAAGGATCAATGAATCCAGGAGTTGGTTCTTTAAGAAGATAAACAAAATAAACAAGCCTTTAAGTAGGTTCATCAAGAAAACAGGAGGACTTCCGCCAAAATGGAGGCATAGGTGGAGACAAGGTGCCTTCTCACACAACCAAGTTTAGAGACAACTAAATATTAGCAACAGAAAACACAGCCAGAACACAGAAAATTGAACTTTTCGAAAGTCTGTTAACAACAAATTCTTCAGCCTGACCGGTAAGGGGTGAAACCAGCAGCTGGTGGAGCGGGGTTGCACAGGAAAACTCAGTCAGACAGACTCAGGCGTGTGGAATCCAGGTGCAGGGTTGGACCTAGTGAGCGACCAAGCGAGCGACCGCGGGGAAACAGCGAGGGAGCAGGGCTGCAGGTTGACTGTGGTCGCGCATTTGTGTGCAGACAGACAAGCGAGGGAGTGGGTGATTGGACCAGGACCCAGCGGGTCCCCATGGCAAGCGGCGGAAAGGGCGTCACCATTTCCCTGCTCTGACCCCACCTCCATATACAGTGTCATAACCCAGCGTCTCTGAGTGGCCCGGCCCTGGTGAACCACCTAAGGTTCTGCTCCTCACCCAGTGGATCGAAACAGCAGAGGGTGCCGCCATTTCCTCGCTCTGACCATGCCCCCACATACAGAGTCACAACCCAGCGACCTGGGAGTCCAGGGCTCCGCTCCTCACACTTAAAGGGCACGAACAGATCTTAAATGGCTCAAGAAGATCTCAAAGCCCCAGAGCCTATAAATCTAAGCAATGAAGAAATAGCAAAACTCTCACATGCACAGTTTAAAACACTGGTGATCAGGATGCTCACAGAACTGGTTGATTATAGCCACAAATTAGACAAACATATGAAGGCAAAACTAATTGAAATGAATGGAATTGCACAGGAAACCAATAGCGATGAAAAAGAAACTGGGACTCAAATCAATGGAGTGGACCAGAAGAAAGCAAATAATGGCCAAACAGAAAAGAGTGAAGAAGCAAGAATTCAAAGAAATGAGGAGAGTCTTAGGAACCTCCAGGACATCTTTAAACGCTCCAATATCCAAATTATAGGGGTACCAGAAGGGGGAAAGGCACAGCCACCAGTGGAAAACTTATTTGAACAAATAATAAAGGAGAATTTCCCCAATCTGGCAAAGGCAATAGACTTCCAGGAAATCCAGGAAGCTCAGAGAGTCCCAAAGAAGTTGGACCCAAGAAGAAACACACCAAGGCACATCATCATTACATTAGCCAAGATTAAAATGAAGCAGAGAATCCTAGAAGCAACAAGAGATAATGGGACAGTCACCTACAGGGGGGTTCCCATCAGACTGTCAGCAGATTTCTCAAAAGCGACCTTACAGGCAAGAAGGGGCTGGAAAGAGGTATTCCAAGTCATGAAATCCAAAGACCTACAACCAAGATTACTCTATCCAGCAAAACTTTCATTTAGAATGGAAGGACAGATAAAGTGCTTGTCAGATAAAGTCAAATTCAAGGAGTTCATCATCACCAAGCCCTTATGATATGAAATGTTAAAGGAACTTAGCTAAGAAAAAGAAGTTAAAGAAACATGAACAGTGAAAGGACAGGAAACTCAGTTATTAACAACCACACCTAAAACAAAAGCAAACTAAAAGGACAGCTAGATCAGGAGTGGAAATATAGAAATGAAGACCTCAAGGAGGGTTATCAACAGGGGAGTGGGAGGAGGTGAAGGGGGGAGAAGGTACAGAAAATAAGTAGCATAGACAGTAGATAGAAAATAGAAGGGGGGGCAAGAATAGTATGGGAAATATAGAATCTAAAGGACTTGAGACACATGGTCATAAACTAAAGGGGGGGGTAATGGGGACGGGGAGGGAGGGTGGAGGGGAATGAAGGGGGAATAGAACAGCTGTAATGGCATAATCAATAAAAAATAAATTAATTAAAAAAAAGAAAAAAGTGATGGACACAAATAAACACAAATGAAAGAGGAGGGATTACAACTGATACCACAGAAATAAAAGGGATTGTAAGAAATTATTATGAAGGGAGGGTGCTGGGAAGATGGCGATGGAGTAGGGTGGAGCTAATTCTAGCTCCTGTACTTGTGGGTGAGAATCCTGGATGATCTATAGAGAAGCAGTGCACTAATCCATTGGTTATCCAGCATTTGTGAAATTAAAAGAACAGAGATTGTGACGGATGCTGAAACACCATTTAGCAGCAGGTCAGTGAGGTCTTGGGGACCAGACTAAAGACAAAGCGGCAGCGGGGGCTGGCGCCCCCAGCCAGGTGGCCCCAATGCTGCCTCTGTGGCCGGGGACCAGAGCCATCTGTCTAAGACCAACACCAGAGGTGTCTGTCACAGGAGCCTGAGCACCCAGCAGCCCCAGTGGCCACCAGCATGGGCCAGCAGCTCCCCCACTCCCCATATAAGCAAAACTGGACAACACCAGGCAGAGATTTGTCTGCTTGCCTGCTTGCATTATCAGGGAGGGTTACAAAGACACAGGGCCCTGTTCAACTGCAGACTCTGTGGTCGCAAGCCTGGGAGAACTGAGAGATGCATTGGCCTCACTGGTCTTGCTGGGGACTGGGCTGGACTGAGAGGCAGGCTAACTGGAGAGTTTTGGGGTTTTTTTGAAAGTGGACTGAGGTGTTCTCCTGCCAGGACAGCTTGGCTTGCTTCCCATTCAGCCTTGCAGTGAGCCAGGGGGAAAGCAGAGGCATTTGGGGACTCACTACAGGACTGGTAAGTGCCCTCCCTGTTTCTCCGGTCCCAGAGGGCCTGGCTGGCACGGCGGCCTCTGAGCCACCGCCTGAGGACTGGGAAGCGCCCTGCCAATTTCGCAGGTCCCAGAAGGCCCAGCAAATGCGGAGAATTAGGGGTCGGTGCCACAGGACTGGGAAGTGCCCGGCTGGTTTCAACTGGCCGGTGTGCACAGGCGCAGAAGTGGTTGAGTCCCGCCACAGGACTAGGAAGGACCCTATCAGAACCCGTGGAACCCAAGCAGCTTGGCAAGTGTGCGGGCACTCACACTCCAGTCTGGTATCCGGGCGGGTGCGCGCACTTGCACTGGCATCCCAGCCCACAGAGAGATCCTGCTGCAACCAGAAAAATCAGTCTGGACAGTTTGAAACCAACAAGAGAAGGGTTTCTCTGTTGTTGTTGTTACGGTTTTTGTTATTTGTTTTTTTTTCTTTTTTCCCTTTTTAGTAACTTTTTGTACATTTGTTCAGTAATCTTATATATTTTTTAATTTTATCATGGCTTTATCTTTCTATACTTCGTTCCTCTCCTTTCTTTCTCCCTGTTTTAGTACTTCTTCCTTTCCTCTTAAACTCATCGCTTTCGCCTCCCTTCTCCTGCCTTTTTGTTTGATTGTTTGTTGCTTTGTTTCCTTTTACCCACAAGAGACACAAACAGCTAGGAACTGTGAAAGGACCAGAATGGGACCCAAAGAGTGGGCATCTCAATGGTAGAGACATAGAGACAAAATTCACTTTCCTATAGCAGAGAAGCCAGGAGGTGTTGCATATTTTTTTCATTATTCTCACTTCTTTTATATTTTAATAATATCTCTGTATTCCTCCTCTTTCTGTATAGGCTTCTCATTCTTGAGTAGTTATAATGTATTATTAGACAGGCTCCCCCTGTCCTTTCCTCCACAGTGCTTTGCTAATCCACTAAACTCCATGCCACTTGCTTTCCTTTAACACACTACCTAAAGCTCTATACCCCCTACTCAGACAGATCAAATAGAGTTTGTTATATGAGGGCTGCTCTAATATTAGTGTAAATAATAGCTGATCTATACAACAGTAAATACTTCACAACACATCTTCCGGATCTTAGCCCATTGTACAGCTCCCTGAATTCTATCACTGTAGTGATTAACTCTATTTGCTCACACACTACACCTATTTACTGTTCCGTACACTCACCTTACCTCAAAATATGACCATCTGAAACCTCACTGCTTTCTAGTTACAACGAACAGACTTCCGTCCCCAAGAAGAGGTTTATCTTTTGTCCATCCTCTCATAAAAGTGGCAAGTTGGCCTGAAGAATACGGTTAACACAATATATAGCCTAAAGATCGCCTATCTCCTCTCTACTGGCTGTGACTGTAAATATCATAAAGAAATCTTTTGCTGTAATAAACCATTTTGCCTCCTCCTATAACTGATTACACGTACACAATAAAAGGAGTAGGTGGAAATGGAGAACATCAAGATACCTGAAGGAGCCTGCACCACTGAAATTCAAAGGTATTATACCACAGAGGTTCACAACATAAACGCAGGGAGTCAGAACAGATCAATTTTAGAAGCTGAGGCTAACAAGAAGACTCTCACAAACAAGGGGAAGACAAATAAACAATCCCCAAATTAAAGAAAAAGCAGAGGCTCCAGAAAGAATATTAGATGAAATAGAGGCTAATCAACTATCAGATAGTGAATTCAAAGCACTGGTTATCATGAAGTTCAAAGAGCTCACAATGAGCTACCAAAAACTACAGGGGAGCTACAATGATCTTACTGCAAACTATATCAACATGTAAAAGGAAATAGAACTATCGGCAAGGGACAAGAGGAAATGAAGAATACAATTTCCAAATTGAAGAACACAATAGAAAGTTTCAAAAGTAGAATAGATGATGTGGGGGATTGGATTAGTGAGCTGGAGGACAAAGTAGAAAGCATCTCTCAGAAAGAGCAGGAAAATTAAAAGAAACTCAGAAAGAATGAAGAGGGATTAAGAGAAATACAAGACAATATGAAATGTAAAAATATCTGAATAATAGAGATACCAGAAAGAGAAGAAGAAGAACAAAGGATAGAAAATGTATTTGAAAGAGTAACAAGAGAAAATTTCCCTAATTTGTTGAGAGAAAAAGTCACACAAATCCAGGAATCACAAAGAGTCTCAATCAAGAAGAACCCAATGAAGCCCACTTCAAGACACATCATCATCAAAATGGCAAAATTCCAAGACAAAGAGAGAATCTTAAAGGCAGCAAGGGAGAAAAAAGAAGTAACATACAAGGGAGCCCCAATAAGGTTAGCTACTGACTTCTCAATAGAAACACTCCAAGCAAGAAGAGAATGGCAAGCAGAAGAGCCGGTGGAGCGGTCCAAGAGGGTTCACTCAGCGGGCCACACGGAGGACGTGAGGAAGAGGCAGCAGGCTGGAAGGGGACATGGAGTACGGTGCTCCAAATCTGCTGAGAACAGACCCAGTACCCGACACCAGAGAAGATGCTGCTGCCACAATCAATGCTACAGAGACCCTGTCAGAGGAAGAGCAAGAGGAGCTAAGGAGAGAACTTGCAAAGATGGAAGAAGAAATCCAGACTCTGTCACAGGTGTTGGCAGCAAAAGAGAAACATCTAGCAGAGATCAAGTGGAAGCTACAGGAACTAAAACAGAACATTGCCAAAGGGTGGCAAGATGTGACTGCAACACCAGCATAAAAGAGGACATCTGAAACTGTGTCTCAAGCTGAACAGAAGGCTTCTGCTGCTTTCGCATCTGTGGGATCTGTCATCACCAAAAAGCTGGAAGATGTGAAAAGCTCTCCAACTTTCAAATCATTTGAAGAAAAGATTAAAAACTTAAAGTTGAAAGTAGGGGGGACCAAGCCTGCTGGTGGTGATTTTGGAGAAGTCTTGAATTCAACTGCAAATGCTAGCACCACATCTGCGGAACCTCTTCCAGAACAGACTCGGGAGGGCCCATGAGGTCCTGCCTTTGTTCTGCTACTCACTGTCAGATGCAGCCAGCGAGACCCAAGCACATCTTGTCAATGTTGATTGCCCTGAATTCCCACCCCATGCTCTTTTATTTAGCCGTACATATTTCTTTGACCAAATAGTCTGTGGATTGAGCAAAATAAAAGTATCTTCACCTCTGTACTTAGGAAACATCCTTCAATGTGCATTTCCGGCCCTTGATTTAGTAAGCACCATTACAAAAACATGTGTCGTATACCTGGGGGCCCTCACTAGAATGAACTGAATAGCAGCAGGTTTTCATAATGGTGTTCCTACTTTACAGAATTGCTCTTGATTGGGGATGCCAGTTTGATCTCTGTTTTCTATGTGATTTTCTATTTTTCCTTTTTGTATCTCTATATTTAATTTCTAACTAAAATTGTTCCTTTAAATTTTCTGAATTCTGCTTATTAAAAGTCTTGGCATAATTTTCTTTACCTCCAAAGCACTACCGGCTACAAAAATTACTTTTGAGTACACACTGTTTTGGTATAAGGTCATTTTATATCTTGGGTGTCTGAAGACTCCAGACTAAGTCATCAGTTCTACATCCAGCTTGTTAAGAGTTTTACAAGTGAAGATATGTACAGTAATCATTTCAGTGTACTAGTTCTTATGACACTTATTACATCAACCTGTTTTTCATCAGATTAAATTTGAGTTTTAGAGTAAATTGCCTATTTACTTTGAATCAAGCATACTGTATTTATCAGTAGGTTGAAATAAGAATACTCTCATCAAACACTCAATTCAAAAGTCATAAAGGTTTTAGACCTAGTCATACCTAAAAATGCTAAAATCAATCACATTAGGGGAAATATCCCAGTTTTCATTTAATTAATTTAGCACCATTTAAAAATAAGAAGCACATAGACTAATGTAACTTGAAAAAAGTTTACACAGAGCGGTTGGTGATGACCTGAGAATTTAATGCATTAATAAAAATCAACTAAATTTCTACCTGTATATTTTCAATGTGTTAAAAATTATTATATGATTTTACAGACATAGAACAAACACTTCGAAAATTTATATGGAACCATAAACGAGCCCGAATAGCAGCTGCTCTTTTGAGAAAGAAGAACAAAGTAGGAGGAATCACAATACCTGATATCAAACTGTATTACAAGGCCACTGTAATCAAAACAGCCTGGTACTGGCATAAAAACAGGCACATAGACCAATGGAACAGAACAGAGAGCCCAGAAATCAACCCAACTCTCTACAGTCAATTAATATTCAACAAAGGGGGCAGTAACATAAAATGGAGTAAAGACAGCCTCTTCAACAAATGGTGTTGGGAGAACTGGACAGCTACATGCAAAAAAATGAAACTTGAGCACAGACTTACACCATACACCAAAATAAATTCAAGGTGGATAAAAGACTTAAATGTAAGCCGTGACACCATTAAAGTCCTAGAGGAGAACATTGGCAAGAAAATCTCAGATATTTCACGCAGCAACTTCTTTACTGATATGTCCCCTAGAGTAAGGAATGTAAAGGAAAGAATAAACAAATGGGATCTCATCAAAATAAAAAGCTTCTGCATGGCTAAAGAAAACAGTATTAAATTAGCAAGACAACCAACTGTATGGGAAAACATATTTGCCAATGATACCTCAGACAAAGGTTTAATCTCTAAAATATACAAAGAACTTACAAGACTCCACTCTAAGAAGACACCCAACCCAATTAGAAAATGGGAAAAGGACTTGAACACTTCTCCAAGGAGGACATACAGAACATTCAGAGACACATGAAGAGATGCTCAATATCATTAGCTATCAGAGAGATGCAAATTAAAACCACAATGAGATACCACTTTACACCAGTCAGGATGGCTATCATAAACAAAGCAACAAACAACAAATGTTGGAGGGGTTGTGGGGAAAAGGGGTCCTTAGTTCACTGTTGGTGGGAGTGCAGACTGGTACAACCATTATGGAAAACAGTATGGAATTTTCTCAGAAAAATAAAAATCGACCTGCCTTTTGACCCAGCAATTCCACTGCTGGGATTATATCCTAAGAATCCTAAAACATCAATATCAAAGAACCTATGCACCACAATGTTCATAGCAGCACAATTTACAATAGCCAAGAGTTGGAAGCAACCTAGGTGCCCATCAGTAAATGAATGGATCCAAAAATTGTGGTACATATACACAATGGAATTCTATGCTGCAGGGAGAAAGAAGGAGCTACTACCCTTTGCAACAACATGGATGGAACTGGAAAGCATTATGCTGAGTGAAATAAGCCAGGGGTTGAAAGACAAATACCATATGATCTCACCTTTAACAGGAAGCTAAACAACAAAACAAACAAGCAAGCAGAAAAAAAAAAACAAAGACACAAATAGAGAACAAGGGGATAGTGACCAGAGGGGAGAAGGAAGGGAAGTTAAGGGGAAAATGGGGGAGGGATTTGGAGGAACAAATAGGAAGGACACAGGGACGAGAACTAAGGGGGGTGGAAATGGGAGGGAGGTGGGGAGCGAGGGGTGGGGGAGGCTGGGATGGGAAAAATCGACAAAAAACTGTACTTGAAAAATAACTAAATAAAATTTAAAAAAAAAAAGTGGGCAAAGGACTTGAACAGACATTTCTCCAAGGAAGACATACAGAAGATCCAGAGAGACATGAAGAGATGCTCAATATCACTAGCTATCAGAGAGATGCAAATTAAAACCACAATGAGACAACTCTTTACACCAGTCAGAATGGCTATCATAAACAAAGCAACAAACAACAAGTGTTGGAGAGGTTGTGGAGAAGAGGGGACCCTAATCCATTGTTATTGGGATTGCAGACTCATACAACCACTGAGGAAAACAGTATGGAATTTTCTCAGAAAAATAAAAATCGACCTGCCTTTTGACCCAGCAATTCCACTGCTAGGATTATACCCCAAGAATCCTAAAACATCAATACCAAAGAACCTATGCACCACAATGTTCATAGCAGCACAATTTACAATAGCCAAGAGTTGGAAGCAACCTGGGTGCCCATCAGTAAAGGAATGGATCAAAAAATTGTGGTTCATATACACAATGGAATTCTATGCAGCAGAGAGAAAGAAGGAGCTACTACCCTTTGCAACAATATGGATGGAACTGGAAAGCATTATGCTGAGTGAAATAGGCCAGGTGTTGAAAGACAAATACCATATGATCTCACCTTTAACAGGAAGCTAAATAACAAAATAAACAAGCAAGCAGAATAAAAACAAAGACACTGAAATAGAGAACAAGGGGACAGTGACCAGAGGGGAGAGGGAATGGAATTTAAGGGGAAACAGGGGGAGGGATTTGGAGGAACAAATACGAGGGACACAGGGATGAGAACTAAGGGGGGTGGAAATGGGAGGGAGGTGAGGAGCATTGGACGGGGGGGGGGGCCTGGGATGGGAGAAATAGACAAAAAACTGTACTCGAAAAATAACTAAATAAAATTTAAATAAATAAATAAAAGAATCATTTGACTTATAAGTTAGGATTTGTTTCTGAACTCACTTTATTATTCCATTTCTCTATTTATTTGTATCACACTGCTTTGATAACTATTTCTAAGCAATATATTTTGAAATCAGGAAGTTTGTGGTCTCTAACATTTTTATTCTCTTTCATATCATTTCGGTTATTTTGAGTTCCTTTAGATTTGATATTAAATTTGTGATTTAAAAAGTTTTATTAAACATTTTTTGCTGAAAGTGTCATTAGGATTTTAAATGGGATTGCATTGAATCTGTAATTCAGTTTGGATAGTAAGGATACTTAGCATTATTAATTTTTTCAAATCATAAATAGAAGATATGCTTATATTTATTTTTCTCATCCTTAATTTTGTCACCAGTGCTTTGTAGTTTTTAGCGTGCAAGCCTTTTATATCCTTGGTCATGCTTATTCCTAGGTCTTTTATTCTTTTTCTTGCTGGTTTGAATGGAATGTATACTTTATATTCTTTTAGAATACTTCCTTGATAATGCGTAGCAAAATTACTGATTTGCATGTGTTGATGTTATGTTCTGTGACTGCTGAATTTGTTTATTAATTCTGCTTCTGGTGGGAGTCTATGGTTTCATATATGCAAAATCATGTCATCTGCAAACAGGGGTAATTCTGCCTCTTCCTTTTAGGTTTGGATGCTCTTTATTTTTTGTTTATTCAATTTCTCTGACTGGGACTACAAGTACTATGCTTTATAAAAATGGCAACCGTGGACATCTTTGCCTAGTTCCAGATAATAAAGGAAAACCTTTCAGTTTTTCATCATTGACTATGATGTAAGCTGTGGGATTTTCATATATGGCTTTTATTGTGCTGACATAAATTTGCTCTATACTTAATTTATTGAAAGTTGTTATGAAAGGATGTTGAACTCTATCAAATATTTTCTCTGCATCTCATGCAATGATCATGCTATTTTTATTCTTTATTCTGTTACTGTGGTTAATCACACAGATTGATTCATGCATGCGAATCATCCTTAACTCCCAGGGATAAATTTCATTTGGTCATGGTGTATGATCCTGTATTAAAAGGATCATACACCATTGTTGGTCAATTCAGTTTGCTAATATTCTGTTGAAGATTTTGCATCCCTGTTTTTCAGGGTTATTGGTCTGTAGATTTCAGTTCTTGTAATACCTTTGCCTTTGATATCAGGGTGATGCTGGCCTCGTAAAATAAGTTTTGAAATATTCCCTCTTCTATTTTATGGAATATTTAAGAAAGATTGGTATTAATCCATCTTTGAACATGTGGTGGAATTTACATGTGAAGGCATACCATGCTGAGCTTTTGTTTGTTGGGTAGTTTTTTTTATTACTGATTCACTTTCCTTATTTGTTATTGGTATGTCCAGACTTTGTATTTCTTCTTGATTCAGTGTTGATAAGTTGTACGTGTGTGAAAATTTATCTATTTCTTCTAGATTGTCCAATTTTATGGCATATAATTGCTAATAATATTTTCTATGATCTTTTTTTATTTAAAGTCTGTAGCTTCCTAACCTACCATCTGCTGATGTCATCCTTTAGTTTCTTTGTTTATACATGTTTGATGTATTCATGTACATGAAAACATTTAACATTGCATTATAATTTTGTGTTTTACATAAATGGTATCTTATATACACACACAAATAGATATCCTTCTGAAACTAGCTTTTAAAGCACATTATTTTTTATCAATTAATTCAACAGACAGAGAGAGAGATCAATTGCCTATTCTACTTATGTATGCATTCATTGGTTGATTCTTATATGTGCCTTGACTGGTAATTGAACCCACAAACTTGGTGTATTCGGATAATGCTCTAACCAACTGAGCTATGTGGCCAGGACAAGACATTATGTTTTTGCTATCCATATCAAAACCAACCCATTCATTTTTTGTTTTAGAATATTCCATTATAAGACTCTGCTGCTGTTTATTCATCTTATTGATAGACATTCAGGTTGTTTCTTCTCTGTCATTATTACAAACAATGCTGCAATGAGAATTGTTCATATTTGTGACAGTGCTGTATGTTATACACTGAAAAGTAGACTTGCAGAGTCACAGACTGTGCATATCTTTAAATATACTAAATATTCCCAAATGTATACCCCAAAGAATATATAATTTATACTCCCAGATGAATATTATGATTATTTCTCTTCTTCTACATCCTCTCCAGTGTATGGTACTTTACACTTAATTTTTATGAATCTGAGGAGTATAATATATTATCTTAATTTGCATTCATATCATTAATATTGGGATTGAGTGTATGTTTCTTGGCTATTGGTATTTTCTATTCTGTAAAACTCTTGTTAGCACAAATTTTAAAACTATGAAATTTAGGGTAACATTTTACTAAAAATGTTATATTATTGCTGTATGAGATAGTAAATGCAAAACACAAATGTCTACACTTTCTTCAACTTTCTGGATTCATCCTTTTCTTTAAAGTTTAGAAAAAATGACTTTAGTCTCACATTTCTTGTATTGTTAGAGTATCCTCAAGCTCCACAGTATATCTAAATTGCTAAGGATTCCTGAGAAGAATGTGTGTGTGTGTGTGTGTGTGTGTGTGTGTGTGTGTGTGTGTGTGAAATTTATGTATGGGGAAGTGTTTTGTTCTCCTTTTACCCTTCTCTCCAAATTGTTGGTCACAATTTGTGTGGGGGCAACTTTGCCCGCAAAGTCCCCTGGTCTTCCATGGATGAAAGTGAAACTACAAAGACATGATCTGCCTGAGGAGGAGAGGTAGCTAATCTCTCAAAGGAGAAAAGCCAAGAGCCCCTTCCTCAAGGGGCTTTTATTGGGTTTATTCTTGTTTGCACAAGATTACAGGTAAGGATCAAACAATAGATAGCATTCAAAGAACTATGAGGGCTTATTCACAGTCAGGGTCAGATAGCTACAGAGCCATAAAACTTTGATGAACCAACTTCTTGCTTGGACCCTTATCATTTAAATGAGAGCATTCTAAACAAAGCAGGTTTCACAGGATTTTTACACATTCTTTCTTCTGCCTGATTTTGCCTGGATACCCGCCCTTTCCAGCACAGGGCTGCACCGCCTTCCCCTACATAGGTTTTTAGGCTTCAGTGGATTAGAGCTAGGAAGCACTTCTCCCAGGCGGAAATGGGGACTTGGGCTATGTCAGAATAGGGGGGAGGGGCAGGGTGAGGGTCCATCACTACCTCTTTGTTGCAGCCCCCCAAGTCCTTCCATGATGGCCTCCCAAGTGATCATGTCTGGCTCAGGTTGCCCCTCCTGTGAGGGGTTGTACCTGTCTCTGACTAACTGACCAAGCATTGGGGGCAGGGAACAAGCTTTGTCTCCTTAGTGGCTTACATTCAGGACATCACTCACTCAGCCTTAGCCATAGGGGGTAGTTACAACTCCTGAAACCAGGCAGAGCAGTTCCCAACAAATTTGTTTCTACATTTTTGGTATAATTTTTGCCTTTTATAACTGTTTTTTAATACTTTTAAATTTTATTGTTGTTCAAATACATTTCTCTGCCTTTCCTCCCACACCCATTTCACCCACCTGAACCATCCCCACCTCCCACCCTTGATACCACCTTCATGTTTTTGTTCATGTGTCCTTTATAGTTGTTCTTGAAAACCCTTCCCACATTTCTCTTCATTATCCCCTCCCATCTCCCCTCTGGTTACTGTCCATTTATTCTTAATTTCAGTGTCTCTGCTTTCTATAATTGTTAATGCAGTTTCTGTTCTATATAATTCTAATTATTGAAAATAATCTTTTTTCTTTATTGTTTAAAGCAAGTCTATCAAAAGGCTGTTGTATATGACAAAAATGTATGCAGTAATTTGGGGAAATGATAGATGGTTTTGGTTCAGAAGAGAAAATGTTTAATGAAAGTTAGGTATCATTGTTTTAAAACATTTATCAACAGCTTCCTGCCACTGGGAAATATATTATGTCTGCCTTTATTCAGATCTGCTGACATTTTACTAAACCCCCAGAGCCATCTCTTACCTCATTTTTTACTATTCCTCCAATTTTCTTTGAATCTCACTTTCAACTTCCTGGTAACTAATTCTAATTTTCTGTTCTGTAATGCCCAGAAATATATTTCTCCTTCTAAAAACCCTCAGGTCATTGAGGGAGGAAGAATCTGGAGTAGGTTGGCTTCAGTTTCAACTAAAAGGGCCAATCATGAAGGTTTTTTTAAAAATAAAATGTGGTATTTCACCTGAACATATGCAGCCGTAGTCCCTCAACACATTCAAAAAGTGCTGAAAGAAAATAGAGAGGTACAATATTTATTTGTCCAAGAGGCCTAAGAAAGTGTAATAAAGCAATCAAAAGTATTATACACTACAATTATGCCAGAGGAAAAAGTAAATCTGTCTTTATGATACACATTTTAAGTATAAGTTCCTATAAAATATAATGTGTAAAGTTAAAAATGAGTCATGCAAATAATAAATAAATGCAAGTTAATCATTTTATTTAACTCTTGAATTAAAGAGGTATCCAGTTAGATGTTAACAGTGGTGCAAAGAGAAATTTGAGGCATGAAGATTTAAACTGTCAGCCAAACTGTTCCTGAAACAAATTTGCTAATAAATTTAAAACTAGTTAATATCCTAAATGAAAGTAAACTGTAACATTTTGCATTTATCTTTTCCACTCACAGAAATTAATCGCACCTGACTGGATAGAAATTATAAACATTACCATGAATGGAAATAATTTACATTGCTCTCAGACAATAATTATTTTCATTGTTAATTTTCTGCAAATTAAGTTCTACCTCAATAGAGATATAAAATAACTTGATCAGTAGAATAAGACAAAGGTAAGTCCATCCATAAACACATAATCACCAGAGATTCTGCTAAACCAGACATCTGCAAACTCTAGCCCTTTGGCCAAATTTGGTTCATTGTCTGTTTTTCAAAATAAAGTTTTATTGGAACAGAACCATACTCTTTGTTTTCCATAGCTGTGACAGACTTTAGTAGTTGTTATAGAGATTTTATGGCCCAAAACACCTAATATGTTTACTGTCTCACCTTTTACAAAAAAAAATTTTTTGCTGATCCCTGCACTGGACATTGTACAGACTACATTGAAAAGACACCTACTAATCTATTTTGCCCATTTCCAAAATGTGGATGAATGTTCTCTAAAATCCATGCATGCCAAAATGGAGTAAAATTAACAATGCCATAGCATATAATAAAATACAAAAATATATTTTATTTGTATGTAGTAGCATAAAAAAATTGGGAAATAAATATTAGGGATGAAGGAAGGTAGCTGTGGCCATAAAGGAGTAGCACAAAGGAGCCTTGTAGTGATAAAACCATTCTATATATTAATTGTAATTGTGGTTACACATATCAACACATACAATCGACTTTTATAGAACTAAACACACACACACACACACACAACCAAGTGCATGTAAAATTGGTGGTCTTTTTAAAAAATTTTTATTTAGTTATCTTTCAAGTACAGTTTTCTGTCTATTTCTCCCATCCCAGCCCACCCTGCCCCGTGCTTCCCACCTCCCTCCTATTTCCACCCCCCTTAGTTATTGTCCCTGTGTCCTTTATACTTGTTCCTCTAAATCCCACCCCTTTTTTCCCCTTAAATTCCCTCCCCTCTCCCCTCTGGTCACTGTCACCTTGTTCTCTATTTCAGTGTCTTTGTTTTTATAAAATTGGTGGTCTTAATCTGCTGTATATATTATATCTGTCAATTTTCTGGTTTTGATATGGTGCTATATTTATACAAGAAGTTCTTATTGGGAGAAATGTACATGGGAGCATGCATTTGTTTGAAACTTTCTGTAAATCTATACTTCAAAGTAAAAACTATATATATGCCTACAAATGCACATTGTTCATAAACATAATTGTTCGTCAAGAATGTTCATAGCAGCTTCATTAACAATAGCTAAAAACTGGAAACAACCCAAATATCCATCATCGGTAGAATAAAGAAAAGGATTGTGGTATATTCATATAATGGAATACTACTCAGCAAGAAAATAAGATTAACTACTGATATGTGGAAAAACATCAATGAGTCTATTAGATACTATGTTGGGGGAAAAGCTAAACATAAAAGTGAACAAATGATTCATATGTAGTTCTATAACAAGCAAAAATACAGTAAAAATATCCTGTGGTTGCCTCAGGTGATGTCGGGTGCAACTGACTGTGAAGGGGCCTAATGAAACTCTCTGAGGTGATAGAAATATGTTGTATCTTTTCAAGGGGATTGAATTACATAGGTATAAATTTTACATACATGGGTGCACACACACCAAAATAACTATTAGATTGTTGTTAGTAAGTTTGCATTGCTCAGTGGTATATTTTAGACTTGAGCCAGTGAGTAGATATTTTGAGCATAATTGGAAACAGTTTTATGATGGTAGCATTAAAAAAATTGAAAATAAATATTAGGAACAAGAGGGTAGGTGTGGCCATAAGTGGGTAGCATAGAGATACAAATATGCAAAAGAGATATACTAGAATATAGCTCGTGGTTCTGTGGTTGGGTTTGGAGGTAGTACATATATACCTGTTACCTATATAGGCCTGGAAGCAACTATACCAATAGCAATGAACATGAGTAGGTCCCAAATCTTCATTTATAAATACCATTCTCTATTTAAGTGACCAGGATTCTTTGCAGAATGGCTGATTATGGCACAGAGATACAGAATACAAGAAAGTATAAGATGAGTCTGGAATTCTTTCAGAAAGTAAGGAAGTACCAAAAGAATGATAGAGACTTATCAAAATGACACAGGAGCTAGCTGGAATCATTTTCCACTGGCCAAATCTGGAATGATTTGAAAATCAAAACTATTCCTGACTGGTGTGGCTCAGTGGATTGAGTGCCAGCCCGCGAACCAAAGGGTGGCTGGTTTGATTCCCAGTGAGGGCACATGCCTGGGTTGCCAGCCAGGTCCCCAGTAGGGGGTACAGGACAGGCAACCACACATTGATGTTTCTCTCTCTCCCTTCCTGTCTCTCTAAAAACAAATAAATGAAATCTTTTAAAAAACAAAATCAAAACTAATAATAAGGTTACTAGTTTCTAACCCATTGAATAAAATTTAAAAATCTGTGAATCAACACTTCTAAATATCAATAATCACTAAATGAATTAGAAAAGCTCTTTATTACAATAGAATGTCAACTCATTAGAAGTAGCGAGCAAGTGTGAAAATTGTCAATGAGCGCTAAAAATTATTAGGTAAAAGTTTGATGAGGAACAAGATATTTACACTATTTCAATATCTCTCCAACAATCATTCATTAATTTTAAGTGAAAGAATAACAAATCTACAGTGGAGAAAGTTGGCATTTATTACCTTTGCTAAGGGAAGAAAGTTAATATCATCAATGATGGGGCATTTCAACATCTTCTACCTCCTGATCTGATGTACCAAGGATATTTCATCTCTGTAGTATTCTTGCCAAAGTGCATAACTAGAATATATTCATCAGGAGCCATCTGACACACTGAAATTTAGAAACATTCTACAAAATAATTGTTGTGTACTTTTAAAAATATAAAGGTCACTAACAGTAAAGAAATGCTGTGGGACTGTTTCAGGCTAAAGGATAAGTGACAAATAAATATAACATTTGGCCTTGATTGGATCCTGAACTAGGAAAAATAGATACAAATACATAAATGTATAAATTGTCCCTAGACTGGGACAATTGACATAATATAGTATAGTTATGTAAGCAAATGTTTGTGTTTTTAGGAAAAACATAATGAAATATTTAAGGACAGAATGGTATAGTGGCTCTAACAATGGCTCCAACATTCTCTGCTAAAAAAATTATATAAATAAATATGTGTGTGTAAGATTATTAGTTTACCAGACACATTTCTTGTGTTGCTGACACTAGAGGATTTCACTGAGTTTTCCAAATTTTGGTAATAACTTTAGCTAAAAATTATGAAAAATTGCTTTGTATAATGGCAGTGCTTTCACAAGAAAACACATTTATTGTCATGTTTACATTTCAGCAGAGTACTTTTATTTAAATTGTTATTTAAAGTACAATTTTTGTTTTTTACATTGTCACATGCCCCTCATCAACATTAAATAGCATAGAATATTGAAAATGACCTATTCCTATCATAGCATTCACCACTACATATGAGTGACAAGTGCAGTCCTTTCAAATTATATGCAAGTGACTAGTAACACACCTGTACCTGTTCTCTACCAACTGTTTAGTTGTCATGTACATAACAGCATGTCTGACAGCCTGGATAAGCCCAGTGTTAATGAAAAGGAACACCTGGGCAGAGCAGAGTCTCAGGCTCTTGCCCCATCAATTGAAACAGCTGTGATCTACAGCTTGCCAAGAAAAGGTCAAGAAGGGCAAGCAAGCCTTGCACAGAGAAAAACATAAAAAACATGATACAGTTTTTGCCTCTCTCAATAAGCTGGTCTGATTGGAGCTGAGAGAAACACCATAAAAAAGCCCAAGAGATGACTCTGGATATAAGGTTTAAAAAGAAATGCAATGCTCTGAAGAAATGAAATATATTTTTGAGTAGAGGAAGTCCTGCCTCTATGTAGCTATGATATCAGTATAATATTTATACTGTGCCAGGCTTAAAGGTTTTATAGAATTATCATTTTTCTGAAAACTCATCATCTGTGAGCTTACTTTGTGGCTGACAGCTAGTATTTGTAACATAGGAACTCCAAACTGGGAAGCTGCTTAAGTGTTCATGATATTCTGAGAAAAAAACCTGGCGGACTAATAGATTTGGACATGTCATTACAGAGGAGTGCATTAATGGGGGTCAGTCAGTATGAGAGAGACTGTACCCCACCTTATATAAGTAGCCTTGGTGCTACTTACATAAGGTTAAGGAGGGAGCTCTGGTAGTGAGGACAGAGCCATGATAGTGTGTAAAAATGCTACAGGGTTGTGAGAAACATGGGGGCCTTGAGAATCTTGAGAATCCAGATACAGATTGTCTTCCTCACTCCTTATGGCTGCTGGCCAGGCAGCCACCTGTTCTCTGAGGTCATGGAGGGGCCATGTCTTGAGCTACCCCACAGTATTGTAATCAAAATTCTGCATTATGGATATGTGTGTGATGAAATTACATTAGGATATTTGACAGAAAACTGAGTGTGCAACAGGATTTAGATATGGCTGTTAAATCAAAATGAAATGGATGGGATGATATGATTGTGTGCGTGTGCATGTGTGTGTGTGTGTATATATATATATATATATATATATATATATATATATTGAAAGGAAATATAGCTACATGTGAATAATAGTTATTTTTGGCTAGTGAGATTGTTTTTTTTAAGATTTTATTTATTTATCTTTAGAGAGGAAGGGAAGGAGAGAGGGAGAGAAATATCAATGTATGGTTGCCTCTAGTGTGTCCCCTGCTGGGAAATGGCCTGCAACCCAGGCATGTGCCCTAACTGGGAATTGAACCGCGATTCTCTGGTTCACAGGCCTGCGCTCAATCCACTGAGCTACACCAGTCAGGGCTTAAACTGGTGAGATTGTTAATCTCATCTTTCTACTTTTCTGAGTTTCTAAGTTATCTCAGATAAGAATGTATGACAAAATATTACTTTTATAATTTCAAAAGATGACTTAATGAAGAAGGGGACTGAAAGGCAGACATTTCACTACTGCTAAATTAGGGGTAATGCTTTCATGAGTGTAGTGTGTTCTTAGATTATCAGTGATGTCATCACATAGGATGTTAGGCAAGCATCCTAGACCCACTGAATCAGAATCTTCAGTTTTGCAAGATTCCCTGGCAATGTTTGTGCACAAAAAAAAAAAAAATTGGAGAAGCATTGTCCATTCTTAGTATGTTAAATTCATACACTAGATATTGCATTCAGACAGATTCTTCTGAAAGCACAGTTTTCCAATTGGGCCAGCTAACTCAACTTAAACATTACCTTTGCATAGAAATATGTAGGTGAAGGACATTAAAAAGGTTATAGTAGGAAAATTTTATTAAGGAGGGAAAATAAGACAAAATGCAGATTTTTCTATCTCACTAAACTTTGCTTTGGATTGCAGTGGTTCAGGACCTGGAAATAAAGTTTTCTGGTGAACAAAAGTAATCATAAACTTATGTAAATGGTGGGAATTCCACAGAGCCCTACCTTCTGCAGTTTCAAGGGAAAGTGCTGTACCCAAGTTTAGATTGTAATTGTTACAGCTGGTGGCTTTTCTAACACCACAGCCAGTGAAGAATCATTTGTAATTGCTAACATACTTATTATCAAGGAATGAAGCACAGCAAGTCCAGCATCTTTTTTTTCATATGACTTATGCTTCTATTCTTTCTTTTTATGCTCTTCTATAAGCTGTTATCACATGTAATATGTTTCATTTCTATCCAAAATATTTACTCAGTAGATACTTAAAGATTCTAATAAGTACTATGATATATGTTTTTATTTTATTTTACTACATTATATTTTATTTTTATTTACTCCCCACCCAAGAATATGTTTATTGATTTTTGAGAAAGGAAGAGTAAGAGAAACATGAATGTGAGAAACAGAAGGACAACAGCATGATGTGTGGCGTAATACAGTGTTTTTCTAATTTAATGTGTTTGTGAAACAAACATATGGGAATGTTGTTAAAATGCACATTACAAATATTGCCTTAGTAAGGCCAGAGTGAAAAGAACCCAGGCAAAACAATACAAAACAACAAGCAAACATAGCTCAACTAATTGATCTTGAGTAACTTCAGTTCTATGATTACTTCACACTTGGATTTCACCATCTATAAAACAGGGCCAACATTTGTGAAGATTCAAAAACAAAATGTTTGTAAAACACCTAACACATAAGAGAAAGTCAGTAAACCCTAGTCATTGTATTATTACCATTACATGGTCTAGCATACACAATAGACTGAAAGAAAACAGGTGTCAAATGAAATAGCTAACATACATCATGATGTAAAATGTCAAGCTTCCTTAGGTCTGCCTCTTTTCAGCTCCTTTAACTACAAGAATTGTTATCTGGGCCATGACAGAAAAGAAAACTAGGGTATTTATTTATTTATTTATTTATTTATTTATTTATTTATTTAATTGATTGATTATGCTATTACAGTTGTCCCACTTTTTCTCCCCTTTATCCCCCTTTGCCCTGCACCCCCTACCCTCCAGCATTCCCTCTACCTTAGTTCATGTCCATGGGTCATACTTAGAAGTTCTTTGGCTTCTCCATTTCTTATACCATTTTTCACCTCCCCTGTCCATTTTGTACCTACCAACTATGCTTCTTATTCCCTGCAGCTTTTCCCCCCATTCTCCCTCTCCCTCACCCCACTGATAACCCTTCATGTTATCTTTATTTCTGTGATTCTGTTCCGGTCCTAGTTGTTTGCTTAGTTTTTGATTTTTAGATTTTGTTGTTGATAGTTTTGACTCTCTTGTCATTTTACTGTTCATAGTTTTTTTTATTTTCTTCTTTTTCTTAGATAAGTCCCTTTAACATTTCATATAATAAGGGTTTGATGATGATGAACTCCTTTAACTTGACCTTATATGGGAAGCACTTTATCTGCCCTCCCATTCTAAATGATAGCTTTGCTGGATAGAGTAATCTCGGATGCATGTCCTTGCCTTTCATGACTCTGAACACTTCTTCCCACCCCCTTCTTGCCTGCAAGGTTTCTTTTGAGAAATCAGCTGATAGTCTAATGGGCACTCTTTTGTAGGTAACTGTCTCCTTTTCTCTTGCTGCTTTTAAGATTCTCTCCTTATCTTTAATCTTGGGTAATTTAATTATGATGTGTTTTCTCTTGGATCTGACTTTTTTGGGAGTCTCTGAGCATCCTGGACTTGCATGTCCAGTTCCTTCACCAGATTGGGGGAGTTCTCCTTCATTATTTGTTCATATAAGTTTTCAGTTTCTTGCTCTTCCTCTTCTCCTCCCGGCACTCCTGTGATTTGGAAAGTTGTCCTAGGGGTTTCTAAGCCTCTCCTCACTTTTTTGAATTCTTGTTTCTTCGTTCTGTTCTGTTTGTATGTTTATTTCTTCCTTGTGTTTCAAATTGTTGATTTGAGTCCCAGTTTCCTTACCTTCACTGTTGTTTCCCTGTATATTTTCCTTTATTTCACTTTGTATAGCCTTCATTTCTCTCTTCATTTTATGACCAAACTCAAACATTTCTGTGAGCATCCTGATTATTAGTATTTTGAACTCTGCATCTGATGTGTTGTCTATCTCTTCATAGCTTAGTTCTAAATTTCCTAGAGTTTTGATCTGTTCTTTTATCTGGGCCATATTTTTTGTCTCTGAGCACCTGTTACATAATAAGAGGGGAGTCTTAGTTATTTGTCAGGGTAGGACAATCCAAGTCGCCGCACTGTCACACTGTATGTGGGGGAGGGTTCAGAGAGGGAACGACACTGCTTGATAGCTTACTTAGCTCTTGCCACACTTTCCATCACTCCCCTTCCCACAAGCAGATTTCACTCTTTCAGTTGCTGATTCTCAGGTGGGTGTGATCTAGAATCCCGTGGGCCTCTCCAATGGACTCTCCTGCGAACTTGGGAGTTCAGCTGCCATAATCCCCACAGGTTTTTTTCAGTCAGAGGTTTTGAGGCTTTATTCTCTGGTGCTGGAACCCTCGGATGTGTGGTTTGTCTCACTCCCAAGCTGCTCCTCCTGGTTTATCCTTGTGCAACTGTGGGAAATCCCTTCTGCCAGCCACAGCCTCACCCACCCCAGTCCAGTGCTACTTTGTTGCAGGTACTTTCTGCCCCTCCTACCAGTCTGGATGAATATTTCTTCATTAACTCCTTTGTTGCCCCACTTCCATGCAGTGTAATTTTCTGGCAGTTCTGGTTATTTTTGTTTTTAAATTGGTTTTTATCCCTCTTTTGGTTGTGCGGGGAAGTGAAGCATTTCTAACTAAACCTCCATTTTGGCTGGAACCTGCCCCAGGGCAGTAATATCATTTCAACATTCCCATCTTTTGTCTAGAGCCACTTGTCTGGATTGCATCACTATCAGTTTTTGATATCATGTTTGTTCTTCTCTTAGTCTTCTTCACCTTCTTATTTTCATGGTTATAATCTCACACCTTTTTTTTTAGTACATATTGAATTTTTTCGTCCAATTAAGTTACTTTAAACTGCCTTGCAGTTCCGACAACACTTCAGTTCTAATCCAGGCTAATTTTGTGAAGATGCTTGGGTCTACTCCAGTTCTTAGAGAAAGGACCCGATTGTTTTAGATCTGCCAATAAAACATATTGGACTAAATTTTTACTGATTTATTATCAAATAGTACAGTCTCTGCTTGCACATAATAGATTCTCTTACAAAATCCCTTGACATACACAAAATTATTCCCTCATGCACCCTCTGACTTTTTAAACTAGAATGATACAGTCAGCAGACAGGAAGGCTTACAGAGGGAAATTCAGCCTTGCCTATTGGTGGTTTGTTTTCCAAGAGTTCCATTTCCTTGGGTATATTTAATTCAATAGAGGGTTAGTTCACAGGTATCCTTCTCATATCAAGGTATACTAAGTTGAAATTCTACTTATTTCTCAGTCAAGTTTAAATGTCTGATTTCTTCACTCATGTTCTGACATCTCACCCTCTGTGGGTAGTTCTGAAATCTCACCAGCTGAGTAAACTTGGGTCCAGAATGACTAGTTAGACTTATTTTTCTGAGCTCTTTTTGAATATTTTCCTGCTGTGTTAAAACTTTTCTTACCCTCAACCTGTTTTTTAGCAAACTCTAAATTTTTTTTCATTTTCCAGAGTCACACATATAATACACTCAGTTTCATTTTATTTCTTTTTTTAAGAATTTATTTATTTATCCTTAGAGAGAGGGGAAGGGAAGGAGAAAGAGAGGGAGAGAAATATCAATGTGTGGCTGCTTCTCAAAAGTCCCTCACTGGGAACCTGGCCTGCAACCCAGGCATGTGCCCCAACTGGGAATTGAACCACGACCCTTTGGTTCACAGCCCATGCTCAATCCGCTGAGCTACACCAGGGTCTCATTTTATTTATCATTGATTTTACTGGTACAAAGTCATCATTCAATGTGTAATTATTTTTGTGTAACCATTTAAAATGTATCAAGGCTTGATAATCATTATTGTCAATATCACTAACATTATCAATACTAATTTAATTGCTATTGTCTTGTTAACCATGAACACTATCGTTAATATGTTATTGATAAAAACATGATTAATCATGGTATGAAATATTAAGCGTGTAGATTTTATTCATGTTATTTTCTTCTAAAATTTGTCTCAAGCATTAACAGTTTTATTCCAGTGTAGATCTTATGTTCTATTTTGATTAAATAATGAACACCTACTATGTTTAAGATCCAGATCTAGATGCCCAGGATATATAGTGATATGAGAATTGAGGCCTTTGAATAACTTGGCATCTAGTTGGGAAGACAAAGCACATTACAGATCAGAGAATCTCTGGGTGAGAAAAGGTCCCTATCTTGGTCTGCTCCAGTGACTTTAACAAAATACCACTGACTGGGTGGCTTCAACAGACATCTTATTTTTTCTCATGGTTCTGGAGGCTAGGAAGTCCAAGATCAAGGTACCAGATGATTTGGTGTGTGGTGAGAACCCTCTTGCTGGCTCATAGATAGCCTTCTTCTCAGTGGGTATTCCCATGATGTTCCCTTGGTAGGTGCTCCTGGAGAGAGCAATCTGTCTTCTTCTTCTTATCTTATTCTTCCTATAAGGGCCCTAATACCATCATTAAGTTCCCTCCCTCATGACTTAATCTAATCCAGATTATTTACCAAAGGCCCCATCTCCTGATACCATCACAATTAGGGTTTAGGATTTTAACATACAATTATCAGGGGACACAAAGATTAAGCCCATAACAATCCCTAAAGTTCATTTTGTTTATCTGATCCTGAAGTCCTTTTTATAACCCCATAAATAGTCATACTATCTCATTAAATATTTCTCATAGCAGGAACTTCATTATCTTCTTGTATTAAATCAATTCTGATTATTAGAAAGTTATTTTTAGAATTGAGTTGAAAGTAATCTCCCAATAGTTTTTAACCACTGGCGCTGATTCTATCTTTTGGAGCATTACTAGAACCATTTTATTTGCTCCCCATATGGGAGTACTCATTCAAAGTAGTGAAAGAAAATTAGCATATCACTTCTTGCTCATCCCCAAAACTTGTCACCTCCAAGATTAATATGCCTAGTATTCTGGGAAATTTATTCTGTATAAGGTCATGGTTCTAATCCTTTTAATTTCCCAAATGCTGGCCTTTCTACATGCATAAAATGTTAAATGATAATACAATATTGTACACATTAAGTGCCTAACAAGTAACACAGACAATGAGAGTTACAGGAATTCAGAGAAGGAAATACTAACCAAGATCCAAGTGATTGGGCAGAGTTTAGTGTATGGAGTCACACTTGCACTGAGTCTTAGATACCTGAAGATGATAAAGGATTATGTGAAAAAAAGGTCCTAAAATTACATTGTATGTGACTACTTCCAGAACCACCTTTATAACAGTTTAGCTAAATCGTATGCCAAGTGTATGCATTAAAGTACAGACATACCTCATTTCATTGCACTTCACTTTATTGAGCTTCGCAGATGTTGGTTTTTTTTTTTAATGAATTGAAGCAAGACCTCTATCAGAAAAAGATCACAACTCAGTTTACTGAGATATGCTCTTTAGTGCAATGGTCTTTGTGGGGGCGACTTTCTTTCCAAGTCCCCCCGTGTGCCATGGATGAAAGTAAACATAACTGAGACATGATGTGATCTGCTTGGGGAGGAGAGGTGGCTATTTTCCCAGAGGAAAAAGGCCTTGAGCAGTGGCCAGTTTCAGAGGGGAAAAAGATGTTGAGCCCCTTCCTTCAAGGACTTTTATTGGGTTGTAATACACAGGAATACAGGGCGGCAAGGATTAAACAGTAGATAACATTCCATAGAAAGCTGAAGGCTTAGTGTGAGTCAGTGTCTGTCAGGAAAGGGGGTGGCAGAACTTTGGGGAGACATACTCATTTCCTCTCAGACCCTTATCATATGAATGAAAACACTCGGCAGAGCAGATTTCACAGGTTTATCAGGAAGTCTTTGTGGTGCCAGATTTTTTCCCCAGGACATGCTCTAGCAAGGCAAGGAGCTGCACCCCTCCCCAACAGGTATTCAGTCTTAAGGGGGTTAGAGCTAGGAAGTGCTTCTCCCAGAGTACATGGGGACTTGGGCTATCTCAAAGTCGGCAGAGGCAAGAGTCCATTGCTCTTTGTTGCAGCCCCCTGAGTCCTTCCATAAAGGCCTCCCAAGTGATCGAGTCTGGCTTAGGTTGCCCCATTCTGTGAGGAGTCTTACCCATCATTGACTTCTGACCAAGCTTTGGGGGCAGGGAGAGGAAACTGAGGCAGCATTTACTACCAGAGACAAGCTTTGTATCTTGCAGCTTGCATTCCAAAGGTCCTTAACCACAGGGGATAGAGTTACAATTCCTAGAACCAGGCAGAGTGGTCCACAACAGGTCTTGAACCAAACCCACAATGTCTTTGAGGTATCTTGTACTCCATTGAAATTCATTAAAAAATATGTGTACTATAGTTTTATTAATTTTTTTCTATATTATTCCTAACAAATAATGGCTAATTTTTTGCACTTTTATGTAAAGCAAGTGACACATGTATTTGTTTTTCAGTGATTACAGTTTTATGAACACCCCATGAGTTTTATACGTATTACTTGGAGTGGGATGATCTCATCATGATGTGATTTGCTAGTAAGAGGCTAGTAAATAGATTCTCCTGCCATGAATTAGAAGCAAGAGGGTCTCGTGATGAAAACACCAAATTATATAAGTTTTGGTTTCAATGGAGTCCAATCAATTGAACACCCAAACAATTCAGCATTTTTTATCAAATGTTCATGGACTCTTACAGGCTGGGAGTGAAAAGGACTAAGGAAATAAATGAGAACATGGGACAGGATGAGTAAGGACACATTCATATACTTATGAAATAAGCTGTGGGTAGGATGCATGTACTGTGCTAGCATATGTGGTATCCAGAAGATAAACTATGTTGTATGTAATGATGTGGTATACTATGCTTATGATATAGTTGTGTAACTTGTGTGGTGGAGGTGTGTATGTGGCAGCGCTCAGGTTAGTTTTATCTACTTAACTAAGAGAATAGTTGCCTGTATTGGGGTGGGTGAACTATTGCAATGAAAACCTAAAAGCAGTTTCTTTTCTTTAATATATTTTATTGATTATGCCACTACAGTTGTTCTATTTCCCCCTTCATTCCCCTCCACCCTGCACACCCCCTCCCCCACCATTCCCCCCTTTAGTTTATGACCACGTGTCTCAAGTTCTTTAGATTCTATATTTCCCATACTATTCTTGCCCTCCCCCTGTCTATTTTCTACCTACCATCTATGCTACTTATTTTCTGTACCTTCTCCCCCCTTCTCCTTCTCCCACTCCCCTGTTGCTAACCCTCCTTGAGATCTTCCTTTCTATATTTCCACTCCTGATCTAGCTGTCCTCTTAGTTTGCTTTTGTTTTAGGTGTGGTTGTTAATAACTGCGAGTTTGCTATCCTATCACTGTTCATCTTTTTTATCTTCTTTTTCTTAGATAAGTCCCTTTAACATTTCATATAATAAGGGCTTGGTGATGATGAACTCCTTGAATTTGATCTTATCTGAGAAGCATTTTATCTGCCCTTCCATTCTAAATGAAAGCTTTGCTGGATAGATCAATCTTGGATGTAGGTCTTTGGATTTCATGACTTGGAATACTCCTTTCCAGCCCCTTCTTGCCTGTAAGGTCTCTTTTGAGAAATCCACTGACAGTCTGATGGTAACTCCTTTGTAGGTGACTGTCCTCTTATCTCTTGCTGCTTCTAGGATTCTCTCCTTCATTTTAGTCTTGGCTAATGTAATGATGATGTACCTTGGTGTGTTCCTTCTTGGGTCCAAGTTCTTTAGGACCCTCTGAGCTTCCTGGATTTCCTGGAAGTCTATTTCCTTTGCCAGAATGGGGAAGTTCTCCTTTATTATTTGTTCAAATAAGTTTTCCACTTGCTCTTTCTCTTCCCCTTCTGGTACCCCTATAATTCGGATGTTGAAGTGTTTAAAGATGTCCTGGAGGTTCCTAAGCCTCTTCTCATTTTTTTTAATTCTTGTTTCTTGATACTTTTCTGCTTGGTAATTTTTTTTCTTCCTTCTGGTACACTCCCTTGATTTGAGTCCCAGTTTTTTTTTCCCATCACTATTGGTTTCCTGTGCATTTCCATTCATTTCAATTAGTTTAGCCTTCATTTGTTCCTCTAATTTGTGACTAAAATCAACCAGTTCTGTGAGCATCCTGATCACCAGTGTTTTGAACTTTGCATCTGATAAGTTGGTTATTTCTTGGTTGCTTAGAGTTATCGGCTCTGGGGCTTTGAGAGCTTCTTGAGCCATGTTTTGGTCTGTTCACGCCTATTACCTATGAGGAGTGGAGCCCTAGGTATTCACCAGGGCCGAGCAACTCAGTCACCGGGTTATGATGTTGTATATGGGGGCGGGGTCAAAGAGGAGCAATAGCGGTCCCCTCTGCTGCTTCCAGCCACTGGGGCCTGAGAGGTCCATCTCACTGTTCACTCCTTTGCTGGTTTATCTGCACATGAATGTGTGACTGTGGTCAGCCTGCCACCCTCACCAGGTCCACCCATTGCTACCCATGCCTCTGATCCGCCAACTGCCACCTGCGCCTGGGTTGGTCCAGGGGATCTTTCCTGCCTGACCCTGCTCCACTGCTGGCTCTGCCCCTCTTACCTATCTGGCTGAATGGTTCGTTGTTATTGGACTTCCATATAGTTCAATTTTCTGTATTTTGGCTGCGTTTTTGTTGTCTTTAAACTTGGTTGTGCGAGGAGGCACAATGTTTCCACCTATGCCTCCATCTTGGTGGAAGTCCTCCATGGCAGTTTCTTAAAAGGGCCAAGTTCTAGGTATCGATATTGTGTGAAGATTCTCATAATAAATCTCTTCCTATAGTTTGAAAACATTTATTAATGTATTCATTATTCACCAGATAATAACTGAACGCTTTTTGTATTTTAGTACCACAACATGCCCTGGTGAGCAAAAACAAACAGTCACTTTTTTCAGGGTCCTCATAGTCTGTAGAGACAGACATTAATGTAATAATCATATGTATACCTATCTGTTAACCTAACTGTTCCAAGGGAAAAAGAACAGGGTGTTATGAGAGAATAACAGGGTGTGTGTCCTTTTGTGTGTTTGGTGCATTTTTTGTTATACCTGGAGACAAGCCAGGTGCTGCTATAGGCCTTGGTGACATGACCCCTCAAGAAGCTGTTTTTCCTTTTGGGCCCTTACAATATGGAAGTCTTACTTAATTTATGATGCTTAGTGAATGTCAGTGTAGTATATTACACATCTCTCTCCCCAGTTAGGATGTGAGCTCTTGGAGAGCAGAAACTCATTTAACTCAGGCCTGTACCTCTAGCCCAGTGCATGGAACACAGTGTGGGTTCAATAAGTATTATCTGGATGACTAAATACATTCTACTGCAACATAGTACAGGTTAAAATTATATCTTGGGCCAGCATTTTACAACAGTAGTTCAGAACTGCAAGATCTCTTTGCATCAACTATGTTGTCATTTTCCTACATATCAGATGGTTTTATTTATTTATTTTAATCCTCACCAAGGACATGGATATTGATTCTAGAGAGACAGGGACAAAGGGAGGGAGAGAAATATTGATTGTTGCCTCTTGATGTGCCCTGGGGAATGATTCTGATTCCCAACTGGGAATCCAACCTGTGACCCATCAGTTTATGGGAGAATGCTCCAACCATCTGAGCCACACTTGTCAGTGCCAGATAGTACTATTTTATTATAGAATTAAACTCTGTAAGTTCCGTTATTTTAAAGTGTAAGCTCAATTTCAAAGTATACATTTGAAGCTCAATTTGACATCTATAAATCAAAGATTTAAAAAATCAAAGATTTAGAAGTTATAATAAAATATGTTTTAAGCAAAATTTGCATCAGAGACTAAAGTCCAATTAATTATTAGTTTTGGAGTGAATCTTTAAAATGCCAAATAAATCCCGAATGTCTTCTCTGAATGTATTGGGCACATTGTGATGTTGGTGAATGTAAACTTGATTGTGACTGTGGTGATGGGTTTAAAATTTTTTTCATCTGTATTATCTTTTAGTGGGGGATATGTAAGTTGCTTTTAAGAATCAGCCAGTGTACTGCTTCATCAGCCTTTTTGCTTCTGAGTTTTACCACTAAACCTTTAGCTAAAATCCTTTCTGGAGGCTTAAATATGTCTGTATACATCCACTATATTTAATTTATACCACAGAATGATAGGGATATCACAGAAGCAAGATTGTGAAAAGAATTTAGAAAGGTAAAATTTTCCTGTTTGGGCTGCCATAATAAATATGGATAACACTGTAGATGATTATAGTACACAATAAGTGTACTAAAAGATAACTCTGAGTCAAAGAATGACATAGCCTTCCAGACTCTCTTGACCCTAGGGGTGGAGTCCTCACTTCATTATCCAGCTTAAATTTCATCAAAGAAAGGATCAGCTCTCACAGAAATGAAATTCTCTTCAGTGAGCTGTTAATTGTTTACATGCACACTGAAGCCTGATGATATTTATTCTAATTTTACTAATGTATTCCTGGCCCTGTTGCTTCAATGGCCTCGGGCAAACTCTATCATAAAAATGCAGGTGTGCTTAGCAGGTATAATAAAAGTGCAGATGTGCATAGCAGGTTTGTCAGTTGATATGCTTATATCAGCTTAAAAGAACGTCACATTTCTATAAATTAAAAAACGAATCACTAGGACACTGAATCTTTGATTACCCTCTCTTCATCATTTTCTCTGCAGGCCCAGACTGACTAGGCTATTTTACCGGAGGTGGGAGATGACTCATTACCCCACATTACTTTGTCTAACAGATGGCATTATTTTGTCTTATGCACAAAGAGACTGACAAGTGACATTGTTGCAATGATTTTATTGTACTAGACTATGGAGAACACTGGCTATGAAGAATATATAATCTGGGACAGAAGTTTGAATTTGGGACTTGGGGCTTTGGTAGGACAGACAGGGAGATTTTTTTAAGGGCATATGACAGTTGAAAAGAGAGAAGTGCTATATAAGCAATGTATTATTTTCTATACATCAAAAAATACTGAAGACCCATACAGGGCTCTTAGACTAATGTAGTCATTTGGCACTAAAAAGTAGTTTTTTAACTGCTAAAACTGTTGACCCAAGGCTTTTCAATTTCTGCCCATAGTTACAGACTTCTCGGTAATTTTCATTAACCAAGAAACCCAGGGATGCTGTATGGCTGAACTAATAATTGGCCTTTTGCCAATGTTGAAATATTAAGGCAGAAATTTCCCCCATTAAGTCAAATGTGAGAAATAGGAATCTTTTAAAACGTGTGTATAGTGCATATGTGCATGTGTAATGGATGTGTGTATTTGTATGCATACTTTCCTTTAGTGGTGGACACTGAATGTGAGAGTAGGAATATGTGAAAACTCTGGAATAACTGGAAATAAAAGTTTTATCTTGTGTAGGATAAATTAAGGATAATTTTGTTGTTTCTTCTGGCATATTTAGGGGGAAGAATTGTCAACTGGGTAGAATCCTCTATTTCTTCTCTCAGAAAGGTAGATGTTTTGTTATAGGTAATTGCTATTGTGAGAATAAAATTATCAAAGCTTGTTGTTATTTTTAAAAGGGGGGGGGTTCCTTGCATTCAGCAAAGTATGCAGATACCAGTGTAATTTGCTATCGTAGCCAAACAACAAAGTGCTTCTTCTTGAGGAGCTCAATATTACCTGTTAAAATTCAAAATTTCTAGATCAAGACCAGAGATGTTTTCTTGGTAGTGTATCAGGTATTAATTTTACTCTATCCCAAATTCTGGATACCAAAAAAATATATCATTATTTTCTAAAATAAATCTGACCCAAAGTCCCTTTTATGGGAAATCCTTGGGAAGGATTGGATGTCATTTATTATTGGGTCTTCCTTCCCACTTTTCCAGCATTATGGAAACGCAGTGGGTGTTCTTTGTAATCTCAAATTTGAGAAGTCTCTTAATGATTTGGTTCACAAAGGTCCCTACTGATAGGTTTATTAGTCAAGACTTCATTTTCCACTGCAGGGAGGAAGGTAGTGCCACTTCTTCTCTGACCTGCTTGAACACAGGTTTTGGAGCTAAGGTGGAAGGTATAGCACAGTTCTCTAGATGGTACCCACCTGAAATTCCATCATTTCCCCACCAGTTCCCAGGGCTTAAAAACATGCTCCAGTTTTTTGAGGCTGGGGATCAAGAGAAGCACAGGGACTTTTCTGGTCTTGTGGACCTTCTCATAGACCCAAGATGAGCTCTTTAACCTGCCTATCTCTCCAAGCACCTCTCTCCATCCTGTCTTTGGCATGGTTTTGCATAATCCCTTCCCAGTGGACCTTTAAAGATACATGTTTGTAACTCTCTCCAGTGAGAAAATGGGACAAGAAATACTGAAATCAGTCTCTTTTATTAAAATTACCTGATAACAGTACTTTCTTGTACTAAAGAACAATGCTCCCATCACCACGAAGTGAATGTATGGTCCTTGTAGTTGTTGCCTATTATTATTAAAAAGCCATGAGGACATAAAAGCTGTCTTAGACTAAAAGTTATTCTGGCCTAATCTTCCCAAAGTATAGCTCCATTGCATCACTCTCCTCCTTTAAAAAATTGGTAGTTTGTCATTGACTATCAAATAAAACATTCCCTTTTTTAAGTATATTTTATAGATTATACTATAACAATTGTCCCCCTTTTTCCCCTTTATTCCCCTCAACCCTGTACCTTCCCTCCACCAGCATCCCCCTCCCCCTTAGTTCCTGTCCATGGGTCATACATAGAAGTTCTTTGGCTCTTCCATTTCCTATATTATTCTTAACCTCTTCGTATCTATTTTGCACCTACCGTTTATGCTTTTTATTCCCTGTACCTTTTTCCCCATTCTCCCTTCAAGCCCTCCCTGCTGATAACCCTCCATGTGACTTCCATTTCTGTGATTCTGTTCCTGTTCTTCTTGTTTCCTTAGTTCGTTTTTGTTTTTAGGTTCAGTTGTTGATAGTTGTGAGTTTGTTGTCATTTTACTGTTCATAGTTGTGATTTTCTTCTTTTTTAAAGATAAGTCCATTTAATATTTCATATAATAAGGGCTTGGTGATGGTGAACTGCTTTAACTTGACCTTGTATGGGGAGTACTTTAACTGCCATTCCATTAATTACATTACCCAAGATTAAAGATAAGGAGAGAATCTTAAAAGCAGCAAGAGGAAAGGAGACAGTTACCTACAAAGAAGTGCCCATAAGACTATCAGCTGATTTCTCAAAAGAAACCTTACAGGTAAGAGGGGGCTGGAAAGAAGTATTCCAAGTCATGAAAGGCAAGGACCTACATCCAAGATTACTCTATCCAGCAAAGCTATCAAATAAAACTTTTCTGACCTCTACAACTTAGTCTCAATTTACCTTTTCAGTTTTTTCTCCTGTCAGAACTTCATAGCCAGGTAAAACTGGATTCAGTTATCTGCACATTGTTATCTGAATGGTATCACCTGTATGCCTTAGCTCATGAAGTTTTTTTAAGTTAAATTTTTAAAGTTTATTTTTCAATTACAATTGACATACAGTATTATATAGTAGTTTCAGGTGTACAACATAGCAATTAAACATTTTATACACTTTATGAAGTGGTTCATGTTGTTCTGATTGAAATGCCCTGTCTGTATCTGCCTGTGGAGATCCTACTTATTACTCAAAGTTCAATCCAGATGCTATTTCCTTCCGGCATTCTTCCTACTTTCTTTCATCTGACTTTCTCTCCTTTGAACCTCAGAACATTTCATTTATCCTTCCCTATATATAATTCTCAGTTCTGAGTTAGACTATAGTAATGTGTATTTTTGCTCTAGCTTTTAAACTACTCTGCATATTTCCTGAAAGCAGACATTATGACCAAGGGCTGAAAAATCTCCTAGAATAGTGCCTAAAAGGCCAGACATTCAGTAATTAATTTTGAAATGAGTAGATCATATCCAAGCTATCTTTAGATCAGACATTTTTCCTCTTTCTTCACACATGACTCCAGATGTTTGAGGCTATATCTGTTTTTATACACATGAATTTCTCTCTCCAACAATTCTTACACCTTGGCTACCCCACAGCATAAACACATATCTAGCTATTTTTTCCTGGTTGTTTTAGTTTCAGTTTTTCTTGTACTTTCTTTTCTAATTTATTACTGACAGCCCCATTCTTTGTCCCATTTGCTATGTGGCTCTTGGAAATAAATTAAACTGTAATGGAATAGAAGAGATAACTCTATATTCCACATCTGCCTATCTTTTTAAAAAGCTGATAAAACTCTAGACACCACAAGAATAATAAATTCTAAAAGAAACAAAAAATAACATTGTAAGTTTTTTATTTTAAAAAATGGGATGGGGAGTTCTCTTTGCACACTTATAAAACTTTCAATGTTGTACCATTAGCCACTCTACAAAGTTTGCTTTATAAAAAACTAAAAATCACATGTCACAATCCTAACCTACTGAAAATGAAGAGAAGAAAAGAGAGAGGACTGAATATAATCATTATGCAAAAAGTCACTTTCTAGAACAGGATAATGAACACTTATGATCATCTAAAGATGGAACCCTTGGTGAGAATAAGACCATGCTAAATGCATGCTTAATAAATAATAGGTGCAGATATTAACTTAATATCATTTTAAAATATACCTCTGTGATGTCAAATGGGAGTCTAAATATGAAATATCATTAACATGTAACACAGACAGTGAAAGGCTTGTTTGGAACTACATTTACATTACATTTCTACATTAGAAACACAGAAAGCCAAAATGTCAGGAAAGAATACCTTGTTTACCTCCCTGGATAATTTACTCATTTAAATTAATTTTGTATTTCATACAGTTTTCAATATGTGTGTGGAAATATATTTAGGATTAGAATATATTTTAAGTTATCAGATACAATAAAAGAAACCAGTTAAATTTTATTGGTCTCAATCTAATTCAAAGAGAGATTTTTATTTTTGGTCTAATTTCTTCCAAGTTGAAGTAATGAAAGGTACAATATATACTATTTTTATAAATGATCATGCCTCTGTTAACCTTATAAGAGACTTGGATATTAGAATGTGGACATTCTCACTGAGGAGATTAAGGATGACTTTAATTTAACACTGTAGTAAATTTAATAAAAATTTGAATATTATTCTGACCTTGATAGAATAATAGGATCAGAACACAATAAAAGACATCAAAATTTTAGACTTCCAGCCACAATGGAGGCATAGGTAGACACACTTTGCCTACCCACACAACCAAAAGAAGGACAACAACAAATTTAAAAGTAAGAAACAACCAGAACTGACATAAAAACAATCTGTATGGGAGTCTGACAACCAAGGAGTTAAAGAGGAAACATTTGTCCAGATGGGTAGAGGGGCAGAGACCAGCAGCTAGGTGGAGAGGACTCACAGCAGTGAGGCAGCTAGCCGAGTGGGTGTAGATAAACTGGAAGGAACAACTGGGGAGGGAGACAGACTGCACAACCCAGGGTTCCAGGGAAGGGAAATAAAGCCCAAAAACCTCTGACTGGAAAATCCTGTGAGGGTTGAGGTGGCTGGAGAAACTCCCAGCCTCACAGGAGAGTTCATGAGAGATCCACAGGGTCCTAGAATATACACAAACCACCCACCTGGGAATCAGCACCAGAAGGGCCTAATTTGCTTCTGGGTAGTGGTGGAAGTGACTGAAGACCAAGAGAGAGCTGACCGAGGAACATTGTTCTCTCTCGGGCCCCTCCCCCACATACAGCATCGCAATGCAGTGATGTGGGTTGCCTGGCCCTGGTGAATACCTAAGGCTCCCCCTTACTATGTAACAGGTGGACAGAGACCAAAAAAGTGGCCTGAATGAAAGAACAGACAAAGCTCCAGAAAAAATATAGCTCCAGAGTTGGTAACAGAGTTGGGAGGGAGCAGTATGAGGCAGAAGTAAGTTCTAATAATTATGGAAACTACTATTCTTCTGTAAAAAGGCGACAGTTTGAAAATGTATCATCATCCAAATATTTAAATCTTTTGATGAGTTATGGATATTCTAAGGAATATTTCATTAAGGCCTCTAAGTTATCTTCCATGATAATCTTAAAACAAACACTGAACATTTCTTTTGCTTTGTTTCTTGGGTAAGGACAAAAATGAACTCCAACATAGAAAACACAATTTTAAAAAGATATTTTAAAGTATCTTTGCTTCTTAAATATTACCAGTTTGTCACTCAGCATAACCCAAGACATAACATTAATTTGTTCAGAGAGTAAAAGATAGGTTAATTTACTGTGTAGAATTTACCAGTGGCATAACTAAGGTGCAGTGAGGCAGGAGTGCTCACTAATTTGGACATATTCCTGACTGTCATTCTATTTTGCAGCTCCCACTGAAATTAATAGGAATCTTGGAACAACTTGATTTTTTCATGTAGCTCCCAGACCTTAAAAGTATCAAAGATCTCAAACAGTATGTAAATACTGTATTTTCATAGAAAGTGAAAGAATTTGTGCATTCTAAAATAATGCTATGCATAATTTGCATAATGAAGAACCATGATTTTCATCAGACTAAAGACCACAACCTAAACAAAGAGAAATTACAGTCTCATCTCTCCCTTGGCCTTAGAGAAGTTGTCCATTGGCAAAGCTAAGTAAAGGATTGGACAGTTAAAAAAATAAATACTTGTTGAAGTGAAATAAAAAACCTACCTTTGTTATTTAAATAATTATTAGGTGTTTTATTTTATTTTTTAAGCCTCACCTGAGGATATGTTTATTGATTTTAGAAAGAGAAGACGGATGGTTAGAGGGGGTTGGGGAGAGAGAGAGATTCCCAGATGGGAATCAAACCCACAACATTTTGGTATACAAGTTGATGCTCCAACCAACTGAGCCACCTGGCTAAGCTAATTATCAAGTCTTTTAGAGTTAAAATAATACTCTGGTGGTATTAAAGAATTATAAAATAAACATAAGAAACTTGACCATGGGTTTGTTGAACTTACTATGTGTGTTTGTGCATGTTCATATGCATATATATTCTTTAAGTTCAAATACTAGTTATGCTATATTTAAGAAAGACAAGCTTTGTCAAAAAAAAGTATACAGAGAACTTATTGGGTCCTTTAAAAATACAGGTGGCAAAACCTTTGCAAGGCATTATCAAATTAAATTGTTTCTATATAATACATTGCCCATAAAATTCTAGCTAGATGACTAATAGGAAAAGAAATTTTGCTCTGCTTTAAGAATTAGTTAAATGTTCACCTCTTCCTGGTCAATTGAAGAGTTGTGTGTGTGTGTGTGTGTGTGTGTGTGTGTGTGTATTTTAATTTCCTAAGATAGAAACACTGTATAGCTTTTCTTACATTTCTGTCTTGAGAAAAGATGGTGTATTTTCCTAGGGCTGCCATAACAATGTATCCAAAACTCATAACAGAAATGTATTATCTCAGAGTTGTAGAAGTTAGAAGTCTAAAATTAAGATGTCAGCAGGGTTAGTTCCTTCTAAGGCCCTTCAGGAGAATCTGTTCCATGCCTTTCTCATAACTTGTGGTAGTTTTCTTTTTTTTTTAAATTTTATTTAGTTTTTTTTCAAGTACAGTTTTTTGTCCTTAAATACCCTTCCCTCTCCCCTCTTGTCACTGTCCCCTTGTTCTCTATTTCAGTGTCTTTGTTTTTATTCTGCTTGCTTGTTTGTTTTCTTGTTTAGCTTCCTGTTAAAGGTGAGATCATCTGGTGGTTTTCTATCATCCCTCTAATCTCTGCCTTTATCTTCACACAGCATGCTTCCTGTGTTTCTCTCTGTCTCTACATCATTGCCCCTCCATGCACCTCTGCCTCTTCTGCACATTTTTCAATAAGGACATGGTCATATTGATTTACGACCCATGCTGACAACCTCATCTGAACTTTATCAGTGGCAAGGACCTTATTTGCAAATAAAGTCACATTCACAGATATTGGGGATTTATGACTTCAAATCTTTGGTGGAAGGGGGGCAACACAATTTATCCCATAATAACTGGAAAGTTGAAATCTGAAATAAGAGCAAAAACAAAAATCAAAGAAAAAGACAAACAGTTTTGTGACAGATTTATATTAGTTGGGCTGAAATAACCAGAATGTGTCATGTGAGTTCCAAACTATTTTGATAACTAATATACCACAAACCAAGCAGTTTAGATAACATAGGCAGGAGCAGGTAGCTATTGAAGGTTTAGCAAATGATGAATGTTTAACAAATGATGGGCCAATATCTCCAAAGGTTAGAGTCAAGACAAGCAGTCCTCATTCAGAAGTTATTAGCTGTATGATTGGGACAAGCCTCAATTCTTTCACTTGTAAGAGTATAAAGTAACAGTGCCACCTCACATGAATATTAGCAATAATAAATGTTTATATATAAATCATTTAGGAAAATATATACCACAAATATGTAGTTTATGAGTTTGATATTAGTAGTACTATTATGACTCTGAACTTCACTTTTCATGTATAACAATACACTGGATATCTTCCCATCTTCCTCATTTACTTCTTTCTTTTGTAAGGAGCCAGGTACTTTGCATGAGTAATGACTTTTTCTTTGCTTAAAAACAGTTTTATTTAGGTATAATTCACATAATAAACTGCACTTATTTAAAGTAAAAACAGTCAATGCAGTATTCATGGACATTGAGTTCATAGGATATAGATTGTTCATTATTTTATTTTGCCTGTTTTGAACATATATGTTCATGATTACCAAAGGAGCTCAGATTCCTATAGTGGATTCTGCTATTTATTGAAACTGCAATATAAATGATAGCATAAATGTTAGATTATGCAATACAGACTGTTTTTAAAAATCTACTAGAATAAACAACCCTGATACAAGAGTACAGGTTTTGGTGGGTTTTTTTTTCATGTTTGGTTATTTATTGTTTTTCCCATTTTTAATTGGGTTATTTGTCTTCTTAGAGTGGAGTCATGTAAGTTCTTTGTATATTTTGGAGATTTAACCCTTGTCTGAGGTATCATTGGCAATTATGTTACATAAAAGAAAGAATAAACAAATGGGATCTCATCAAAATAAACAGCTTCTGCATGGCTAAAGAAAATAGTATTAAAATAAAAAGACAACCAATTGTATGGGAAAAAGAGTACAGGTTTTGAATTGGCCTGATATTATGGAGTGATGTACCCAGGTTTCAGGGTATATTTGAAAAGAGCATTTTAATTATAATTTGGTGATAGATTATAAGTTTGATTTAACTATGATTGGCATACAGTAAAAGAGAGATTTCCTGTTATTTGATTATATCCTAGGATGATTAAGTATTCCTCAATAATTATTTAATGAATTTATTTATAAATATCTTATGGTTTTATTATTTTTATTGATGCAATATTTAATTCTCTTTTACTAGGTAATCTTGTTTAAGTTCAACTCTTAAAATATTAATTTTATTCATTTTCAAAGTTAAGGCATAAAACATTTTTATTTCAGTTTCAATTTCTGGCTCTGGTTGGTGTGGCTCAGGATTTAGAGACAGTCCACAGACCAAATGGTCACCGGTTTGATTCCCAGTCAAGGCACATCCCTGGTTGGGGGCAGGGGAAAGGCACCTGAATGGTGTTTCTCTCACACATTGATGTTTCTCTCCCTCCTTTCCCCTCTCTGTAACAATAAATAAATAAAATATTTAAATCTTTTAAAAAATATTTTATTTATTTTTCGAGAGAGAGGGGAAGGGAAGGAGAAAGAGTGGGAGAGAAATATCAATGTATGGTTGCCTCTTATGCGTCCCCTCTGGGAACTGGCCTACAACCCAGGCATGTGCCCTGACTGGGAATCGAACCGCGATACTCTGGTTCACAGGCCCGCACTCAATCCACTGAGCTACACCAGCCAGGGCAATAAATAAAATATTTAAAGTAAATAAATAAATTTCTGAAAGTTTTATGCTTTGTAGTTCATACAGAGACTGTATCACTACTTGGTGGCAATATATTCTAAAGCTGGGGAACAATCTAACTGGAAAAGAAAAGTCTCTTAAGAATCGGATGTATGCTCTTAAACAATCAAGTGACAATAGTATCACAGTGTACATAAAATGAATATGTGTTTCACAATCTCTGATGAAGTAAATACAACCATGTCATATGCTTTACTGAAAAACATTGATGGCCATTGAAGATAATAATAAACATTAGAAATTGAAAGAAATATCCTATGAAATATGTAGTCAAAATTAAAGTTTTCAACTGTATATAATCAGCATGACATTGTGCAACTTTTAATAATTAGCTCAAGTCATCATTCCTCCAAATTATTGCCTATCTTCAACCCCTTATGAAATTTCCATATGAGAGAAGACAGTTTTGAAGTCATAAAGGAATGATGATGAAAATTTAGTCATTTATATTTAACAAAGTAAGCATTACTAATAACACTATTTTTGCAAGCTTTATTGAAATCCTTAGACATCATTTTTTCCCTGTATACTCAAATGAACAATGTGCTGCCAATGTGTTTAGCAATTCTAAACAATAGAGTAAGCCATCATGAATTGTCAAATAGCTAAAGAACCTTTAATAGAAAGCAAGTGTTGTATAGTTCTATTGTCTGCACTGGCTTAAGAGCACAGTACAGAAGAGAGTCAGAAAAGAGTCCCAGAGCTGTGATAAATTCATGTTACCTCAAGAAAGCAACCTTAGGTTCTCAAGGTACTGTTTTGTAGAATGAAGAGGTTGGACAAGTTAACCACCGAAGTTCTTTCCAGTTCTAATATTCTGTGAAAATATGGTTCAGTGCTTCATATTAGATGGCAGCCTTCAGGTAACAGTGATAATCTCTTTAAATTAAAAATTCCACCTTTTAGACTTCTGCCAAGATGGAGGCATAGGTGGATGTGCCGTGCCTTCTCACACAACCAAGTTTAGAGACAACTAAATATCAGCAACAGAAAACACAGCCAGAACACGGAAAATTGAACTTTTCGAAAGTCCGTTAACAACAAATTCTTCAGCCTGACCGGTAAGGGGCAAAACCAGCGGCTGGTGAGGGGTTGAACGGGAGGTCTCGGTCAGACGGACTCAGGCACGGAATCCAGACGCGAGGAATCCAGGCGCAGTGTTGGACCTAGTGAACGACCGAGCGAGCCACCAGGCGAGCGACCGCGGAGGAGACGGCGGGGAAGTGGTGCTGCGTGTTGACTGTGGTCGCCTATTTGTGCGCGAGCGGACAGGCGAGGGAGTGGGCGGTTGGACCGGGGCCCGGGGGATCCCCGCGGCAAGCGGCAGTGGAGGGCACCGCCATTTCCCCTCTCTGACCACGCCCCCACATACAGCGTCACAACCCAGTGACCTGAGAGTCTAAGGCACCGCTTCTCACACTTAAAGGGCCAGAACAGACCAAAAATGTCGCAAGATCTCAAAGCCCCACAGCCCATAGATCTAAGCGATGAAGAAATAGCAAAACTCTCAGACGCACAGTTTAAAACACTGGTCATTAGAATCCTCACAGAACTGGTTGATTATACCGACAAATTAGACAAATATATGAAGGCGAAACTAATTGAAATGAATGGAATTGCACAGGAAACCAATAGCAATGAAAAGGAAACTGGGACTCAAATCAATGGAGCGGACCAGAAGAAAGCAAATAATGGCCAAACAGAAAAGAGTCAGGAAGCAAGAATTCAAAGAAATGAGGAGAGTCTTAGGAACCTCCAGGACATCTTTAAACGCTCCAACATCCGAATTATAGGGGTACCAGAAGGGGGAAAGGCACAGCCACCAGTGGAAAACTTATTTGAACAAATAATAAAGGAGAATTTCCCCAATCTGGCAAAGGAAATAGACTTCCAGGAAATCCAGGAAGCTCAGAGAGTCCCAAAGAAGTTGGACCCAAGAAGGAACACACCAAGGCACATCGTAATTACATTAGCCAAGATTAAAATGAAGGAGAGAATCCTAGAAGCAGCAAGAGCTAAGGGGACAGTCACCTACAAAGGAGTCCCCATCAGACTGTCAGCAGATTTCTCAAAAGAGACCTTACAGGCAAGAAGGGGCTGGAAAGAGGTGTTCCAAGTCATGAAAACCAAAAACCTACAACCAAGATTGCTCTATCCAGCAAAACTTTCATTTAGAATGGAAGGACAGATAAGGTGCTTCTCAGATAAGATCAAATTCAAGGAGTTCATCATCACCAAGCCCTTATTATATGAAATGTTAAAGGGACTTATCTAAGAAAAAGAAGTTAAAGAAACATGAACAGTGAAAGGACAGCAAACTCACAGTTATTAACAACCACACCTAAAACAAAACTAAGGAGACAACTAGAACAGGAACAGAACCACAGAAATGGAGATCACATGGAGGGTTAGCAACGGGGGAGTGGAAGGAGGAGAAAGGGGGGAAAGGTACAGAGAATAAGTAGCATAGATGGTAGGTAGAAAATAGACAGGGGGGTCAAGAATAGTATGGGAAATGTAGAAGCTAAAGAATTTATGATACATGGACATGAACTAAAGGAGGGGAATGTGGGTGGGAAAGGTTGTGCAGGGCTGAGGGGAGTAAAGGGACGAATGGGACAACTGTAATAGCATAATCAATAAAATATAGTTAAATTAAAAAAATACAAAAAAAAGCAGAGACAGAAGAAAATAAAATGAATGTGTGCTTGTAAAAAATAACAATACCATTGATTATTTTTATAACAAAAAAATAAATAAAAATAAAAATTCCACCTTTTGATTATAAAATAAAACACAGTTACAGAAAAACTACACAAAACAGATGCACATTTTAATGAACTATCATGAGGAGACTATGTGTGTAACCACCATCTAGGTCGAGAAATAAAACTTTACCAACCACGCATGGACCACTTTCTGTGTCCCTACCCAACATCAACCTCATCCTCACTCTTCAAAGTAACTACTATCTTCACTTTTCAAATAAGCAATCATTTTTCACATTTATTTGATTCAGTTATTATTTTTATTTATCCATCACTTTTTGAGGTATAATTTACATAGACCAAAATGTACTGATCTTAAGTGTACTATTTATTGATTTTTCAGAAAGAGTGAAAGGAAGAGGGAGGGGAGAGAGAGACATCCATTAGTTGTTCCACTTATTGATGCATTCATTGGTTCATTCTTGTGTTGCCATGATTAAAGATTGAACCTGCAACCTTGGTGTGATTGGGATGACACTAACTAACTGAGTTATTCAGCTAGGCCTGTTTGACTGATTTTAACAAATATATACACTCATATGGCCAGCAGCCAAATTAAAAAGTTAAAATAACCCTAACCAAGGATATACTTGGAAAATTATGACACTGAAGAAAGAAATAGAAGATACAAATAACTGGAAGCACATACAGTGTTCATGGATAAGAAGAATTAACATCATTAAAATATCCATACAACCCAAAACAATCCATACATTCAATGCAATTCCTATAAAAGTTCCAATGAAGTATTTCACAGAACTACAACAAATATTTCAAAAATATATATGGAACCACAAAAGGCCCTGCATAGCAACAGTGATCCTGAGAAAGAAGAACAAAGTTGGAGGAATCACACTACCTAATATCAAACTATAATATAAGGCATAGTAATCAAAACAGCATGGTACTGGCATAAAAACAGACACATGGATTAATGGAACAGAATACAGAGCCCAGAAATAAACCCACACTTTTTATAGTCAATTAATATTTGACAGAGGAAGCAAACACATACAATGGTCTAAAGATAGTTTATTCAATAAATTGTGTTGGTAAAGGTGGGCAGATATGTGCAGAAAAAAATGAAACTAGACTGCTTTCTTATACTACACACAAGAATAAATTCAATATGGATCAAAGACTTAAATGTTAGACCCAAAACCATAAAAATCCATTAGAAAACATAGGCAGCAAAATCTTGGACATTGCTTGTAGCAATATCTCCCCAGGAAAGGGAAACAAAAGAAAAGAGTGAACAAGTGGGACTGCATCAATGTAAAAAGTTTTTGCACAGCAAAGGGAACCATCAATAAAATAAAAAGACAGCACACAAAATGGGAGAATTTATTTGCTAATATATCTGATAAGGCAGGGGTCTCCAACTACCGCAGTAAATACAGGTATTGGTCTGTGGCCTGTTAGGAAGTGAGTTTCACAGCAGGACATGAATGACAGGTGAGGGAGCAAAGTTTCATCCTGCTCCCCAGTGCTTATATTACTGTCTGAGCTCCATCCTTCCCTGATTTTTGGAAAACATTGTCTTCCACAAAATCAGTCCCCAGTGCCAAAAAGGTTGGAGACTGCTGTGATAAAGGGTTAATAGCCAAAACGTACAAAGAATTTACAAAATTCAACACCAAAAATCCCACAACCCAATTTTAAAAAAATGGGCAAAGGACCTGAATAGACATTTCTCCAAGGAGGGCATACAAATGGCTGATAGACATATGAAAAGATGCTTAATGTCACTAATCAGAGAAATGCAAATTAAAACCACAATGTGACATTACCTTACACCTGCCAGAATAGCTATCATCAATAAAACAGCAAACAAGTGCTTGGTGAGATGTAGAGAAAAGGAACCTTTTTGTACTTTGGTGGAAATGCAGATTGGTGCAGCGACTATGGAAAGCAGTATGAAGATATATGAGAAAAGTTAAAATGGGTCTACCTTTTGACCCAGCAATCCCATTTCTGGGAATATTTCTGAAGGAACCTAAAACACTAATTGGAAAGAACATGAGCACCACTATGTTCATTGCAGTGTTATTTACAATTGCCAAGTCATGGAAGCAGCCCAAGTGTCCATCAGTAGATGAGTGGATAAAACAACTATGGGACATTTACACAATGGAGTACTACTCAGCCATAAAAAAAGAAGAAAATTCTACCCTTGTGACAGTATGGATGTACCCGGAGAGCATTATGTTACATAAAATAAGCCAGTCAGAGAAAGAGACATACCATATGATTTTACTCATATGTGGAATGTAATGAACAAACTAAAATAAGAAGGAAAATGGGGGCAGGCTCATAGATGGAGAGCAGGATAACAGCTAGTGCTAGAGGTACGTTAGGAGATGGGGGGATCAAGCAAAAAAGAAAAAGGACTCATGGACATGGACAACAGTGTGGTGATTGCTGAGTGAGATATAAGGGGGCTAAATGGTAATGGGAAAAATAGAATATGAATTAAAATTTTTAAAAATTTCCCAGAAAAAAAGATTTAAAATATTTTAATTAACCTCAAACATTTCTATATGCCCTTTGCAGTTAGTTCACTGCCCTCCTTTGTTCCCAATCTTAGGCAACCACTGTCTTTCTTTTTCTACTTTCTTGAATGCTTGCTTTCTCTTTTTTAGCACATTCTATGTGATATTTACTATATTTCAGTGAGTGAAATAATTAATAAGCCTAGGTTTTTTCATCAAGGCAATAACCATTTCTGTTTTGCTTACCAATGTATAACCCAGACAACACAGCAGCAGGTTTGGTGGCCATGGCTGTGGGTGGGGGCCCAGTACACAGAGTGCACATGTGGAAACCAGGGCCACTAGCCCAGCAATGGAAAACACTCCTGCTCCACTCCCACGGCCTTCCTCACCCACTCAGTTCCCTGACCTAGGCAGGGAGGTTGGCTTTTGGGGTTGAGTGGTTTGAGCTGAGGACACTGAGAGCTCAGGTAGGTGACAGTGGCATTGATAGTAGTGGTAACCACGGCCTTAGCCAGCAGAGAAGATAAAAGATAGCTGGATTGAGCTGGGAGATGTGACACCACACAGCATTAAATAGCTGAAGAGATTAAAGCAGGTCATCTTTCCAGTCAGTACAATGACAAGTTCTGCAAGAATGTGCTAGAGTTGGAGAGCTAGAAAAAATTGCCTAAATCAATGTTATTGTAGTAGGGGCAGTATGCTGTAGGGTGGATCATGCACAGAATCAGAAGAGACTACGTCATGACACTAGGATGTCTGGCACCATATGGAAGGCTTGAAATAGGAACTGAAATGTTAAATCATGTCTTAAACATCTGTGAAAATGATGGCACTTTTGACATCTATGTGCATGTCCAGATCAGCAGTGTGTCACAATTGACTTCCACAGGAAGTTTTGTTTTGAGATTACTGAGACCAGGAACTACTGTAAGAGGATGGAACCCTCAGATGCTCATTTGATGCAGAAAACCCTCAAAGTCCCTTCTGACCAGAATGCAGACTTGCAAAGACAGACAACTGAACAAATTACAGACTTTCTTGCACTTGCTTGTTGCCAAATAAAAAAAGAGGCCCATTGATTCCTACCTCCCTTTCTTTTAAATTTTTTCCCACTCCTTGTTCTTGTTTTTCCTCGTTTTTCTTCCCTTCTAAAAGTTTTAACACTTTCAAACACTTTAAAAATTAATCATGCTTGGATTGTTTTAGTTATCTTATTGATGTGACATGGATTGATTGTTAAAAGAGAAGGTATAGATCTGTTTAGTTTCACAGTTAAGATATTTGGTCCCAAAAATGTGAGTGTCAATTTCAATTTATTTTTAGCTTGTCCTGCTTTCACAGTGAAGTGCAGAGCCTAAAAAAATGTTGTATATTTCAAAACACACAAAAAAACAGCAACAGCAATAGCTTGTTCTCTAATCATACATAAGTTTAGTATGTTTGTGGTACTTTGGATTTCTCAAGACTATAGGATACTAATCCCTAGACACTGCCTCCATCTTCACCTTTTGTCCTTGTAAGTACTATCTCAGGAGTTGGATCATTGTCATCCTTGTAAGAAATTGCTAAGTTTATTTTGTTTCAAGCAATTATTTCTTCTTTCCTTGCTGGTGGCTGAGGGTGAGTGGAATAGTTTGGGTAGGTAGTGTTAGACTTTGGTCTCAGTATTTGAGTTAAACTGCTTTTTCCTAATGAGTTGGCTTGTCGTTAGCAGGATTATTTTTCCTGCTGTTGATTGTTATTAGTGCCATTAACTTTTAGAGTGTGAGCTGATGACATTAAATTTTTAAATATCCCAAGTAGAGTTAATGGCCTTTAACTGGCCTAAAGAGGTTTGCTGTGACTTGCTTTTTTTCCCCTCCCATCCTTTTTCTTCAGTAAACCAACAGCAATTAGTCTAACCTTAGAAAGGTAGTTGATATCCTTATAAGCCAATACTCTTAAAGAATGTTGACACAGGTCTTGTCTCTTGAACATATTAACATATACCAGACTTCCGCCAAGATGGAGGTGTAGGTGGAAGCACTGCACCTTCTCACACAACTAAGTTTAAAAACAACAAAGTTTTAGTAACAAAAACGCAGCCAAACCACAGAAAATTGAACCAAACGGAAGTCTGACAACAACAAACCCTTCAGCCAAACCGATAAGAGGGGCAGAGCCAGCAGAAGAGCTGGGTCAGGCAGGAAAGATCCACCGGACCAACCAGGGCACACGACCCACATGTGCCAGCAGCCATGGGCGGATCTCAGGTGTGGAGTAGGGGGCGGACCCACTGAGGGCTGATCGTGGTCACACATTCGCTTGCAGATAAAACAGTGAAGGAGCCAGCAGTGAGATGGGCCAGACCATGCAGGCCTCAGCGGCAGGAAGTGGCAGAGGGAACCGCCATTGTCCCTCTCTGACCCCGCCCCCACATACAGCATGGCAAACCAGCGACCTGGGTGGCCCCACCCTGGTGAACAACTAAGGCTCTGCTCCTCATACATAACATGTACAAACAGATCAAAACATGGCTCAGGAACAACTCAGAGCACCAGAGCCCATAAATCTAAGCCATGAAGAAATAGCCAAACTTTCAGATGCATAGTTCAAAACACTGGTAATCAGGATGCTCACAGAACTGGTTGATTTTAGTCACAAATTAGAGGAACAAATGAAGGCTAAACTAATTGAAATGAAGGGAAATGCACAGAAAAGCAATAGTGATGGAAAGGAAACTGGGACTCAAATCAAGGGAGTAGACCAGAAGGAAGGAAGAAATGGCCATACAGGAAAATATGAAGAAACAAGAATTCAGAAAAATGAGGGGAGGCTTAGGAACCTTCAGGACATCTTTAAACGTTCCAACATCCGAATTATAGGGGTACCAGAAGGGGAAGAGGAACAGCCACAAGTGGAAAACTTATTTGAACAAATAATAAAGGAGAATTTCCGCAATTGGCAAAGGAAATAGACTTCCAGGAAGTCCAGGAAGCTCAGAGAGTCCCAAAGAAGTTGGACCCAAGAAGGAACACACCAAGGCACATCATCATTATATTAGCGAAGATGAAAATGAAGGAGAGAATCCTAGAAGCAGCAAGAGATAAGGGGACAGTCACCTACAAAGGAGTTACCATCAGACTGTCAGCTGATTTCTCAAAAGAGACCTTACAGGCAAAAAGGGGCTGAAAAGAGGTATTCCAAGTCTTGAAATCCAAAGAGCTACATCCAAGATTGATCTATCCAGCAAAGCTTTCATTTAGAATGGAAGGGCAGATAAAACGCTTCTCAGATAAGATCAAATTCAAGAAGTTCATCATCACCAAGGCCTTATTATATGAAATGTTAAAGGGACTTACCTAAGAAAAAGAAGATAAAAAAGATGAACAATGAAAAGACAGCAAGCTCATAGTTATTAACAACCACACCTAAAACAAGAGCAAACTAAGAGGACAGCTAGATCAGGAGTAAACCATAGAAATGAAGATCACATGGAGGGTTAGCAACAGGGGAGTGGGAGAAGGAGAAGGGGGGAGAAGGTACAGAAAATAAGTAGCATAGATGGTAGGTAGAAAATAGATAGGGGGAGGGCAAGAATAGTATGGGAAATATAGAGTCTAAAAAACTTGAGACACGTGGTCATAAACTAAAGAGGGGTGGAGTGGTGGGGTAGTGGATGTGCAGGGTGGAGGGGAATGAAGGGGGGGAATAGAACAACTGTAATGGCATAATTAATAAAATATATTTTTTAAAAACATATTAACATATACCTAAAAGGAAGCTTAGACAGACTTGTGGCACTACAAATGCATTTGATGTCAGCTAATGCAGGCTGTTAAAAGTATAGCCACTGAGCATTTTACTACATAGGAAAGAATATATAAACAGTGTTTTTTTTAGAAGAACAAAGCTGTGCTGTTGCTTTTCTGTTGGAGAACATCCAAGATTTGCTTACCTTCTGTGGCTACGCTATTGATTTTTAGGATTTTGGGCAGGGATAATTGTTAAACATATTACTTCTATTCTTGGAAGAGTAAAACTCTAGAAGTGTTACTAATGCAAATATCTTTCCCCTGCCCAAAAATCTTCAGTGATGTCCTACTACCTAGAAATAAAGTAAAATATATAATCTATTTATTTGTCTATTCCTTGAACTTTCATTTAACAGATATTTATTGAGTGCTTGATATAGCCCACACACTACTTGGTGCTGGGTAATATATTTTAAAAAATACCAGAACACTACATAAGTTTATTTCAGATGTAACAGCAATGTTAAAATAAACAAGTAGCTTCTTCAACTGACAGGCCTGGTTTAGGCCAGATCATTTTCTGATGAATAAGGAATAGTTTTGATGGACTGATAACTTCTTTTAAGACAGGAGACAGCTGATAGTTTCTTGTTTTCCTCCATAGTCCCATCTCCAGTATTTAAATTTTTCTGCTTTGCCAATATGAATGGCCTAGCAAATGATCTCATTAGACTTTCAAACTGCACAAAGTTTGAAGATTCTGTCATTTGACTTTAAAAGAAAGGTTGATTCATAATATTTATCCTATTATGTTAATTCTGCTATGGAAATCTCATCTCTCCAAATATGTTAAGTGACAAAATTATTTTACACAATGTTTGTGCACATTTTATAATCTTAACTTCTTATTTGAGAATGTGAAAGTACAAAGTACAATAGACTTCACCAGTCTTCATTGAGTGCCAAGAATAGAGAAAAGGAAGATAGTTAACGAATAGGTTTATAGGGTTTTAATCTTAAGATAGAAAAAAATGTAGAAAGACCATGCTGGATTCTTGGGTTATCAGTTTCTTCAGCAGTCTAAGTCTAAGTCTAAATCTAAGCTGAGAAGAAAGTTTAGCATTAAGCACCTTTACTTTCATGGATAAGCTTCAGCTTGTTCTTGCCAAGAGAAGAGTGCTCAAGTTACAGAAGGCCTAATTAGTTTGAAGGATATAGCCTTTTTGTAAACTTCCAGATATCAAAATCTATTTTGATATACAAATGAACTTTCTGAGATGACTTTGACTCTATTTCTATTTCATGTGGGCTATCTAATCACTCTTCTGAATGCATCCCTAAATAAGGATATTGAAAACTGAATAGCTGCCACATGACAATTAAGTACATATTATTTAAGGAGGAAAATATTAAATTTTGAATTAAATGTGTAGGCTTCCCATCATTATAGTGTTTCTTTTTCCACGCTAGTCAATGGCTTTAACCTAAATTGTAAATATTTGTAAAAGGTTAAGTGTCCTACATCAGACTTGTATTAAATAATTCCCTCCACTTATGGAGGAGGAGGCTATAGAAGAGGTAGAAGCTGGGCACTAGTTCATACGTTTATGAGTCAGTAAAAACTGAAATAATGTCTCATATTAAGGTGATTATTTTGAAATATAATGAAAATTATCATAGAGGTAAAATTATTCTATTAATGGGATAATCACAGAATATATCTGTCATATTTTTTAGGACAAATAATTTTTACTGTGGGGCAAAGAGGTAAAAATTTATACTGGATTTTAGGTTCTAAAGAAAAAAACTTTGCAGAGAAAGCTATGCAATATATAATTTGTCCAAATTAGTTTTTATTTGGAGAAAGAAGTTCTGAAATATCCACAAAGCAGTTTACTCATCACTTGAAAGCCCTTCAAAAACAGAACTATTGGGCACCATCATATGTGGGGTGGAAAAGAAAAACTTCCTCAGTTTTTAAGAGGGAATAACTGTTAAAGTATTTAAATGGCAAAGTTTACTTGGTGCAGTTAAAAATTAAACTTACTTATATCATTGTTACATCTGAAATAAACTTTTGTGATGTTCTGGAATTAAAAAAAAAATGTATCAACCAGCACCAAGTAGTGTGGGGGGGCAATATCAAGCACTCAATATACATCTATAAAATGAAGTTCAAGAAATATACAAATAAATGGATTAGATATTTTCCTTTATTTCTAGGTAGTCGAACATCATTGAAGTTTTTGGCCATGAGAATGATATCATTACAATTGTACTTTAGGAAGATTAAGCTAGTGATAGTGTATAAGACATCACAAAAGAAAACACAGTTGGCAAAGACCAGTAAGGAGATAGTTGTAGTGGTCTAGATAAGAATGAAAGACTGAAGCAAGTGATTGTCGTAGGAGGGGACTTTGTGAAGAGACACTCTACAAACCATTGTTCCTACCATACATTGGTCTTCTCCATTGAGTTACCTGTTTTTTGTTTTTAACTAAATACTGTATAGAACCATAAAAGTTTTGCTGATTCAGTTGTTTTATAACTATAATACATACCTACATTTCTCAACCAAAATATGGGCATCATCTTATATCCTAGCTATATATGCTACAGATTTATACCATTATACTCTTAAAGAATCCCCAGGGATTTTTCCTTACACATAGTGATACAGTCTGAAAATTTTTCATGAGTTTGCCAAAATTTTAAGGTGTGGTATTTTAGAAATTTGTGCCCCCCTTCCACAACCTCTGTTTTTTTATTTTTCTCAAATCAGTATATGGCTTTTATTGCATCTTTATTTTTGGCTATTTAGCTTTTCTTTCATAATCATAAATTTAACTCTGCAATCCAGGTAGAATTGGAAGGAGTAAGGAAAATATGGGACCAAATGGACTGGGGTAAGAGCACGAAGGTTATAGAACATTCCAAGCAGATGAGAGTAAAGGGGTACTCTCCCAAGCTACAGAAGGAATTGTCTGGTGGTTAAGATAAAACACAAGTCGAATTTGTTAAAGTTGTCCACAGTCAGTAATGGTGATCTTCTGGATGCTCCTGCCATTCCTGGACCCATAGTTCTCCATGGCTGTTACAACATCCATGGTGTCTTTCACCTGGTGGAAGACCACATGCTTGCCGTTCAGCCACTCAGTCTTAGGAGTGCAGATGAAAAACTGGGAACCATTGTGTTGGGTCCAGCATTTGCCATGGACAAGATGCCAGGACCTGTGTGCTTCAGGATGAAATTCTCATCATCAAATTTTTCCCCATAGATGGACTTCCCACCTGTGCCAATCTGGCATGTGAAGCCACTACCCTGGCACATAAATCCCAGAATAATTTTGTGAAAGCAGGAACCTTTCTAACCAAATTATTTCTTCCCAGTGCACAAAAGTTTTCTGCTGTCTTTGGAAACTTATCTGCAAACAGCTTGAAGGAGACACAGCCCAAGGGTTCGCCATCAGCAGCAATGTCTAAGAACACAGTGGGGCTGACCATGGCTGAGCACAGGAAGCTCTGGGGCAGTGGTGGCTTGTGTACGGCCTGAATCTTTAACATTTCACAAATAAGTCTGAGGAATCATTTGGCATCTTGCTCTTTCTATAGCTAGACAACTTGGATCTTATTTATCAGGCTGATGAAATGTTTCTTTTTCCAGAAACATAGATACAATCCAAAAATTTTCTGATATCCTTGTTTTTAATTGTTGTGGTTTGCTGAATCAAGGCAGTAGAATTTGGTACAAGTCCAATGTTGTTTTCTTCAACAGTCAACTCATCTTTCTGAGCTTGAGACACTGAACAAACAACACCTGACCTCATCTGAACCCTGTGGGTGCATTTTTTACCCAAGAAATTTTTGATTTCAACAAGAGAATCACTCTCCTGAATAAGGACATTGATGGAGAACTGAACATACACAGACCTCATCTTGTAATGGAAGCCCAGGGTGACACCCTTGATCATGTTTTGTGCATGACTGAAGATGGTGCAAATGGTGGATAGTGCCTTTCTATTTCCCCACTATCTGTCAACCCAGAACCCCTTCTTTTTCCTTCAGGGTGACTGAGTTCTACATTGGTGTGATTGAAGTCTCTCCACAGGGTGCCTCAGGCCCATCGCAAAAACTGCATCCCTTCAGAATGGATATTTCCTGGGATGTGGACAATCTGATTGCTGAAAGTGGTCTTCATCCTCACAGGAAAAGTGGCAAAAAGAGCCACAACCTCTGTTTTTTAAACTTGTGAAATCTGGGTAAACTACTTAACCTACATGAGCCTCAGGGATTTTTTTTTCCATTTGTAAAATTGGGATGATATTTTCTACTTTATAAAGCTATTGTACAGGTTAAGTAAAATTATTTTTCTAAAGTGCTGAGCAGTGTGTTTTGCACATAGGAGAAGCTTGGTAAATCTTGAATACTATTAATAATGCTATTATTGGTGTTATCACAATTATTCCAGTAGCACAAACAGTTCACATAACTTCTGTTAGTGTGGGCAGAGCAAGTAAAGAATTTGACACTGGTAATTCATTGCCTTCGGTCTCAAAATTAAAATTCCTACCATCTATGGAGCTACAATGTACTTTATAATGATTATTGTATTTTATTTATAGATAGTATGTCAGGGTACTAGTCATAGTTATTTTTCTTAATGGTTCATATTTGGAATAGAGATGAAGTGAAAATACTTTAAAAATTATCTGTGCTACTAGTTCTCCGATTGTCATCTGTTCATTCTGGCCTGTTCATAACAAACAGGGTGGTGTCAGGGTTAAGAAAGAACCTTCCAGGGTCAGTTTTGACACCAATTGTTCATACCAAGGTGATGGTGGGCTCAATCAATCTGTTTCATAAAATATTTGAAGTTATTTAATTGGAATTCCTTCTGTATGTAGAAATGCTTCTTGATTAATAAGTTATTTCCTAGATTCTATTCCAAGTCTATATTTGTAATGTTCTCTATAAACCAGAGTCAGTTATGATTTATTATAGAAAGTCAGCTTGGGTCCATGCCTCCATGTAAAGAAAAAAAGAGAATCAAATAAAAGTAGGGGGCAAAACCCACTTATTACAGATGGTCATTAAATTAAGATTATTAGGGACTTCCGCCAAGATGGAGGCATAGGTGGATGTGCCGTGCCGTCTCACACAACCAAGTTTAGAGACAACTAAATATTAGCAACAGAAAACACAGCCAGAACACGGAAAATTGAACTTTTCGGAAGTCCGTTAACAACAAATTCTTCAGCCTGACCGGTAAGGGGCAAAACCAGCGGCTGGTGAAGCGGGATTGCACAGGAAAACTCAGTCAGCCGGACTCAGGCGCAGAATCCAGAGGCGCGGAATCCAGGCCCAGGGTTGGACCTAGTGAGCGACCGAGCGAGCGGCCAGGCGAGCGACCGCGGGGGAGACAGTGGGGGAGCGGTGCTGCGTGTTGACTGTGGTCGTGCATTTGTGCGTGGGTGGACAGGCAAGGGAGTGGGCGGTTGGACAGGGTCCCGGCAGGTCCCGCGGCAAGTGGCAGTGGAGGGCGCCACCATTTCCCACTCTGACCACGCCCCCACATACAGCGTCATAACCCAGCGACCTGGGAGTCCAAGGCACCACTTCTCACACTTAAAGGGCCAGAACAGACCAAAAATGTCGCAAGATCTCAAAGCCCCAGAGCCCATAGATCTAAGTGATGAAGAAATAGCAAAACTCTCAGACGCACAGTTTAAAACACTGGTCATCAGGATTCTCACAGAACTGGCTGATTATACTGACAAATTAGACAAATATATGAAGGTGAAACTAATGGAAATGAATGGAATTGCACAGGAAACCAATAGCAATGACAAGGAAACTGGGACTCAAATCAATGGAGTGGACCAGAAGAAAGCAAATAATGGCCAAACAGAAAAGAGTCAAGAAGCAAGAATTCAAAGAAATGAGGAGAGTCTTAGGAACCTCCAGGACATCTTTAAATGCTCCAACATCCGAATTATAGGGGTACCAGAAGGGGGAAAGGCACAGCCACCAGTGGAAAATGCATTTGAACAAATAATAAAGGAGAATTTCCCCAATCTGGCAAAAGAAATAGACTTCCAAGAAATCCAGGAAGCTCAGAGAGTCCCAAAGAAGTTGGACCCAAGAAGGAACACACCAAGGCACATCATCATTACATTAGCCAAGATTAAAATGAAGGAGAGAATCCTAGAAGCAGCAAGAGCTAAGGGGACAGTCACCTACAAAGGAGTCCCCATCAGACTGTCAGCGGATTTCTCAAAAGAGACATTACAGGCAAGAAGGGGCTGGAAAGAGGTATTCCAAGTCATGAAAACCAAAGACCTACAACCAAGATTGCTCTATCCAGCAAAACTTTCATTTAGAATGGAAGGACAGATAAGGTGCTTCTCAGATAAGATCAAATTCAAGGAGTTCATCATCACCAAGCCCTTATTATATGAAATGTTAAAGGGACTTATCTAAGAAAAAGAAGTTAAAGAAACATGAACAGTGAAAGGACAACAAACTCACAGTTATTAACAACCACACCTAAAACGAAAGCAAACTAAAAGGACAGCTAGATCAGGAGTGGAAACATAGAAATGAAGATCTCAAGGAGGATTAGCAACAGGGGAGTGGGAGGAGGAGAAGGGGGGAGAAGGTACAGAAAATAAGTAGCATAGACAGTAGATAGAAAATAGATGGGGGAGGCAAGAATGGCATGGGAAATATAGAATCTAAAGGAATTGAGACACATGGTCATAAACTAAAGGGGGGGTAATGGTGGGGGTGGGGGGTAGGGTGGAGGGGAATGAAGGGGGGAATTGAACAACTGTAACAGCATAATCAATAAAAAAATTTTAAAAAAAGATTATTAAATTAAATGTGGTCCTTGAATAGAATTATAGAGAATCAGTTGTGGATAATTACTAATGAATTAATTATACAACATTTCATGGTCAATTTCAGTCTTGCATGTGTTAATAGGAAATGCAACTTGACTTCTACTTGTGTTTATTGTAATTTGTCTTATGATTTATCAATGACAAAATGAGTGGTGATTGTCCCAGTAAGTAAAAATTGAAATATACATGTTTCACATTCAAAGTTAATATTAACTCCAGTCTCCCCTGTGAGGCTATCTAAGAAGGAAAATACCATAGTAAAAGTTTAGGAAAGCAAAGCATATTATATCTAAAATATAAGTAAGCTCACTTTATAAGAATCTAATAAAATGTCCTAGTGATAAGAAATGTTTCTTCCTACCCATTGATGTCAAGTGTCAGATTAGTTCTAAATTTTAAATCCAAATTTGTTCTTGCTGGTTTTGAAATTTCATTTAAAGTCATGAGTCTTTATCTTTTCATGAAGTATGCTGTAATGGATGTGATGCCTTTGATTCCTCTTCCAGCTTATATAATAGAACTTTTCTTTCTGGAACTTGCTAATTTTAAGATTAGAATTATTTGTTTGAAAAGACAAACCATTGATCAACCTCAGCCCTTTTCATTTTCAATTTCAGGTTCATCTAAACCCCAGGATAGCACCAAGGCCCAAAGTTTTTAAAGGTACAAGTTTCTTTTATTCCTTATTCTTCTTTAGAGAAAATAATATCAATGACAAAATCCTTATGTCTGAAATACTTCCTCTTTGTGTTCAAGGAAAGTTAAAATGGCTCTTGAATCTTTTTATGCAAAGGTGTTATTTCATTGTCTTGATTCCTAAGTCTTTAGTTTTACTCAAAGCAAGTGTATTATTGTTAAAAGACGACTCAATCTTAAGTATTAATTAATGTGTGAGTTTAGTTTAAAATATCTTGTAATGTCAAATATTCTGCAATCAGAGCTAGAACTTCTAAAGCAAAGTTTCTATGAAGGTCTGCAGTTTCTGGAATAGGATAATAGCAAATCAAACACAAAGTTACAAATACAAGGCTTGGGTTTTTAGAAATTACTGTAAAACATTTTTAGTTAATGAACTTGTTAAATAGGGTAACAAGAGTGAATCAGTGCATCAATGAACCAAAAACGTGAAGCCAGCAATTCTCCTGGAATGTAATTCCCCAGAACAAAAGGAAATATAAGAGGACGTGATAGATATAGAACATGTGTCTACAAGTTTAAAGATCAGTATAAGTGGCATTCTATGAAAATAAACACAGATAATGAAGGGAAGAAAATAAAGATTAATAAAAGAATACATACATTATTTTCTTTGTTTAACAAATTAGAGCCTACTGTATCTCAGGTACTGTTCCACACTTAGAAAAAATGCAAACAAAAATTTCTGCATGTAAACTCTATGAATGTACACTTACATTCTACTTGGAAAGACCTACACTGAGCATAATAAATAAATAAAATTTAATGCATTAGAGTATGCTAAATGATAAGGAGAAAAATAAAACAAAGAATAAGAATTTGGAATAACGGAGTCAATTCTTCATTTTTTCCAAGGATCAGTTTATTGATTTTAGAGAGATAAAGGGAGACAGAGAGGAACAGATTGAGAAAGAGAGAGAGAGAGACATCAGTTGGTTGTCTCTTGTACACACCACAACTGGGCTGAAACACACAACCTATATGTATGTCCTCACTGGGAATTGAACCTGCAATCTTTTGGTGTGTGAAAGGATGGTCCAACCAACTGAGCCACCTGGCCAGGGAAAATTCTTCACTTTGAATGTGATGGACAAGGAAGGCCTCACTGACCTGGAAACATATGTGCATTGAGGTAAAGTGAGGAAATGAACCATGCTACTAGAGGAAGAGCATCTCAGAAGAAGTAATTATAACTATAAAGACCCTTGAGTCAAGAACATACTGGATATGTTCAAGGAACAGCAAGGAAGTACATATTGGAGAGAACTAGAAAAGGCTAGTAGGAGATAATGTCAGAGGAAAGGAAGGATAGCTTGTATAGTTTTCTTGCCATAGTAAGAACTTTAACTTACTGTGGAAAGCCATTGGAGGCTTTTAAGAGGAGAAATGACACTATCTGACAGGTTTTAACAAGATTACTCTTTGTGCCAGGTGAAGAAAAGTCTAAGAGATTAAGAATGGAAGCAGAATGATTAATTAAAATGTTACTTCATTAATTTATAAAAGAAATGATTATGGCTTGGACCAAGGTGGTAGTAGTGAAGTAGTAGAAATGTTGAAATCTGGATATATTTTGGATTTGCTAATGGATGAAGTGTGAAAAAATGTGAAAAGTAATAGGTGAAGTCAAAACCTTTGACAAAAGTAACTGAAATTAACTCAAATGGCTAAGACTTCAGGAAGAAAAAGTTATTGGGGAATAATAATAATGGGAACTAAGTTTGAATATGTAAAGCTTTAGTGTCTATTTGACATTGAAGTGAAGATATCCAACAAGCAATTGGTGATAGCTGTCTGAAAGTCGGAGAAGAGGTCTGAGCCATGATGTAGATTATAATTGAATCATTGTGACTGCCTATGGTTACCAAAGAAGTAAGTATAAATAGGAAAAGAGAGCTGAGCTTTAGGGAAACGCAATGTTTTTAGACTAAAGTAGGAAAAACTAGCAAAATGCATTAAGAAAAAAGAGTCAGAAAAATAGAAGGACATCTCAGTGAGTACAGTAATTCTTTTATTCACAAAGTGTCTTATGGAGGAGAGAGTGATAAACTCTGAAAGATGCTATTGCTAAGTCAAATAAGAAAACAGAAAAATGACCATTGCATATGAGTTCATTAGCTACTATGAGAGAGAGGATCTGATTCTCTGGAAAGCTGAGTATGAAAGCCCAATGGGAGTGCATTCAAGAGGGAAAGAGAAAAGAGAAATCAGAAAGGAGTATAGACAATTCTTTAAATTTTTTTACAAAAAAAGAGATGTAGTATGGCAGCTGAAGATAAATCAAGTCAAGAGAATTTTTGCGTGTATAATGGGACAAATAACAGTTTATGTACTGATGGGGATTATTTAGTAAAGAAGAAAAACTTTGATATTCCTGAAAGATGGTGGCATAGGTAAACATGGCTTGCCTCCTCACGAACAACATCAAAATTACAACTAACCAACAAAACAACCATTATATAGAACCATCAGAAATGAGCTGAATGGAAGTCCTACAATTATGGAATTAAAGAATTCACCACATCAAGGCTGGTAGGAGGGACAGAAACACAAAACCAGCTGACCCCACGTCCACATCTGGAGGATAAAAATTGGGAAGGATATCTCAGGAGTGAAGAGCCCTAGTCCCACACCAGGCCACCCAGCCCAGGGTTCCAGTACCAGGATGATAAGTACCCATAACATCAGCTGTAAAAACCAGTGGGGATTCAGGTTGTGGAAGATAAAAACTTCTGGAGTTCCAAGCATTTCTTTTTAAAAAAATATATTTTATTGATAATGCCATTACAGTTGTCCCATTTCCCCCCTTCATTTCCCTCCCCCTTCCCTCACATCCCCCCCCTTTAGTTCATGCCCATGTGTCACAAGTTCTTTAGTTTCTACATTTCCCATACTATTCTTGCCCTCCCTCCTGTCTATTTTCTACCTACCATTTATGCTACTTGTTCTCTGCACCTTCTCCCCCCTTCTCCTCCTCTTACTCCCCTGTTGCTAAGCCTCCATGTGATCTCCATTTCTGTGGCTCCACTCCTGTTTTAGGAGTCTGCTTAGTTTGTTGTTGTTTTAGGTGTGGCTGTTAATAACTGTGAGTTTGCTGTCCTTTCACTGTTCATATTTTTTAATCTTCTTTTTCTTAGATAAGTTCCTTTAACATTTCATATAATAAGGGCTTGGCGATGATGAACTCTTTGAATTTGATCTTATCTGAGAAGCACTTTATCTGCCCTTTCATTCTAAATGAAAACTTTTCTGGATAGAGCAATCTTGGATGTAGGTCTTTGTATTTCATGACTTAGAATGCTTCTTTTCAACCCCTTCTTGCCTGTAAGGTCTCATTTCTCTTAAAAGGCTGGCACATGGACTTACTCAGACTCACTCCCTGAGCTCCAGTGGGGGCAGAGGGGAGGCAACAGCTTGAAAGACACCAGACATACAGGGAGAGACTGAAGTGTTTGACATCAGGTCATGAACTGGGTGGGGGGCAGCTTTCTCCCAGACAGAAGTATTGGCAGAAGCTATTGCTTCCTTGATGAGCTCTCCCCCATGCAGAACCAGAAGGCAGGAGCCATATCTGAGGCTCCATCAACCTGGCTTACAATGTTTGCCCCATCCTGGTGATTCCATGAGGTACCACCCCACCCAAATTTTGGACCCACCCAAGCTATTTCCAGTGGCTTTTCCATACAAATGGCTTATCTTGGCTCATGCTTCAGATTTTCCTAAATTCTCTCCACCAAGCAGTGTCGGGCTTCAGCAAGCCCTGTACCCCTCAGAAAATTGCCCCAAGACTGTCACTAGTAGCATCTGAACTTGTTTTGTAGCTTGGCCTCACCTGGGCACTTCCAAGTCCAGCACAACAGCAGCCATCTGCAGATCACTTTAAAGATCATGCCAAGCGACCCTAGGAAGAATACAGGTGTTGGATGACCTTGGTCTGCACCTCCCACAAAGAAGACTGCAGAGCCTGTTCACCCAGTGGGCAGCTTCAGACCTCAGCGTAGCACCACAACCCAACCATCTCCACAAGCAACACACTCAAGGAGAAAACTCAGCAAGCATCAGAACCCTGCTAAAAAAAAGTTCTGCTATGTGGGATGGGCCACTGCACAGTTGACCATCCATGGTGGTCAGAGGTTGTGGTCAGTGGTCACAGCCAGTCCTTGAAGCTAACTGGCCTGGGTAAATTTCTCCCTTTGACCTGCCAATGGGAAACAAGTCTCAACTACAGGAGGAGGGTGTTCACAGCCCATACAGTGGCTGTACCTTGCATACTCAACTTGGGTGATAGAAGAGGCTGGGCTATTGGACCCTAGAGGACACCTACTACATTAAACCACTCTACCAGGTCTGGAAGATGTAGCAGCTCTACCTAAACATAAAAACAACCACAGGGAGAACGTCAAAATGAGGGGACATAGAAACATGCCCTAAATAAAAGAATAGGACAAAACTCCACAAAAAGAACCAAGCAAAATAGAGACAAACATTCTACTACATGCAGAGTTCAAAACACTGGTTATAAACATGCTCAAGGAACTTAGTAAGAACCTCAACGGCATAAAAAGAGATCCAGTCAGATGAAGGATACGCTAGTTGGAAAAAGATCAATTTATGGGGGATCAACACTAGAGTAAACAAAGGTGAAAATGAAATTAGTGATTTAGAATGTGAGGAAGAAAAAAAATCCACAATAAGAAGAGCAAGAAGATAAAAGAATCCAAAAAAATGAGGATCATGTAAGGAGCCTCTGGGACAATTTCAAGTGTACCAACATTCACATCATGATGGTACCAAAAGAAGAGGAGAGAGAGCAAGAAATTGAAAGTGTATTTGAAGAAAATGACAGAAAACTTCCCAAACTTGGTGAAAGAAATATACATACAAGTCCAGGAAGGACAGAGAGTACCAAACAAGATCAAACCAAAGAGGCCCACACCAAAGAAACATCATAATTAAAATGCCAACAGTTAAAGGAAAAGAAAGAATCTTAAAAACAACAAGAGAAATGCAGTTAATTACCTACGAGGGAGCTCCTATAAGACTGTCACATGATTTCTCAACAGAAGCTTTGCAAACTAGAAGGGACAGGCAAGAAATATTCAACGTGATGGAAAGCAAGGACTTACAACCAAAATTACTCTACCCAGCAAAGCTATCATTGAAAATTGAAGGGCAAATAAAGAGCTTTCCAAATAAGAAAAAGCTAAAGGAGTTTGTCACTATCAAACCAGTATTATATGAAGTGCTAAAAGATCTTCTTTAAGAAGAGGATCAAAGATATGAACAATAAAATGGCAATAAATGCATATCTAGTAACAATTGAATCTAAAAAACAAGCAGAACAGAAACATAATCATAGATACAGAAAGTTTTAATGGTTTCCAGATGGGAAGCAGGTCAAAAAGATGGGCAAAAATGTGAATGGATTAAGAAGTACAAGTTGCTTGTAACAGAATAGTCATAGGGATATAAACTACAGCATAAGGAATATAGTAGCAAAAGAGTATATATGCATGGCCCATGGACATGAACATCAATGTGGGGATTGCTTGAGGGAATGTAGGGTCTATGTGAAGGAAGGCAATGGGAGAAAACTGGGACAATTGTAACAGTATAAACAATGAAATATAATTCAAATTAAGAAAAGGACAACTTGATTTAAAAGGGGGGAGGATATTTGGAGCAATGCCTTTGAATGGTGGTGAACAGATAGGGTCTTATTCACAGGGAGAAGCCTTGGATAGGACCATGGGCAGTCCATTCATAGAAATAGAAGTAGGGGAGAATATATGGATAGAGATACAGATAGTTAGGTAAGTATGGTGGTGAGGACATATAGAAGTTCTATCTGGTTACTTTCAGTTTTCTCAGTGGAATAAGTAGCAAGGCCATAATCTGGGCATGAGAGTGGGAGGAAGAGGTAGTAAACATTTAAGGAAACAGGAGCAAGTGTAGAATAGTCAGATGGAAGTTTTGGAAAGTGTTTGTGCTAGGGAAATACGGTGTAATAGCCAGTTAGTTTAAAGGCCTTTTTAAAGCTAATGGTTATGAATTAAATGTGAGACCATGCAGTATGGTTGTATTTCCTATGGCTATATTCAGCTGCAAGGGTACAAGTATAGTAAGTATAGTAGCTGGAGAATTTGATCTGGTTTCACTTAGAGGAGTAAAATGAAGTGCAAAAGAGAAGCACAGGAAGTAATGGGAGTCATAGGAGGGTATATGCACACAATTCATTATACAGAGGAACTTTGGAATTTAAGCTGCATTAAGAGGAAAAGAAGGCAGGATGTGCAGAAGGTGATGGCAAAATCAAGGATTATGTGTCTTAGTTCAGTGGAAGAATCGTTGGAGTCAAGGTATCAGAGAATGTTAGCTGGAAAGATAAGAAAGAAGTGCTGGTTAAAAATTGGAACACTTGAAATTAAAATTAAGGAATTATTTTAGTTATTATACCATCAAGGTTAAAGGTATGACTGGGATTAAGTGGCTGAGGTAGAATGGAGGTCCAGATTACAGGAGAAAAGGGCGTCCAATAACTGAGAGGCCAGTTTAGTGGGACAATTTTCTACGTGAATATGTAAGTCTCCAAGAATTAAATTATACCACTCAGTGTTTGAGAATGACAGTGAGGCAAGAGTGAAAGAAATGAGGGAGAATGAAATGGGGGTTTGCAGACCACATGAATAAGGGAGTATGTGGTAGTTTTTATGGGAACAAGGAGTGTAATCTAAAACAGTCTAGACATAGTCATGAGGAAGAAGGATCACAGTTGCCCCAAATCCATGTTTCATGAAATAAGTATTATGGGAACACAACCACTACATACATATACTACTCTTGTTTTTCTTCTGAAAACATTTTATTTTGAATCAAGTCACTGAAATAGAGCATTCCATATCTGCAAATGACACTAAAAACACTCAAATTAAAAATTGAGAATATGTCTCCAGAAATGAAGCACTGATATTTGTCTCCTCATACAAGGCAGATTCATACATGTATATGTAAAAATATGATTTACTGGGGAGCTTCCAGAGTTATTGATGAGAAACCAATTGCTTGTTGGGAATCTTCCTAGTAGGAACAGGCTGTTTTTCATAAGGCGTAGTGTTTTCCAGAAAACTGATGGGCTGGCTTTGTGCTTCTGGGACAAGGCTCTCCTAGGTATTGGAGCTGAAGGAATTTTGTGATACAGGTAAATTTACCTGTGAACACTTGACTATGGCATGTAACTTTCATGGTATCTTAATTGCAATCCTTCTCCTTAAGTAACAATTATTGTATATACTTCAAGAATATATCAGTCTACTGGCTACTAAAATATCAGTCCGGTCTACAGCTAAAATTTTATTCTGTCCAGTTTTTTTTTTTAACTCTTTTGTTTTTAAATGTTATCTCTCTAGATACAGGTGTTGTTTTTCTGGATTTGGGGGTTTGGGGTTTGTTTTTGAGACAATTTTTTATTTTATTTTACTTGTTAAAATACAGATTTCTGTCTTTTACTCCCATCCCAGCCGACCTCCCCAGCTCTCCAACCTCCCATTTCTACCCCCCATAGTTTTTGATCATGTGTCTCTTATACTTGTTCCTGTAAGCCCTTACCCTTTTCCCCTGAAATTCCCTCTCTTCTCCCCTCTGGACACTTGTCAGCCTGTTCTCAATTTCAGTGTCTTTGGATATATTTCCTTGTTTGTTTGTTTTCTTGATCAAGTTCCTGTTAAAGGTGAGATCATGTGGCTTTGTCCTTACCACCTGGCTTATTTTGCTTAGCATAATGCTTTCCAGTTCCATCCATGCTGTCGAAAAGGGTAGAAGCTTCTTCTTTTTTTCTGCTGCATAGAATTCCATTGTGTAAATGTACCAAAGTTTTTTGATTCATTCATTTACTGATGAGCACCTAGGTTGCTTCCAGCAATTGGCTTTTATAAATTGTGCTGCTATGAACATTGGGGTGCATAGGTTCTTTTGGACTGGTGTTTCAGGGTTCTTGGGGGTATAATTCTAGTAGTGGAATTACCAGGTCAAAAGGCAAATCTATTTTTAGTCTTCTGAGAAAATTCCATACTGTTTTCTATAGTGGTTGTACCAGTCTGCAATCCCACCAACAGTGCTCCAGGGTCCCCTTTTCTCTACAACCTCTCCAACACTTGTTGTTTGTTGCTTTGTTTATGACAGCCATTCTGACCAGTGTCAAGTGGTATCTCATTGTGGTTTTAATTTGCATCTCTCTGATAGCTAGCAATCTTGAGTATCTTTTTATGTGTGAGCACCTTTTCATACAGAGGATCCTCTGTATGTCCTCCTTGAAGAAGTGTCTGTTTAAGTCCTTTTCCCACTTTTTAATTGAGTTGATTTTCTCTTTAGAGTGGAGTCATGTGAGTTCTCTACATATTTAGGAAATTAACCCCTTGTCTGAGGTATCATTGGCAAATATGTTTTCCCATATGGTTGCTTCTATTTTTATTTTAATACTGTTTTCTTTAGCTGTGCAAAAGCATTTTATTTTAATACAATTCCATTTGTTTCTTCTTTCCTTTATGTCCCTCGCTCTAGGGGACATATTAGCGAAAATGTTGCTACATGTAATATCTGAGATTTTCTTGCCTATGTTCTCCTTGAGGAGTTTAATGGCATTATGACTTATATTTAAATCTTTTATCCACTTGAATTTGTTTTTCTGTATGCTGTAAGTTGGTGGTCCAGTTTCATTTTTTTGCATATAGCTGTCCAGTTCTCCCAACACCATTTATTGAAGAGGCAATTTTTACTTCATTTTATGTTGCTGCCTTCTTTGGTGAATATTAATCGACCATAGAGACTTAGGTTTACTTCTGAACTCTCTGTTCTGTTCCATTGTTCTATGTGTCTGTTTTTATGCCAGTACCAGGCTGTTTTGATTACAGTGGCTTGTAATACAATTTGGTATCAGGTATTGTGATGCCTCCTACTTTGCTCTTCTTCCTCAAAATTGTAGCTGCTATCAGGAGTCATTTATGATTCCATATAAATTTTTGAAGATTTTGTTCTATGTCTATGAAATATGCCATTGGTACTTCAATAAGTACTGCATTGAATCTAAAAATTGCTTTGGGTAGTATGGATATTTTGATGATGTTAATTCTTCCAATCCATGAACACGGTATATGTTTCCATTTGTTTGTGTCTTCCTTGATTTGTTTCTTCAGTATTGTGTAGTTTTCTGAGTACAGGTTTTTTACCTCTTTGGTTAGGTTTATTTCTAGGTATTTTATTTCCCTTTTTGCTATATTGAATGGGATTTATTTCTTGATTTCTGCTTCTGAGGTTTCATTTTTGGTATACACAATGGCTTTCATTTCTGGATATTGACTTTGTATCCCACTGTTATGCCAAATTCATTTATTAGGTGGAGCAATTTTTTGGCGGAGTCTAGTTGATTTTCCATGTACACTATCATGTCGTCTGCAAACAGTGACAGTTTTGTTTACTCCTTTCTTATTTGGATGCCTTTTATTTCCTTTTCTTGTCTAATTGCTGTGGCTAGGACTTCCAATACTGTATTGAATAGAAGTGATGCAAGTAGACAATCTTGACTCATTCTTGATCTTAGTGAAAAAGCTTGTAGTTTTTGCCCATTGAGTATGATGTTGGCTGTAGGTCTCTCATATATGGCATTTATTGTGTTGAAGAATGGTCCCTCTATTCCTACTTTGCTGAGTGTTTTTATCATAAATGGGTGCTGTACCTTATCAAATAATTTTTCTGCATCTATTGATATGATCGTGTGATCTTTGTCTTTTCTTTTATTTATGTGATGTATTACATGTATTGATTTGCAAATATTGTACCATCCTTGCATCCCTGGGTTGATTCCCATGTAGTCATAGTGTATGATTTTTTTAATGTATTGTTGGATGCGGTTTACCAATATTTTGTTGAGGATTTTAGTGTCTATGTTCAGCAGCAATATTGGCCTGAAGTTTTCTTTCTTTGTTGTATCTTTATCTGGTTTTGGGATTGAGATGATGCTGGTTTCATAAAAGAGTTTGTAAGTCTTTCATTGTTTTGTATGTTTTGGAATAGCCTCTGAAGGATAGGGGTTAGCTCTTCCTTAAATGCTTTGTAGAGTTCTCCTGTGAAATCATCCTGTCCAGGGCTTTTGTGTGATGGGAGTTTTTTTATTACTGCTTCAATTTTGTATGCTGCTATTGTTCTGTTCAGGCTTTCTGCTTCTTCTTCATTGAGTTTTGGAAGATCATATTTTTCTAGAAATTTGTCCATTTCACCTAGGTTTTCAAATTTCTTGGCATACAGTTCTTCATAATAATTTCCTACAATTCTCTATATTTCTGTGGTATCAGTTGTAATCTCTCCACTTTCATTTCTGATTGTGTTTATTTGGGTCCTCTCCATTTTTCCTTGATGAGTCTGCTTAAACGCTTGTTGGTTTTGTTTATCATTTCAGAGAACCAGCTCCTAAATTCACTGATCCTTAGAATTGTGCTTTTAGTCTCTGTCATTTAATTCTGCTCTAATCTTGGTTATTTCTTTCCTTCTACTTGCTCTGGGCTCTCTTTGTTGTTGTTTCTCCAGTTCTTGTAGGTGTACGGTTAGGTTGTTTATTTGAAATGTTTCTATCCTTTTCAGGTAGGCCTGTATTGCTATGAACTTCCCTCTCAGGACTGCCTTTGCAGTGTCCCATAAGTTTTGGGTTGTCTTGAGTTCATTTTCATTTGTTTCCAAAAAATTTTGATTTCTTCCCTAATTTCATTTTTGACCAATTCCTTATTTAATAGCATGCTATTCAATCTTTATGATTTTGTGAGTTTGAGGGTATTTTTCCCTTGGGGTTGGTTTCTAATTTCAGGCCCTTGTACTCAGAGAAAATGCTTGGTATGATTTCAATTTTCTTGAATTTATTGAGGCTTCTTTTGTGTCCTATCAGGTGGTCTATCTTTGAAAATGTACCATGTACATTTGAAAAGAATGTGTATTTAGCTTCTCTGGGATGAAAAGCTCTCTCTCTCTCTCTCTCTCTCTCTCTCTCTCTCTATATATATATATATATATATATATATATATATATATATATATATCACTTAAGTCCATTTAATCTTGGGCATTGTTCAATGCCATAATATCTTCATTGATATTTTCTTTGGAAAATCTGTCCATTTTTGCTAGTGGGGTGTTAAAATCCCCTACTACAATTGTGTTGCTGTCAATATCTTTCTTGAAGTCCTCCAGGATCTTCTTTATTTATTTGGGTGCTCCTACATTGGGCGCAAATATATTTACAGTGTTTATGTCTTCTAGGTGAATTCTTCCCTTGAGTATTATGAAGTCACTTTCTGGGTCTCTCTGTATGGCCCTTTTTTTCAAATCTATTTTGTCTGATATGAGTATTGGTATCCCAGCTTTTTTTGCCTGTTTATTTGCTTTGAAAATTTGTTTCTAGCCCTTCACTTTCTGTCTGTGTAGGTCTTTTGTTCTGAGGTGGATCTCTTGTAGGTAGCATATGTGTAGGCCATGCTTTCTTTTCTATTCAGGTATTCTGTATCTTTTGATTAGAGCATTCAATCAATTTATGTTTAAGGTTATTATTGATAGGTTCTTATTCATTGCCATTTTCGTACCTGTATTCTTCTCTGTCTCTCCTTTCCTTCCTTTCCTTAAAGCAGTTCCTTTAGCATCTCTTGCAGAGCTGGTTTGGTGGAGGTGTACTCTTTTAGACTTCTTGTTTCTTAGAAGCTCCTTATTTGGCCTTCTATCTTGATTGAGAGCTTTGCTGGGTAAAATAGCCTTGATTGCAGTCCTCTGGTTCTCATTACTTGGAATATTTCTTGCCATTCTCTTCTGGCTAGGAGTGTTTCCATTGAGAAGTCAGCTGCTAACCTTATTGGGGCTGCCTTGTATGTTACTTCCTGTTTCTCCCTTGTTGCCTTTAAGATTCTCTCTTTGTCTTGGAATTTTGCCATTTTAATAATGATGTGTCTTAAAGTAGGCCTCGTTGGGTTCCTCTTGACTAGGACTCTCTGTGTTTCCTGGATTTGTGTGATTTTTTTCTCTCATCAAATTAGGGAAGTTTTCCATCATTACTTTTTCAAATAGGTTTTCTCTCCATTGTTCTTCTTCTTCTCCTTCTGGGATCCCTATTATATGGATATTATTGCATTTCATATTATATTGCATTTCTCTTCATCTCTCTTCATTCTTTCTGAGCCTCTTTTACTTTTCTTGCTCTTTCTGGTTTTTTTTCCTACTTTGTCCTCCAACTCACTGATCCGATCTTCTGCCTCATCAATTCTGCTTTTGATTCCTTCCACTGTGTTCTTCAGTTCAGAAATTGTATTCTTCATTTCCTCTTGGCCTTGGTTGACAGTTTCTATTTCCTTTTTCATGTTGATATAGTTTTCAGTGAGTTCATTGTAGTTTCTTTGTAGTTTCTGGTAATTCACTGTGAGCTCATGGAGCTTCCTGATAATCATTGCTTTGAACTCAATATCTGATAGCTGATTTGCCTCTATTTTATCTAACATTCTTTCTGAGGTTTTCTTCTTTCCTTTCATCTGGGGATTGTTTCTTTATCTTCCCATCGTTTGTGAAACTCTTTTTCTTAGCCTCCGCTTCTTAACTTGATCTGTTGTTCCTCTCTGAGTTTATGGCATAAAGTTCTATGGTAGAATACCTGTGAGATTTAGTGGTGCTGTCTCCTCGATCTCCCAAGCTCACTGGTCTTGGACTGTTGTTTATGTTGTCTCTGTGTCTGTCTTTGGATTTTGATTTTTTTGGTTCTTTCTTTTGTGGGTCCTTCCCACCAGCTGGTTAAGAGAGGGTCACTCTGTCCATTACCTCTTATATTTTGTTGTGCTGGTGAGGGCAGGTTTTGTTGAAGCTGATTGTTCCATGTGTACAAGGTTTTGGGGATTCTTTCTTGTTCTTGTTCTGTCATTTCTTCTGGGTAATTTCCCCACAAGGAGAAATCCAAATAGGTCCTGGATTGTGGTTAATGTGACTTCCACTTTGTCCTTCCCCTTCTGTTTTTATCTGTTGGTGATTCCTTTGTTGGTGGGTTTCCTCTTCTAGCAGGTATCCTGGCGTTCACCACTTGCACCTACTCTTTTTTTGTGACCAGTTGGAGTGGGAAAGAAAAATGGTTTAAGACATCAAGAGTGTATTCTATGATATTTATAGTAGCAGCCAGTAAAGAAGGGATAGGAGATCCTGTGGCTATGTATAGTGGTGACCGCGATATTCCACCCAACTAGGCATTTTTTACAAAAGATGGAAAGAAGAAAAGACTCTTGTTGGGAAGGGAAGGATTGTGAGTTGAATCTAGAAAGCAGTGAGCTTGTGGGAGGTCAGATTCTGAGGTAAGGTGAGAGTAAAGAATAGTAAATAGGTGTAGTGTGTAAGAGAATAGAGTTAACCACAACAGTAATAGAGTTCAGGAAACAGTGAAGTGGGCTAAGATTTGGGAGCGGTGATGTGTAGTATTTACAATTGTATGGAACAGCTATTATTTACAACAATATTAGAACAACAATCATATGACAGAATTTATGTGATCTTGATAACAAGAATACGAAGTATAGGACATTGAGTAGTGTACTAATGGAACACAGGTAAAGTGAAGGACAGTAAAATAACAATACACTGTGAAAGAGAGAACAAAGGAAACCAGTCAAACAACACAATTCAACCAACCAAGCGAAGAAGGCTAAACAGAAAGAATGGGAATACAAAAATATTATTAAAATAAAAGATGTAAAAATAATGAAAAAGTAATGATACAATATGCAATAACTTACAGGTTCTCTGTAGTAGCAAAGTCGAATTTGTCTCACTGTCTCAGCTGTTCGGAACACCCCTCTTTGGATCCAACTCTGATCTTTTCACAGTCCAGGTTTTTTGTTTCACTTGTGGGAATTAAAAAAGGAAGAAGAGAAGAAGGAAGGAAGAAGAGATAAAACAGGAAAGAAAAAAAGAAAATACTTCTCCCCCCCCCCCACTGGCTACAAGTGTGAGTGCTGGGTGCCTCTCCCTGTGGGTTTGGGTGTGGGCTTGGGGTCCTCTCCCCAGGGCCTTGGGACCTTCTGAAGAGCACATTCTCCCCCAGTTACAGGCATGTGCACTCAGCGAGGCCGCCTCTAGGAGTGTGCCCAGAGCCTTCCACACCACCTCAGGAGCACTGCCTGTCTGGGTGGGGAGGAGGCTGCAGTGGCTGCTGCAGGAGAATTACCCAAACAGTGTCTCTTTTTTCACTTTTTCTTTTTGAGAGATTCCTCCTACTCAAGCCTGCTGCTCTGCACAGCAGCCTGGCCTCTTGCACAGCCCAATTCTTTAATCAGACTCTGGACTGTCTGGGTCAGGCCCAGCATGGCCTAACTCTCAATTCTCCCCAGCCAGTGTCCACATGCTCTGTGGGTGCTCACAGCCCCTGTGTATTTGCCACTTAGTTCTTATTCTCCTCTCTGCAACTTTAAGCAACCAGGTCTCTTCTGGAGCTGCTCAAATCTTGTTTGGCAGGGGAGGGAGCCTTTGACCTAGCTCTCTCTCAAGAACCCTTTTGCAGACCCAGCAGGTGCAGGGCCTGGGGCTTCAGCCTCCCTGGTCCCCGGGCTGGTCCCAGGGACCTTATTGTCCTGAAGCACTCTCATTATGGTTTGGTTTTTCAATGTCCACTACAATTTTTGGTCTCCTATCTTCATATATGCTGGGATACTATTGGCTGTTTGCTCTCTCCCTCCATAGATCAGCTAGGTTTTTCTCCCATATGTAGGCATAAGTGGAATCCACTCTTTCCTACATCTTCACCATCTTTAGTCTCCTCCATAAATTCCATTTAAGGGGTGTATCCTTGACAATAGCATATAACCTAGGTTTCTATGAGGAAGTTATAGTTAATGTGATAAATGATGAGTAAGAATTTGTTAGAAATGTAGAGATTAAAGGGAAAAGTGATCCAAAGCAGAGAGAATGGTACAAGGGGATGTCTGAGGCAAAGTAAGGTTAAAATTTCAAGGAACTTGAAAAAATTAAGATAGCCAGTATTTAATAGTAGAAGGTGAGACCAATAAGAGATAAAAATATAGATATAGTTTAGGTGAAGAAGGTCCTTGAAAGTCATGTTACACATGTACTTTAACTTTGTGATGTATTAGAAATCATTATTACATTCTTACATATTTCTTTTGAGACTTTTTACATGTACATCTTTTTATCTTTTTACATGTTTAAAATCATAAAATAAAAAAAATGGGACTTCTGGTAAAAATGAAGGCATAGGTGGAAACACTGTACCTCCTCGCACAACCAAGTTTAAGGACAACAAAGATTTAGAAACAAAAACACAACCAAAAGAGACAGAAAATTAAACTTTATGGAAGTCTGATAACAATGAACCATTCATCCACACTGGTAGGAGGGACGAAGTTGGTGGCCAGCAGAGAGGGGTCATGGCAGGAAAAAGCAACCAGATTGACCCAGGTGCACAGGTGGTGATTGGCAGATTCCAAGCATGGGGTGGCAATGGGCAGACCCAATGAGGGCGCAAGGCAGCTGGCTAACCACGATCACACATTCACATGCAGATAAACCAGGTAAAAAAATGAGAAGTGAGACACACTGTGCAACCCAGGGCCCCAGCAATGGATTGAAGCCTAAAAGCACCAATTGAAAAAACTTTGGGGGGTTGAGGTTCCGGGAGAGCCTCCCAGACTCACAGGAGAATTCGTTGGAGAAACCCACAGGGTTCTAGAAAGTACACAAGCCCACACATCCAGGAACCAGCACCAGAAGGCCCAATTTGCTTGTGGGAAGTGGCAGAGGGGACCAAAATCCGAGAGAGAGTGGAAAAAATGCCATTGCTCCATCTCTGGCCCTGCCCCCACATATAGCATCACAACCCAGACACTGGGTTGCACCCCCCAGTGAACATCGAAGGCTCTGCCCCTCATATGTAACAGGCAAGACCAGACCAAAAATTATGGCTCAAATGGAAGAACAAATCAAAGCCCCAGAACCAATGCTTTTAAGCAACCAAGAGATAGCCAACCTATCACATGCACAGTTCCAAACACTGGTGATCAGGATGCTCACAGAACTGGTTGATTTTAGTCACAAATTAGATGAAAAAATGAAGGCTACACTAAGTGAAATGAAGCAAAATGCACAGGAAACCAATAGTGATGGAAAGAAAACTGGGACTAAAATCAACCAAGTGGACCAGAAGGAAGAAACACCCAAACAGAAAAGAATGAAGAAACAAGAATTTAAAAAAATGAGGAGAGGCTTAGGAACCTTCAGGACACCTTTAAACATTCCAACATCTGAATTATAGGGGTACCAGCAGGGGAAGAGGAACAGCAACAAGTGGAAAACTTATTTGAACAAATAATAAAGGAGAACTTCCCCAATCTGGCAAAGGAAATAGACTTCCAGGAAATCCAGGAAGGTCTGAGAGTCCCAAAGAAGTTGGACCCAAGGAGGAACACATCAAGGCACATCATAATTATATTAGTCAAGATTAAAATGAAAGAGAGAATTCTAGAAGCATCAAGAGATAAGGGGACAGTCACCTACAAAGGAGTCCCCATCAGACTGTCAGCTGATTTTTCAAAAGAGACCTTACAGGCAAGAAGGGGCTGGAAAGAAGTATTCCAAGTCATGAAATGCAAGGACCTACGTCCAAGATTGCTCTATCCAGAAAAGCTTTCATCTAGAATGGAAGGGCAGATAAAGTGCTTCTCATATAAGGTCAAGTTCAAGGAATTCATCAACACCAAGCCCTGATTATATGAAATGTTAAAGGGACTTACCTAAGAAAAAGAAGATAAATATGAACAGTGAAAGGACAGCAGAGTCACAGTTATTAACAACCACACCTAAAACAAAAGCAAACTAAGCAGATACCTAAAACAGGAACAGAACCACAGAAATGGAGATCACATGGAGGGTTAGCAACAGGGGAGTGGGAGGAGGAGAGGGAGGGAGAAGGTACAGAGAATAAGTAGCATAAACAGTAGGTAAAAAATAGACAGGGGGAGGGCAAGAATAGTATGGGAAATGTAGAAACTAAAGAACTCGTGACACATGGCCATGAACTAAAGGGGGAGAATGGTCGGGGAGGGGTGTGCAGGATACAGGGGAATGAAGGGGAGGAAATGGGACAACTGTAATGGCATAATCAATAAAATATATTAAAAAAGAAAATAGAGCCCTCGCTGGTGTAGCTCAGTGGATTGAGCCCGGGCCTATGAACCAGAGGATCGAGGTTCAATTCCTAGTCAGGGCACATGCTTGGGTTGCAGGCCAGTTCCCAGCAGGGGACTCACAAGAGGCAACCACACATTGATATTTCTCTCCTTCTCTCCTTACCTTCCTCTCTAAAGATAAATAAATAAAATCTTAAAAAAAAAGAAAATTGGACTATGCTACATGTACATTTTTATTATTTGTTTTTATATTCACTCATGTATTCAAAACTATTTATTAAAGGTCTATTATGTTCTAGACACTATAGTAAGTGTTGATACAAAAGTAAACAAAACAGAAAGATATCCACTTTCATAGATGTTACATCATGCCAGGATGTAGAGACAAAGAACAAATAAATATATAATATCACATAATGATAAATATTAACAGTGAAAAGCACACTAAGTTGCCAGAGATTATGAACATGATAATTCTGGTTTGGATCCTATGTCATTTTAGATTCCCTAGAAACATTACCTTAGATGAGCATTCTTGGGCAAATAGTTTATTGGGATAGTGCCCTCAGGTGAAACCTGTGAAGGAAGTGAGAAGCAGGATAGGGCAGAGAAGAAGTTAGGCAAAGGTATAGTTTCAACTAGTATCTAGTCTTAGTCTGATCCCATTGGAAACCCAGGAGTCTGAATGACACTATAGCTTTCCATCTCTTCCAAGGAACATGGTCCACTGCTAGATTATCTACTTTTTGTAGTAGATCCATCCTAGCATGTTGCCACCCTTAGCCTACAGAGTGTTTCCTATACCTTACAATTTTGCACCTCTACTTCATTTAATGTGAGCCATCTCTTTTGCTAAGCTTCCAAGAGCCATCCCTGCTGTGTGTTAGAACCACTAAGCAGAGTCCTTGCTATTAAAAGTGTCACAATATCAACAAACTTTTATTTATCCATCTTTGTTTTCTACCCTTTCATACAACACCTTCAGGATCTATTCCCAGGTATACTTTCCCAGTTCCTGCCAGTTCATCAGGCAGGTCCTTTACCTTTTTGGTGTGTAATTCTACATTGTTGGCACACCTAGCATTTCCCCAGTAGGATCAGGCTGAGGTCTGAATCTAGTTGTTGGACTGGAGTCCAGGAAGGTATGTAGGTACAGATCCTGAGGGGGGCCAACATTGTCTTGTAAAACATTTACTTTATTGAGGCTTCTGCATAGTCTTCAAGCAAGGGGCTTTCTATCTTTTAACAAGGGACAGTGATGGCCTTTTTTGGGCCCAAAGGGTTAAGGGGAATCTTGGAGTTCAAGTTGATCAAGTGAATATACCCAGATATTCTTATACATAGTCTTTTAAGAGTCTGCTCTTTCTCTATCAGAGCCCTCACTTTGGCATAGGAGACTTGCTAATGCTGAAAATTCAGCCTCCTAATAAAGGTCTTTTGAAGAGGCTTGCAGCCCTGGCTGGTGGCTCAGTTGGTTGGAGCATTATCCCATATGGGAGGCAACCAATCAATGTTTGTCTCTCAGATATACATGAAAAGAATTTTTTTCAATTATTCCAAGCAGGCCCTCACACATTGTTTTACATTGGTAATTAAGGGATCTGAGACTCTTTAAGGCATCAGTGGAGCTTAGCGTATGTGTATTCCACCTACCACTACTAATGGGGTACTACTTGCCATTCAGCCAATGAGACTTTTTTCTAAAACTCATGATACCAACTGTATTAGTTCTTTTTTTCATGGAAGAAAGCCCAAGATGTTTTTTTGTTTAAGAAACTGATTTACTGAGGGAGCACCTGCAAGTGAATTCTCTAAGGGAGTAAAGGAAGTAGGTTATGGCAGAGGAAGACCCAAAGCAAAGATATTGTTTTAACTAAAGTCTAGCCTGTTTCAAGTGGGAGGCTCTGGAACATGAATAATACTACAGTTATCTCACTTTGAGACCAGGGTCTGGCATTTTGTACTAGCAACTACCAAGCATTTCCAAGAAATGCAGCTCTTTGCTGCTAAGGTCAGTTCTCAAGAGGATGGATCTGTGCACTGTTAACATCCAATACTCTAGCAGTCAGCAGAATAGTTATCACTCAGTAAAGGGATCCAAGCAAGATGCCGACAACTTCTATGTGGGCTCAGGGGCAAAATGTGTCCAGAAACCAGAAGAAAACTATGCTACTGTCTTGGAGAAGAACATTCTACACAAACTAAATAGCCCTGAAGTAGGAATACACTTGGTGCATTCTAGTAATAGTAGGAAGGCCTACACTTGTGGGAGTGCTGTGAGGTGATAATAGCTTAAGTCGAAGAGGAAGTAGGGCCAGATTGTGAACAGTTGTATAGGCTATGAAGTGGACATTGGATTTTATTCTAAATGAGATGGGGAGATACTGGGATGGTTTTTAGCAGGGAAGTGACCTTTTGTGACTAAACATTTTAAAACACTCAATCTGGCTGCTGGGCTGAGAATAGATTATGATATTGTAATAAGTTAAGAAGCTTTTGTAATCATCCAGGAAACAGATATGTGTGGTTTGGATTAAAGTTGTGTTAGAAGAGATGACTTGAAGTTGTTGGACTCTGGACATATTTTGAAGGTGGTCTGAAAAAAATTGTTGATGGATTTGGTTTATAGTTTGTATAGAAAATAATATAATAATTAATAAATTATAATGCAAGAATCAACTCTGGTTTCACAGACTCAAATCTGTAAACCTACTTTTTTTTAAAGATTTTATTTATTTATTTATCTTTAGAGGGGAAGAAGAGAGGGAGAGAAACATCAATGTATGGTTGCCTTTCATGCATCCCCTGCTGGGAACTGGCCTGCAGAGAACTGGCCTGCAACCCAGGAATATGCCCTGATTGGGAATTGAACTGCGATCCTCTGGTTCACAGGCCTGTGCTCTGTAAACCTACTTTTGCCACACCCTGTATGGTTATTTTTTTTAACAATTTTGTTTGTTTATTTATATTTTAGAAATAGATGAAGGGGGGGAGAAAGAGAAGGAAATATCAATGTGAGAGAGAAACATTGATCGATTGACCCTCTCATGCACCCCAAACAGAAATGGGGCCTACAACCCAGTCATGACCAGGAATCAAACCAGTGATTTTTCACTTTGCAGGATGAGGCTCAGCCAAGTGAGCCATGCTGATCAGGCCTGTTATTCTTTTAAATGATTGTCACTCTAATAAGTAAAAAATGGCATTTCTTTTATGATCGATAAAATTGAGGATCTTTGTTCTACTGTTTGTTGTTCTCCTTTTCTTTCATTTTATATTTCTGCTAAATTGGTGGGGACACCATCACAAAAATACCACAGACTGGGAAGCTTAAACAATACTTGTTCCAGAGGCTAGAAGTCTGAGATCAAGTTGTTGGCAGCATTAATTATTTCAGAGGCCTCTCCTCAGCTTGTAGATGGCCATCTTCTTCCTGTGTGCCCACATGGTCTTTTCCCTGTGTGTATGTGTCCTAATCTCTTTTCACAAAGATACCAGTCAGATTGGATAAGGGCCTGCCCACATGCCCTCCTTTTACATTAATTACCTTTTTGAATCCTCTATCTTCAAATACAATTACATCAGGGGTCAGAGCTACAACATAAAAATTTGAAGGGCACAATTCAGTCCATAGCGCCAAGGAGATTAACTGTTTTCATGAATATTACAATTGTATTTGTACTAATATTTAAATTGTCTTTTCACTATGGTTATGGAGCTTTTTGTCATGAATAAGTTTAAATGTACCTCCTTTAATCTGAATTCAAATATGTGAACAGGTTACAAGGAAAAGCTCCAATGAGACTCTTCCCATGTACCTCCATTATCATCACACTATCTATTGCAAAGTTATTATTTCCACATTATTTTGTGATTATTTACCATGCATTGGGAAATATTGCATCAAGTATTGTTCATGCTTGAATTATTGCCATGTTGTTTTAACTGTGGTAAATATTTTAGTTGTTTTAAAATATTTGGTTACATTTGCCCAAAGCTAGTGTGGCTCAGTGGATTTAGTGCCAGCTTATGAAACAAAGGGTCACTGGTTTGATTGCCAGTCAGGGCACATGCCTGGGATACTAGCCAGGTCCCAAGTATGGAATGTGTAAGAGGAAAACACACATTGATGTTTCTCTCCCTCTCCTTCTCTCTCCCTTTGCCATCTGTCTAAAATAAATAAAATCCTTAAAATTTTTGGTTAGATTTATTATATTCCCTTTCACTACTTTTAATTTTTACACTTTTCTTAGCCATTTTGTTTCTTCATGCTTTTTTATTTTTTCCTTTTCTTTATTGTTGCTAAAGTACAATTGTCTCCATTTCCCTGCCAGGACTTTTATCTGCCCCACCCACACCACCACATCCCACCTTCAATCTTTCCCACCTTTGGCTTTCTCCGTGAGTCCTTTATCATGTCCATTGATGACCCTTCCTCTTCTTTCCCCTATTACCTCCCTGCCCTCCATGTGGTTACTGTCAGTTTGTTCTTTATTTCCATGTCTCTGATTCTATTTTGCTTGCTTATTTGTTTTGTTGATTCGGTTCCACTGATAAGTGAGATCATATGGTATGTCTTTCACCAACTGATTTGCTTCACATAGCATAATACTCTCCAGGTCCATCCATGCTGCCACAAAGGGTAGAAGCTCCTTCTTTCTTTCTCCTGCATAGTATTCCATTGTGTAAATGTACCATTGTTTATTGATCCATTCATTTACTGTTGGGCACATAGGCAGCTTCCAGCACTTGCCTATTGTAAATTGGGCTGCTATGAACATTGAGGTGCATAGGTTCTTTTGATTAGTGTTTTGGGATTCCTAGGATATAAACCCAGCAGTGGAATTGCTGGGTCAAAAGGCAATTCTATTTTTAGTTTCTTGAGGAAATGACATACTGTTTTCCACAAAGACTGCACCAGTTTGCATTCCCAGCAACACTGCACTAAGGTTCCATTTTCTCCACAACCCCATCATCACTTACTGTTTGTTGATTTTTTTATAATGGCCATCCTGACTGGTGTGCAGTGATATCTCATTGTGGTTTTAATTTGCATCTCTCTGATAGCTAGTGATGCTGAGCATCTTTTCATATGTTTCTGGGCCCTCTGTATGTCCTCCTTAGAGAAGTGTGTGTTCACGTCCTTTGCCTATTTTTAATTGGGTTGTTTGTCTCCCTGGAGTAGAGTGGTGTGAGTTCTTTATATATTTTGGATTTAAACCCTTGTCTGAGATGTCATTGTCAATTTTTTTTTTACCATACAGTTGATTCTCTTTTCATTTTGTGAATGTTCTCTTTAGCCATGCAGAAGCTTTTTATTTTGATAAAGTCCAAATTGTTTATTCTTTCCTTTATATCCCTTGCTTTAAAGGACATATCTCAGAAAATATTGCTGTGTGGATTATCTAAGGTTTTCCTGCCTATCTTCCCCTCTAGGACTTTTATGGTATCACAACTTATATTTAAGTCTTTTATTCAACTTGTGTTTGTTTTTGTGTATGGCGAAAGTTGGTCGAGTTTCATTTTTTTGCATGTAACTGTCCGGATCTCCCAACACCATTTGTTGAACAGATGATTTTCATTCCATTTTATGTTTCTGCCACTTTTGTTGAATATTAATTGACCACAGAGACTTGGGTTTGTTTCTGGACTCTCTATTCTGTACCAATGATCTATGTGTCTGTTCTTATGCCAGTACCAGACTGTTTTGATTACCATGGCCTTGTAACATACTATGATGTCAGGTATGGTAATGCCACCTACTTTGTTCTTCTTTCTCAAAATTGATGCTGCTATTCGGGTTTGTTTATGGTTCCATATACATTTTTGAAGTGTTTATTCTATGTCTGTGAAATATATCATTGGTATTATAATAGGGACTGAGTTGAATCTACAAATTGCTGTGGGTAGCATAGACATTTTGATGATGTTAATTCTTCCAACCCATGAACATGGTATATGCTTCCATTTATTTGTATCTTCCTTAATTTCTTCAGTGTTGTTTGATTTTTTGAGTATAGGTCTTTTACCTCTTTGGTTAGGTTTATTCCTAGGTATTTTATTCTTCTTGTTGCTATATCAAATGGGATTTTTCTCCTGATTTCTGTTTCTGATATTTCATTGCTGGTGTGTAGGAGACTGTTCTGCATGGTGTGGGCCCAGCTCCCACTCGGAGATGCACAGGACCCATGCCCACAGATAGGTTCTCCCATGGGAATCAGGCCTGCAATATGCCTAGGCTGCTTTGAGTCTTGCTTTTGCTAAAAACTCCCTCACCCGGATTTGTGGCAAACATTTACTGCAAAATGACTTCCTAAAATTTATGCTAAACCTTCCAAGGATGAGTGTAACCAGTCCAACCACTTTTGCCTTTTCATTTGCAAATACCCCTCTTCTGTGATGTGATTAGCAGCATTGGCTCCTCGGTTTTATGTAAAAGGTAACTACCTAAAGCAACCTGTGCATAGTAAATGAGGACTATAATGTAATGTGCCAAGAAACCCAATAAAGGCTGGTCATGGCAAGGACTGAGGCCTTGAGAGAAAAGCCTTTCTGCAAGGCCTTTTGCTCCCCTTGAGAGAAAAGTCATGCCCACCCTTTTCCACGACAGGACTCAGTGGACTCTCCCCTATCCACAATGTCGTGGACCCCACAAGCAGGGGTCTGCATCATTGGTGTACAAAAATGTCTTCAGTTTCTGAATATTGACATTGTATCTGTTCTTTTACGAAATTCACTCTTTAGATTGAGTAGTTTTTGGATGGAGTTTGTAGGATTTTCTATGTACACTATCATGTCACCTGGAAACAATGACAATTTTATTCCTCCTTTACAATTTGGATGCCTTTTATTCCTTCTTCTTGCCTGATTTCTGTGGCTAGGTATTCCAATACTATGATGAAAAGGAGTGGTGAAAGTGGACATTATTATTCTTCCTGATCTTAGTGGGAAAGCTTTTAGTTTTTGACCATTGTTTTTGCCCATTGTGTATTATGTTGGCTGCAGGTCTCTCATATATGGCCTTCATTATGTTGAGGAATGCTCCCTCTACTCCCACTTTGCTGAGTGTTTTTATCATAGATGAGTTCTGTACTTTATCTAATGCTTTTTCCACATCTATTGCTATCATCTTTTTTTTTTTAGGTCAAAACGGACTTTAATGTCTCCTCTTACAACATGATAGCACTGCTTAAACTGGAACTGGCACACAGCTCCCAGGACTGGCTTCCTATGAGGAATGAAGCTGGCATGTCCCTGGCTGCTGGGCACATGTCCCCAGGCACTTGGCTAGCTCAGTACAAACTCTGTAGTCCAAATACCCACATCTGCTGCAGGTCACCATTTTTGGAGCTCTGGAACTGGCAGTGTAGATTCTGTGTATCCCAAATATACCAGATACTGCCTCTTTGGACTAGCTGCTCCCACCCCCTCTTCAATATTGTTTTTCTCAGATTTGTGAGGTACTAAAAAACACCCTGGTCTTACAGGGCCTAAATCTCCCATCATCACAGCTTTGAATCCTCTGTTTTGTATTTGCTTAAAACAGCTTGGAAGAGTGACTCGTGCTGACATTACTTGCCCTGTCCAGAGAACTCCTGGAAGTCACATTTCCCAAGTTTCTTCCCAGCCGATGGCTCCCTTCTCTGCCCAACACAGTAAGGGTGATGCCCAAGAACTGCATTTAGGAATGAAGACAGATGGAATTCTGTCTTCTTTCTACACCAGTCAGTCCTTGTCTTGATCACTTTATCTCTCTTTCATTAACAAGCACATCTGCATGTACACAGAATTCTGGAAGGATCTTCTTATCTTGAAGACTATGGAAATATTTTCTGAATTCATGGAATTACCCCTTTCACTGACTGACATTCAAACTGCAGAGTGGTCTCTGCCTTCCCATATGTCTTCTCGTTGCTTGGCTTCCAACCGTTTTCTCTCTCGGGCTTCTTGCAGTTTCTTGAGCTCAGCTTCCCATTCAGTTTTGCTCTGCTTACTTCGAACCCCAAGGGCACTGATGAATAGCCTTTGGGCTAAGGCAGCAGAAGTCTCCGGACGCTCCTTTGCTGGCTGGAGGAACTCAGCATAAGCTCTCGCTTTGGCCTTGGCTGCTCTTGTGGCCTGTGACAAGGGCCGGATCTTCACCATGGTATGTTTACTACCCAAAGCATCTCGAGCTGTAATTGGACTGGAAAATACTCCGAGAGCATGTGTATCATCCACCCATTTAATATCAAATCCTTTCTTCTGATAACTGCAGAAAACCCGTAGGAGGTCTTCAGTATGAAATTCTTGGGGGAAGTCATAAATTTCAATGACATGGGGGAATTCACAATCACTGAGATCAATATCAGGAACTTCATTGTTGTAATAATCAAATCTAGGTTCCTGGACACTTTCTCTATTCTTCATATTCTCTGATAACTCTTGTAGAAGGTGTGGATCCAGGCAGTCACCATCATCATTAAATATGGACTCCCAGCTCTCCTCAGTAGCAGCGCTTCCCTCCATGTGAGAAGTTTCAGTAGCTTTTGGGTCTGTGGATGTCTCTATAGAAATTGATTCTATATCAGGAAAGGATATACCAAGTTCTACATTCTCTGAGTCATCTCCCTCTTTTGATTTGAACTCTTCAGCAGTTTTCAGTTCATGCAATGCCTCTGTTGTATCACCAGTACAATCTAGATCATTGCCCAATGCACTATCTGAAAGTACTTTTGTCTCATTTAACACACTGAGTTCAGAGTCCAAAAAGATGTTACAATTACTACCAGCAATCTTCTTTACAGGCAAGACCGAAGCAAAATCTGATGAGTTCTCTATCAACTTTCCTGTTAACTCGGTGAAACCAGATGAAATACTCTCAGCATAAGTATCTGAGCAAGCAGTCAGGTTGCTGAAACTTTCAATGTCCTTCCCACTTCTAGCTACATGAACAGGGGCTATACCTGTACTCATTGCTAAATATTTTGAGAAACTACTTGTGTTGCTACAGCCCTCATCAGCTATTCTAACTGCAACGACACAAGGGTTGTCTATAGTTATTTGATCAGATATGGTATCTGTAATGTCCATCATACATGTCTTACTTGTAATGTCACCTACAATCTTAAACCCATTACCCGTGTCTGTTTTATGAGCAAGGGCAGCTGACTCAGAGGGTTCATACTTTACACATAACTCATTAGCAGTGCTGTCATTCTCCTCACAGTCTCTAATCATTGGTGGATCAAAAATGCCATTTGTGCTCTCTAACTTGTTGACTAAAGTCATTTTATAAGAGATGTGACTTATTGTCTCAGGAATGGAATCTATGCCTTTCTGACCCAAGGTGAAATCTGTACTATTAGCTATATCACCAACATTCTCAGCTTCAAAGTCTACACAAGTTTGAGCAGTGACACCCTTTGGACTTCCAGGAACAGGAAGAGTGGTCATGCCTCCACTGCTGAGCTTCAACATTCCACCTGGTGTTTGTATGCCTTGTTGCACAGTTCCAGAATTAGAGCTTAGTTTTACTGGTGCAATCATACTCTCAGGTCTCAAAACAGAATTATAAACTCCAGGAAATTGAGATTGCATCTCTACAACCTTGGCATCAGTTTCAATCCTGCTTTCTAAACCTCTGTTTTCAAACATTTCCCCATTTAGTTCAGGCCTACTGAAATCACAGAATTCCACATTTTGGAATGGCTTCTTTAGAATCAAAGGCTCACCAATTTCTGAACAAGACAGACAGAAGCAACCTCTCATGTCTTGTCACATCTGTGGTTTCAACCTCCAAACACTCCACCTTCTTTGGCTTAAAATGTCTTTGTAAAAGTTCACTAGGTACAGTCCCAGAATTTAGCACACCTTGCTGATATTCTTGGGATAATATTTCTTTGGATTCTGTCACTCCCCTCTTACTACAAACCCTGTCTTTATTGTTGTCTTGAAGGCATGTGTCTTTTCTTAATTTTGTTGAAGATTTCTTTCCTTCTCTATGACTGTGCTCCTTTTTATCGGGATAAATACTTAATCTCTGAGCCTCGGATTTATCCCTAAAGATCTTCTGGAAGAGGGAATCTTCTTTTTGTTCTTTCACCGAAGAGTTAGGTAGACCATAGTTTTTTTCCTCATCCCTTGTCTTGGGAAGTACTACACCCCTTTGAGCTTTAGGAATATAAAGTGCCATGTCAGGCCTTCTGGTTCGAACTCTGCATCTTGCTGCTTCTTGCTGCATGGCACCACCTCAATCTTTATGCCTGATAGACAGAACAAATGTTCTCTTCTAGGTTTCTATGCTTCTGTATTTCTCTAGAAGGCAGTACCAGAACCAACTTAGAATACAACAGTATCTTCAGAGAAATGCTGCTTTAAGGATCAGGAAGCCAGTACAGAGTGCTGTTGAAAGCCAAGGAAGGAACGTCTCCTCCACACGGAAGAGGGCAAGGGCACTCAGTAAGCACGCTGCCCCTAGCAGAGCAAAAATGCCCCAGTAGGGCACCACCCACGACCCCCTACAACACAAATCCCTCAGGGGTAGAAGGGCGGGAGCTTCCCAGTAACCTCCACCCCAGGCGAGGGCCCGCCCCTATCATCATCTATTTTTTGTCTTTTCTTTTGTTTATGTAATGTATTACCTTTATTGATTTGTGAATATTGTACCATCATTGCTTCCCTGGGTTGAATCCCACTTGATCATGGTCTATGATCTTTTTGCTGTATTGCTGGATGTTGTTTGCCAATATTTTGTTGAGGATTTTAGTGTCTATATTCATCAGTGATATTGGCCTGTAGTTTTCTTTCTTTGTTGTGTCTTTATCTGGTTTCTTAAAAAGAGTTTGGGAGTCTGCCATCTTTTTGAATTTTTTGGAATAATCTTTAAAGGATTTGGGTTAGCTTTTCCTTAAATGTTTTATAAAATTTTCCTGTAGAATTGTCTGGTCCAGGCCTTTTGTGTGTTGCAAGTTTTTTTTTTTTACCTTATTTCAGTGTTTATTCAATATATATTTAGGAAGAGCCTACTAAATTCTAGGCGTTGCCATACGGATAATGAAACAGACCTAGAGAGAGTGGTGAAGGGGGAAAAAAATCAGGCCTCGACTCCAAACTCAATATTTTTACTTCCCACCAGTCCTTGAATACACAGGAATTGAGCAAAGGGGCTGTGAGTTTAAATCCTGGAAGGCTTCCTCAGGACTTCCTTGATAAGAAAGGTGAAAAATAAAATATTACGGACTAAGAAGAACAATAGCCTTCTAAAAAAAGAAAGCTTTACCTTTTCTCCCTAGTAAGAATACAAGCTCGTATTCTTAACCAGAAAGTTGTTGCAAGTTTTTTGATTACTGCTTTTATTTTGTCAGCTGTTATTGGTCTGTTCGGGCTTCCTGCTTCTTCTTCATTGAGTTTTGGAGGATTACATCTTTCTAGAAATTTGTCAATTTCACCTAGGTGTTGACATTTTTTTTTAAGATTTTATTTATATTTATTTATTTTTAGACAGACGGGGAGGGAGGAAGAAAGGGAGACAGAAACATCAGTGTGTGGTTGCCTCTCACATGTCGTCTCCACTGGGGACCTGGCCTACAACCCAGGCATGTGCCCTGACTGGGAATCAAACTGGCAACCCCTTGGTTCACAGCCCGCACTCAGTCCACTGATCTACACCAGCCAGGGTGAAATTTCTTGATGTATAATTCTTCATAGTAATTTTTTACAATCCTTTGTATTTTCGAGGTGTCACTTGTAATTTCTCCTCTTTCATTTCTGATTGTGTTTATTTGGGTCCTCTCTCTTTTTTTGTCTTGATGAGTCTGCATAAAATTTGTCAACTTTGTTTATCTTTTCAAAGAACCAGATCCTGGATTTATTGATCCTTAGAATTGTTTCTTTAGAGTCTATGTTGTTTTATTCTGCTCTGCTCTTGATCACTTCTTTCCTTCTACTTGCTCCAGGCTTTGATTTTTGTTGTTCCTCCAGTTCCTATAGATATAGGGTTAGGTTGTTTATTTAAGATGTATTTACCTTCTTTAGGTATTCCTGTATCATTATGAACTTCCCTCTCTGGACTGCCTTAGCTGTGTCCCATGTTTTGTACTGTTGGGAGTTCATTTTCCTTTGTTTCCAGAAACCTTTTGATTTTTTCCTTGATCTCATCCTTAACCCATTATTGTTTAATAGCATGCTATCAAATCTCCATGAGTTTGAGGGTTTTTGAGTTTTTCCCTTGGGGTTGGTTTCTACTTTCACGCCTTCGTGGTCTGAGAAGATGCTTTTTATCATTTCAATTTACTTAAAATTGTTGAGGCTCATTTTGTGTCCTCTAATGTAATCTATCTTGGAAAATGTTCCATGTTGCATTTCAAAAGAAGGTGTATTTTGCTTCTTTGGGACAAAAAGTTATATATATATATATATATATATATATATATATATATATATATATCAGTAAATTCATTTTCTCTAGGCCATTGTTCAGTGCTGCAATATTCTTGTTGGTATTTTGTTTGGAAGATCTATCAATTTTTAATAGGTGTTAAAATCCCTAGTATAAGTGTACCTCCTTAATGAGGTTTATTCCCAGATATTTTATTTTTCTTTTTGCTATATCGAATGAAATTTTTTCCTTGATTCCTGCTTCTGCTGATTCATTATTGGTATACAAAAATGCCTTTGATTTCTGGATATTGACTTTGTAACCAGCTGTTTTGCCAAATTCATTAATTAGTTCGAGCAGTTTTTGGGTAGAGTCTATAGGATTTTCCATGTACACTATCATGTCATCTGCAAACAGTGACAGTTTTGCTTCCTCCTTTCCTGTTTGGATGCCTTTTATTTCCTTTTCTTGCCTGATCGCTGTGGCTAAAACTTCCAATACTATATTGAATAGAAGTGGTGAAAGTGGACAACCTTGTCTTGTTCCTGATCTTAGTGGAAAAGCTTTTAGTTTTTTCCCATTGAGTATGGTATTGGCTGTAGGTCTCTCATATATGGCCTTTATTATTTTGAGAAATGCTCCCTGTATTCCCACTTTGCTGAGTGTTTTTATCATAAATGGGTATTGTACCTTATTGAAAGCTTTTTCCGCATCTATTGATATGATCATGTGATTTTTACCTTTGCTTTTGTTTATGTGATGTATTACATTTACTGATTTGCGAATATTGAACCATCCTTGCATCCCTGGGATGAATCCCACTTGGTCATGGTGTATGATCTTTTTGATATATTGTTGGATGCAATTTGCCAATATTTTGTTGAGGATTTTAGCATCTATGTTCATCAGCGATATTGACCTGAAGTTTTCTTTCTTGGTTGTATCTCTATCTGGTTTTGGAATTAGGATGATGCTGGCTTCATAAAAGGAGTTTGGGAGTTTTTCATCCTTTTGGATTTTTTGGAATAGTCTGTGAAGAATGAGGGTTAGCTCTTCCTTAAATGCTTTGTAGAATTCTCCTGTGAACCCATCTGGTCCAGGGCTTTTGTGTGATGGAAGTTTTTTGATTACTGCTTCAATTTCTTTTGCTGTTATTGGTCTATTCAGGTTTTCTACTTCTTTTTCATTGAGTTTTGGAAGATTGTATTTTTCTAGAAATGTGTCCATTTCCCCTAAGTTCTCAAATTTCTTGGCATACAGTTCTTCGTAGTAATTTCTTACAATCCCTTCTATTTCTGTGGTATCAGTTGTAATCTCTCCTCTTTCATTTCTGATTGTGTTTATTTGGATTCATTCCCTTCTGTTCTTGATGAGCCTACTTAAAGGCTTGTCTATTTTGTTTATCTTTTCAAAGAACCAACTCCTGGATTCATTGATCCTTAGAATTGTGCTTTTCATCTCTATGTCATTTAGTTCTGTTCTGATCTTGGTTATTTCCTTCCTTCTACTTGCTTTGGGCTGTTTTTGTTGTTGTTCCTTGAGTTCTTGCAGGCGTAGGGTTAGGTTGTTTGTTTGAAATGTTTCTATCTTCTTTAGGTAGTCTTGTATTGCTATAAACTTTCCTCTGAGGACTGCCTTCACTGTGTCCCATAAGTTTTGGGTTGTTGTGAGATCGTTTTCATTTGTTTCCAGAAACATTTTGATTTCTTCCCTAATTTCATTCTTGACCCATTCATTGTTTAATAGCATACCATTCAGTCTCCATGATTTTGGGTGTTTTGGGTTTTGTCCTTTGGGGTGGTTTCCAATTTCAGTGCCTTGTGGTCAGAGAAAATGCTTGGTATAATTTCAATATTCTTGAATTTGTTGAGGCTTGTTTTGTGTCGTATCATGTGGTCTATCTTTAAGAATGTTCCATGTGCATTTGAAAAGAATGAGTGTTTAGCTTCTTTGGGGTGAAGAGCTCTGTATGTATCAATTAGGTCCATTTCATCAAGGGTGTTGTTTAATGCCGCAATGTCTTTGTTGATATTTTGTTTGGAAGATCTGTCCATTTTTGATAGTGGGGTGTTAAAATCCCCCAGTATAATTGTTTTGCTGTCTATATCTTTCTTGAATTCCTCTAAGATTTTCTTTATGTATTTTGGTTCTCCTATCTTGGGTGCATATATATTTATGATGTTAATGTCTTCTTGGTGGATTTTTCCCTTGAGTATTATGAAGTGACCTTCTGGGTCTCTCTTTATGGCTCTTTTTTTGAAGTCTATTTTGTCTGATACTAGAATTGCTACCCCAGCTTTTTTTTCTTGTCCATTTGCTTGGAAAACTTGTTTCCAGCCTTTCACTTTTAGTCTGTGATAATCTTTTGTCCTGAGGTGGGTCTCTTGTAGGCAGCATATGTGTGCATGACCTAATGGTTTTCTTAAAATAAGGACTAAACGGTACTGGCTTAGAACTATTTCCAGTAACAGAGTGACAACTCAGTATATTCCTTCTAGACACTTTATTTATAATGATACTAACTTTATTTCATTAGTAAAAGTAAATACCCTGAATGTTGTCCCAATACTTAGCAACATTCAAAATAGCACCAATCAGAGGAAGCTACCTTTGTCGATCTTTAGAAATGGTAATTTAATTTAAATGAATTTCCCCCTCAAATCTCACATTCCATGTCAGAAGTATTCTTTGCCAAGATTTTTTTAAACTAAGTTAGACAGATGGTTGTCTCTCTTTGAAATACGAAGTAAAAGCCAAAATACAAATTTCCAAAATAGCGTGCTTCTCTTAGACATAGGAATTTTGGGACTTTCTGTTTGACATATATTGGCTGGAGGCTTAAAATACCTTTTCAAAGAAAAATACAATTTATGTACAAATGTAAAATGCAGGCACATACATTGTTAAACCTGAAGCTCAAAGTCCTATATGCATAATACTAATGTGAATTACAAACTACTACGATTCAATCAAAATGTTATGGGTTCAATTACCCCTCTCCAAAACAAGGAATATTGGAGTCTTAACCCCCTCTTACATGTCATGTGACCTTATTTGGAAATAAGGTTTTTTCAGATATAATCAAGATTAGATGAGGTCATAGTGGCTTAGAGTGAGACCTAAATTCAATAACTTGTGTCTTTATTAGGAAAAAAAATTGAAGAATGGCATACAAACAGGTAGCATACCATGTGAAGATGGAGGAGTAGATTGCAGTGACGTAATACCAAATCAAGGAATACCAAGGATTGCCATCATCCTCTAATAGCCAGGAGAGATGCATAAGACAGATTCTCCAGCACAGCCTTCATAAAGCATCAGTCCTGCCAACACCTGGATCAGACTTCTGATCTCCTGAACAGTGAAAGAATAATTTTTTATTATTTTAAGCCATGCAGTTTGTGGTACTTTGTATGGCAACCCTACCAAATTAATACACAAGATGTTTAGTAGAACCATACTAACGAACTGAGTGAGGAAAAAGAGAAAGAGAATTTAAGTTAAAGATTATATATCTACAATATTTGTTTACCTGTGACTGGCTTATTTCACTTAGGATAATGTCCACCATGTTCATACATGTTGCCAAAAATGTCAGGATTCCCCTATTTTTTAAGGATATATATATATATATATATATATATATATATATTACTTTGTTATTTTTTTAGTTTCTATTTATTGATTTTAGAGAGAGAGGAGTGGGGGAGAGAGAGAAACATTGATTTGTTCTTCCTATTAATGCATTCATTGGTTGCTTCTTGTGTGTGACTTGTCTAGAGATTGAACCCTCATCCTTGACATATTGAAACAATGCTCTAAGGAACTGAAGTACTCAACTAGGGCTATCTGACACTTTCTTGGTGAACATTTGGGTTGTTTCCATATTTGGCTATTGTGCATGCTGTTGCAATAATCATGGGAAAGTAGATATTTCTTTGAGATCATGATTGCAATTTTGGGGGATATATACCCAGAAGTGGGATTAATGGATCATAGGGCAGTTCTATTTTGAATTTTTTGAAGAGACTACATTATTGTTTTCCATAGTTGCTGCACTATTTTACATTGCCACCAACAGTGTACAAATGTTTTGACTTCATATCCTTGCTAACGCTTTTCTCTTTTAAAAATAATACCCATCCTAAGAGGTATGAGGTGATATCTTCTTATGTTTTTGATTTGTGTTTCTATAATTACTAGTGCTAGTGAGCACCTATTCATATCCCGATGGTTGGCTATTTGAATATCTTCTTTAGAGGAATATTTATTCAAGTCCTTTGTCCATTTTTTTAAAATAGTTATTTGGAGTTTTCTTGCTACTGAGTTATAGAAATTTGTCTATTTTGAATATTAACACCTTATCAGTTATACAGTTTGCAAATGTTTTTCCCATTCTAGAGACTGCCTTTTCATTTTGTTGATTCTTTTGTTTTGCAGAAACCTTTAATTTGATGTAGTTCAGGTTGTCAAGTTTCACTTTTGTTGCCTGAGTTTTAGGTGTCATATAAAAGATATCATTGCCAAGATCAATGATAATACTTATATGAAGTACCTAAAATAGCTAGACTTTTATGGAAAAAAGTATACAATACAAAATAAATAAAAAATATGTTTATAAACTAAAAAAATAGTCAGACTTGTAGAAGCAGTAAATAGAATGGCCATTTTCTGGTGCTGAAGGGAGGGGGAAAGCAGAGTTGTAATTCAATGAATACAAAGTTTCAGTTATGAACAATGATTATATTCTGGAGATATGTGATATGACATAGTCTCTATAGTCAACAATACTGTGTTGTGAATTTGAAATTTTTTGAGAGTGTAGATCTAATAAATGTTTTTACTAAGAGAAAAACAAAACAAAAGCAAAAGAAAAACAACAAAGAACCTTTTGGAAGTAATGGATATATCTGTTACCTGATGGTAGAGATGGTTTCACAGGTATTTGCATATGTCCAAACTGATCAAATTGTATGTATTAAACATGTGTTTTTCAAAGCTTTTATTTATTTATTTTTGACAGAGAGTATAGGAGGTAGAATAGAGAGAGAAACATCAATGTGTGGTTACCTCTCATGCATCCCCCACAGGGGACCAGGCCAGTAACCCAGGCATGTGCCCTGAGTGGGAATCGGACACCAACCCTCTGGTTCACAGGCCAGCACTCAACCTAATGAGCCACACTACCCAGGATAAATGTGTTTTTTGTCTTGTTTAATTATATCAATTATACCTTTAAAAGCTGTTAAAAATAATACATTGCCATAATTAAAATATTTAAATATTTTATTTATTTTAATTTTTAATAAAATAAAATTATTTATTTTTATTTTTTAATTTAAAAAATTATTTTATTGTTGTTCAAGTACAGTTGTCTGCATTTTCTCCTAACACAACCCCCACCCCAGCCATCACTTCTCCCTCTCCTGATTCCACCCACTCTTGGTTTTGTCCATGTGTTCATCATAGTTATTCTTGAAAACACTTCCCTCCTTCCCCCGCATTATCCCCTCCCACCTGCCCTCTGGTTACTGGCACATTGTTCTTAATTTCAATGTCTCTGGTTGTATTTTCCTTACTTGTTTGTTTTGTCGATTTGGTTCCAGTTAAAGATGAGTTCACATGGTATTTGAACTTCGCTGCCTGCCTTATTTCACTTAGCACGATGCTCTCCACTTTCATCCATGCTGTTGCAAAGGATAGGAGCTCCTTCTTTTTTTATGCTGTATAGTATTCCATAGTGTAAGTATATCATAGATTTTTGATCCATTCATTTACTAATGAGCATTTACATTGCTTCCAGCTTTTGGTTATTGTAAATTCTGCTGTTATGAATATTGGGATACATAGGTTCTTATGGATTGGTGTTTCAGTGTTCTTAGGATATAATCCCAGAAGTGGAATTGCCAGCTCAAAAGGCAGTTCCATTTTTAATTTTTTGAGGAAATTCCATACTCCTTCCACAGTGGCTGCACCAGTCTACATTCCCACCAACAGTGCACTAGGGTTACCTTGTCTCCACATCTGCTCCAAGACTTTTTGTTTGTTGATTTGCTTATGATGGTCATGCTCAATGGTGTGAAGTGGTATCTTGTTGTGGATCTATTTTGCACCTCTGATGGCTAGTGATGCTGAGCATATTTTCATATGTGTCTAGGCACTCTTTATGTACTCCATAGAGAAGTGTCTGTTTAGGACTTTAGCCCATTTTTCACATTCTTTTTTAAATTTTTAATAATTGTTGTTCAAGTATAGTTTTCTTTTACTCCCATTTCAGCCCACCCACCCAACCCTCTTCCCTCCTTCCCATTTCCACTTCCCCTAGTTTTTGTCCATGTGTGTTTTATACTTGTTCCTGTAACCCTTCCCCTTTCCCTGAAATTCCCTCCCCTCTCCCCACTAGTCCCTCTCAGCCTATTCTCTGTTTCAGTGTCTTTGGTTATATTTTGCTTGTTTTTTTGTTTTGTTGTTTAGATTCCTGTTAAAGGTGAGATTGAGTGCTATTTCTCTTTTGCCACCTGCCTTATTTCGCTTAGCAAAATGCTTTCCAGTTCTATCCATGCTGTTGCAAAGGGTAGGAGCTCCTTCTTTCTTTCTGCTGCATAGAATTGCATTGTGTAAATGTACCATAGTTTTTGGATCCATTCATTTACTGATGGGCACCTAGGTTGTTTCCAGCTCTTGGCTATGGTAAATTGTGCTGCTATGAACATTGGGGTGCATACATTCTTTTGGATTGGTGTTTCAGAGTTCTTAGGGTATAATCCTAGCAGTGTAATTGCCAGGTCAAAAAGCAAATCCATTTTTAATTTTCTGAGAAAAATTCCATACCTTTTTCCATAGTGGTGGTACCAGTGGTGGTGGTACCAGTCTGCATAGTGGTGGTACCACTAGTGGTGGTACCAGTCTGCAATCCCACCAACAGTGTACTAGAGTTCCCTTTTCTCCACAATCTCTCCAACACTTGCTGTTTGTTGCTTGGTTTATGGTGGCCATCCTGACCAGTGTGAAGTGGTATCTCATTGTGGTTTTAATTTGCATCTTTCTGATAGCTAGCAATATTGAGCATCTTTTCATGTGTCTGTGGATTCTCTATATGTACTCCTTGGAGAAGCATCTGTTCATGTCCTTTGCCCACTTCTTAATTGGGTTGCTTCTGTTCTTAGAATGGACTCGTGTAAATACTTTATATATTTTGTAGATTAACCCCTTGTCTGAGGTATCATTGGCAAATATGTTTTCCCATACAGTTTGTTCTCTTTTTATTTTAATACTGTTTTCTTTAGCCATGCAGAGGCTTTTTATTTGGATGAGATCCATTTGTTTATTCTTTTCTTTATGTCCCTTGCTCTAGGGGACATATCAATAAAAAATGTTGCTGCATGAAATATCTGAGATTTTCCTGCCCATGTTCTCCTCTAGGACTTTAATGGTGTCACAGGTTATATTTAAATCTTTTATACATCTTGAATTTATTTTGGTATATGGTGTATATTGTGCTTGAGTTTAATTTTTTTGCAGATGGCTGTCCAGTTCTCTCAGCACCATTTGTTGAAGACACTATGTTTTCTCCATTTTATGTTGCTGACCACTTTATCGAATATTAATTGACCATAGAAACTTGGGTTTATTTCTGGGCTCTCTGTTCTGTTCCATTGATCCATATGTCTCTTTTTATGCCAGTACCAGGCTGTTTTGATTACAGTGGCCTTGTAATACAGTTTGATATCAAGTATTGTGATCTCCCCTACTTTGTTCTTCTTTCTCAAAAGAGCAGCTGCTACGCGGACTCATTTATAGTTCCATATAAATTTTCGAAGTGTTTGTTCTATGTCTGTGAAATATGCCATTGGTACGTTAATAGGTATTGCATTAAATCTGTATATTGCTTTGGGTAGTATGGACATTTTGATGATGTTAATTCTTCCAATCCATGAACAAGGTATATGTTTCCATTTGTTTGTGTCTTCCTTGATTTCTTTCTTCAGGGCTGTGTAGTTTTCTGCATATAGGTTTTTTACCTCCTTAGTTAGGTTTATTCCCAGATATTTTATTTTTCTTTTTGCTATATTGAATGGGATTTTTTTCTTGATTCCTGCTTCTGCTGATTCACTGTTGGTATACAAAAATGCCTTTGATTTCTGGATATTGACTTTGTAACCAGCTGTTTTGCCAAATTCATGAATTAGTTCGAGCAGTTTTTGGGTAGAGTCTATAGGATTTTCCATGTACACTATCATGTCATCTGCAAACAGTGACAGTTTTGCTTCCTCCTTTCCTATTTGGATGCCTTTTATTTCCTTTTCCTGCCTGATCGCTGTGGCTAAAACTTCCAATACTATATTGAATAGAAGTGGTGAAAGTGGACAACCTTGTCTTGTTCCTGATCTTAGTGGAAAAGCTTTTAGTTTTTTTCCCATTGAGTATGACATTGGCTGTAGGTTTCTCATATATGGCCTTTATTATTTTGAGAAATGCTCCCTGTATTCCCACTTTGCTGAGTGTTTTTATCATAAATGGGTATTGTACCTTATTGAAAGCTTTTTCCGCATCTATTGATATGATCATGTGATTTTTACCTTTGCTTTTGTTTATGTGATGTATTACATTTACTGATTTGCAAATATTGAACCATCCTTGCATCCCTGGGATGAATCCCACTTGGTCATGGTGTATGATCTTTTTGATATATTGTTGGATGCGATTTGCCAATATTTTGTTGAGGATTTTAGCATCTATGTTCATCAGCGATATGGGCCTGAAGTTTTCTTTCTTGGTTGTGTCTCTATCTGGTTTTGGAATTACGATGACACTGGCTTCATAAAAAGAATTTGGGAGTTTTCCATCCTTCTGGATTTTTTGGAATAGTCTGTGGAGAATAGGGGTTAGCTCTTCCTTAAATGCTTTGTAGAATTCTCCTGTGAAACCATCTGGTCCAGCGCTTTTGTGTGATGGGAGTTTTTTTATTACTGCTTCAATTTCCTTTGCTGTTATTGGTGTATTTAGATTTTCTGCTTCTTTTTCATTGAGTTTTGGAAGATTGTATTTTTCTAGAAATGTGTCCATTTCCCCTAGGTTCTCAAATTTCTTGGCATACAGTTCTTCGTAGTAATTTCTCACAATCCCTTCTATTTCTGTGGTATCAGTTGTAATCTCTCCTCTTTCATTTCTGATTGTGTTTATTTGGGTTCGTTTCCTTCTTTTCTTGATGAGCCTACTTAAAGGCTTGTCTATTTTGTTTATCTTCTCAAAGAACCAACTCCTGGATTCATTGATCCTTAAAATTGTGCTTTTAGTTTCTATGTCATTTAATTCTGCTCTGATCTTGGTTATTTCCTTCCTTCTGCTTGCTCTGTGCTGTCTTTGTTGTTGTTCCTCAAGTTCTTGCAGGCGTAGGGTTAGGTTGTTTGTTTGAAACGTTTCTATCTTCTTTAGGTAGGCCTGTATTGCTATAAACTTTCCTCTGAGGACTGCCTTCACTGTGTCCCATAAGTTTTGGGTTGTTGTGAGATCATTTTCATTTGTTTCCAGAAACATTTTGATTTCTTCCCTAATTTCATTCTTGATCCATTCATTGTTTAATAGCATACCATTCAGTCTCCATGATTTTGGGTGCTTTGGGTTTTTTTCTTTGGGGTTGGTTTCCAATTTCAGTCCCTTGTGGTCAGAGAAGATGCTTGGTATGATTTCAATTTTCTTGAATTTTTTGAGGCTCGTTTTGTGTCCTATCATGTGGTCTGTCTTTGAAAATGTTCCATGTGCATTTGAAAAGAATGAGTGTTTAGCTTCTTGGGGATGAAGGGCTCTATATATATCAGTTAAGTCTATTTCATCTCGGGTGTTGTTTAATGCCACAATATCTTTGTTGATAATTTGTTTGGAAGATCTGTCCGTTTTTGATAGTGGGGTGTTCAAATCCCCTACTATAATTGTGTTGCTGTCAATATCTTTCTTGAAGTCCTCTAAGATTTTCTTAATATATTTGGGTGCCCCTGTTTGGCGCATATATGTTTACAATGTTAATGTCTTCTTGGTGGATTCTTCCCTTGAGTATAATGAGTGACCTTCTGGGTCTCTCTTTATGGCCCTTTTTTTGAAGTCTATTTTGTCCGATATCAGAATTGCTACCCCAGCTTTTTTTTCTTGTCCGTTTGCTTGGAAAACTTGTTTCCAGCCTTTCACTTTTAGTCTGTGATGGTCTTTTGTCCTGAGGTGGGTCTCTTGTAGGCAACTTAGGTGAAGGTAATGTTTTCTTATCCATTCAGCTATTCTGTGTCTTTTGATTGGAGCATTTAATTCATTTACATTTAAGGTTATTATTTATAGGTACTTATTCATTGCCATTTTTGTACCTGTGTTCCTCTCTGTCTCCCTCTTATCCTTCCTTCCCTTAAAGCAGTCCTTTTAGTATTTCTTGTAGAGCTGGTTTGGTGGAGGAGTATTCTTTTAGGCTTCTTTTGTCTTGGAAGCTCTTTATTTGACCATCTATCTTGATTGAGAGCCTTGCTGGGTAAAGTAGCTTTGGTGGTAGGCCTCTGGTTCTCATTACTTGGAATATTTCTTGCCATTCTCTTCTTGCTTGAAGTGTTTCCATTGAGAAGTCAGTAGCTAACCTTATTGGGGCTCCCTTGTATGTTATTTCTTTTTTCTCCCTTGCTGCCTTTAAGATTCTCTCTTTGTCTTGGAATTTTGCCATTTTGATGATGATGTGTCTTGAAGTGGGCCTCCTTGGGTTCCTCTTGATTGGGACTCTCTGTGATTCCTGGATTTGTGAGACTTTTTCTCTTATCAAATTAGGGAAGTTTTCTCTCATTACTCATTCAAATACGTTTTCTATCCCTTGATCTTCTTCTTCTCCTTCTGGTATTCCTATTATTCGGATACTATTACGTTTCATATTGATTTGCATTTCTCTTAATCCCTCTTCATTCTTTCTGAGCCTCTTTTCATTTTCCTGCTCTTTCTGTGAGATGCTTTCTACCTTGTCCTCCAAGTCACTAATCCTATCCTCCCCTTCATCCATCCTACTTTTGAAACTTTCTACTGTGTTCTTCAATTTGGAAATTGTATTCTTCATTTCCTCTTGTCCCTTGCTGATAGTTTTCATTTCCTTTTTCATGTTGATGTAGTTTGCAGACAGATCATTGTAGTTCCCCTGTAGTTTCTGGTAATTCACTATGAGCTCTTTGAACTTCGTAATAACCAGTGCTTTGAATTCACTATCTGATAATTGATCAGCCCCTATTTCTTCTAACATTCTTTCTGAAGTTTCTGCTTTTTCTTTCATTTGGGGATTGTTTCTTTGTCTTCCCATTGTTTGAGACTCTTTTTGTTAGTCTGTGCTTCTAAAATTGATCTGTTCTGAAACCCTGGTTTTATGGTGTGATGTTCTGTGGTATGATCCTTGTGAAGTTCAGTGGTGCAGACTCCTTGAAGTTTCTTGATGTTCTTCGTCTCCACCTACTCTCATGCTGGTCCTCGCGCTGGTCCCTGGGTCGGTCGCCTACCACTGCTGAATGTTCTGGTCTAATAGCCGCCTCCTCAAGCACCCAGACCCGTTACTACGGCAGCGGCACAGAGGCTGGGAATGCCCTGGCTCCCGTATCTGGCTCTCTCTGCCGCCCAGGGCCATCACAGGGGTTTGGAGTGTCCCGGTTTCCGTACCTGACACCCCGGCATCTAGTCTTGTCTCTATGGCAGTGGCACAGAGGCTTAGAATGTCCCAACTCCCGTACCTGATTCCCCAGTGTCCAGTCCCGTCGCTATGGCAGCGGCACAGGGGCTGAGAACATCTGGGCTCCCGTAGCTGGCTCCTGTGCTGCATCACAGGGGTATGGAGAGTTCCAGCTTCCATACCTGACTCCCCAGCGTCCAGTCCCATCGCTATGGCAGCGGAATAGGAGCTGAGAACATCCGGGCTCCCGTAGCTGGCTTCTCTGCTACGTCAAGGGGTTTGGAGCGTCCCAGCTTGTGTACCTGACAGCTTCCGTACCTGACTCCCCAGCGTCCAGTCCTGTCGCTATGGCAGCAGCACAGGGGCTGAGAACGTTCCAGGTCCCGTAGCTGGCTCTTCAGGGCCCACGCCTATCTCTATGGCAGCGTCACAGGGGCCTTTGGTGTCCCAGCTCCTGCAACTGACCCTTCCGTTGCCCCGGCCAGTAGCTATGGCATCAGCACAGGGGCCGAGAATGTCCTAGCTCTGGTTCCTGACTCCTCTGTCTCCCAGGACCGTCACAGGGCTTGGAGTGTCCAGCCCCCGTACCTGACTCCCCGGCTCTCAGGCCTGTTGCTCTGGTGGCAGCAGAGGGGCCGTGTGAGACCCAGGTCCAGTAGCTGACTCTGCTGCCATCTGGTGTTTCAGCGTCGGTCACAATCTCTGGTCTTTTAATTTCATAAATGCTGGGTAACCGATGGTTTATTGTGCTGTTTCTCTATAGATCTGCCAGGATTTTCACCCATGAGTACAGGAGCTAGCATCAGCTCCATCTTACTGCTTCGCCATCTTCCCAGCATCCCCAGCCCTTGGTTTTCATTACTTGGAATATTCCTTGGCAATCTCTTCTGGCTTAATGTGGTTTCCACTCACTTCTTCATCATCTTCCTTTATTAGTTGTTGGTGGTTCCTTTGTTGGTGGGTTCTCTCTTCTAGCAGGTATATTTTTGTTCACATTTCCCACTTACTCTTTTAGGTGATCAGTTGGAGGGGGAAGGCAAAATAGATTAAGATAGAGGGGGTACATTCTATGGGATTGAAAGTACCAGCTGTAGAGAAGGGATAGGAGATTGTGTGTACAATATATCACGTTATAGTGTTAATCATGATATTTCACCCAACCAGCCTTTACAATGGGTGAGGAAAAGATAAGACTCTCTTGTTTTTGAGGGGAAGGATTCTGAGTTGAATCCAGAAAACTGTGAGCTTGAGAGAGGTCAGATTATGAGATATAGTGAGAGCAAAGAATAGAAAATAGGTGTAATGTAAGATAAGAGTTAACTACAATAGTAATAAAGTTCCAAAAGACAGTGTAATGAGCATAGATCTGGGAGCGGTGCTGTATAATATTTACAATTGTATGGAACAACAATTATTTACAATAGTAATGGAGCAACAACCATACAATAGAAACTACATAATCTGAATAATGAGAATAGGAAGTACATGACCCAAAGTAGTATGCTATTAGAACACAAGTGAAGTGAAAGAAGGAAAATTAAAAATACACTATGAAAGAGAGAACAAGGAAAACAAGTCAAACAATACAATTAATCAAATAAAAAAACTAAACAGAAAAAAGAGAAAAATATACTAATAAAATAAAAGAAAAAATAATAATACAAATAAACAATAACATGCAAGTCCTCTTGAATAGCAAAGTGAAATTTGTCTCAATTTCCCAATTGTTTGGATTAGCCTTGTGATCTTTCTTTGGGTCTCACTGTGGTACTTTCACAGCTCCAGGTCTTATTGTCTTGTTTGAGGAAAAAATAAAATAAATAAAAAGAAAAATATATAGAAAGAAAAGTCTCCTGCTGACTTTAAACCAGCCAAGCAAGTCTGCTGTTCTTCCTGGCTACAGCAGGCTGTGGGTGGTTGGATTTCACTTCTCTTCCTTCCTATGGTTTTGGGAGGATGGGGGCCAGGTCTGAGCTTCACTGTTTACAGTTGCCCAGCCTCCAGCCCAGTTCCTCAGTTTGCTTCCAGGCCCCTAGTTCCTTTCTGTGGCCAACCTAGGCCTTCAGTACACCAGTTGTGCTGTCCCTGAGGTGCACCAATTAGCAGGACTTCACACACCATTTTCTTGTTCTTTGCTTACCGAGGTGCTAGGCACTCTCAAAGTCTCTTCAGGGTAGTTCAGTTCCCCCACTGAGTTAAGTCTTTCTCGGGACTGCTAACTCCCTGAGAACTGCTGGATGTTCTCTGTGGCAGCTGCCTCCTCCTTCCTCTTAGCAAGCCAGTCTGGCCCCAGGGGGCCAGGGAGCTGCCATGCGTGGCTGTGGTCATAGCATCAGGGGTGGGCTTGTGGCCAAGGCTTCACCTGCAGGGCAGTGCTGGGGTGGAAGGTGTGGCAGGTGTGGCAGGATCAGCTGCTACAGGAGAGTTCCCTAATCAGCCACAGAGATTCTCTTTTTCAAACAAAATCCTCCTGTTCAAGCCTGCCTCTCCCACCAAGTGCCTGGCAGCTCACACAGTTAAACCTTCCAACCAGACCAGAGACTCCCTGGGTCAGGGGTTGTCACAGCCCAACTCTTCTCCCTTCTCCAGGCATCACCCAGCTCCCAAATTTCTCTGGTAGTGACCCAGCCCAAGTCCACAGTCTCAGTGGGTGAACACTGCCCCTGCGCATCTGCCACTTCATCTGGATTCCCCCCAGCAACTTTAAGCATCCAGGTCCATCCTGGTGAGGCAGGGGAGGGAGCTGTTGACCTGGCTCTCTTCCAAGACTCCTGTGGCAGGCCTGCAGCACCAAACCTGGGGCTGCAGCAGCCCTTGTCCCTGCACTGGTCCCCGGTATTGTCCCAAAACAATCTCTTTACCATCGAAGTTTTCAATGTCTTATGCAGTTTTGGTCTCCTACCTTTATATATGCTGGGATACTACTGGCTGTTCACTCTGTTCCTCAGAAGATCCTCCAGGTGTTCCACCTATGTGCAGGGGAAAGTGGACTCTGCTCCCACCTACCTCGCCACCATCTTCCTCTCCTTGACTTTATTTTTAGAGAGGGGGGGGAAGGAAGAAAGAGAGGGAGAGAAACACTAATGTGTGGTTGCCTCTCATGTTCCCCCAACTAGGGACCTGCCCCACAACCCAGGCATGTAACCTGACTAGGAATTGAACCAGTAACCCTTTGGTTTTCAGGCTGACACTCAAACCACTGAGCCACACCAGCCAGAGTTAATTTTATAATAATAATTGTTTTGTGATATTTTCTGACAATTTACTAGATTGGAGTTGAAAGAGGTATTATAATTTATATAAATATATTTTTATTTTGGGTGACCTTCACCCTATAAACATATGCTTTATACTTATTGAGAAGGTTGGCAAACTCAAATTCATATTCATCTACCAAGCATTTCTTACTTCCAATTATATGAAATCACTTGGACTGTGGAGAGGCTATCAAGCTGGCCTAGAGAACTCAAGCCAAAAAACAGTTTGTCTGTCTATTTGTCTATCATCTTTCTATCATCTATCTATATATCTGTCATCTGTCTACCTATAATCTATGATCTATGATCTATTTATCCATCTATCTATGTGAATTTGGCATTTTGTGATGCAGATTGTTCTGTATTTGGGGTAAGGCCCTTAATAGGGTTTCCTGTTCCACTTTTAAATGACCTCACATAACCACTCCCCATATTTACCATGTTTTTGAATTTCTATCTGTAGATGTAAGAATATCATAGTTAATGTGCTAGCAAAAATTTATTGAGTGCCTGTTGTGGTCTAGATGCTTTCTAGGTGCTAAAGATCCCATGCTAAAGATCCAAAATTGACAGGGTGTAGACAGACAGTAAAATGCAAATAAATCATAAGATTTCTGATAAATAATAAGAATAAGAAGAATTAGGTTACTCTGAGGGAGAGTGACTAGGTGACCAGTTTAGCCAGGGTTAGTGGGGAAAGCTTTCCTGGAGAGATGGCACTGAGACTTGAAAACAAGAAACAGGCAGCCATGCAAATATTTGAGAGAAAAGTCATCCAAGTACAATAAAAAAAAACATGGCTATATATGTATATTTCAAAGTCCCTGAAAAAGAAATAAGCTTAATATATAAGAAGATCCAGTATGACTGGAGCATAATTAATGAGGGAGAGGGTAGAAGAACCTAAGAGTGGAAAAATAGGAAGATGCTACATCATATAGTAGCTTGTAATCTATGAAAAGGGGTTTGGATTTTATTTAAGTTTAATAGAGAGACAGTGAAAGGTTTTAAACTGAGAAGCTTGACGTTTTCAAAACATACTTTAGGTGCTATAAAGAGAACAGGGTGTGGAGGAAAATGAGTGAAATCAGAGAGACATAAGAATATTGTAATCATCCAGGTGAGAAATGACAGTGACTTGGACTGGGGTTTTCCAACCCACAAATGAATTTGAAACATTTTAATGACAGAATTATCTTAGGAAATAGATTTTTTAAGGTACAACAGCACTTACTGATGAATGAGACCAGAAATTTGAAGGAAAGAGAAGAATACAGGATGATGCCTACATTTTGTTTTTAGCTTCAACAACTGGGTGTTTTTTTTATTCAGAAGGAGAAAGCTCTTGGCAGGGAGCAGATTTAGAAGTGGAACTCTGTGGTCCTGTTTGGGATCTGTTGATGCTGAGATGTCTGTAAGACTCTTCAAGTGGCAATGTGAAGTAGGGAGCTGTACATATTATGTGATTTCTGAAGTTCAGAAGAGCAATTCGGGGCAGAGCTATATTTGAGAGGCATCAGCATATAGATTTCAACTCATGTTGATGGGGGAACTCAAGAGTTGGAAAATTTTAGTTTTAGGTAATAGTTAGTAAGCTTAGTAATGAATCCATGTAAAAAAGTATTGTTTCTGGAACTGAAGATATGACCCACCCTGACTCAGGAGACCACAGGCAATTTGACCTTTGTGCCCAATGGAGACTGCAAACAATCAAGGTGGTATCTGAGCTATTGTGTCCCAGGGAGAGACTGCCCCTCACAGAACACAGGTAAAGAATCACCAGTCAACAGATGAAAGGACATTAGGGAAATTGCCAGACTGCAGCTTTTAACTGATTAATCTTTTTCTTGAGTTCCAAATCCCTTACCTACACTTTTTCCTCCTTATAAAATGGCTGTCTAGAAATGAAATGTTAGACAGTATTTCAGGGCATATAACCCTCCTTCTTCTCAGATTGCCAGCCATCTGAATAAAGCAATCTTAAAGATTCAATCCCTGTCTCTGCTTATTGATTCTGGAGGTGACAGGCAACATGAATGCCAACTTTCCCTGTTTCAAAGCTGATAAGGTAGGGAGAGAGTATACAGAGGAAAGAAAAGAGTCCTGGAGCACTTCAACTTCTAAAATTCTTAGGAAGAATAGCCAGCAAAGGAGACTGAATAAAAGTTTCTAGAGAGATAGAAAACTAGATGAAACTTTAAGAACAGCCTTGTTGTCCATGCCAAGTGCTGCAGATGGGTCAATAAAATTAGATTGAAGACTTTGCTCTTGGCTTAGGAAAAATATAAGTTATTGATGTCATTGGTGAGTGCTTTTCCAAGACAGAGAAGTTAGGTTAGTGAATATAGATAATTACAGCAGGTCTTCAAATGTCATTTCAGTGTAGTATCATGATAAAATTGATGAGCAGCTCTTAGAACTTAACTCTTGTTTATATCAATTAGCCTATTTTAAAATGGGTTTTAGTATATATTATTTTGCTTCAAATTGCAGAACCTATGAACAATATTAAGTGACAACTTATTGTATTTGGAAGGTGTTTCAATACTATGGTTTGAAAAATAAATGAAGATCAAGAAGTTGAGTAAGTGAGTAAAAACAAGTATTGGGAGAAATGTTATCATTGAAGGTGAATAGAAAAATGGAGGGGTTTTGTTTGTTTGTTTACTTATTATATTTTTAAGATGGGTGATAATGAGGCATATTTAAATGACAGTGAGGTTGGTTCAGCAAAGGGATAGAAGCTGATAATTTAGTAAAAACCAGACATAACTGCAGCAGTATTTGTGCAGGTGAGAAGGGATAGAATTCAAGCTACAAAGGAACACATTCCTAGGGGGATACTTCTTTATAACAGCAACAAAGCAGTAGAGTATGGGGTTTTAGAGTCAGTCTCTGGAGACAGACTTTTTGGTTTCAGATCTTGTGTTTGCCACTTGTTTTTATGTCTGTGACCTTGGACAAATATGCTTTGTTTTCTCTTCACTGAAATGGGGATAAATAACCAAACTCATAGAAACAGAGATTAGTTAGATTAGAGGTTGTCACTGCAGGTAGTGAGGAGTAGAGGTGGGGGAATTGTTTGAACATAGTCAAAAGGTACAGAGTTCCAGCTATAAGTCCTGGGGATGTACTGTACAGCATGGTGACTATAGCTAACAATACTGTATTGCATATTTGAAAGTTGCTAACAGTATAGATCTTAAAAGTTCTCACATGGAAAAATATTTGTAACCATCTGAGGTATGTTTAACATCATTTCACAACATACACATACATCAAATCATTATGTCATATACTCTAAACTTATACAGTGTTATATATGTCAGTTATATCTCAACAAAACTAGAAAGAATAAAAGTGCGAAGATAGTAATAGTCCATTGCTCATAGGGTTATTGTGAATATTAAATAGGTTGAAATGAGTGAAAGGTATAGAAGTAATTGTCGGCACACAGTAAGCCCTAAATAAATTCCAGTTTATTGTTGCTGCTATTGCAGTTATTATATGGGAACAGATGCCAGTGCGTTGATAAAATTGTTGGTTGGAAGATGAGGCAGTTCTCAGCAGACTGTACCCATTGAGTCTAAGAATGTGATGAGATTTTCAGAAGCATTAATGAATAAAAATTGAAATTTGGAGAATGAAGGAGAAGATATTAAATGGTTATTTTTCTCCTTATTAAATACAACAAATATTAGAATTATTATGAAAATAATCTTGTACTGGGAACTCTATATCATTCAATTATTATGAGAAGTAAATGCGGTAATATCTAAGAAATACTTAAAACAAAAAGCACTATATGATTGGAATTATTATTTCAGTGACACAACTAGTTATAAAGTGAAATGTTTCCTCAAACAATTTGATGTAGGGAATAGTAGTAAAGGACATAAAGTAATTGGTTTGATTTTACTCTATAAGTCATCAACATATTTTTTAATGATTTATAGACACTGATTTATTAAAGGATGTCTTTTCTTGTTCGTATGGATTACAATTTTACTAACTTTGAGGCAAAAATTAAAGTCTACATATTCAACATTTATTTTGACAGTAAAGGATTATGGTCTCAAAATATGGATTATACCAATTAGCATTTCCAGCTCTCTTGTACTCCACATGTGATGATTCAACAAGATAAATTTATTTTATAAGAAGACTTAGGTATTCATATTTGTAGCAAAATAAAAATGCCATGTAAAATCCTGGCAAAGTTAGCATTTAGAAAACATGAAATCTTCCCATTCAGCTGGTCATTAGGCCTTTTGAACTGTCAGTGTTTCCTGCAATCTGCTTTAATAATAGCATAAAATTAATTTTATATGGATGAGAGACACTAGGGGGTAATATTTCAATGTAAATATCAAAAGCCCAAGAAAGTTAACTCAAAGAGACATATGTTCCCAATGTACTTCATGACACTCTTTAGTTATGAAGACAGTGGCCATTGATTTGTGTAAAGTACTTTGAATCATAATATGGATATATTATAATTAAGTACTTACTGGAGTTCTGGAAAATATACTCAGGAAGATGATATAGATAGTAATATGTCATTAATGTACATTATTTGCCTTTACTTATATAGTTCAGTCATAACTGCTAAGAAACATTCCAAATAATTGGATAAAAATGATTTCTAGTACTAATGTAAATTTTTCAAGATTATAGTATATGGGAAAGTTAAAATTAATGCAACTTTATTTATAAGGTAATATATTGTCTGATTAATCTAAAATTAGTATATTTTTTCTCTTTTTATTTTTGTTCAAGTACATTTCTCTCTATTTTCACACCACTATGCCCTACCACCCCACCCACCCTGCCACCCACCCTCAAACTTACCTCTTTGGCTTTGTCAATGTGTCCTTTATACATGTTCCTTGATGGACCTTCCCCTATTTTTCACCACTATCCCACTTCCCCATCCCCTCTGATTGCAGTTTGTTCTTTATTTCAATGTTTTTGGTTGTATTTTTGCTTGCTTCCTTGCTTGCTTGTTTGTTTTGTTGATTAGGTTCCAGTTAAAGGTGAGATCATATGGTATGTGTCCCTCATCACCTGGCTTATTTCACTTAGCATAATGCTCTCCAGTTTCATCCATGGTGTTGCAAAGGGTAGGAGCCCCTTCTTTCTTTCTGCCGTGTAGTATCCCATCATGTAAATGTGCCATAATTTTTTGATTCATTCATTTACTGATGAGCATTTAGGTTGCTTCCAGCTCTTGGCCATTGTAAATTGTGCTGATATGAACATTGGGTGCACAGATTATTTTGAATTGGTGTTTAAAAATTCTTACAGTATAATCCCAGCATTGGTATTGCTGGGTCAAAAGGCAATTCTCTGTTCTCCACAATGTCACCAGCACATGATCTCTATTGATTTGTTTATGATGGCGATTCTGACTGGCGTGAAGTGGTATCTCATTGTGGTTTTAATTTGCATCTCTCTGATGGCTATGGATGCTGAACAATTTTTCATATGTGTCTGGGCCCTCTTTATGTCCTCCTTGGAGAAGTGTTTGTTCAACTTCTTTGCCAATTTTTTAATTGGGTTGTTTGTCTCCCTAGAGTGGAGTTGTGTGAGTTCTTTATATATTTTGGAGATCAAACCCTTCTCAGAGGCATCATTGGCAAATATGTTTTTCCATACAGTTGGTTCTGTTTTCACTTTAATGCTGTTTAGAAGCTTTTTAAAAAAATATTTTATTTATTTTTTGAGAGAGGGGAAGGGAAGGAGAAAGAGTGGGAGAGAAACATCAATGTGTGGTTGCCTCTCGTGAGTCCCCTGCTGGGAACTGGCCTGCAACCCAGGCATGTGCCCTGACTGGGAATTGAACCTCGGCACTCTGGTTCGCAGGCCCGTGCTCAATCCACTGAGCTATGCCAGCCAGGGCTTAGAAGCTTTTGTTTTGATAAGATCCCATTTGTTTATTCTTTCCTTTCTGTCCCTTGCTCTAGGGGACATATCAGTGAAAATATTGCTGTGTGCATTACCTAAGATTTTCCAGCCTATGTTTTTCTCTAGGGAGTTTAGGATGTCTTCACTTATATTTAGTCTTTTATCCACCTTGAGTTTATTTTTGTGTATGGTGTAAGTTGGTGGTCAAGTTACACTTTTCTGCATGTAGCTGTCCAGCTCTCCCAACGCCATTTGTTGAAGAGGCTATTTTCACTCCCTTTTATGTTGCTGCCCCCTTTGTTGAAAATAAATTGACCATAGAGGCTTGGGTTTATTTCTGAGCTCTCTGTTCTGCTCCATTGGTCTATCTCTGTTTTTATGCCAGTACCAGGCTGTTGGATTACAGTGGCCTCATAATACAGTTTGGTATCAGGTATTTTTTAAATATATTTTATTGATTATGCCATTACAGTTGTTCCATTTCCCCCCTTCATTCCCCTCCACCCTGCACAGCCCCTCCCCTCACATTCCCCCCTTTAGTTCATGTCCATGTGTCACAAGTTCTTTAGATTCTAAATTTCCCATATTATTCTTGCCCTTCCTCCTGTCTATTGTCTACCTACCATCTATGCTATTTATTCTCTGTACCTTCTTCCCCCTTCTCCTCCTCTCACTCCCCTGTTGCTAACCCTCCTTGTGATCTCCATTTGTAGGATTGCACTCCTGACGTAGCTGTGAATTTAGTTTGCTTTTGTTTTAGGTGTGGTTGTTAATAGCTGTAAGTTTTCTGTCCTTTCACTGTTTATATTTTTTTATCTTCTTCTTTTTAGATAAGTCACTTTAACATTTCATATAATAAGGGCTTGGTGATGATGAACTTCTTGAACTTGACCTTATCTGAAAAGTGCTTTATCTGCCCTTCCATTCTAAATGAAAGTTTTGTTGGATAGAGCAATCTTGGTTGTAGGTCTTTGGCTTTCATGACTTGGAATACCTCTTTCCAGCCCCTTCTTGCCTGTAAGGTCTCTTGAGAAATCAGCTGACAGTCTGATGGGAACTCCTTTGTAGGTGACTGTTCCCTTATCTCTTGCTGCTTCTAGAATTCTCTCCTTCATTTTAGTCTTGACTAATGTAATTATGATGTGTCTTGCTGTGTTCCTCCTTGGGTCCAACTTCTTTGGGACTCTCTGAGCTTCCTGGACTTGCTGGAAGTCTATTTCCTTGGCCAGATTGGGGAAGTTTTCCTTCATTATTTGTTCAAATAAGTTTTCCACTTGTTGCTGTTCCTCTTCCCCTGCTGGTACCCCTATAATTCAGATGTTGGAATGTTTAAAGATGACCTGGAGGTTCTTAGCCTCTCCTCGTTTTTTTGAATTCTTGTTTCTTCATTCTTTTCTGTTTGGTTGTTTCTTTCTTCCTTCTGGTCCACTCGGTTGATTTTAGTCCCAGTTTTCTTTCCATCACTATTGGTTCCCTGTGCATTTTGCTTCATTTCACTTAGTGTAGCCTTCATTTTTTCATCTAATTTGCAACTAAAATCTACCAGTTCTTGAGCATCCTTATCACCAGTGTTTTGACCTGTGCATCTGATAGGTTGGCTATCTCTTGGTCACTTAAAAGTATCTCTTGGTCACTCAAAGCTCTGGGGCTTTGAGCTGTTCTTCTGCTAGAGCCATAATATTTTGTTCTGTTCATGCCTATTATGTATGAGGGGTTGAGCCTTAGGTATTCACTGGGGAGGGTCATCCCAGTTGCTGTGTTGTGACTGGGGGTGGGGTCAGAGAGGGAGATGTGGCATTTTTTCCACTTTCTCTGGGATTTTGGTCCCCTCTGCTGCTTTCCACAAGCAAATTGGTCCCTTCTGGTGTTGGTTCCTGGGTGGATGGGCTTGTGTTTATTCTAGGACCCTGTGGGTCTCCCCAACAAACTCTCCTGTGGGTCTGGGAGTCTCTCCTGGCACCTCAGCCCCTGAAAGTTTTCGCAATCAGTGCTTTTAGTCTTTATTTCCCATCACTGGAGCCCTGGGTTGCACAACCTGTCTCACGGACTGTTTTTAAACCTGCCTGGTTTCTTTGAGTGCAAATGTGTGTTTGTGGTCAGACAGCCAGCCAGCCATCAGCCTTGTGAGCCTCACTGGGTTTCTGTCTTTGTCTGCATCCTCCCAGGTCACCAATCACTGCCTCCTCCTGCTGGAACTCCTTTCCCTGGCCACCGCCAACTCCGCCTCTCTTACTGGTCTGGATGAATGGTTCATTGTTGTTGGACTTAGGTACAGTTTACTTTTTAGTCTGTTTGGTTGCATTTTTGTTTCTAAATCTTTGTTGTCTTTAAATTTGGTCGTGCGAGGAGGCGCAGTGTTTCCACCTACACTACCATCTCGGCCAGAAGTTTGGTATCAGGTATTTTGATACCTCCTACCTTGTTCTTCTTTCTCAAAATTCCTAAAGCTATTCAGGGCCATTTATGGTTTCTTCTGTGTCTGTGAAATATGTCACTGGTACTTTAATGGGACCGCATTGAATCTGCACATTTCTTGGGTAGTATGGACATTTTGAAGATGTTATTTTTTCCAATCCATGAACATAGTACATGCTTCTATTTGTTTTTGTCTTCGTGAATTTCTTTCTTCAGTGTTGTGTAGTTTTCTGAGTACAGGTCTTTTATATTTTTGGTTAGGTTTATTCCTAGGTGCTTTATTTTTCTTTTTGCTATATAAAATGGTATTATTTTTCCTGATTTCTGTTTCTGATATTTCATTGTTGGCATACAAAATGTGGGAGGGAATAATGGGAGGAAAAAGAAAGGGTTTTCAGAAACAACTATAAAGACACATTTAGAAAACCAAGGGGGCAGTGGCATCAGGGGAGGGAGGTGGGGAATGGCTACGGTTGGGGGAGAGTGTGGTGTAGGAAACACAGAAAACTGTACTTGAATGACAATAAAGTAAAAATAAAATAAAATAATCATTTCTGTTAAAAATGCCTTTGATTTCTGAACATTAACTTTGTATCCTGCTGTTTTGCCAAATTTGCTTATTAGGTCAAGTATTGTTTTGGTGGAGTCTATAGAATTTTCTATGTACACTGTCACATCATCTAAAAACAATGACAGTTTTGCTTCCCTCTTTCCAATTTTTTATGCCTTTTATTTCTGTTTTTTGTCTGATCACTGTGGCTTGGACTTCCAATACTATATTGAATAGAAATATTGAAAACCGATACCCTTCCCTTGTTCCTGATTTTAGTGACAAAGCTTTTAGTTTTTGCCCATTGAGTATAATATTGCCTGTATGTTTCTCCTATATGCCATTTATTATGCTGAAATATGCTCCCTCTACTCCCTCTTTTCTGAGTGTTTTTATCATAAATGCATACTGTACCTTTTCAAAGGCTTCTGTCCACATTTGTTGATATGATCATGTGATTTTTGTCTTTTCCTTTATTTATGTGATGTATTATCTTTATTTATTTGAGAATATTGTAGTGTCATTGCATTCCTGGTATGAATGCCACTTAATGATAGTGTATGATCTTTTTTATGTATTGTTGGATATAGTTTGCCAATATTTTGTTGAGGATTTTAGCATCTATGTTCATTGGGGATATTGGCCTAAAGTTTTCTTTCTTTGCTGTGTCTTCATCTAGTTTTGAAATTAGAATGATGCTGGCTTTGTAAAAAGACTTTAGTAGTCTTTTCTTGGATTTTGGAATAATCTGAGAAGAATGTCAGTTAGCACTTCCTTAAATGTTTTGTAAAATTTCCCTGGGAAACCATCTGGTCCAGGGCTTTTGTGTGCCAAGAGTTTTTGATTACTGCTTCAATTTCTCCAGCTGTCATTTGTCTGTTCAGGCTTTCGGCTTCCTCTTCATTCAGTTTTGGGAGAGTATATTTTTCTACAGATTTTTTCATTTCACCCTGGTTTTGAAGTTTCTTATCATATAGTCAGTGTTTGTAATAATTTTTTACAATTCTTTGTATTTCTGTTGTATCAGTTGTAATCTCTCCTCTTTCATTTCTGATTTTCTATAAGTGTCTTCTCTCTTTTTTTCTTGATGAATCTGCTTAAAGGCTTGTCAATTTTGTTTATCTTTTCAAAGAACCAGCTCCTGAATTTATGGGTCCTTTGAATTCTTCTTTTAGTCTCTATGTCATTTAGTTCTGCTCTGATCTTGGTTATTTCCATGCTTGTACTAGCTATGGGCTGTCTTTGCTGTTGTTCCTCCAGTTCTTGTAAGTGTAGGGTTAAGTTGTTTATTTGAATTGTTTCTATCTCTTTAAATTAGCCCTGTACTGCTATAAACTTCCCTCTCAGCACTGCCTTTGCTTTTTCCCATAAATTTTGGACTGTTATGAGTTCATTTTCATAATTTTTTTATTTGTTCATTGATCTCATTCTTAACCCATTCATTGTTTAATAGCATGCTATTCAATCTCCATGATTTTGACGGTTTTGAGTTTATTTCCTTGGGTTTAGTTTCTAGTTTCAGTCCCTTGTGGTTGGAGAAAATGCTTGATATGTGTTCAATTTTCTTGAATTTGTTGAGGCTTGTTTTGTGCCCTCCTTGTGGTCTATCTTGAAAATGTTCTATGTGCCTTTCAAAATAATGTATATTTTCCTTCATTGCAATGAATGGATATATGTAAATATGTGTGTATGTATATATGTATATATATGTGTATGTTGTGTGTATGTGTGTGTGAGTATAAAATCAGTTAAGTCCATTTGATCTAGGGCAAGGGTGTCAAACTCATTTTCACTGGGATACACCTCAACCTTGTCATTGCCTTCAAAGGACTGAATATAATTTCAAATCTTTAACTATTAAGGAGTAGTTACATTTACACAATACTAAAATTATTTCAAATGTAAGTTCAACTCCTTAACTATTAAGGAGTACTTATGTTTATACAGTCCTAATACTATTTTGGCCCTTTGAAGGCAACCACAAGGCTCACCTGGCCCCTGGTGAAAATGAGTTTGACACCTCTGATTTAAGGCAGTGTTCAATTCCACAATATGCTTGTCGTTATTTTGTTTGCGTGATCTATTTTTTAGAAGATTTTATTTATTTATCTTTAGAGGGGAAGGGGAGGAGAGAGGGAGAGAAATATCAATGTATGGTTGCCTCTCATGAGTCCCCAGCCGGGAACTAGCCTGCAACACAGGCATGTGCCCTGACCGGTAATCGAACCATGATCCTTTGGTTTGCAAACCCGCCCTCAGTCTAATGAGCTACACCAGCCAGGGCTGATCTATCTATTTTTGACAGTAGAGTGTTTAAATTCCCTAGTATAGTTGTGTTGCTCCCTATATCTTTCTTGATATCCTCCAAGATTTTCCTTTTATATTTTTGGTGCTCCTACGTTGGGTACATATATGCTTAAAATATTTATTTCTTCTTGATGGTTTCTTCCCTTGAGTATTATGAAGTGTCCTTCAGTTTCTCTATTTGTGGCTTTTGTTTTTCTGTTTTTCAGGGTTTTTTTATTATTATTGTTCAAGTACAGTTTTCTGTCTTTACTCCAATCCCAGCCCACCCCCCGAAATTTCCACCACCCTTAGTTGTTCTCCATTTGTCCTTCATATTAGTTCCAGTAAATCCTTCCCTCTTTTCCCCTTAAATTCCGCCCCCCCCCCTCTGGTCACTGTCCCCCTGTTCTCTATTTCAGTGTTTTTGTTTTTATTTTGCTTGCTTCTTTGTTTTGTTGTTTAGCTTCCCGTTAAAGGTAAGATCATATGGTATTTGTCTTTCAACACCTGACCTATTTCACTCAACATAATGCTTTACAGTTCCACCCATGCTGTTGCAAAGGGTAGGAGCTCCTTCTTTCTTTGTGCTGAATAGAATTCCATTGTGTATATGTACCATAATTTTTTGATCCATTCATTTACTGATGGGCACCTAGGTTGTTTCCTGCTCTTGGCTATTGTAAATTGTGCTGCTATGAACATTGGAGTGCATAGGTTTTTTGGATTGATGTTTTAGGATTCTTAGGATATAATCCTAGCAGTGAAATTACTGGGTCAAAAGGCAGTTCGATTTTTAGTTTTCTGACAAAATTCCATACTGTTTTCCTCAGTGGTTGTATGAGTCTGCAATCCCAATAACAATGGATTAGGGTCCCCTCTTCTCCACAACCTCTCCAACACTTGTTTGTTGCTTTGTTTATGATAGCCATTCTGACTGGTGTAAAGTGTTGTCTCATTGTGGTTTTAATTTGCATCTCTCTGATAGCTAGTGATATTGAGCATCTCTTCATGTCTCTCTGGATCTTCTGTATGTCCTCCTTGGAGAAATGTCTGTTCAAGTCCTTTGCCCACTTTTAATTTGGGTTGCTTGTCTTCTTAGAGTGGAGTCATGTAAGTTCATTATATATTTTGGAGATTAAACCCTTGTCTGAGGCACCATTGGCAAATATTTTTCCCATATGGTTGCTTCTCTTTTTATTTTAATACTGTTTTCTTTAGCCATGCAAAAGCTTTTAATTTTGATGAGATCCCATTTGTTTATTCTTTCCTTTATGTCCCTTGCTCTAGGGGACATATCAGTAAAAAAGTTGCTGCGTGAAATATCTGAGATTTTCTTGCCATCATTCTCCTCTAGGACTTTAATAGTGTCATGGCTTATATTTAGGTCTTTTATCCACCTTGAATTTATTTTGGTGTAAATTGGTGCTCAAGTTTCATTTTTTTGCATGTAGCTGTCCAGTTCACACAACACTATTTGTTGAAGAGGCTATCTTTACTCCATTTTATGTTGGTGCCCACTTTGTTGAATATTAATTGGCCATAGAGATTTGGGTTTATTTCTGGGCTCTCTGTTCTGTTCCATTGGTCTTTGTGCCTGTTTTTATGCCAGTACCAGGCTGTTTTGATTACAGTGGCCTTGTAATACAGTTTGATATCAGGTATTGTGATCCCCCCTACTTTGTTCTTCTTTCTCAAAATAGCAGCTGCTATTTGGGCTCGTTTATGGTTCCATATAAATTTTCTTTCTTTTTTTTTAATTTTATTTAGTTACTTTTCAAGTACATTTTTTTTTTCTCTTCCCCCCCCCCCCGCCCGGTCTCCCCCCTCCCTCCCATTCCCCCCACCCCCAGTCCTCATCTCTGTGTCTTTCATACTTGTTCCTCAAAATCCCTCCCCCTTTTTCCCCTTAAGTTCCCTTCCCTCTCCCCTCTGGTCGCTGCCCACTTGTTCTCTATTTCAGCGTCTTTGTTTTTATTCTGTTTGCTTGTTTGTTTTATTCTTTAGCTTCCTGTCAAAGGTGAGATCATATGGTATTTGTCCTTCAATGCCTGGCCTATTTCACTCAGCATAATGCTTTCCAGTTCCATCCATGTTGTTGCAAAAGGTAGTAGTTCCTTCTTTCTCTCTGCTGCATAAAATTCCATGGTGTATATGTACCACAATTTTTGGATCCATTCATTTACTGATGGGCACCTAGGTTGCTTCCAACTCTTGGCTATTGTAAATTGTGCTGCTATGAACATTGTGGTGCATAGGTTCTTTGAAATTGATGTTTTAGGATTCTTGGGGTATAATCCTAGCAGTGGAATTGCTGGGTCAAAAGGCAGGTCAATTTTTATTTTTCTGAGAAAATTCCATACTGTTTTCCATAATGGTTGTACCAGTCTACAATCCCACCAACAGTGAACTAAGGTCCCCTTTTCCCCACACCCTCTCCAACATTTGTTGTTTGTTGCTTTGTCTATTATAGCCATCCTGACTGGTGTAAAGTGGTATCTCATTGTGGTTTTAATTTGCATCTCTCTGATAGCTAATGATATTGAGCATCTCTTCATGTGTCTCTGGATATTCTGTATGTCCTCTTTAGAGAAGTGTCTGTTCAAGTCCTTTTCCCATTTTTTAATTGGGTTCGATGTCTTCCTAGAGTGGAGTCGTGTAAGTTCTTTGTATATTTTGGAGATTAAACCTTTGTCTGAGGTATCATTGGCAATTATGTTTTCCCATACAGTTGGTTGTCTTTTTAATTTAATACTGTTTTCTTTAGCCATGCAGAAGCTTTTTATTTTGATGAGATCCCATTTGTTTATTCTTTCTTTTGTATTCCTTGCTCTAGGGCACATATCCGTAAAAAAGTTGCTGCGTGAAATATCTGAGATTTTCTTGCCATCATTCTCCTCTAGGACTTTAATAGTGTCATGGCTTATATTTAGGTCTTTTATCCACCTTGAATTTATTTTGGTGTATTGTGTAAGTCTGTGCTCAAGTTTCATTTTTTTGCATGTAGCTGTCCAGTTCACACAACACTATTTGTTGAAGAGGCTATCTTTACTCCATTTTATGTTGGTGCCCACTTTGTTGAATATTAATTGGCCGTAGAGATTTGGGTTTATTTCTGGGCTCTCTGTTCTGTTCCATTGGTCTTTGTGCCTGTTTTTATGCCAGTACCAGGCTGTTTTGATTACAGTGGCCTTGTAATACAGTTTGATATCAGGTATTGTGATCCCCCCCTACTTTGTTCTTCTTTCTCAAAATAGCAGCTGCTATTTGGGCTCGTTTATGGTTCCATATAAATTTTCGAAGTGTTTGTGCTATGTCTGTGAAATATGCCATTGGTACTTTAATAGGTATTGCATCGAATGTGTATATTGCTTTGGGTAGTATGGACATTTTGATGATGTTAATTCTTCCAATCCATGAACATGGTATATGATTGCATTTGTTTGTGTCTTCCTTGATTTCTTTCTTCAGTGTTGTGTAGTTTTCTGCATATAGGTCTTTTACCTCCTTGGTTAGGTTTATTCCTAGGTTTTGGGGGGGGGGGTGCTATATCAAATGGAATTTTTTTCTTGATTTCTGCTACTGATTTTTCATTGTTGGTATACAAAAATGCCTTTGATTTCTGGATATTGACTTTGTATCTTGCTGTTTTGCCAAATTCATTTATTAGGTCAAGAAGTTTTTGGGTGGAATCTATAGGATTTTCCATGTATACTTGTGGGGGCTACTTCTCCGCAAGTCCCCCCGCTGCCATGGACATACATGAATGAGTAAATATGGTTAAGACAAGATGAGATCTATTTAGGGGAGATTGAGTGGGCTGTGGCCAGTTTCTCAGGGGAGACAAAGGCCAGCAGTGGCCAGTTTCTCCGAGGAGAAAAAGGCCCCAAGCGCCTTTCTCCATAGCCTTTTATTGGGTTGTAATACACAGGAATACAGGGTGGCAGGAATCAAACAGTAGATAACATTTCAAAGAGATCTGAGGGCTTTAGAATCTGAGTCAGTGTCTGTCAAGAAGAGAGTTTCAGAAACTTTGGGAGAGGTACTCATTTCCTCTCGGACCCTTATCATATGAATGAAAGTACTCTTAGCAGAGCAGATTTCACAGGTTCTTTGTGATGCCAGATTTATCCCCAGGACACACTTTAGCAAGGCAAGGAGCTGCATCTCTCCCCAATAGGTTTTCAGGCTTAAGGGGATTAGAGCCAGGAAGTGCCTCTCCCAGAAAACATGGGGACTCGGGCTTTGTCAAAACCCGGGGGGAGGGGGTTGAGAGTCCATTGCTCTTTGTTGTAGCCCCCTGAGTCCTTCCATGAAGGCCTCCCAAGTAATCGAGTCTGGCTTAGGTTTCCCCCTGCTGTGAGGGGTCTTACCCGTCATTGACTTCCGACCAAGCTTTGGGGCAGGGAGAGGAACTGAGGAAGGGTTTGCTACCAGAGACAAGCTTTGTCTCCTGCAACTGGCATTCCAAAGGTCGTCTCTTGCCCTTAACCACAAGGGGTAGAGATACAATTCCTAAAATCAGGCAGATATAAGATGGCCTTTCAGGCCTCCCCTGAGCTTGTCAGGTTAATATGTAGCCCTCTTTCTTCCATATATTTATACTTTCTTTCAATATATAGTACTGTTACTGAACAAGAGGTCCGAGGGAGGGGCAATACAATATTTGTCCCACCTAGGGATGCCAAAAAGTGCTATACAACAGGGGCCCCTCCCAAGGACAAAATACTGATATCTACTGGGCTCTTCTGTCCGCTGCCAATTGGAAAGACATCTCTCAATGACAGAGATTTGTGAAAAGGAAACAAAATGTTTATTTAATGCTATTTAGGCTTAATGCCTCCACTAAAATATCAAAGTCCTTTAGGGTATACACCTACACCCACACCACACTCCCTTCTCCCACTGTCCCAACTCTGGGCACCGTAAATCAGGAAAAGAGCACACGTCTGTTTTTCAGGTTGCTGGCACCGTCAGCTGTGTCACCGTGCAGGCAGGATCTCTCTCTAGTTAATCCAAAGTCATGTGGCACCCTCAAGGTCCACTGGCAAGAGTTCTTTGTACCCAGTTCCAGGCAAAGTCTCTCCTGCTTTCCAGGCCCTGCGGCCAAAGGGGGCACCCCAAAGCCGCTTGGGCCTCTTCTACCAAAGCTGCAGGGGTTCTCACTCCACCAAAAGCATGTGGCTTTCTTCTTCACCTGGCTGCAGGGATCTCCATTCTGCCCTAAACGGCATGGCCCTCTCCTCACCTGGGCAGTTATCCCCTCATGTCCCGGAGCCAGTCTTTTCCAAGCTCTCACACAGGCCTTCTCACTCAGGAGCACAGCCCCTAGTTACATCTTGGGTCCAAGCCACTCCCTTCTCCCTGGCTCCAAACTTGGCCACAGCTGTTTAACATATCTATGAAACCGGTTAAAGCTTATAGATATGTTAAATAATCATTCCAGAGGTTAGCTGCAAAACTGTTGCTATGCAAAATAGCTCTCAATGGCCCTGCTCCATTCATCCCTTTGGGGGGGGGGGGTGAGGGTATCTTATATGTCTCTCCAATATTCCTACACATTTTGAATTCTGGACACCATTCTAAATCTTTTTGCCCCCCCCCCACAGCTGCACCCTGTATCAGTACCCATATAATCTCAAAAATACAAGCACATGCAGGTGCATGATCTCATGAAACCAGATATATATTGGAATGCTGAAACGTTAGATTTTAGAAAAGTGATCTGGATTACGGAAAACAGTATGGAATTTTCTCAGAAAAATAAAAATCGACCTGCCTTTTGACCCAGCAATTCCACTGCTGGGATTATATCCTAAGAATCCTAAAACATCAATATCAAAGAACCTATGCACCACAATGTTCATAGCAGCACAATTTACAATAGCCAAGAGTTGGAAGCAACCTAGGTGCCCATCAGTAAATGAATGGATCAAAAAATTGTGGTACATATACACAATGGAATTCTATGCTGCAGAGAGAAAGAAGGAGCTACTACCTTTTGCAACAACATGGATGGAACTGGAAAGCATTATTCTGAGTGAAATAGGCCAGGTGCTGAAAGACAAATACCATATGATCTCACCTTTAACAGGAAGCTAAACAACAAAACAAACAAGCAAGCAGGAAAAAAAAAACCAAAGACACTGAAATAGAGAACAAGGGGACAGTGACCAGAGGGGAGAAGGAAGGGAAGTTAGGGGGAAAAAGGGGGAGGGATTTGGAGGAACAAATAGGAAGGACACAGGGAGGAGAACTGAGGGGGGGTGGAAATGGGAGGGAGGTGGGGAGCAAGGGGTGGGGGAGGCTGGGATGGGAGAAATAGACAAAAAACTGTACTTGAAAAATAACTAAATAAAATTAATTAAAATTAAAAAAAAAGAAAGAAAACTACAGGCCCAAATCACTGAAGAACATAAGCACTAAAATCCACAAGAAAATATTAGTGAACCAGATCCCACAATACATTAGAAAGATCATACAAATGAATGAGTGGGATTCATCCCAGGGATGCAAGAATGGTACAATATTCACAAATCAATAAATGTAATACAGCATATAAACAAAAGCAAAAACAAAAATCACATGACCATATCTATATATGAGGAAAAAGAATTTGATAAGGTATGGTACTAATTTATGATAAAAACAGAGAAAAGTGGGAGAAGAGAGATCATATCTTAACATAATGGCCAGTTAAATAATTCTAATGCTTCTAATCTCTCTGAATTTACTCTTTTGCCTTTTTTTGCTGCTTCAAAAGGCTTGTATGATTTACACTGAGCTCATTCCAAAAATTCAGGACAATTGCCCCACCATAAAGGCAAGTGATTAGTACTTTTAATTATATTAGAAAAGTTCTTTTTGCCAGAGGGTGATGTATTTTGTCATAGAACTGTGATACAGAATATTCTTGGGAGCCATAATTCTACCTATCACTTACATATTATCACATAGAGCCAAAACAATATACAATCTGAAGCTTATCATTATATTTGAATGATGATAGTATTGGTGATTTTGTGTATTAATTTTTAATTTTTAGCCAAGGAAATGTGTTACTTGTGTGTATTTTCTTTTTAAAACTAAAAAATATATAGGTTTTCCATGTTTAGCAAATGAAGAATCTCCAACAAAAAAAAGAAAAGAAAAGTGATCTGGAGTATATGAGGACTGTCCAGAACAAGTCCAGCCATTGTTAATAAGATGACAACAGTGTGCATGACATTGAAGTAACCTGGCAGCCATGAAGAGTGGACTAGACACTGCATGTCTGAACAATGTCAGCTTCAATGTACTAGTAAGTGGAGTCAGTAGATGTCTTTGAGTGAGCATGTGTACTGTGTGGCTATCTCATTCAAAATGAGCAAGTAGAACAACAAATCTGCATCAAATTTTGCATTATGCTTGAACATTCTTCTGTGGAAACTATTTGGATGATTCAGAAGGCCACAGCTATGGGCAACTGGTGATTAGCAGCTTGGGCTCACTCATGCATCATATTTTGTGCAGAATTTTTGGCAAAACATCAAATCACCCAGGTGACTCAGCTTCCCCTACAGCCCAGATTTGGCTCCCTGTGACTTCTGGCTATTCCCAAAACTAAGATCTCCTTTGAAAGGGAAGAGATTTCAGATCATCCACAAGATCAGGAAAATAAGATGGGGCAGCTGATGGTGATTGGGAGAACTGTGTGGGGCCTCAAGGTGCCTACTTTGAAGGGGACTAAGGCATCATTGTCCTACATACATTGTTTCTTGTATGTTGTATCTTCTTCAGTAAATGTCTCTATTTTTCATATTACATGGCTGAATACCTTCTGAACAGGCCTTCATATATTGCCACTGGACAACAGTCCAAATGGGTCTGAAGCAGCACTCATCTAAATATTTACATTAAATAGAATACAAAGTTTATAAGCATAAACCCCAGTCAGTTGAATTTAAGTTTTACTGAAATGAATAAGTTGTGTACTAAATTTGGAAAAATCTCAGCTTTCAGAGTATTTTGGATTTTGGAATTATAGATAAGGGACACCAGACCTATGCTAGCTCTTATCAAGGTTAATTTACCTAAACATCAAAACAAACAAGCACACAAAGTAAAACCGAAGACACTGAAATAGAGAACAGGCTGACAGTGCCCAGAGGGGAGTGTGGAGGGAATTTTAGGGGAAAAGGGGAAGGGTTTACAGGAACAAGTATAGAGGACACATGGACAAAAAATAGGCAGGTGGAAATGGGAGGGAGGTAGGGAGCACTGTGGGGGTGGGCTAGGATAGGAGTAAAAGACAGAAAACTGTACTTGAACAATTAAAATAAATACATTTTAAAAATAAACAAAAAAGAAAGCAAAAACAAAGGTTAATTTAAGTAACAATTATGACAAATATGACCATGTAGGCCTCCTTCTAGTCTGAAGCTGTTGTTTTTGTTTGTTTGGTTTTTAACTGTTTTTTTAGCTAGAGAAGAAAGGCCTTGAGTCAACATAAGGGTCATTTGAAATATGGATGGGATGGTCTGGAGTTGTATTGATGAAACAAAGAGGGGCAGAATTAGAAGCAACCCTTTTCATGAGAGGATGTCAGAAAACTATGTGAATGCCTCCTTGTGAATTCCAGAAACTTGGTGAAAGGCATTTTCTCCAGAACACACCAAGGTTCAATCTAATACCCCTGTTGTGAGACCAAAATATAGGACTTTGCACCTCAATATTTTGCAGCTTTAAGGAGCATAAGGAGGCTGCATTACCAAAGGTGAGATTCCCTGCTCAAGAGGTTTGATTAGTAGAGCACAGAAACAAAAGGACTTAAATTAACATGAGGAGAAGACTTGTCCTGTAGGTAGGTTGGTAGGGGGGTGGAGGGTAAGGGGTGGATCCCAGGAATTCCCTGATGTAAATGGGGCAGAAGTTGGTAGGAGCTGGAGATCTAACACTAGATGGGTGGATGTAACAAGCTTGTGAGGTTTGAGTATTAATGTTATTATGATCAAATGCATGTTGAAAAGTCCTGGGAGAATTCTAGTTACAGTTATATTTTAGTGGGTTACTTATATTTCAGAATTAAAAATGCAATTTTTATACCATCATAGGCTGAAGTTATTTTAAATTTATTATTTTTAGGTGGTATGAGTTGATTGGCATGGAATCATGCTGCTACTATTTGTTTAATTAATAATCATTTCAGAAAAAATTCTAGAGAGCCAAAGATATTTTACACTAGGCTCCTACACACACACAGAGAGAGAGAGAGAGAGAGAGAGAGAGAGAGAGCTAGCCAACCACACAGCAAATGTTGTCACTATGAATTTGATATGGAGGTCAAGAATGAGGGATGAGACTTCCAGCCAAAATGGAGGCATAGGTGGAAATGCTATACCTCCTCACACAGCCAAATTTAAGGACGACAACAAAGATTTAGAAACAGAAACACAACCAGAACAGACAGAAAATTGAACTGTACTGAAGTCCGACAACACCAAACCATTCATCCAGACCAGTAAGAGGGGTGGAGTTGGCAGCCAGCAGAGAGGGGTCCCAGCAGGAAGAGGTGGTGGTTGGCAGAACTGGGTGTGGGGAGGAATCAAGCAAACCCAGTGAGACAAGCAAGGCAGCTGGCTGACTGTGGACACACATTCACACACATAAACTAGGCAAAAAAAAAGGCAGTGAGACAGACTGTGCACCCTGGGGCCCCAGCAATAGGAAATAAAGCCTGAAAGCACCAATTGAAAACACTTGTGGGGGTTGAGGTGCCAGAAGAGGCTCCCAGCCTCATAGGAGAGTTCGTTGGAGAGACCCACAGGATCCTAGAATGTACATAAGCCCACCCACCCGGGAACCAGCACCAGAAGGACCCAATTTGCTTCTGGAAAGTGGGCAGGGGGGACCAAAATCTAAGAGTGCACAGAACAAGCACTATAGCTCCATTTCTGATCCAGCCCCCACATATAGCATCACAACCCAGCAACGTGGGTTGCCCCGCCCTGGTGAACACCTAAGCAAAAACGGGCAGCAAGACAGACTGTGCAATCCAGGGCCCCAGCAACGTAAAATAAAGCCTAAAAGCAACAATTGAAAAGCTGCCAACTTGTGGGAAGTGACAGAGGGGACTGAAATTTGAGAGAGAGTGAAAAAAATGCCATTGCTCCCTCTCTGACCCCACCCCCACACACAGCATAACAGCCCTGCTACGTGGGTTGCCCTGCCCTGGTGAACATGTATGACTCTGCCACTCATACGTAACAGGCATTACCTGACCAAAAGTTGCCCAATCAATTAAAGCCCCAGAGCCAATACTTTTAAGTGACCAAGAGATAGCCAACCTATCAGATGCACAGATCAAAACACTGGTGATAAGGATGCTCACAGAACTGGTTGATTTTAGTTGCAAATTAGGTGAAAAAATGAAGGTTACACTAAGTGAAATGAAGCAAAATGCACAGGGAGCCAATAGTGATGGAAAGAAAACTGGGATTCAAATCAATGGAGTGGACCAGAAAGAAGAAAGAAGAAAAAACCAAACAGAAAAGAATAAAGAAACAAGATTTAAAAAAATGAAGAGAGGCTTAGGAACCCCCAGGACATCTTTAAACGTTCCAACATCTGAATTATAGAGGTACCAGCAGGGGAAGAGGAACAGCAACAAGTGGAAAACTTATTTGAACAAATAATGAAGGAGAACTTCCCCAATCTGGCCAAGGAAATAGACTTCCAGCAAGTCCAGGAAGCTCAGAGAGTCCCAAAGAAGTTGGACCCAAGGAGGAACACAGCAAGGCACATCATAATTACATTAGTCAAGATTAAAATGAAGGAGAGAATCCTAGAAGCAGCAAGAGATAAGGGGACAGTCACCTACAAAGGAGTTCCCATCAGACTCTCAGCTGATTTTTCAAAAGAGACCTTACAGGCAAGAAAGGGCTGAAAAGAAGTATTCCAAGTCATGAAAGGCAAGGACCTACATCCCAGATTGCTCTATCCAGAAAAGCTTTCATTTAGAATGGAAGGGCAGATAAAACGCTTTTCTGATAAGGTCAAGTTTGAGGAGTTCATCATCACCAAGCCCTACTCTATGAAATGTTAAAGGGACTTAGCTAAGAAAAAGAAGCTAAAAAATATGAACAGTGAAAGGACGGCAAAGTCACAGTTATTAACAACTACACCTAAAACAAAAGCAAACTAAGCAGACACCTAAAACAGGAACAGAACCACAGAAATGGAGATCACATAGAGGGTTAGCAACAGGGGAGTGGGAGGAGGAGAGGGAGAGAGAAGGTACAGAGAATAAGTAGCATAGACAGTGGGGAGAAAATAGGGGGAGGGCCAGAGTAGTTTGGGAAATGTAGAAGCTAAAGAACTTATGACACATGGACATGAACTAAAGGAGGTGAAGGTGGATGGGAGGGGGTGTGTAGGGTGTAAGGGAATGAAAGGGGGATGGGACAACTGTAATGGCATAATCAATTATATATATATATATATATATATATATATATATATATATATATACACATATATATATATATTTAGATTTTATTTATGTATCTTTAGAGGGGAAGGAAAGGAGAGAGGGAGAGAAATATCAATGTATGGTTGCCTCTTGTGTGTCCCCTGCCGGGAACTGGCCTGCAACCCAGGCATGTGCCCTCACTGGGAATTGAACCATGATACTCTGGTTCGCAGGCACGCGCTCAATCCACTGAGCTACGCCAGCCAGGGCTAAAATATATTTTTTTTAAAAAGAAAAGAAAAGAATGAGGGATGGACTTGTGCAGCAAGTATCTGATATTAGCTCTTTAAAATTACAATCTGAGATCCTGGTAGGTTGGCTGAGTTGCTTAGAGCAGTATCCACACATGCCAAGGTTGTAGGTTCTATTCCTGCTCAGGGCACATACAAGAAGCCATAAATGAATGCATAAATATGTAGAACAACAAATCAATGTCTTTCACTCTCCATGCTCTTTCCTGCCTAAAAAACAAACAAATAATAATCAAATAAATAAATAAAATTATCATTGGATTTTGTGTTTTTTTATTTAGTTATTTTTCAAGTACAGTTTTTTGTCTATTTCTCCCAGCACCCCCCCACCCCGTGCTCCCCACTTCCCTCCCATTCCCCCCCCCTTAGTTCTTATCCCTGTGTCCTTCATATTTGTTCCTCCAAATCCCTCCCCCTTTTTCCCTTTTAATTTCCTTCCCTCTCCCCTCTGGTCACTGTCCCCTTGTTCTCTATTTCAGTGTCATTGTTTTTATTCTGCTTGCTTCTTTGTTTTGTTGTTTAGCTTCCTGTTAAAGGTGAGATCATATGGTATTTGTCTTTCATTACTCTGTCAATATTCATCCTCTAACAAATATCAATGGCCCATTTTGTAGGTGGTAGTTTTACCTCATAATTAAGTACAGTTAAAAGAAAAGAAACATTTCAAGAGGGAAAGATCAGGGTCATTTCCATGATATCCTAAATAATACAAATGAATGATAAAAACATGGAAGTATTTTAATATCAAAGAATAGAATAATTTGAGATTTTAAATATAATATTTAAGAAATTATTGAAATGAAATAAAATCACTATTCATATTCACTTGCATTTATTAGCTTAATATGAATTGATAATGCATATTAATTTTTTTGAAGAAAACTATACATTTTTATTAAAAGACACAAAAACAAATCTGGATAAAGACTTTCCTGGTGGAGAAGATAGCAATATTCCAAAGATCCATAGAGAAATAGATGAAGAGATTAATGAAACATGTAATTGTGTAGAAACAGACTTATGTGCATAGGGAAAGTTCACGTATGATAAATGTGGCATTTCTAATCAATCCAAAAAGACAGATGCTTGAACTGTTAGGACAATTGTTTATCCAGTTGCAGAAAAGTAGTTAGATTCCTGCCTTAGGCTCGGATCAGTCACTGTATACACAGAGAGAGGCCTGCCCTGGGACAACTGCAAGGTGACTGTGTACTAGCACCTTAATGCATATTAATTTTATTCCCTGTAAAAGATTTCAGTATCAGCAATTATACTCTTAGAGCTATTTAATTCAATTAAAGAAACAAATGTGCTAATTTTTCTTGTAAGCATCAAATATATCTTGGATGCAAGTTTTTAAATTAAGGGAACAAGTTAAACTCAAAAAGACATGCAAAGGTATTTATATTTTAATTTGATAAAAAGTCAATAGAAAAAACCTTACAGAGATATATCAATTTACAACCACAAAAGCCAATTTTAATGTCAGGAAAATAAATTGCCACAACAAGAATGTACTTGGGAAACAGTGGTTTCACCTTTAAAAGTTTAATCACTCATTCATTGCATGCAATCATTTGTTGAAACTCCACTCTGTCTGTATTAATTTGTTTTTGATAAGCACTAATATTGTTCTTATCATTCCTCTGTAAAGCTTCTTATATTGTTTTTTCTCTTTTTACAGTATTACCATTAAGAGATTTCTGTTGAGTAAAGGAAAGAATGGCTAAAAATTCTGTTGATTAATTGTTAACCAGAGAGCATTGTGACTCGTTTGAAAGGTACCTGTGGTATGGCAGCAGATTAGAGTGGGAAAAGGAAGAAAGAAAATAAATGTAAATATTAGCTCATTTCCCCGACAGAAGTATTGATTTTATTCATTTTACTTGATATATAGGATGACTAAGCAAAAAAGCTAAATCCAAAGGCAAAAATTAAACAGGAAACAGGAATATAGTAGAGGAAGGGTGAAATGATGAATGTTACTTTGTTAAAAGAAAAAAAACATGCAGTCCTTCATGAGTGATTCATCATTTTCTTCTGTTTCTCAAGAATTTCTAATAAGCATTTAATAAATGTCCATTTAGCTATAAGAGAAAAATCATGTTTATAATCTTGGTTCATGGGTCATCTTTCAAATATCTCATCTTAATTTAAAAAAAACTTGACCAGTTATCAGATTCCCTATACAATTGTTCAAAGCCTTAGCTTTAACTTTCTTTTTGTTAAAGTATATTTTATTAATTATGCTATTACAGTTGTCCAATTTTTTTCTCTCCTCTATCCCCCCTTCTCCCTACACCCCCTACCCTCCAGCATCCAACCCCTCTGAGTTCACGTCCATGGATTGTACATATAAGTTCTTTGGCTTCTCTATTTCCTATACAATTCTTAACCTACCCCTGTCTATTTCATGTGCACAGATTATGCTTCTTATTCCCTGTACCTTTCCTGCCCCCATTCTCCCTTCCATCTCCCCTTGATAACCCTCTATATGATCTCCATTTCTGTCATTCTTCTACATTTCTACTTATTTGCTTAGTTTTTGTTTTTTAGGTTCAGCTATTGACAGTTATGAGTTTGTTGTCATTTTATTGTTCATAGTTTTTTTATTTTCTTCTTTTTCATAGATAAGTCCCTTTAACATTTCATATAATAAGGGCTTGATGATGATGAACTCCTTGAACTTGACCTTATATGAGAAGCGCTTTATCTGCCCTTCCATTGTAGATGAAAGCTTTTCTGGATAGAGCAATCTTGGATGTAGGTCCTTGACTTTCATTACTTGGAATACTTCTTTCCAGCTCCTTCTTGGCTTCAAGGTTTCTTTTGAGAATTTAGCTGATAGTTTTATAGGCATGCCTTTGTAAGTAATTGTCTCCTTTTCTCTTGCTGCTTTTAAGATTCTCTCCTTATCTTTAATCTCCGTAATATAATTATGATGTGCTTTGGTGTGTTTCTCCTTGGGTCCAATTTCTTTGGGACTCTCTGGGATTCCTGAACTTCCCAGAAATCTATTTCATTCTCTGGATTGGGGAAGTTCTTTTTTTTGTTGTTGTTAATTTTTCAAATAAATTTTTAATTTCTTGCTCTTCCTCTTCTTTTGCCACTCCTATGATTTGGGCATTGGAGTACTTAAAGTTGTGCCAGAGGTTCTGAAGCTCCTCCTCATAGTTGTGAATTCTTGTTTCTTCATTCTGTCCTGGTTTTATGTTTATTTCTTCCTTTTATTCTAAATCACTGATTTGAGCCCCAGTTTCCTTCCCTTCATTGTTCGTTCCCTGTATATTTTGCTTTATTTCACTTTGTGTAGACTTCATTTCTTCCCTCATTTTGCAACTGAGCTCAATCAGTTCTGCAAGCATCCCAATTACCAGTGTTTTGAACTCTGCATCAGAAAGGTTGTGTACCTCCTCGTCTCTTAGCTGTTTTTCTGGAGTTTTGATCTGTTATTTTATTGGGGCCATATTTGTTTGTCACAGCACACTGGTCTGCATAAATGTTTCTTTAACTCCTTGGTTGTCAGAGTTCCATGCAGATTGCTACTCTGGCAGTTCTGGTTGCTTATTGTTTTTTACATTGGTTGTTGTGTTTTTGGTTGTGTGAGGAAGTGAAGCATTTTTACCTATGTCTCTATCTTGGCCAGAACTCCTCCTAGCTTTAACTTTCCAATGGCTGTAGAGAAACACCAAGAAATTTCATTATGAGCAATAGCAAATTTATGACAAAATAGTGCATCATATATATTTCTCCAGTACTGTTGAGAACAGCTTATATGAAAATTTCACTACAGATATTGGTCTCAGTAGAGAGCACATTATTCAAACTGCATATAATGCAGACTTATGCTAAAGCCATTCTCAAAGAGATTCCATGATATTAAAATGTGGAGGTTTTTGAAAATTGTAAAAACTGTACAATGAAGGTTGAAAGTGCAAATATTTACAGCTGTTGGTGTGCTTGCCAGCTGTCATATGTATACATATCCAAGTTTCAAAATGAATTGGAGGGGACAAAAAACCAAACATCTTTATTTAATATATAAGGCTAGTCATTCCATTTATATCCATTGAGTAGATTGTCTATTCTAGATAGTGGTGCTAAAAGGCATTTTTGTAACAAAATTGTGTTATATTCCAAAGAAAAATAAAGACTTATTGAGTTTTTTATTGGCCATATTTGGGAAAATTGAATTTATTTAAAAGAAATATATAGCCCTAGCTGGTATGACTCAGTGGATTAAGTGCTGGCCTGTGAACCAAAGAGTTCCCAGTTTGATTCCCTATCAGGTCACATGCCTGGGTTGTCAGCCAGGGCCCCAGAACAGGACATGAGACAGGCAACCACACATTGATGCTTCTCTCTCTCTTTACCCCTCCCTTCCATACTGTCTAAAAAATAAATAAATAAATAAAATATTAAAAAACATATAAGTATAATATGTGCGCAAATTACAGTGTCAATAATATCTTAATATTTGTTGAACTGATTTAAATAGCATACATTTAATATCTTACCAAATAAGTGGTATTTTGTGTGGCTTTATTGATAAAAAAAAAACTTGTATTTGATCTGACCACATTCCTGATAGGTAAGAAATATGAGGGAGTAAGAAATGAAGAATCTGTTTGCAAAAGCATCTTTATTAGTGGGAAAAGAAGTGTAACTTGGATGACATTCCAGACTCATTATTAATAACAACTCTGTTTTTAGTTCCTATTATGTGACAGAAAGTTTATAATATTAGCTTAGATAACTTGCAATATACCAGTGAGGTATTCCCCATTATTATTGTTACCTCTAGTTTACAAATTTTGCTATAGAAGCTCAGAGAGATTATGTGATTTGACCATGGTTACATAGATAATGAATGGCAGAGTTGGGATTCAGACCCAGATGTTATTCATTTAACACAACCTGAAAAACAGTACCTAAGTTCTTCCCTAAACAATGAAATATTAATCTTGGGGACTGGATATAATCCAGGGCTATTTCACTTATAGACAGGGAGAGAGCATAAGGGCTGTACTCTCTTGAATTTTCCCACTGTTTAAGGAAAATTGAGCAAAAGTGTCATAACCTTCTTATTTGGAAATGTTTACCTAAAATGAAGCAAAACCAGAAAAATTCCTGGACTGTTCTTTGCCATATCAGCAAACGGAAATAAGGAAAAAATCATTTTGAGATTCTTGATTATCATAAAATATTTTGTAAAGAGTTGAACATAGTAAAAAAAAGCCTTTTTCAAGAAACATTGAGATGGTCAGAGATACTTTTCTCTTTAAGTTACAGAGGTACCAATCACCTCCAGTGGTTTTTAGCAGCTGGAGATACTTTGTGTCATTTAGACATGGCTCTCTGTCAATATACTCAGAAAAATAAAACTAGGTTTTATTGCTGTGGATGATTCCTAATTACAAAAGGCAGTAAAATTACAAAAAGCAGTTAGCATTCAAAGATTGTTATATGTATTCCATCTCTTTTAATGAAAACATAGTATCATTTTCTTTGTATTTCTCATTTAAAATTGCAACACCAGCTCTGGATATGCCTCTGCAGTGATGCACATAGAATAATTTGCACCAGATATTGTGCATGTTTGACTATTTAGTCAAATTAGTTCTAGTGTAATTAGTACTGTTATACAAACTTATTTCATATGGAAAAACAATCCATTAAGGAAAAAAAGTTAAGAACATGAGGCTTTTGCTCACCCTTGGATCTCTTGCTAATGTTTTAGGTTGAATAGAGATTTTACTAATTTGGGAAGTTTCTTATGCATTTAATCACTTAAAATCAGACTGAGAAAATCTTACACAAACAAAATTTACCATCAATGGCTATTACCAGGGGAAGAAAAATTTCTGCTATATCCTTCTAGGTTTCCCTGCTGTGTTAAGAATTAAATGAATATGAGACAAATTAACTGGATAAAAATTTAATTTGGTATATACAGGGGCTTCATAAGAATGTGAGAAACCCTAGCTGGGTAGTCCAATTGGTTAGTGTATCCTCCTGGTAGCAAGGTTTGGGGGTTGATCTCAGGTCAGGGCACATACAAGAATCAACCAATGAATGCATATAAATAAGTAGAACAACAAATTGATCTCTCCCCTCACTTCTTCTCCCTCTCTAATATCATTAAATAATAATTGAAAAAGAGTTTGAAAGAATATGAGATCCACAGATGATCAAGTAATTGAGTTTATTTGCTATTCTGAACTAAGAAAAGGGGTAATGATACTGGTGGTTTGGCTCCTGGGAATAGACAGGTGAGGCTGAGGAAGGGAACTTCCCTGAAGGAGGGGTAATATCACTTGTCCTGGAAACCAAGCTGGTGCACCACTGGAGAAAGTCATCATGCTGAGCATGTGTGAAGCTTGCGAGAGTGATAGACAAAGGGAAAAGCCTTCCTACCTCCTTCCAGTCCCTGACTGAAGGTGAGGTCAGAGAATGTAACCACACATGTATCGTAAAGTTCAACGTGGCTGCTGGAGGAGGTGCTGTCCTGTTAGTCTAACCTTAGAAAAGTACAGAATTTGCTAGGGGATCTGGACCCTCTTAGAACTCCAGGAAACTTAAACAGAGGGAAGAGAGAAATGAGTTCTTTTCCTCTGGGACCCACCAGCACAGATATGCATGCTGGAGCATTTGAGAGATCAGCTAGGTCTTGGAAGCTGTGTAGCAATGACAGCACCAGCCTCACACATGGGCCCAGAAAGAAGCCTGAATCCGAAGGGCAATTTTCTTAGCAGCCTTGGGCTCCAAAAGACAGATAAGGATGAAGCAGAATTTCTGGGCATTGTCTTGGGTTTTAGTCTTTTTGGGAACAGATGGGCTTTGTCTGGGTTTTCCAGAAGAGATGAGCCTGGAGCTGGGGAGTACCCAATCTTCCCAAATCATGCAACCTTTTAATAAAGACCTTTTCTTCCCTACCAACCTTTGTCTTTGGAATTTGCCTGTGGGTGACAGTGAACAGCTAAACACCACTTTTGTTTGGTAACAGTAAGAGTTTGGGACTTCAAAGGGGAGGAAGAGGATAAGCAAATGTTTGTTGAGTCATGCAGAGACAATGAGCTACAGAGAGGACTTGGGTCTCCAAACCCTGCCAAGTACCCCCCAACACAGGTAGCCTGTATTCTTTGTAGTTATCTCATGATTACTCCTCTTCCAGGAACAGGCACTCTATTTAAAAAATTTTTAGGCAGTTAAGGGGAAGGTAAAATGCTCTTCCTCAGTTTTTTGTTTCTTAGAAATAATCTGCCAAGGCGATTGTTGGCAAAAATGATCTCTTGCCAAAAAGGCATATTTCAGGGTGGCTAAATCTTGCTCCCCTATACTTTCTCCTTACCACAAATTCTTAAATGAATTATGATTTACTTACTGGTAAATTAGGATGACCCAGAATTCCTAGTTCTCACACAAATAAGTCCATGATGTAAATATGATGAAACATCATGATCAAGCTTTAATCATATGCTTATGCCCAAATCTTTTTGTAAAGTTTGTAAGGTGTTCTGTGCAAACATGATGGAGCTGGGATGAACCTTTACAGTGACCTAGTAACAGAGGAGGAAAATTAGGTCCAGAGAAGAAATGATTTACTCATGATGACAGCTAGTTTGTGACAGAACTAGAATTAGAGCCAAAAACTTTCCTAATTAAAAATGTAGTCTATGTTGCACCTCTTCAATTTTATCTGCAGATAAGGCAAACAGAAAATTATCTCTTTCCTAAGTACTGCTTTAAGTAATGCACTTGTGAAAAACATTTCCTGAGCATTTTCAAGGATGTAGTCTTGAAAGAGAAAGGTGTTGAGACTATCTAGATAGAATATGGAACTGAATCCAGGTGGCTTGGGATGTCATCATTGAAGATGATCACCACTCTGTGAGAATCCTTCATCAGGACTGACCAGCAAGACTGGAACTTTCGATCACCACCACAATCATATAGCTCAAATTCACACCCCGTTTCTTTGTTGTAGCTGGTAACTTGTCCGTTGTAAAATTCTAGAATCCTCATCCTTGGTTGGGTTGGGTTGTATACAGTGATGTGAGAAGATTCTATCAGACAATTGGTCAAAACACTTTGTCCACACTTGCAAAGGCCTCACAAAAAGGATCTTGGCTTTCAGAATCTCCTTCTGCCAATGACAGGACCACTGGAGCCCACTCCAGCCTTGGGTGTATATATTTGTACATCTGGTGTCTTCTTTCTTGCAGTTCATTGCATAAAGATTGAAATAAATCTTGGAGCTTTTAAGATGGTGGGGAGGTAGATGGGAGCTGAACCCACTTGCTAATGCACCCAACTGGGGCACCTAGCTAATCTCCCAAAGAACAAAGTGAACTGCCAATGCAATTTCAGTTTATATGAATTTTGCAAGCCAAAGGTTGCAGAGGGATTTAAAAATGGATGGTAAGGAGATTTTGTAGGTCCATGAGAAGGTGCCAGGGCCCAGTGCTGCTACCACAAGAGCTTTGGAGGAGAGCCAGGCCAGCGATTGTAATTTCACAGCTTCCTCCCCTCCCAGAGCAGGAAAGCCAGTCACACTTCAGGGGAGAGTTGGGTGCTTGAAGTCACTTGGGGGATAGAGATGCAGAGTGAGACCCACAGCAGGTGGTATTCCCCAGCTCAGACTGTGGTTCCCTGCTGGGAGACTACCAGAGAAATTAGGGAGCTGGGTGACACCTGGATATGGCAGAAGAGTTGGGCTATGACTAACCATGACTCAGTTAGTTTTGGGAGTGGTCAGAGAGTTGGGCTGTATGAAAAGCCAGGCGCTTGTTAGGTACAGCCACCTGCAAACAAAGGAAATCATCTAAAAAAAAGCTCTCAGCCACTGTGCAAGTACCTCTCATATGCAGCAGCTAGGCAAGTGAAGAGGAGGAAGAGGGGCACAGACTGCTTCAAGTCAGGCCATGTCATGGAATAATCAAAGGAGAGCATCAGGGACTCAGAGGGGTAGCAGTCTGCAGAGAGACTTAATTTAAGAGGAGTACTAAACTGCCCTGGAGGGGCATGGTGTGAATGCAGCACCCTAGCCAGCAAACAGAGAGAGGAGGGATATGAGTTGCTTCCACCGGGTGCACCTCAAGGACTAATCAAATGGTGCCATGACAAGATGGATTAAAGGTGCCAGCCTTGTGAATATGGAAAGTATGGACCATGTAGCACTCTGAAGGCTTGTACTAGAAGCTGGGCACTTGTGAATATTGTAGTCTTTGCAGAACCACAGGGAAGGAAAAAAATGAAGTCCAACACCCTTCTGCCTGGAGCATCCAGGAAGACTAGCAGAACCCACTTGGCAAGTTTAAAGACAGCAAAATACTTCTTTTTCCCCTAAGTGTAAGACAATAAGACCTGGAGCTCTGAAAGGACCAAAGATAGATTCAGAGAGAAATCAAAAGGCTAACGCCAACTGACAGAAATTTCACTTCGCTATCCTACAGAATTTGCATCTTAATTTTTTACTTTTTATTTTTATTTTTTGTTTTTTTTGTTATTTTTTATTTTATTTATTTTTAAATTATCTTCTTTCCATTTAGTTTTCTTAGTTTGTTTCATTTCATTGTTTGACTGATTTTCTTTGTTCCCCCTTTCATATTACATTTCAAATTCTCTTCTTTCACTTCATGTACATTCCAATAACACATTACTCTTGGTCTTTTACTTTTTTTCAGATCATATATTTCCTGTCATATTATTGTTATTCTATATCACAAACAGCACCATTCCCTAGCCTTGATCCATTTCATTACTTCCTGAGCTTTACTACTGTTGTGGTTAACTTGATTCTACACTCACTATGCCAAGTTTCTATCCCTTAATTTCACTATATTTCAACATCTAAACTTGCATAAGCGCTGCTTTCTGGAGTAAGCTCACATTCCTTTCCCCCCTCTACTAAGAGTCTTATTTCTTTTTCACCTTTTATAAAAAGTGGCTATTTGGGTGAAATATCACAATTACAGCTGCACTTCTCCAAAGGATCTCCTGTTTTTTTACTTGCTGGTACTTTAAGTCCCATAAAATACTCTGCATTTTATGGGACTTAAATCTATTAAGTCCCATAAATACTTAAATAGATTAAGTCCCACTGTCTTCATCTATTTCACATTTGCCCCAAAGCTGATCATATACAAGATAAGATGGGAGTTCTGAGTTCCAGTAAACAAATTGGAAGAAATAATCCACAGAAAAAGGAGCCACAGGCCCTGGCTGGTGTAGCTCAGTGGATTGAGCGCAAGCCTATGAACCAAAGCATCATAGGTTTGATTCCTGGTCAGGGCATGTGCCTGGGTCGCAGGCCATATCCCCAGTATGGGGTGTGCTAGAGGCAACCACACATTGATGTTTCACTCCCTCTCTTTCTCCCTCCATTCCCCATTTCTCTAAAATAAATAAAATATTTTTTTAAAAGGAGCCACAAAGACATAAAATCCAAGCACAACAAGAGAGCCCACACAAACAAAACAAAATGGCAACCCTAGAACATCCAGACAAGGAGATCAAAGGAAGTATATCACTGTGTCCCACAGAAATCCTATCATAGAATTTTACTCTACAAAAGCAGCTGGCAAATCATAGCATTAAGAATCACAAAAACAAACAAAAAGACTCACACAAAATGGGGAGACAAAGAAAGAACCTGAAATCAAAAGAAATGGAAGTCTCCCCAGGAAAATAGCTAAATGAAATGGAAGTAAGCAAACTATCAGTTACAGAATTCAAAAGAATAGGTATAAGCATGCTCAAGGAACTCATAGACAATTACAAGGAACTGAACGAGAATTACAACAGTGTGAAAAAGGAAATAGAAACTATAAACAAGAACCAGGAACAAATGAAGAATACAATTTCTGAAACAAAAACACATTAGAAGGAATTACAAGCAGGCTAAATGAAGCTAAGGACCAACTTAGTGAGCTTGAAGACAAGGCAGAAAGAAAAAGCCAGGGAGAGCAGCTGCATAAAAAAGACTGAAAAAATATGAAGACAGCTTAACGGAACTAGAAGACAATATGAAACACCACAATATCCAAATCACAGGAATACCAGAAGGAGAAGAAAAGGAGTAAGGGAAAGAAACCCTGTTTTAAAAATTAAGACAGAAAATTTCTGGGAAAAAAAACATGCAAGTTCAGGAAGCACAGAGGGTCCCAATCAAGATGAACCCAAGGAGACCTATTATAAGACACATTAACATTAAAATGCCATGTTTTAAAGACAAAGAAGGAACCTTAAAAGCATCAAGGGCTAAAACAGAAGTAAGATACAAGGGAGCCCTGATAAGGCTAGCAGCTGACATCTCAACAGAACTACTACAAGCCAGAAGGGAATGGCAAGAGATATTCCAAGTAATGAAAAGCAAAGGCCTGCAACCAAGACTACTGCACCCAGCAAGGCTCTCTATGAAAATAGAAGGCCAAATAAAGAATTTCCCAGACAAAAGAAGGCTGAAAGAATATACGTTCACCAAACCAGCAATGCAAAATATACTAAAGAAATGTAGCAAGAAGAGGAAGAAAAAGAGACAGAGAAAGATGAACACAGGTATAAAGTGGGGGTAAATGAATAAGCACCTATCAATAGTAACTTTAAATGTTAATGGATTAAATATTCCAATCAAAGGACATAAGGTAGCTGAATGGATAAGAAAACATAACTCACAAATATGGTGCCTACAAGAGACCCACCTCAGAACTAAGGACCTATGCAGACTGAAAGTGAAGGGTCGGAAAAAGATATTACAAGCAAACAGGATTCAAAACAAAAGCCATAAGAAGAGACACTGAAGGACAATTCATAATAACCAATGGAAAAATCCATCAAGAAGACATTAATATTGTAAACATATAAGCACCCAACATAGGAGCACTCAAATATATAAAGAAAAGCTTGGAGGATTTCAGGGAAAATATAGACAGCAACACAATTATACTAGAAGACTTTTAAATAACCCACACTCAAAAATGAATAGATCTCCCCAAAAAATGTCAACAACGATATTGTGAAATGAAACAATGCTTTCGAATAAGTGGATTTTTACACATACACATGCGTGCACATATGTATAACCTTTCATGCCCAGGAAGCAAAATACACATTCTCTCAAATGCACATGAAACATTTTAAAGATAGACCACATGATAGGATACAAAACAAGCCTCAAACAAGTTAAGAACATTGAAACCGTATCAAGCATTTTCTTAGACCACTGACCTCTTTCCCAAGAGACTGAAACTAGAAACCAATTTCAAGAAAATAACTCAAAAGCATTCAAATTCATGGAGATTGAATAGCATGCTGTTAAACTGGGTGGGTTAATACTGAGTTCAAGGAAGAAATAAAAAATTTTCTGGAAACAAGTGAAAATGAAGTCACAACAGTCCAGAACTTATGGAACACAGCAAAGACAGTCCTGAGAGGGAAGTTCATAGCAACACAGGCCTACCTAAAAATGATAGAAACACTTTAAATAAGCAACCTAACCCTACCCCTACAAGAACTCAAGGAACAGCAATAAACAAAGCCCAGAGTGAGTAGAAGGAAGGAAATAACCAAGATCAAAGAAGAATTAAATGACATAGAGATGAAAAGTGCAATTCTAAGGATTAATAAATAAATCCAGGAGCTGGTTGTTTGAAAAGATAAACAATATCAAAAAGCCTCTAAGTAGACACATCAAGAGAAAAAGAGAGAGGACCCAAATACAGAAATCAGAAATGAAGGAAGATTACAACTGATACCACAGAAATACAAAGGATCATAAGAAATTACTATGAGCACGGGCCTGCAAACCAGACAATTGCGGTTCGATTCCCAGACAGGGCACATGCCTGGGTTGCAAGCCAGTTCCCTGCAGGCCACTTCCCAGCAGGGGATGCATGAAAGGCAACCGTACATTGATGTTTCTCTCCCTCTCTCCTTCCCTTCCCCTCTAAAGATAAATAAATAAAATCTTTAAAAAAAAAAGAAATTACTACGAAGAACTATTTGCCAAGAAATTTGAAAACCTAGGTGAAATGGACAAATTTCTAGAAAAATGTAATCTTCCCAAACTGAATGAAGAAGAAGCAGAATGCCTAAACAGATCAATAACAGCTGACAAAAATGAAGCAGTAATAAAAAAAAACTCTTGGCACAGAATAGCCAGGGACCAGATGGTTTCACAGGAGAATTTTAAAAACATTTAAAGAAGAGCTAACCCCTGTACTTCACAGACTATTCCAGAAAATCCAAGAAGTCCGAAAGCTCCCAAACTCTTCTTGTGAAGCCAGCATCATCCTAATCCCTAAACCAGATAAAGACAGAACAAAGAAAAAAAACTACAGGCCGATATCTCTGATGATCATAGACATTAAAATCTTCAACAAAATATTGACAAACTGCACCCAGCAATATATTAAAAAAATTAAACACCATGATTAAGTAGGAATCACCCTGGGGTTACAAGGATGGTACAATGTTCACAAATCAAAAAGTAATACACCACATAAACAAAAGCAAAGACAAAAATCACATGATTATATTAATAGATTTGGAAAAAGCATTTGATAAGGTACAACACCCATTTATGATAAAAATACTCAGGAAAGTGGGAGTAGAGGGAGCATTCCTGAACATAATTAAGGCCATGTATGAGAGACCTACAGCCAGCATCATACTCAATCCAAGACTCTATGGTCAATTAATATTTAACAAAGGGGGCAGAAGCATAAAATGGAGTGAAAATACCTTCTTGAACAAATGGTGTTGGAAGATCTGGACAGCTACATGCAAAATATGAAACTTGATCTCCAACTTACAATGCATACAAAAATAAGTTTAAGAGGGAGAAAATATTTAAATATAAGTCATGACATAAAGAGAAGGCCTAGAGGAGAACATAGTCAGGAAAATCTGAGATATTTGACACAGCAGTATTTTCATAGATATGTCCCCTAGAGTATGGAATGTAAAGGATAGAATAAACAAATGGGATCTCATCAAAATAAGTTTCTGAATGGCTATAGTAGTTATCAGCAAAATGAAAATGGAACCAACCGTATGGGAAAATATACTTGCAAATGATACCTGAGACAAGTATTTGATCTCCAAAATATATAAAGACCTCACATGATTACACTCCAGGAAGACAAACAACCCAATTAAAAAATGAGCAAAGGACTTCAACAGACACTTCTCCAAGGAGGATATACAAAGGGCCCAGAGACATATGAAAAGATGCTCAGCATCTCTAGCCATCAGAGAGATGAAAATTAAAACTGTGATGAGATACCACTTCACACCATTGAGAATTGCCATCATGAACAAATCAACAAACAAAAAGTGTTGGAGAAGTTATGGAGAAAAGGAAACCCTAGTGCACTGTTGGTGGGAATACAGACTGGTGTAGGCACCATGGAAAAGAGTACAGAATTTCCTCAGAAGACTAAAATGGAACTGCCTTTTGATCCAGCAATCCCACTGCTGGACCTATACCCTAAGAATCATGAACCAGCAATTTAAGAAAACTTATGTGCCCCAAGCAGCACAATTTACAATAGCCAAGTATTTAAAACAGCCTAAGTACCCAGCAGTAAATGAATGATTCAAGAAACTATGGTACATGTAATGCTATGCAGCAGAATGAAAGAAAGAACTCCTCCACTTTGTGACAGCATGGATGGAACTGGAGAGCATTATCCAAAGTGAAGTAAGCCCATCAGTCAAAGACAAATACCATGTGATTTCACCTATAAGTGGAACTTAATCAACAAACAAATGAGGAAAACAGAACTAGAGACATTGAAATAAAGAACAAACTGATAGTAGCCTGAGGTGGGGGGAGGGGAATAACGTGGGAAAGAAGGGGAAGGTTTGTCAAGGAACATGTACTAAGGACCTGTGAGCAAAGTCAAAATGAGAAGACCAAAGGACCGCGGTTCGATTTCCAGTCAGGGCACATGCCTGGGTTGCAGGCCAGTTCCCAGCAGGGGACATGCGAGAGGCAACCATATAGTGATATTTCTCTCCCTGTCTCCTTCCCTTCCCTTCTAAAGATAAATTTTTTAAAATCTTCTCAAAAAAGTCAAAGTGAGCAGGATTGAGGGTTGGAGGTGTGGTGAGTGGGTATGGGAGAGTAGTGGGGGGAAATGGAGACAACTGTACCAGAAAAACAATAAACACATACATAGAAAAAGAAAGTCAACAAGGAGACAGTTACTTAAAATGGCACACTAGATCAAATGTATTTTATTGATATCTTGAGAGTATTTCACCCCAAAGCAGCAGAGTATACATTCTTTTCAAGTGCACATTGAATGTTTTCTAGCATAGACCACTTGCTATGCCACAAAACAAGACTCAATAAATTTAAGAAGATTGAATTCATATCAAGCATCTTCTCTCACCAGAATGCTATAAAACTAGAAGTCAATAACAAGAATAACACTGAAAAACACATAGAGACATAGAAACTAAACAACGTGTTATTAAACAATGAATGAGTTAACAACTAAATCAAGTTAGAAATCAATAGATACCTCAAAACAAATAAAAATAAGGACACAACAATACAAAATCTCTGGGACACTAGGAAAGCAATCCTAAGAGGGAAATTCATAGCATTAAAGGCCTATCTCAAAAGAAGAAAGAAAGAAAGAAAGAAAGAAAGAAAGAAAGAAAGAAAGAAAGAAAGAAAGAAAGAAAGAAAGAAAGAAAGAAAGAAGGAAGGAAGGAAGGAAGGAAGGAAGGAAGGAAGGAAGGAAGGAAGGAAGGAAGGAAGGAAGGAAGGAAGGAAGGAAGGAAGGAAGGAGAAAGAAAGAAAAGAAAGTTCAAATAAACAATCTAACTTCACTCTTAAAATAAAAACAAACAAAAACCACACTGAATAGAAAGAAGTAAATAATAAAAATCAGAGCAGAAATAAATGAAATGGAGTCTAGAAATAATACAAAAGATCAATGAATCCAAGAGCTAGTTATTTGAAAATATAAATGAATTTCAAACCTTTAACCATACTCATCAAAAAAAGAGAAAGGACTCCAATAAATAAAATTGGAAATGAAATAGAAATAACAGCCAACACCAAAGATATAGAAAGGATTCTAAGAAAACACCATAAATAATTACATGCCAACAAAATGGACAACGTGGATAAAATGGATAAATTCCTAGAAACATACAACCTTCCAAAAGTCAATCAGGAAGAATCAGAGAATCTGAATACACAGATTATACCCAGTATAATGGAAACAGCAATCAAAAACTCCAACAGACAAATGTGGTGTACCAGATGGATTCACAGGTGAATTTTACCAAACATTCTGAGAAGAACTAATACCTATTCTTTTTCTTAACTTTTATTTAGTTATTTTTCAAGTACAATTTTTTGTCTATTTCTTCCATCCCAGCCACCCCCAACCGGGTCTATTCTTCTCTAGCTGTTTCATAAAATTCAAGAGGAGGGAAGGCTCCCAAAATCATTTTACAAGACCAGCATTATCCTACTTCCAAAACCAGCTAAAGTTACTACAAGGAAAGAAAATTATAGGCCAATATCACTGAATAACATAGATGCTAAAATCCTCAACAAAATATTAACAAACTCAATGCAGCAATGCAAGAAAAAAAATCATACACCATGATTAAGTGGGATTTATTCCAGGAATGCCAAAATGGTAAAACATTTGCAAATCAGTGTATGTGATTCACCATAAACAAAAAGAAGGACAAAAACCACATGACTATATCAATAGATGCAGAAAAAACTTTTCATAAAATGCATTACTCATTTATGATCAAAACTCTCAGCAAAGTGTGAATAGAGGGAACATACCTAAACAAAACAAAGACCACATATGGCAAACCCACTGTCAGTATCACACTCAATGGGCAAAAAATACAAGTGTTGTCCTTAAGATTGGGCACAAGACAGGGATGTCCACTTTCACCTCTTATTCAACATAATACTGGAAGTTCTAGCCACAGCAATCAGATAAAAAGAAGAAACAAAGACATCCAGATTGTAAAGGAAGAAGTAAAATTGTCTTTGTTTCCAGATGACATGATACTATACATAGAGAACCCCAAAGATTCCACTAATAAACAACTAGAACTGATAAATTCAGCAAAGTAGCAGGATACACAATTAATATTCAGAAATCAGTTGGATTTGTATATGTCAATAATGAATTAACAGAAAGGGAAATTAACAATTCCCATTCACAACTGCTTCCAAAAATACCCAGGGAAAAGCTTAACCAAGGATGTATAATACCTGTATGTGAAAATTTAAAAGACACTGAAGAAGGAAGTTGAAGATACAAATAAGTGAAAGTACATACTGTGTTTAAGGATACAAAGAATTAACATTATTAAAATGTCCATACTACCTAAAGCAATGCTGTGGATTCAGTGCAATTTCTATAAAGATTCCAATGACATATTTCACAGACCAGAACAAATATTTAAAAAAATTTTATGAAACCACAAAAGGCTTCACTTAGCAACACCAGTCCTGAGAGAGAAGAACAAAGTTGGAGGAATCATGCTACCTAATGTGAAACTATACTACAACACTATAGTAATAGAACCAGTTTGGAAGTGGCACAAAAACAGACACATCGATCAGTAAAATAGAATAGAGAGCCCAGAAATAAACACACACCTTTATAGTCAACTAATATTCAACAGAGGGAGCAAGCACAGACAATGGATTAAAGATAGTTTATTCAATAAATGGTATTGGGAAAATTGTACAGATATGTGCAAAAAAAATGAAACTAGACTACTTTCTTACACCACATACAAGAATAAATTCAAAATGAATGAAATACTTAAATACTAGACCCAAAACTATAAAAATCCTTGTAAAAAATAGGCAGCAAAATTTTGGACATTGCTCTCAGAAATATTTTATGGGATATATCTTCTCAGGCAAGGGAAACAAAAGGAAAAATAAACAAATGGGACTACATCATACTAAAAAGGGTTTGTAGAGCAAAGGAAATTGTGAACTAAATAAAAAGACAACCCACAGAATAGAAGAACTTATTCGCCAATACATTTTATAAGAGATTAATATCCAAAACTTATCAAGTACTTGTAAAGCGCAACACCAAAATAAAACAAACAACCCAATTAATAAATGGGCAGGGGACCTGAATAGACACTTCTCTAAACAGATGGTCAGTAGGTGTATGAAAAGATTCTCAATGTCACTAATAATGAAAGAAATGCAAATTAAAAGCACAATGAACCCTGGCTAGTGTGGCTCAGCGGATTGAGTGCTGACCTGGGAACCAAAAGGTTGCCAGTTAGATTACCTGTTGGGGCACATGCCTGGGTTGTGGCTTGGGTCCCCAGTATGGAGTGCTTGAGAAGCAACCACACATTGATGTTTCTCTCCATTTATTCCTCCCTCCCTTTTCCTCTCACTAAATATAAACAAAAATCTTTAAAAAACTACAATGCGATACTATCTCACACCTGTCAGAATGTTGATCATCAATAAATCAACAAACAAGTGTTGGCAAAGACATAGAGAAATGGGAACCATTTTGTACTGTTGGTGGGAATGCGGACTGGTGCATCCTCTGTGGAAAACAGTATGGCGATAACGTAAAGAAAATAAAGATGAATTTGCTTTTTGACCCAGCAATCCCAATTCTGGAAATATGTGCAAAGGAACCCAAAAGGCTAATTCAAATGAACATAAGCAACCCCATGTTTTTGCAGCATTATTTGCAATCACCAAGATTTGGAAGGAGCCCAAGTGTCTATCAGTAGATGAGTGGATATAACAACTATGAGACATTTACACAGTGGGATACTACTCAGCCATAAGAAAGAAGAAAATTTTACCCTTTGCAAAAATGTGGATGGACCTGGAGAACATTATGCTAAGTGAGATAAATCAACCAGAGAAAGTCAAATACTATATGATTTCACTTGTATGTGTAATCTAATAACAAACTGAACTAACAAGCAAAACATACAAACTCACAGATGGAGAATAGATGACAGCTAGTGGTGGTGGTAAGGGGGGGATTTAACAAAAAAGAAAAAGGACTCATTGACATGGACAACAGTGTGGCAATTGCTGGGGGTAGGGGAGTATAAGGGGACTAAATAGTAATGTGAAAAGATAATAAAAGTTAAATTAATTTTTAAAATACTCCAAAACATAATAGTTTATTGTGGCTTAAAACAACATTATTGTTGGTATTAGTAGTAGTAGTTGTAATGGTGGTGGTTGTTGTAGTAATAGTAGTATATTTTATGAATTTGTGCATCAAATTTTGGCAAGACCTTGGAAGGGTTGTTCAATTCTGACTGACTTGGGCAGAAGTCTAGGCAGTTTATGCTGGAGAACCTACTTAAAAATAGCTTTTTAACACTTATATGTGTCCTATTGCTCTTTGGTTTCTCTTTCTTCAAATAGGGATCTCATTTTTCAGGGCTTCTTCATATGTCTTGTGTTTGTCATAGCATGATAGTCTCAGACTAATCAGAATTCTTATATTGCAGCTGACTTTCCCAGAGCAAGTGTTCCCAGATGCACAGAATTTCTATGACCTAACTTCAGAACTCCTAGAATTTCACTTCTCCAACATTCAACTGGTAAAGCAAGTTTTTAAGCCAATCTCTGTTCAAGAGAAGGAAAAAAATAAACTCTACCTCTCAATGAGGGAATGATATAAACAGTATAGGGAGGAAAGGAATTAATGATGATCATCTTGGAGACAAGCTACCTACCACAGATCTTCAAGCTTCTGAGGGCTGAATACTGTGCCATGTTTATCTTTTTTTCTTCAGTGCCTTAGTGTATCATTGGGTTTAGCAAATGAATAAGTGACTATAGTTCTCACTTCTAACTAGCTGATTCAAAACCCCTCCCAAATGAAGTTATTGAATTTATACTTGCCTGCCACATATCTCTACTTGGCATCTCTTGCTGGTATCCCAAATTCTACAACCCCAATGTGGAGTTCATAAAAATAGTTTCTTTTCTAGGCTTTCTTTTTTTAAAGTTTTATTGTTGTTCAAGTATAGTTGTCTGCATTTATCTCCCACCACTCTCTCCCCACCCCGGACATCCCCACCTCCCTCCCCTGCTGCCACCCCTCCTTGATTTTGTCCATGTGTCCTTTATTAGTTGTTCTCTACGCCTTCTTAATATCACTATTCTCCCAGTCATGATGTTTCCAGAGCTAAGAATTCTTAAATCCATTATCTTTTCAACTTTCCTCATTCATTAACTTCTGTTGCTTCCACTCTTCTCTCATCTGTCCTCTCCAGTTCTATGGCTATCACAGTAGTTCACACCCACCTAATTCCTTTTTTAAATTATTATGATAGCCTTCTAATTGTTTTCCTGATCCCCAACCCTGAGTCATCTAGCTGTAAGATGCCTGGTGCCTTACACATACTATAAATATTGACAATTAAATTTTGATAATGCACAGCGCTGATCGCATCACCCATCAACTCCATACATTGTGGGTGAAATATAGTTGGTTGGTCATGTATGCCCATTTTTTTGTGCAAGTCCTATTTGCTGTCCAATTGTAGGTAAACACTTAAGGCCTTCCTCAACCTTGTCAGATAACAAGTGACCCTTCTGCAGGTGCCAATAGCAAGCTGTAATCACCATGTTTTGTAGTTGTAGTTTGCTTCACTCTGAGTCTCTGTCTCTTTTTGCCTCTCTTAGACTCTCTGTCTCTGTCTCTCTCTGTGGCACTGTGAGCCTGTTTGTGTGTATAATTTCATCCTTGAACATTAAAGGAGAGACTATATCATGTGTCTTTATAGCTCCAGAGCTCAACATGGTACCTTATACATAATAAAAGTCTAAAAATATGTGATGAATGATGGTCTATTATCACCTCTGCCTGGATAAATCATTTATAATGGGATAGGCATTAGGGAAAACTGAATTGGGAGAGATATGCGTTTGAAAACTTACATTCTCATCTTCCAGTGTCATATTTTCATGGGCTTTTCCCTACCTTTTCAGGTTCCTCAGTAGTTGTTCCACTAAATGGGCTTCTGAGAATGTCCATGACCTACATTTAAACTGATGTGTGTGTTTTCTGTTATGTGTGTAAAACCAGGACCAAAGGGTTAAAAGCCATAGCTCTGGGTTTATCTTTACTTTATTATTAAAATTGGAAAGCATTATGCTGAGTGAAATAGGCCAGGTGTTGAAAGACAAATACCATATGATCTCACCTTTAACAGGAATATAAACAACAAAACAAACAAACAAGCAAAATAAAAACAAAGACACTAAAATAGAGAACAGAGACAGTGATTAGAGGGGAAAGGGGAGGGAATTTCAGGGGGAGAAAGGAAAGGATTTACAGGAACTAGTATAAAGGACACATGGACAACATCTAAGGGGGGTGGAAATGGGTGGGAGGTAGAGAGCACAGGGGGGTGGCTGGGATGGGAGTAAAAGACAGAAAACTGTACTTGAAAAATAATTAAATTAAAAAAGTAAATAAAAAAGATCATTTTCCAAAAAATGAAAATAAAAAAAAATTAACCTTAGCTATGTTTCATTGTCAAATGATTTATGAGGTCATTAGTTTGCTTATCTCTGATTTAAAAAACTTCCATTAAATTTTTTATTGATATATAATTGTCATAAAACATTATATCAGTTTTAGGTGTACAATATAATGATTTGATATATGAGATCTGTCCAGAAAATGTCAAGCTGTTGTTAAAATAACAAGAATGGTTTGCACAATATAGATGTAACACAGCAACCAAGGAGAGTAGACTGGAATGTGCATGCATGAAAAATGACTCCACTGTACTAATCAGTGGGGGTAGTAGATGCCATTGAGTGAGCATGTGCTTGCTTAGGCAGGTCCCCACACAGCTCCATCAGCTCTGTCGCTATCTTCTCCAGGCAGGTTTCCCAGACAGTTTCATCCTTCTTACTTCAGCTCTTACTCCACAAACCACATGGCATCTCCAACTCCAACCTGCATGATGTCTCCTTACACATCAGACCTTGTGGTAGACACCTTCTCTACACCCTTTCAAACCACGTGACAACTTCCTCCTTCTCTTTCAGCCTGCCCTTATTTTAAATGCTCAGCATGGAACTTCCTATTTGACTTCATACCCAGTGCCTCCTATGATGTGCTACTTTTGCCATTTCCCCCATACCTTTTATCTTCTTTCGGATGCCATCTTTAGTCAGGGCAAGAGTTCTCAGTGATGCAGGGGCATCTGGCTCCTTCCTCTAGAACAGGTACTATATAAGCTCCCCCTGCTATGTCATGAGTCCCTTACTGCTCCCAATCACATACACCTTTGCCCCAGGGTGGCAGCATAGCTCTTTGCTTGCCATTGTTATGCAAAGTATCTTAAAAGCTGTATTTTCCATCCACTTTCCCCTTCCACCAACCCAGGTTTATGGGGGTTTTCTTTCTATTTTGGGGCACCCCCAAAAGTAGGGGTCCCCCATTATAGTGGAAGAATTTTTCCACTGCTTCTGCTACCAGAGTAGAAGGAACATCATCCTACAGTTGCTAATGACTTGGTTCAAACTGCTACCAAATTTCCTCAGGGAGGTCATAACCAGAGATGAATTGTGGGTCCACATCTACTCATATGATCTGGAAACAAAGGTCATCTTATCTCCATTCCCAAAGAAGGCACAGTGAAGTTGCAGCAAGATTAAGACCATGTTAACTATGTTTTTGATCAAGTATGCCCCTCCAGGCCAAACAATTAATGAATACTACCTCAATATTCTTTGTTGGTGGCCACAGCTATGGGCAGCTGGTGATTGGCAGCTTATCACAACGATGATGCCTACTCATGCATCATGTCTCATGCAGAGTTTTTTTTAGCCAAAAATCAGATTACCCAGGTGACTCAGCCCCCCTACAACCCAGATTTGGTGACCTGTGACTTCTGGCTTTTCCCAAAATTAAAATCACCTTTGAAAGGGAAGAGACTTCAAACCATCAGTGAGATTCAGGAAAATATGACAGAGCAGATGATGGTGATTCCAACAAAAGATTTTGCAGAATGTTTTGAACAGTGGAAGAGATGCTGGGAAAACTGTGAAGTTCCAAGGTGCCTACTTTGAAGGGGACTAAGGTATCATTTTCCTATGTACAGTTTTTCTTGTATCTTGTTTCTTATTCAATAGATGTCTCTATTTTTCATAGTACTGGCTGGATACTTTATGGGCATACCTTCTTATGTGTATATTATGAAATGATCACAATAAATCTAGTTAACATCTATCACCACACAGTTATATTTTTCCTTGTGATGAGAACTTTTAAAATCAATTCTTGTAACAACTGTCAAACATACTAAACAACAAAACTAAACAATATTATTAACTATAGTCACCATGTTTAATCTTACCCTGACAACTTCTTTGATAACTGGAAGTTTATACTTTTTGACCATCTTCATCCATTTTGCTCACCCTTCCCCCTTCGATTCTAGCAACCACCAGTTTGTACTTTGTATCTATGAGTTTGGTGGATTTTCTTGGTTTTCTTTGTTTTAGATTCTACATATAAGTGAGATCATACGGTATTTGTCTTTCTCTGATTTCACTTAGCATAATACCCTTGAGGTTCATATATATTGTCACAAATGGCAGGATTTCCTTCTTTTGTATGGCTCAATAACATTTCATTGTATATATGTATACTACATTTTCTTTATTCTTTCAGTCATCGGATGGACACTTAGGTAATTTCTATGTCCTAGCTATTGTAGATAATCCTGTAGTGAATAAAGAAGTACACATATATATTTTCAAATTACTCTGTTATTATCATTATTGTGTTAACATAGCATCATCTTTGTTCTATGGGGAGGCATGGCCTAAAAGGATCCACCTTTATTGGTCATAGTTTGTAGTGTTAGCTAGTATCTTATATATAAGTAAATGAGATTTGAATCCCTGCTTTATCATATAATAGTTATCAATTTTTCATTTCTGAATCTTAGTTTTCTCACCTAAAAATCTGGAAAATAATAACAATCTTAAAATTTTTTATGGAGAGTAAATTAGATAACATATACAAACCACTTAGCAGAGCTACAAAACAAGTACATTTCCCTGTGAAAACATGTATTTAGGAATGTATTTGGAGCCTGCTTTCCAAATCATCAGTTTAGGGAAAGCTATTTAATTATGCTGTGCCATAGGTCTTCATCTGGAAGATGTGAGTATTGAATAAGAAAATAGATATTATGACCTTAGCAAACACTCAACAAATATTAGGTAGCTATCAATATTAATGTTACAGAAGTTAAGATTGGACTTTACACATTTGTTTGCCTTTTTTTTTTACACGTAATCTTTGTAATTTAACATAAAGGTCAAAATCTTCTAATCAGTGTCTTATAAAGATTTTGTCACAGTAAGGAATGAGTACAAATAATGAAGAACAGCACTTCTACAGGCATGTTTTTTAGCTTTTAGCAGAAATTGCAAATATAATAGAACGTTTTATTTGCCATTGTCTCTGATACTTAAATCTGAATCATTTAAGCTCTCATTTAATGTTGATTTCTATTCACTTTTGTCTTTGTGAGAACCAACAGTTAAGAAGAAATGACTGAAGGAAATTGGAAAGGAAAGGTGGAGGAAAGTCAGAGAATTTCAAGACTTGGTATAATCCTAGGAAAGTTTCCTGAACTTTTTTAATTCATTGGTGTTAACTTAGAAAATTAATCACCTTCTTTAACCAGACTGCTTTGCTAAACTTCAGGAGACTAATTTTGTTATTCTCAGCTTTAAAAAGAAATAAAAGTTGTATATGTAAGGTGTAAAATATGATGCTTTGATATTTTGCTATATATAGTGAAATGATTTCTACAAAAAGCTAATTAATATATTCAATCCATGATATAGCTACTATTGTTTGTGTGGTGAGAGTAACTGAAATCTCTTTCAGCAAATTTCTCAGCTTAGTTTTGAGACTTCCATGATTATAGCACAGTTTTATTCTGGTGGTTGTTACCATCCTTATTACTATTCCTTTTTACTCTTGTATGTGATTCACATAACAATACTCACTGGGGCCAATAAAATGTGTCTCCCACTGATATATTACAAGGAGCTACATTACCATAGTAATGACACTGAGTTCCTTTTGTCATTTTTGTAGGAAGTTACACAATAGCATTTCTTTCTAAAGTAATCTAGGTTATATATTTCTTTCTGATTCCTCTTCCTCATCTACAAGGTCCTCTATGTCTCACCCATGACACTCTCCTCACACTTGTTTTTTCGTTAGAGCCTCTTTGTCCAACCTTCTGTCTCTCCAGTGCACTGAGCACCTTCCCTCTTTGGTACAATAAATTCATTTCCTCCTACCTGCAACACTGTTCTTCTTTATCTGGCTAACATCTTACCTTCCTTTTTGTTTCAACTTAAATGTTGCTTTCTTATGGAGAATTCCCTTGATCCTTCAGAATAAACTGTGTTATCTGCTTTCTCAAGTTGTCTTTTTTTATGCTTGAATTTTTATTAATCATTGTTTTAATTTTGCATGTTACTTCTCTTTTACACAACCATAAACATTTTGTCATTGCACAAGATTCTTGGGCTGTTCAAGAAATTGATAGTAGAAAGAAGTTGTATGCAGAGTCAGCATGTCTGCTACCCTCAAAGCACCCTGCCTAGATTGTGTTATTTCCCCTCATAGATGTAACCAAAGTAGTGAATATTTTGCTTTTTGTGCAAATCAAAGACTCTCCCTGTCTTGTTCATGGTTTTATCCCTGGCTTGTACCATAGGTCCTGATACTGTGGCGGGTTTCTCTAAGTATTGAATGAGTGAATGAATGGATGAATGGATGAATGGATGAATGAGGTCTTGGAAGTATGGCAATCTACTCCACCGTTCTTAGGTTTATACTCAGGGCATCTGCGATTTTAAAAGGTACTTATATAATTTACATAAAGTGTAATGCCTTAATGAGAGATTTGCTGTCATCCTCTGTGCTCATGGGGAAAAGTCCTAATTTTACATTCATATGATTAGGCATATGTGAGTAAAGAGAATGAATAAATATATTTAATTTATAACAAAACCAATTTTACACAGGCATTTAAAATATTTAAGATCTTTTGTTTCCATTTAGCTCAAGTCTAGTTCTCAGCTAATATAATTTATCTTCTCAATATATTAATTAAACTTTCAACAAAAGGAAATGGGAGACACATGGTATTTAAAAGAAAAAAAAAAGCTTTCACTGCTGTGTGTTCCTCCAGCAAGGTTCTGCAATGCTTATTAAAGCATTGAAAATTCCTGCAAAGCCTAAGTAGTAGGTAAAATTTAACTGTTAAAGTATAGATTTGGGAGTCAGATCTGAGTTTTAACTTCAGATCCACCATTATCTATTGTGTGACTTAGGAAAAGTTACTTGACTTCTTTAAAACCTCAATTTTTACATTGGTAAAATGGGTTTACTCAATTTCCCTTGCATGCCCATTGTTTAAAGTATGAAATTATATAAAAGATTAAAGAGTCGAGCATTTTATTTAAGAGCTAGTAGGTCTAATTACAAATGAGGGAAGATAGAAGAAAAGGAAAAATAGGAGAGACATTTAAGAAAAAAGATGAAAGAAAAAGGAGCATTTGGTTTGGAACAGATCTGGTTTAAGAGTTGAATAAGCAGTTACTGAAGCGGAAGAACGTACAACTGGTTAAGCTATAATAAATTAAAGTAGAAAAGGTTTCTCTAGATTAAGTTTCTAGAAATGATTGTTATATATGCTGAATTGGGTTTGCCTCCAAAATTCATATGCTCAGGACTTAACTCCCAGTACTTCAGAATGTGACTGCATTTGGAAATAGGACCTTTTTTTTTCTTTTAATTTTTTAAATAAATTTATTTATTTATTTTGAATTGATTATGCTGTTACAGTTGTTCTATTCCCCCCTTCATTCCCCTCCACCCTGCCCCCCAACCCCACCATTACCCCCCTTTAGTTTATGTCCATGTGTCTCAAGTCCTTTAGGTTCTATATTTCCCATACTATTCTTGCCCCCCCCATCTATTTTCTATCTACTGTCTATGCTACTTGTTTTCTGTACCTTCTCCCCCCCGTCTCCTCCTCCCGCTCCCCTGTTGCTAACCCTCCTTGAGATCTTCATTTCTATGTTTCCACTCCTGATCTAGCTGTCCTTTTAGTTTGCTTTCGTTTTAGGTGTGGTTGTTAATAACTGTGAGTTTGTTGCCCTTTCACTGTTCATGTTTCTTTAACTTCTTTTTCTTAGATAAGTCCCTTTAACATTTCATATAATAAGGGCTTGGTGATGATGAACTCCTTGAATTTGGTCTTATCTGAGAAGCACCTTATCTGTCCTTCCATTCTAAATGAAAGTTTTGCTGGGTAGAGCAATCTTGGTTGTAGGTCTTTAGATTTCATGACTTGGAATATTTCTTTCCAGCCCCTTCTTGCCTGTAAGGTCTCTTTTGAGAAATCTGCTGACAGCCTGATGGGGACTCCTTTGTAGGTGACTGTCCCCTTACCTCTTGCTGCTTCCAGGATTCTTTCCTTCATTTTAATTTTGGCTAATGTAATTATGATATGCCTTGGTGTGTTTCTTCTTGAGTCCAACTTTTTTGGTACTCTCTGGGCTTCTTGGATTTCTTGGAAGTCTATTTCCTTTGGCAGATTGGGGAAATTTTCTTTTATTATTTGTTCAAATAGTTTTTCCACTGGTGGTTGTGTCTTTCCCCCTTCTGGTACCCCTATAATTCGGATATTGGAGCGTTTATAGATGTCCTGGAGGTTCCTAAGCTTCTCCTCATTTTTCTGAATTCTTATTTCTTCATTCCTTTCTGTTTGATGATTTTTTTCTTCTTCCTTCTGGTCCACTCCATTGATTTGAGTCCCAGTTTTTTTTTCATCTCTATGGTTTTCCTGTGGAATTCCATTCATTTCCCTTAATTTAGCCTTCATATGTTTCTCTAATTTGTGGCTATAGTCCACCAGATCTGTGAGGAAGCTGATGACCAGTGTTTTAAACTGTGCGTCTGAGAGATTTGCTATTTCTTCGTCACTTAGATTTATCTCTGGGGCTTTGAGGTCTCCCTGCGACATTTTTGGTCTGTTCTGGCCCTTTAAGTGGGAGGAGCGGTGCCTTGGATTCCCAGGTCGCTGGGTTGTGACGCTGTATGTGGGGGCGTGGTCAGAGCGGGGAAATGGCGCTGCCGCCGGTCCAAGCGCTCACTCCCTCACCCGCGTGCAACCAGGCAACCACAGTCAACTCGCTGCCACCGCCTCCCCACTGACTCCTCCATAGTCGCTCACCCGGTGGGCCGCTCAGTCGCTCACTAGGTCCAATCCTGGGTTTGGAACCCGTGCGACTGGATTCGCGCGTCTGGATTCCGTGCCCGGGTCGATCGAGCCCTCCTTTGTAACTCCTCACCCGACGCCGGTTTCGCCCCTTACCGGTCGGGCCGAAGAATTTGTTGTTAGCGGACTTCCGAAAAGTTCAGTTTTCCGTGTTCTGGTTGTGTTTTCTGATGCTAATATTTAGTTGTCCCTAAACTTGGTTGTGTGAGGAGGCACGGCACATCCACCTTAAACCTCCATCTTGGCGGAAGTGGAAATAGGACCTTTAATGGGGTAGTTTATTCAAATTTATGTCATATGGGTAACAACTGACCCAATGAGTGGAGTCTGTACAAGAAGAGAATGGGGTACAGGGAATACAGGTGAAGGTGGCCATCTGCAAGCCAAGGAAAAGGCCTCAGGATGAAACAAATCCTGTTGACATCTTACCTTGGACTTACAGCCTCCAGAAATGTAAGGAAATAAATTATATATTTTTTAAGCCACTCAGTCGGTGATATTTTGGTATGGCAGTCCTAGGAAATGAATATAGCCACAAACGTTGCTTGATTTTTAAAAGAAACCCATGAGGGCCAACACATGAAAATATTTACTGAAGTGCTTAGTTCTTAGGAAATGTTCCGTAAATACCAATTAAATCTGTTGACAAAAATGTCCTACAGGGGTGTCCAGCCTTTTGGCATCTCTGGGCCACACAGGAAAAAGAAGAGTTGTCTTGGGCCACACATTAAGTATATTGTAACATGTAATTGCACAAAAAAAAATCTCAATGTTTTAAGTAAATTTAGGATTTTGTGTTGGGCTGCACTCACAGACATATGGCCTGTGGGCCACAGGTTGGAAAGCATCTGTAGGAAAGCTCAATAGGTTTGGCATCAGGGGACCTGACTCTTATTCCTTGTTGTGTTACTAAGTAGCATTAGGACCTTAATTTTCCCTGACCTTGGAACTTCGCCTATTGGAAGAATAGTTTAGCAGGAGTGTCCAAACTTTTGGCATCTCTGGGCCAAACTAGAAGAAGAGTTGTCTTGGGCCACACATTAAATACACAAACATTAATGAAAACTGATGAGTGAAAAAACAGATTTCAATTAAATTTACAATTTTTTCTTGGGCCACCTTTATAGCCATCTTGGGCCACGCGCAGCCCATGGGCCTGAGGTTGGACACTCCTGGTGGAGTAAATGAATTATACTTTCCAATAGAGTTGAAGAATGTATTTGATGGCAAAATCCTGATTTCCTACATGTGTTTTCAGCAGAGATGAAGTTTGAAATCTGTTTCTCAGATTCCCAGAGCAATGTTCTTTCTTCCTACACATTTTCTGCAACCATGAAATTTGGCTTTGAGACTTAGATTTTAGAAGCGAATATTCCTGATTATTTTTCCACATTAAAATCGTTCAATACCAGAAATTTTCCATTGTTTTTTCTATGGCAATCTTGTGATCCAGTAAATATGGTTTTGGAAGGTTTGTTAACTGTGCTGCATTAAAGGTTGCTTTAAAGAGGGTTAATTTAAATAAAATCAACATGCAAAAGAACAAGCTACAAGCTAGTATGTTTTCTGTTTAAGAAATTTGTCTTGTGTAACTGCATAGCCAAAAGAAAGGAGGAAAAGCCACTGCTTTGGCCAAGTTCTGGCTTCATCAGAAGCAGCTGCTTATAGTTTGAATTTATGTTCTCTTGGAATAAGCCCTCAGGGTCCATTCTATGTGTGGCTGCAAGATAAATTGGTGGAAACTGTGAATTTATACAAGGAAAGGTAATATTTACTTTGAATCTTCAATTTCATCATAGAAAATAGTTTTGGACTATACACTAATGGCAAGATTTTTGTTTAATACAATTTAGATAGGAATAGTTGTTAACCTGTTTGCAAAACTAAGAAAAGATAAACATTACAAGGCAACACTGAAATTTACCAACTTGGTCTTACACTAGTAGGAGGGAATGACCTTCTTTATTTTTTTTATTTTACTGATTATGTCATTACATTTGTTCTATTCCCCTCTTCATTCCCTTCCACCCTGCACACCCCTCCCCAACCATTCCCCCGCTTTAGTTCATGAACACATGTCTCAGGTTCTTTAGATTCTATATTTCCCATACTATTCTTACCCTCCCCCCTATCTATTTTCTACCTACCATCTATGCTACTTATTTTCTGTACCTTCTCCCCCCTTCTCCTTCTCCCACTCCCCTGTTGCTAACCCTCCATGTGATCTTCATTTCTATGGTTCACTCCTGATCTAGCTGTCCTCTTAATTTGCTTTTGTTTTAGGTGTGGTTGTTAATAACTATGAGTTTGCTGTCCTTTCACTGTTCATATTTTTTATCTCCTTTTTCTTAGATAAGTTCTTTTAACATTTCATATAAGGGCTTGGTGATGATGAACTCCTTGAATCTGATCTTTTCTGAGAAGCACTTTATCTGCCCTTCCATTCTAAATGAAAGCTTTGCTGGATAGAGCAATCTTAGTTGTAGGTCTTTGGTTTTCATGACTTGAAATACTTCTTTCCAGCCCCTTCTTGCCTGTAAGGTCTCTTTTGAGAAATCAGCTGACAGTCTGATGGGGACTCCTTTGTAGGTGACTGTCCCCTTAGCTCTTGCTGCTTCTAGGATTATCTCCTTCATTTTAATCTTGGCTAATGTAATGATGATGTGCCTTGGTGTGTTCCTCCTTGGGTCCAACTTTTTTGGGACTCCGAGCTTCCTGGATTTCCTGGAAGTCTATTTCCTTTGCCAGAACAGGGAAGTTCTCTTTTATTATTTGTTCAAATAAGGTTTCCATTCGTGACTGTTCCTCTTCCCCTTCTGGTACTCCTATGATTCGAATGTTGGAGCGTTTAAGATGTCCTGGAGATTCCTAAGCCTCTCCTCATCTTTTTTAATTCTTGTTTCTTCATTCTTTTCTGTTTGGTCATTTTTTCCTTCCTTCTGGTCTGCTCCTTTGAGTCCTAGTTTCCTTTCCATTACTATTGGTTTCCTGTGCATTTCCATTCATTTCAATTAGTTTAGCCTTCATATGTTCCTCTAATTTGTGACTAAAATCAACCAGTTCTGTGAGCATCCTGATCACCAGTATTTTCAACTGTGCATTAGAAAGTTTTGCTATTTCTTCATTGCTTTGATTTATTGGCTCTGGGGCTCTGAGTTGTTCTTGAGCCACATTTTGATCTGTTTGTATCTGTTATGTAGGAGAAGAGGCGCCTTAGGTGCTCACCAGGGCAGGGCCACCTAGGTGGCTGGTTTGTGATGCTGTATATGGGGGCAGGGTCAGAGAGTGAGCAATGGCGGTCCTCTCTGCTTACCCAGTCCACCTCACCACTCGCCCCTGCCTGTTTATCTGAGCACAAATGTGCGAGCCCGCCACCCTGCACAGGGGCCTGCACGGTGTGTCTCAATGCACGTCTCTTCACTGGTTTATCTGCACGCAAATGAGAGACGGCAGACAGCCAGCCACGCTGCGCCTTCCCTGAGTCTGCCCTTAGCTACGCCGCACCTGAGATCCGCGCCCTTGGCTGCAGGTGTACTGCCTGAGTCGGGGGATCTTTTTTGCCCGACATGCTCCACTGCTGGTTTTGCCCCTCTCACCGGTTTAGCTGAGCAGTTTATTATTTTCGGACTCCATATTGTTCGATTTTCTGTGGTTCGATTACATTTATTATTGTTAAAACTTTGTTGTTTTTAGATTTGGTTGTGTGAGGAAGCAAAGTGTTTCCACCTACGCCTCCATCTTGGCGGAAGTCCCTGTAGGGAATGATCTTATGTGCTTTATAACTTACTCTTCATTGTGTGAGCTTGATTAATATGAACTGGGTTTCTTTAGGGTGAAAAAACCATTGTACTTCTTCCTTAGATTATATTACTTTAAAAAAATCGTCATGATTGCTAATGTTTATATGGTACTAATTATCATCCAGACACTGCTCTAAATGTTCTCTCTATATATTAACTCATTAAATCTTCACAAAAAATCAGTTGTTTCTTACTACAACCTTATGAAGTAAATGCCATTATCATCTCTATTTTATAGACAAGAAAACTGAAGCACATGGAGATAATATAACTAGCTCAAGGTCACAAACCTTCTAAATGGCAGGAATGAGATTTTAATTCAGGCAGTCTGACTCAAGTTCATGCCTCTAATCACTTTGAGAACTGTTTCCCCCAGAGGCAATACTCCTAAGTTGCCAACAACCCATATGCAGTAGCTCAATCTTTTACCAAACTCTTTGATTTACGTCTTCAAGTCTTGATAATATTCAGACAAAGAATGCATTCAGATTTATCTTTGAAGAGTAAGCTAAAAGAATAAGCTAAAAGAAACGTTTTGCTTCTTACTAGTAACTTGAAGTAACCTACTAGGCTGATATTTGGGCATGCAAATATGAATTGCCACTGTGCCCCATCAGCTTCAGCTCTAGCTGGTCTGCTGTAATGCACAAATTAGGACCTGAGTCCAGATTCCATGTAAGAGAGAGCAGGAGATTTAAAATGATTTCCATAATTTCTGTTTAATAGCAGAATATGGCTCTTATTAAATTTGTTTTTTAAGATTAGAAATAACAATACTAGACTAATTGGGCTGATCACTTAGACATTTACATTATATAAATAATCACTCGTACAACTAAAACTGATATAATAATGCATGCCAACTGTAATTCAAAAAAATTAAAAAACAGAAAACAATATAAAAAAGTAATGACATGTCTTTGAAAATTTCAATGTGGTGAAGTTGCACATATCATAATTTAGATTGTTGGTTTCACTAGATGTAACTCCTTTTACTTTCCAATCTCAAGTTTATCAAGTGTTTCAAATTCTTTTTCACCAAAATGTTTTCTATCAGAATGTTATGAAACTTGCACTAAATATTTTATTAAGCATATATATGCTTTATTAATTTTATTATGTACTTGTCTTTATTTTAACCCATTTCATAAATGGAAAAATTCAAAGAATCTACAAAATCTTTATATTTTCAAAACTCTGGATGGTTGCATGTGTGTAATGTACATATATAAGTATTATAGAAGTACATTTTTTGATAGTTGAAAAAATCACCAAATGTTACCATGGAGTAGTATAGTCAATTAGATACATTGTGCTCATTCATCCCCATCAGGGCAAACATCTGGACTTGTAGAGCAAATAAGTGAAAAGCTCATTATTTAGGATCACTCTTAGATAGTTATCTAGCCTCTATGGGCTGTTCATTGGCACGTTCTTCTGAGTGCTAAGTTACTATAGGTTCCTGATAGTTTAAAAGCATCCTGTCATGTCAATCTTTCAATTCCATCTTAGTCCCATATTTTTGGCATCTCCAGGCACTTCTATAAGGACACCAGTTGTATACTCATACATTGATACAATTGGTATTGGTATACCATTGGTATTGATATTGATATGAGTCCAAGGTCCCAGGCCCACTCCAGACCTGAACCCAAACTTGAACAAGGCAGAAAATTCATCAAAGTCTTTAGCTTGGGGCTTAAAATCTTGTTGCCTGAAATTGAGTATCTGCTATGCTCTTGGATCCAATAACCTCCCATTTTCTGAATCCCCGACACTTACTATCCCCATACCTAGCTTCTCAGTTGGTTCAATATATATAGTTGGGCTTCAATTTCAGTTATTTTTTTTTCGCTTAGCATTTAAGTTGCTTGTTATAATTTAAGCCTATACTAAATTACAGTCCATATATCTGGTACCTTAAACTCTATGAAATTTTGTTCCACTATTATCATGAGAAGTAGAGGCAATTGCCCATATCCTGAGTATTGATTGGATGGAGACCTGACTTGGTTTTCCCCACCACCAAAAATGATAGTGCTTGGCACCTTAATATTACCCTACAATTCACGTTAATAATTACTTGAATCATAATTAAAATTGTTTACCTGTTGGCTGACTCAGTTAATTTTTTAGGGTAAGATTAGCCAGCCAGATTAATTTCCTCTGCCCCAAAACATGCTGGCCTTGTGCCCTCACCAATTCCAAGCATGTATAAACTTGGAGACTGCCACCATTGTGATATAGAACTTCTTTTATTTTAATCTGGTAAAATAGACACAATATAAAATTTATAATTTTAACCATTTTAAGTGTGCAATTGACTTGCATTTATGTTGTTGTGCAACCATCACCATTACCATCACCAGTATCCATACCCAGAATGTTTTCCTCATCCCAAATTGAAACAATATATTTATTAAACAATAATGCACCATTCTTCCCTCCTCGATGAGCCCTCTGGCAGGTAACCACTCTTCTACTTTCATTCCCTATGAATTTAGTTATTCCTAGGTAACTCATATAAGTGGTACATATATAATATTTTTACTTTGGTATCTGGCTTATTTCACTTAGCATATTGTCTTTACAGTTAAATCACGTGGTAGGATTTTTTACACAAATGTGGAAAAAATAGTCGTCCTTGCCTTATTCTTGATCTTAGAGGGAAAGATTTTAGTCTATCGCTATTTACTGTGATGTTAGCTTTAGGTTTTTCATATGTGGCCTCTATCATGTTGGGGCAGTTTACTTTCATTCCTAGTTTGTTGAGTGGTTTTCTCATGAAAGTGTTGAATTTTGTCAAAAAACATTTTAGCAACATTTGAGATCAGTGTTTTTTTTCTCTTCAATTTGTTAATGATGTGTATTATATTGATTGAGTTGCATATGTTTAAACATCCTTGATTTCTAGGAATAAACTGCACTTGCTTATGATGAATAATTCCTTTAATATGCTGCTAAATTCAGTATACTGATATTTTGTTCAGGATCTTTATATCAGTGTTCATCGTGGAAAGCAGTGTATTATCTAATTTTATATAGGGATTTTCCCATATTTGGTTTCAAGGTAAAGCTGAACTTAATCAGTTAGGGAGTTGTATTTAACTATGTATCTACCTTTACCAGAGAAAATTATGTCCTCATATGCAGTGAGTTTCTGTGTAGTTATTTCAACATGAACGACTCCCAGAAGCATTTCTTGTAGGGAAGGGCTGATGGTAATGAACTCTCTCAACTTCTGTTTACTTAGGGATGTCTTAAATTTCCCATCTCCATTGAAGGACAGTGGTGCTGGCTATAGAATTTTTCACTGACAGATTTTTGTCTTTTATTTTATGCTCTAATAATATTATTCCACTGCCTCTGGCTTCCAAGGTTTTGTTTGTTTGTTTGTTTGTTTGTTTCCTCCGAGGGGTCCGCTGAAGTAATTGAAGATTACTTGTTCATTAAATGACTCATTTTCTTTTACTGCTTTCACTGCTTTTTGTTCTTTTTTTCTTTCAGGTTTGGAATTATTTGATTCAATTTAATAGTTTCTTCCATTTTTAATCATTTTTATTTTTCACTTATAGCTGACATATATTATTATATTAGTCTCACGTATATACCCCAGTGATTAGATGTAACATAAATTACTAAGTGATTATCCTAATAAATCTCATACCAAATTGATACCATACATAGTTATTATAATTGACAATATGCATATTTCCTATGTTCTACTTTATCTACCTATGACTATTCTATAAAAACATTTTGTATTTCTTTTTGTTATTTTATTTTATTGATTATGCCATTACAATTGTTCTATTCCCCCCTTCATTCCCCTCCACCCTGCACACCACCTCCCCCACCATTCCCCCCTTTAGTTTATGACCATGTGTTTCAAGTTCTTTAGATTCTACATCACCCCTACTATTCTTGCCCTCCCCCTATCTATTTTCTACCTACCATCTATGCTACTTATTTCTGTACCTTCTCCCCCTTTCTCCTCCTTCCATTCCCCTGTTGCTAACCCTCCATGTGATCTTCATTTCTACGGTTCTGCTCCTGATCTAGCTGTCCTCTTAGTTTGCTTTTGTTTTAGGTGTGGTTGTTAATAACTATGAGTTTGCTGTCCTTTCACTGTTCATATTTTTTATCTCCTTTTTCTTAGATAAATCCCTTTAACATTTCATATAGTAAGGGCTTGGTGATGATGAACTTGAATTTGACCTTATCTGAGAAGCACTTTATCTGTCCTTCCATCCTAAATGAAAGCTTTGCTGGATAGAGCAATCTTGGTTGTAGGTCTTTGAATTTCATGACTTGGAATACCTCTTTCCAGCCCCTTCTTGCCTGTAAGGTCTCTTTTGAGAAATCAGCTGACAGTCTGATGGGGACTCCTTTGTAGGTGACTGTCCCCTTAGCTCTTGCTGCTTCTAGGATTATCTCCTTCATTTTAATCTTGGCTAATGTAATTATGATGTGCCTTGGTGTGTTTCTTCTTGGGTCCAACTTCTTTGGGACTCTCTGAGCTTCCTGGATTTCCTGGAAGTCTATTTCCTTTGCCAGAGTGAGGAAATTCTCCTTTATTATTTATTCAAATAAGTTTTCCACCTGTGGCTTTTCCTCTTCCCCTTCTGGCACCCCTATAATTCGGATGTTGGAGCGTTTAAAGATATCCTGGAGGTTCCTAAGCCTCTCCTCATCTTTTTGAATTCTTGTTTCTTCATTCTTTTCTATTTGGTCATTTTTTTCTTCTTTCTATTCCACTCCTTTGATTTGAGTCCCAGTTTCCTTTCCATTACTATTGATTTCCTGTGCATTTCCATTCATTTCAATTAGTTTAGCCTTCATATATTCCTCTAATTTGTGACTAAAATCAACCAGTTCTGTGAGCATCGTGATCACCAGTGGTTTGAACTGTGCATCTGAAAGTTTGGCTATTTCTTCATTGCTTAGATTTATGGGCTCTGGGGCTCTGAGTTGTTCTTGAGCCATGTTTTCATCTGTTTGTGCCTGTTAGGTATGAGGAGCAGAGCCTTAGTTGTTCACCAGGGCGGGGCCACTCAGGTCGCTGGTTTGTGACGCTGTATGTGGGGGTGGGTCATAGAGAGGCCACCCAGGTTGCTGGTTGTGAGGTTGTGGGTGGGGGCAGTGTCAGAGAGGGACAATGATGGTCACCTCTGCAGCTTCCTGCCACTAGGGCCTGCACGGTCTGTCTCACCGCTCTCTCCTTCACCGTTTTATCTTCGTGCAAATGTGTGACCGTGGTCAGCCTTCAGTGAGTCCGCCACCCTGTGCCTTCAGTGAGTTCACTGCCTTGCACCCTCAGTGAGTCCGCCCACTTCTCCACACCCAGGATCCGCCTACGGCTGCTGGCACACCTGGGTCATGCGCCTGAGTCGGTCCAGTGTATCTTTCCTGCCTGACCCCACTCTCCTGCTGGCTCTGCCCCTCTTACTGGTTTGGCTGAATGGTTCGTTGTTGTCAGACTTCTGTGAAGTTCAATTTTCTGTGGTTTTGGCTGTGTTTTTGTTGCTAAATCTTTGTTGTTTTTAAACTCGGTTGTGGAAGGAGGCACAGTGCTTCCACCTACGCCTCCATCTTGGCGGAAGTCCCAACAATTTGTATTTCTTAATCCTTTCACCTTTTTCACTCACCCCTAGGCCCCCCTTTCTGTCTGACAACCATCAAAATGTCTATCTAGAGTCTGTGTAACTAGTGTTTCTATACTGCTTATTTATTTATTTATTTATATTCAATTGTTGATAGATATGTATTTATTGCATTTTATTGTTTATATTTTTGTCTTTATTTTTCTTCTTCAAAGAAGACCTTTAGATATTTTATATAATACTGGTTTGGTGCAGATGAACTCCTTTAGCTTTTCCTTGTCTGGGAAAATTTTTATCACTCCTTTAATTCTAAGCGATATCTTTGCCAGGTAGAGTGATCTTGGTTGTAGGTCCTTGCTTTTCATCGCTATGAATATTTATTGCCAAACCCATCTGTCTTATAAAGTTTAAATTGAGAAATCAGCTGCCAGTCTTATGGGAACTCCTTTGTAGGTAACTGTTTTTTTCTTGCTGCTTTTAACATTGTCTCTTTGTCTTTAAGCGTTGGCATTTTAATTATGATGTGTTGTGGAGTGGCCCTGTTTGGGTTCATCTTGTTTGGGACTCTCTGCACTTCCTGGACTTGTATGTCTATTTCCTTCACCACGTTAAGAAAGTTTTCTGTCACTATTTTTTCAAATAGAATTTCAAATTTCTTGCTTTCTTCCCCCTCCAGTACCCCCTTGATGTGAATATTGGTACACTTGAAAGTTGTCCCAGAGACTCCTTACACTATCTTCATTTTTTAGGATTCTTTTTTTAATACTGTTCTGATTGATTGTTTTTGGCTTTCTAATATTGCAGATTGCTGGTTTGATTAAAGGCTTAATCTACTCTACTGTTGATTTTCTGTAAATTATTCTTTTTAAATTATATTTTATTGATTATGTTATTATGGTTGTCCCAATTTTTCCCCTTTTGCTCCCCTCTAACCAGCACCCTCTACATCCTCAGGTAATCCCCACATCTTTATTCATGTCCATGTGTCACGTGTATAACTTCTTTGGCAACTCTATTTCCTATACTGTACTTTACATTCTCATGCCTATTCTGTACCTACTAATTTGTACTTCTTAATCTACTCACCTTTTCACCCATTCCCCCACACCCTCTCCCTTCTGGCAACCATCAAAATGCTCTCCACATCCATGATTCTATCTCTGTTCTTGTTCTCTTACTTTGTTTTTTGAAATTATTAATAAATATGTATTTATTGATGTTTTATTGTTCATAGTTTTGATTTTCTTTTTCTAAATAAGCCTCTTTACATTCCATATAATAATGGTTTGGTGATAATGAACTCCTTTAGTTTTTTTTCTTGTCTGGAAGCTCTTTATCTGCCCTTCAATTCTAAATGACAACTCTGCTGACTAGAGCAATGTTCGTTATGGGTGCCTACTTTCTGTGATTTCAAATACTTCTTGTCAAACTTTTCTAGCTTGCAAAGTTTCTTTTGAGAAATCAGCTAGCAGTTTTATGGGAACTCCCGTGTAGGTAGTTCACTGCTTTTTTCTTGATTCTCTTAAGATTCTCTCCTTAAAATAATAAACAAATGGAACTTTATCAAAATAAAAAGCTTCTGCAAAGCTAAAGAAAACATCAGCAAAATTAAAAGGAAACCAACTGTATGGGAAAACATATTTGTAAATGATACCTCACACAAGGTTTTGATCTCCAAAATATATAAAGGACTTACATGACTCCACACCTGGAAGACAAACAAACCAGTTAAAATATGGTCAAATGACCTGAACAGACACTTTTCCAAGGAGGACATACAGAGGGCTCAGTCACATATGAAAGGATGTTCAACATCACTAGCCATCAGAGAGATGCAAAGAAAAAACCACAATAAGATACAATTTCACAGGTGTGATGGTCATTCTCACACCTTTCAGGATTGCCATCATAAAAAAAATCAACAAACAACAAATGTTGGATGGGTTGTGGAGAAAAGGGTACCCTCATACATTTTTGGTGGGAATGCAGACTGGTGCAGCCTGTGTGGAAAACATTATAGAATTTCCTCAGAAAACAGAAAATGGAACTGCCTTTTGACCCAACAATTCCACTACTTGGATTATACCCCCAAAACCCTGAAACACCAATTCAAAAGAACCTATGCACCCCAATGTTGATAGAAGCACAATTTACAATACCCATGTGCTAGAAGCAACCTAGGTGCCCAGCAGTAAATTAGTGGATCAAAACACTAGGGTACATTTACACAATGGAATACTACACAGGAGAAATAAAGAAGGAGCTCCTACCCTTCATGGCAGCATGGATGGATCTGGAAAGCATTATGCTAAGTGAAATAAGCCAGGCAGTGAAGGGCAAATACCATATGATGTCACCTATAAGTGTAACCCAATAAAGGAAACAAACAAGTGAGCAAAATATAACCAGAGACATTAAAATAAAGAACAGACTGACAGTAACCAGAGGGGAGGAGGAGGGAATTACAAGGGAAAATGAGGAAGGGTTTTCAAGGAATATGTATGAAAGATACATGGACAAACCAAATGGAGGTAGAACTGAGGGTGAGAGGTGGGTGGTCGGTGGGGCGAGGGAGAGCATTGGGCATAAAATAGAGAAAAATATACTTGAACGACAATTAAAAAAGGAAAAAAAAATTTCTCCTTATTTTTAAACTTCCACATTTTAATTATGATGTGTCTTAAGTTGGACCTCTTTGCTTTCATCTTGTTTGAGACTCTCTGTGCTTCCTGGGCATGCATGCCTATTTCCTTCACCAAATTAAGGAAGTTTTTTTTCATCATTTTTTAAAATTTATTTCCAATATCTTGCTCTTTCTCTTCTTGTAGTGCTCCTATGATGTAAATGTTGGAATATTTGTAAATGTTGGAATAATTGTCCCAGAGGTACACAATCTTCTTTTTTTGGATTCTTTTTCTTCTTGTTCTGATTGGTTGTTTTTACTTCTGTATGTCAAAGTACATAAATGTGATTTCTTGGCTTCATCTACTCTACTCTTGTTCCCCTTTACGTTGTGTTTTGTTTGATTTTTTTAACAATTAGTGAATCCTTCATTTCTGATTGGATCTTTTTTATGCTATTGAGGTCCTCATTAAGCTCCTTGAGGTCCTAACTAAGTTCCTTGAGGATCCTTATAACACCAGTGTTTTGAATTCTGCATCTAATAGATTGCCTATCTCTGTTTTGTTTAGTTTTTTTTTCTGGAGTATTGATCTATTCTTTCATTTAGGCCATGTTTTTAGTCACCTCATTTTGGCAGCCACCCTATGTTTGTTTCTATGTAATAGGTAGAGCTTCTATGACTCCCTGTCTTCGTAGCGTGACCAAACATAGTAGATGTCCTGCAGGGTCCAGTGGCAGTCTCCCCTAACACCCAAGCTGGGTACTTCTGATTCAGACTCTGGCCAGCAGTGTCCATGGTGTTGTGAATGAGACAAAACAAATTCACATGGACTACCAAAGTCCTGTGGAGAAAAAGGGATGGCATGGCCACTCTCCCAAGGGGAGAGCACCTTCGCCACTCTTCCAAAGGGAAAGTGCTTCAACCCTTGCCTTGACAGGCTTTTATTGGCTTTCTAATAGTATACATAAAAGAAGGTTTTCACTCATTATGCTCGTTTGCTTTAGGTAATTACTTTTTGCAGATAACAAAGGAAAGGATGTTACTGAGTACTTCCTATAGATTAACTAGAAAAAATGTTGCAAATGCAAGGGCATGATAACAGTAATTGGTCTGATTACACTCTGTCCTTGGGAGAATTAGTACAGACTTCAGAAGTTACTTTAAAGATATGCAGTAAGCATTTTCTGCTTCAACTTGGGGTGAGGAAGTTTTAGCAAGAGCAAGCCTCAAAGCAGCCTAAGTATAATGCAGACCTGATTTCCCACAGGAAAGCTGATCCATGGGTTTGGCGTCCTGCATGCTGACACATGCCTATGGGCTTTCCAATAGGGCTGGGCTATGTTTGCCATTCCACATTAATAGGTTCCCTGTATACTTCAGGTGTAACTGTCATGTGAGCTGATACATCCTCATCTTGTAGTTGAGCCTTGGCTTCTGTTGGAAGATCAATGGGAGGGATTTACCCAGGCCAGTCATATGTAAAGACTGGCTATGACCACTGACCCCATGGAAGATCAACTGCACGGGTACAGGGTGGTGGTGACCAGACACGGTCTGTAAATGTTGTCCATTGGGTACACAGACTCTGGGGTTTCCCAGTGGTGCGGGCCATGGTCAGCCCTAAACTGTGTTCTTTCTAGGGCCACCCTACATGAGCTATAAAGCAATCCGAGATGGAAGACACTTTTGCTGGCCTTTGAAGTTTCCAAGTGAAGCCCAACTGTGACCCAAAACTGGGTGCTGCTAGTGTCAGACCTAGATCCACTTAGCAAGATGTGTGGGGCCTAGCATTTCACTGAGGTCAGCTGTTGCTTGTTTGAGAGGATTTAAGGAGTTATGAAGCATGAGCCAAGACTATCCATTCATATGGAAAATCCACTGTTAACAGCTTGGGTAGGTCTATAAGTTGGGTAGGACAGAGTATCACGGTATCTCCAGGGAAGAGCAAACAGTGTTATCCATGTTGATGGAGTCACAGATATAGCACCTGTCTGCCAGCTCTGTAACTCTCTGCTGGTAGGGGGGGTTCAGAAAAGAGACAATGGCCCTGCCCACCTTTCTGTCTAGGAAAAAGCTATCCCTAGCTCTTGACTTATTCTAGAAACTTCAGTTCTTCCATGTATACCACCTGTGCCTTTCAAGCTGCCACCCTGATGCTGGAGCTCACAAAGAGTGAGTCTGTATAAGTTTGTATGCAGGTTCTTTAAGAGCAACTACTTGTGACCCCAGAAGATTCTCCAGCTGACACAATCCCTACTGTCTTTCTTAGCCAGAAATTATGGGGACTTATCTTTCCGGCAATGCAACCCTAGGCTGTGAGGCCTGGTATGAGGCTGGGGTCCGTTGCTACCAAAAGAAGCCCTTCTGAATTTTTATCCACCACACATGGATATGGGACCAGCCAGTTTCACATATCTGCCTCTCCTGCCAGTCTGGATGGATGTGGTTTCTTAAATGCTATAGTTGTCAGACTTCCATTCAACTCAATTTCTGACAGCTCTGAGTGGTGGTTATTCTATAGTTTAGTTGTAAATTGATGTGGTTGTGTGAGGAAGCAAGCTATCTTTACCTATACCTTCATCTTGAGGAAGTCAATAAATCATTCTTCATTTCAATGAGTGTATCCTTCATTTCTGACTGGTCCTTTTTTATGCTGTTGAGTCTCTCATTAAGTTCCTTGAAGATCTTTGTAACCAGTGTTTTGAACTTTGCATTTAGTAGCTTGCTTGTTTCCATTTTGTTTAGTTCTTTTTATGTATATTTGTTCTATACGTTCATATGGGCCATGTTTCTGCGTCTCCTCATTTTGGCAGGCTCACTGTTTCTATGTATTAGATAGAGCTTCAACATCTCCCAGGCTTGCTAGAGTGGTATATTATAGTAAGTGTCTTGTAGGGTCCCTTGACACAGCCTAACCTATCAACCAAACTGTGTACTCAAGGTGTGCTCACTTTATGGGTTGTGTAAAGTTTCTGTAGTGCAGCCTTGATTGCTGTTGGCACAACAGTGGGAGTGATATATCCAGGCTGATTAGCTGCAAAGACTGGCTGTGACCACTAACCACCAACCTCTGACCACTGTGGAGAATCAGCTGTGCAATGGCTCACCCCACAGAATAGGACTTACTTCAGCAGGACTCTGGTGCCTGCTGAGTTTGCCTAGTTAATGTATTAACTAGGGTTACTTGTAGGTAGCTCCACAAGCAATACATTAGGTAGTAATGCTTCGATGTGGTCTGAAGTTGTACATTGAGTGAATTGGCTCTGATGTCTCCCAGGTGATACAGACATCTTTGTTCTGCCCTAGGACACTCAGCATAAGCTGCAAAGTGACTTGCAGATACCTAATACTCTGCTGGGCTTGGAGATATCCAGATGAGGCCAAGCAGGGAACCAAGGGCAGATACTTCTAATGCTGGGCCTGGAACCACTTAAGGAGAGGTGTGGGGCTCACTGAGGCCAGATGCCATTTATTTGAGAGATTTTAGGAAAATGTGAAATGTGAGCCAAGGCAGGCCATTCATATGGAAAAGCCACTGAAAACAGCTTTGGTGGTCCTGAAAATTCGGTGCAGCCTGCCCTCAGGGAATCACCAGGGTGGCACAAACTGTGAGTCAGATTGATGAAATCTCTGATATGGTGCCCACTGTCCAGCTCTATGGGGCAAGGGCTCATCAAAGAAACAATTGCTCCTGCTAGCATTTCTGTCTGAAAGAAAGCTGTCCCTCTAGCTTCTGTCCTGATGCCAGACAATTCACCTCCTCCCTGTATGTCTCTGGTGCTTTTAAAGCAGCTCTCCTAGCACTGGGTCTCAGAGGGTGTGAGTCTGGGTAAATCTGTGCATGGGCCCATTAGGAGTATCACCTGGGATTCCAGAAGCACTTCATATCCCACACCCTCAATCTCTGCTGGTTTTTAGAACCAGAAATTATGGGGATTTCCCTTGCTGGCACTAGAACCTTGTGCTGGGGAACTTGGTGTGGAAATGAAACCCATCACTCCTTAGGCAGGACCTGTGTAGTCCAGATATCCCTCTCAATTTTTATCTGCCACAAATCAGTGTGGGAACATCCAATTCTCTGTCTCTGCCCCTCCTACCAGTCACAGTTTGACTTCTTTAATTATCTAGTTGTAGGATTTCCATTCAGCCAGATTTCAGGCCTTTCTGAGTGATGGTTGTTCTGGGTTTAGTTATAACTTTGATGTGGTTGTAGGAGGAGGCAAGTACCATGTTTACTTATGCCATTATCTTGCAGGAAGTCCTTTCACTATTTTCTAATTTTTTTGTCATATGATAATTTGATTAGCATATGTCTGTTTGTAAGTCTCTGGGTTTTTTTTTACCTGGAATTCATTGAACTTCTTGAATGTATATGTCCATTTTTCTTCAAGTTTGGAAAGTTCTGGTTATGAGTTCTTCAAATAATCTCTGTCCTTCCCACTTTCCTCTTTCTGAGACCCTCATAATGCATGTATTGGACAATTTGATGGTGTCCTACAAGTCCTTTATACTGTGTTAACCTTCCTTCTTTTTTTCTGATCCTCAGACTTGATAATTTCAAGTGCTCTATTCTAAATTTCTCTGGTTCTTTTTTTTTTTCCAATTCACATATGCTCTTGAACCCCTCTAGTGATTTTTTTCAATTCAGTTATTATATTTTTTAGCTCTAGAATTTCCTTTTTTCCTTCTTACAGTTTCAATCTCTTTGTTAACATTCTCAATTCACTCATGTATTTTTCCCCTGTTAGATTTTTGAGCATATTTAAGACATGTCTTTTAAAATATTTAAGACATATCTTTGTCTACTATGTTCAATATCTATGTTTCATCAGAGAGACTTTCTGAACAATTATTTTGTTCCTTTGATGGGACTATTTTTTTCTATTTCATTGAATGGCCCGTGAATTTTTTGTTGTTAAGAATTGAGCATTTAAACAAATAGCCATTTTACCATTTTATGCAGACTGGCTCTATTGTAGTTCTGTATTTTATTGGCTGGGTGTGGTTTTACTCTTGGGAAAAGCTCCAGGTGAATGCATGGTATACTCAGGTCTTTTCTCAGTATATGAGGTCTGTCCAGAACACACCCAGCCATTGTTAATATAACAAGAATGGTGTGCATGAGCCCTGGCTGGTGTAGCTCAGTGGATTGAGCGCAGGCCTGCGAACAACATGATCACGGTTTGATTCCCAGTCAGGGCACATGTCTGGGTTGCAGGCCAGTTCCCGGCAGGGGACTCACGAAAGGCAACCATACATTGATAGTTCTCTCCTTCCCTTCCTCTCTAAAGATAAATAAATAAAATCTAAAAAAGAAAAGAATGGTGTGCATGATATTGATGTACCCTGGCAGCCAAAGAGTATTGACTGGAATGCGCATACATGAACAATGATGACTTCACTGTACTGTTCACTGGGGGTGGTAGACACCATTAAGTGAGCACGTGTACTGTGAGCATGTGTACTGTGTGGCCATTGGATTCAAAATAACTGAGTGAGTAGAGCAATTGAACTACATCAAATTTTCTGTTAAGCTTGAACATGCCTCTGCAGAAATTATTCAGATGATTCTGAAGCCTGCAGCTATGGGAAACTGCTGATTGGCAGTTTCATCACAACAATGCACCTGCTCAAGCATCACATTTCATGCAGAGTTTTTTCAGAAAAACATCAAATCACCCAGGAGATTCAGCCCCCTACAACCCAGATTTGGCACCCCTCCATTTCTGGATTTTCCCAAAACTAAAATCATTTTTGAAGGAAAGATATTTCAGACTGTTGGTGAGATTCAGGAAAATACAATGGGGCACCTGATGGTGATTGCAATAACTATGTGAGGTCCCAAGGTGACTGATTTGAAGGGGACTGAAGTGTCATTGTCATATGTACAATGTTTCTTGTATCTTGTATCTTTTCAATATCTTTTTTATATTACATGGCTAGATACCTTCTAGACAGACCTTGTGTATCTGCCTGGGCCTATGTGTGGGTTTTTGATTCACCTGTATACACAACAGCTTTTGAAAATCTAAATTTCTGAAAGAATTTGTGCTTCCCCATCTTCCTCTGATGGGCCTAAATGGTCTAGTATATGCCTTTACATGTGTTCTCTTGCCCCAGAAATCTACAAATCTATAGTTCTTTTCCTGATTTTGTGACTGATACTAATCATTTTCCATTCTTTTCTCCAGTCTGAGATCTATTGCTTTACCATACCCGAGTTCTCAATTAGGTGTAACAGAGACCAGTTCTTCAAGTAATGTCCAGACAGGGTAGAACATTGCCAATCAGGTTGGTTCTGCTTCCTCTGGTTTGAGACTAATTGGAAATGAGATTTCAACCCCCTTCAGACTAAGATTCTGCCATACCAGAGAGGGGATGAGGCAAAGGCAAGTGAAAATACTACACAAAATTTTTCCAATAAGTGTGTGGCTTTTTCTTTTTAGTTTAATTTTTGTTATTATTTTTTTATTGTTCTTCAGGTACAGTTGTCTCCAATTTCACCCTACCATAGGCAACCTCACCCCACCATTCCCAACTCCCACCCTGGAACCTAATTCCTGTGGCTTTGTCCATGTGTCCTTTACACATTTCTCTGATGGACATTCCCCTATTTCCCCCATTTCCCTCACCACTACCTTCTCTAACTGTCACTTTGGGCTTTTTCTTCTGATTTATTTTTTTAAATTTTATTTAGTTATTTTTCAAGTACAGTTTTTTGTCTATTTCTCCCATCTGAGGCCCCCCAGCCCCATGCTCCCCACCACCCTCCCATTTCCACCCCCTTTAGTTCTCATCCCTGTGTCCTTCCTATTTGTTCCTCCAAATCCCTCTCCTTTTTTCCCCTTCAATTCCCTTCCCTCTCGTTTCTGGTCACTGTCCCCTTCTTCTCTATTTCAGTGTCTTTGTTTTTTTTTTTTTTCTGATTGCTTATTTGTTTTGTTGTTCAGCTTCCTGTTAAAGGTGAGATCATATGGTATTTGTCTTTCAACACCTGGCCTATTTCACTCAGAATAATGCTTTCCAGTTCCATCCATATTGTTGCAAAGGGTAGTAGCTCCTTCTTTCTCTCTGCTGCATAGAATTCCATTGTGTATATGTACCATAATTTTTTTATCCATTCATTTACTGATGGGCACCTAGGTTGCTTCCAACTCTTGGCTATTGTAAATTGTGCTGCTATGAACATTGTGGTGCATAGGTACTTTGAAATAGATGTTTTAGGATTCTTAGGATATTATCCTAGCAGTGTAATTGCTGGGTCAAAAGGCAGGTCGATTTTTATTTTTCTGAGAAAATTCCATACTGTTTTCCATAATGGTTGTACCAGTCTGCACTCCCACCAACAGTGGACTAAGGACCCCTTTTCCCCACACCCTCTCCAACATTTGTTGTTTGTTGCTTTGTTTATGATAGCCATCCTGACTGGTGTAAAGTGGTATCTCATTGTGGTTTTAATTTGCATCTCTCATAGCTAACGATATTGAGCATCTCTTCATGTGTCTCTGAATGTTCTGTATGTCCTCCTTGGAGAAGTGTTTGTTCAAGTCCTTTTCCCATTTTTTTAATTGGGTTGGTGTCTTCTTAGAGTGGAGTAGTGTAAGTTCTTTGTATATTTTGGAGATTAAACCTTTGTCTGAGGTATCATTGGCAAATATGTTTTCCCATACAGTTGGTTGTCTTGCTAATTTAATACTGTTTTCTTTAGCTGTGCAGAAGCTTTTCATTTTGATGAGATCCCATTTGTTTATTCTTTTCTTTACATTCCTTGCTCTAGGGGACATATCAGTAAAAAAGTTGCTGCGTGAAATATCTGAGATTTTCTTGCCAATGTTCTCCTCTAGGACTTTAATGGTGTCATGACTTACATTTAAGTCTTTTATCCACCTTGAATTTATTTTGGTGTATTGTGTAAGTCTGTGCTCAAGTTTCATTTTTTTGCATGTAGCTGTCCAGTTCTCCCAACACCATTTGTTGAAGAGGCTATCTTTACTCCATTTTATGTTGGTGCCCCCTTTGTCGAATATTAATTGACTGTAGAGAGTTGAGTTGATTTCTGGACTCTCTGTTCTGTTCCATTGGTCTATGTGCCTGTTTTTATGCCAGTACCAGGCTGTTTTGATTACAGTGGCCTTGTAATACAGTTTGATATCAGGTATTGTGATCCCCCCTACTTTGTTCTTCTTTCTCAAAAGAGCAGCTGCTATTCGGTCTCGTTTATGGTTCCATATAAATTTTCAAAGTGTTTGTTCTATGTCTGTGAAATATGCCATTGTAATAGGCATTGCATTGAGTCTCTATATTGCTTTGGGTAGTGTGGACATTTTGATGATGTTAATTCTTCCAATCCACGAACAAGGTATATGTTTCCATTTGTTTGTATCTTCCTTGATTTCATTCTTCAGGGCTGTGTAGTTTTCTGCATACAGGGTTTTTACCTCCTTAGTTAGGTTTATTCCCAGATATTTTATTTTTCTTTTTGCTATATCAAATGGGATTTTTTTCTTTATTTCTGCTTCTGCTGATTCACTGTTGGTATACAAAAATGCCTTTGATTTCTGGATATTGACTTTGTAACCAGCTGTTTTGCCAAACTCATTAATTAGTTTGAGCAGTTTTGGGGTAGAGTCTATAGGATTTTCCATGTATACTATCATGTCATCTGCAAAGAGTGACAGTTTTGCTTCCTCCTTTCCTATTTGGATGCCTTTTATTTCCTTTTCTTGCCTGATCGCTGTGGCTAAAACTTCCAATACTATATTGAATAGAAGTGGTGAAAGTGCACATCCTTGTCTTGTTCCTGATCTTAGTGGAAAAGCTTTTAGTTTTTGCCCATTGAGTATGATTTTGGCTCTAGGTCTCTCATATATGGCCTCTATTATATTGAGGAATGCTCCCTCTATTCCCAAATAGAGGGAACATTTGGGAGTGTTTTTATCATAAATGGGTGTTATAACTTATCAAAAGCTTTTCCGCATCTATTGATATGATCTTGTGGTTTTTGTCTTTGCTTTTGTTTATGTGATGTATTACATTTACTGATTTGCAAATATTGAACCATCCTTGAATCTCTGGGATGAATCCCACTTGGTCATGGTGTATGATTTTTTATATATTGTTGGAAGCAATTTGCCAATATTTTGTTGAGGATTTTAGCATCTATGTTCATGAGTGATATTGGCCTGAAGTTTTCATTCTTTGTTGTGCCTCTATGTGGTTTTGGAATTAAGATGATGCTGGCTTCATAAAAAGAATCTGGGAGTTTTCCATCCTTGTGGATTTTTTGGAATAGTCTGTGGAGAATAGGGGTTAGCTCTTCCTTAAATGCTTTGTGGAATTCCCCTGTGAAACCATCTGGTCCAGGGCTTTTGTGTGATGGGAGTTTTTTGATTACTGCTTCAATTTCTTTTGCTGTTATTGGTGTGTTTAGATTTTCTGCTTCCTTTTCATTGAGTTTTGGAACGTTATATTTTTCTAGAAATGTGTCCATTTCCCCTAGGTTTTCAAATTTCTTGGCATACAGTTCTTCATAGTAATTTCTTTCAGTCCCTTCTATTGCTATTGTATCACTTGTAATCTCTCCTCTTTAGTTTCTGATTGTGTTTATTTGTGTCTGCTCCCTTCTTTTCTTGATGAGCCTACTTAAAGGCTTGTCTATTTTGTTTATCTTCTCAAAGAACCAACTCCTGGATTCATTGATCCTTAAAATTGTGCTTTTAGTTTCTATGTCATTTAATTCTGCTCTAATCTTGGTTATTTCCTTCCTTCTGCTTGCTCTGGGCTGTCTTTGTTGTTGTTCCTCGAGTTCTTGCAGGCGTAGGGTTAGGTTGTTTGTTTGAAATGTTTCTATCTTCTTTAGGTAGGCCTGTATTGCTATAAACTTCCCTCTCAGGACTGCCTTGGCTGTGTCCCATAAGTTTTGGGTTGTTGTGAGTTCGTTTTTATTTGTTTCCAGAAATGTTTTGATTTCTTCCCTAATTTCATTCTTGACCCATTCATCGTTTAATAGCATAGCATTCAGTCTGAGCATTCAGTCTCAGATTTTGGGTGTTTTGGGTTTTTTTCTTTGGGGTTGGTTTCCAATTTCAGTCCCTTGTGGTCAGAGAAGATGCTTGGTATAATTTCAAAGTACTTGAATTTGTTGAGGCTCTTTTTGTGTCCTATCATGTGGTCTATTTTTGAAAATATTCCATGTGCATTTGAAAACAATGTGTATGTAGCTTCTTGGGGATGAAGGGCTCTATATATATCAGTTAAGTCTACTTCATCTAGGTTGTTGTTTAATGCTGCAATATTTTTGTTGATATTTTGTTTGGAAGATCTATCCATTTTCGATAGTGGGGTGTTAAAATCCCCTACTCTAATTCTGTTGCTGTCAATATCTTTCTTGAAGTCCTCTGATTTTCTTAATATATTTGGGTGCCCCTATGTTTGGTGCATATATATTTATGATGTTAATGTCTTCTTGTTAATATTGAGTAATATTAAGTAATATTAAGTAATATTAAGAGTTAATATTGAGTAATAATGTTAATACTCAAGGGATTCTTCCCTTGAGTATTATGAAGTGACCTTCTGGGTCTCTCTTTATGGCCCTTTTTTGAAATCTATTTTATCCGATATCAGAATTGCTACCCCAGCTTTTTTTTCTTGTCCATTTGCTTGGAAATCTTGTTTCCAGCTTTTCACTTTTAGTGTGTGATGGTCTTTTATCCTGAGGTGGGTCTATTGTAGGCAGCATGTTAGTGGGTCATGCTTTCTTATCCATGCAGCTATTCTGTGTCTTTTGATTGGAGCATTTAATCAATCCATTTACGTTTAAGGTTATTATTGATAGGTACTTATTCATTGCTATTTTTGTACCTGTGTTCCTCTTTGTGTCCCTCTTTTCCTTCCTTTCCTCAAAGTAGTCCTTTTAGTGTTTCTTGTAGAGCTGCTTTAGTGGACGCGTATTCTTTTAGACTTCTTTTGTTTTGGAAGCTCTTTATTTGTCCTTCTGTCTTGGTTGAGAGCCTTGCTGGGTAAAGTAGTCTTGGTTGTAGGCCTCTGGTTCTCATTACTTGGAATATTTCTTGCCATTCTCTTCTTGTTTGAAGTGTTTCCATTGAGAAGTCAGTAGCTAACCTTATTGGGGCTGCCTTTTATGTTACTTCTTTTTTCTCCCTTGGTGCCTTTAAGATTCTCTCTTTGTCTTGGAATTTTGCCATTTTGATGATGATGTGTCTTGAAGTGGGCGTCCTTGGGTTCCTCTTGATTGGGACTCTCTGTGATTCTTGGATTTGTGTGACTTTTTCTCTCACCCAATTAGGGAAATTTTTCTCTCATTACTCATTCAAATATGTTTTCTATCCCTTGTTCTTCTTCTTCTCCTTCTGGTATTCCTAGTATTCGGCTATTATTACATTTCCTATTGTCTTGCATTTCTCTTAATCCCTCTTCATTCTTTCTGAGCCTCTTTTCATTTTCTTCCTCTTTCGGTGAGATGCTTTCTACTTTGTTCTCTAATTCCCTAATCCAATCCCCTGCCTCATCTATCCCACTTTTGAAACTATCTACTATGTTCTCCAATTCAGAAATTGTATTCTTCATTTCCTCTTGTCCCTTGCTGATAGTTTCTATTTTTTTTCATGTTGATGTAGTTTGCAGAGAGATCATTGTAGTTCCCCTGTAGTTTCTGGTAATTCACTATGAGCTCTTTGAACTTCGTAATAACCAGTGCTTTGAATTCACTATCTGATAGTTGATTAGCTTCTATTTCATCTAACATTCTTTCTGAAGTTCCTGCTTTTTCTGTCATTTGGGGATTGTTTCTTTGTCTTCCCATTGTTTGAGACTCTTCTTGTTAGTCTCAGCTTCTAAAATTGATCTATTCTGACTCCCTGGGTTTATGGTGTGAACTTCTGTGTTATGATACCTGTGAAGTTCAGTGGTGCAGACTCCTTCAGTTATCTTGATGTTCTCCATCTCCACCTACTCTCATGCTGGTCCTCTCGCTGGTCCCCGCGCTGGTTGCCTACCACTGCTGAGTGTCCTAGCTCCCATAGCTGACTCCCTGGCACCCAGTCCAGTCACTGTGGCAGTGGCACTGGGGCCGAGAGAGTCCCAGCACCCGTAAGTGACTCCTCTGGTTCCCAGGTCCGTCACAGGGGCTTGGAGTGTCCGGCTCCTGTAGCTGACTCCCCAGAGCCCGCAGCTGAGTCCCCGGTGCCCAGTCCAGTCACTATGCCAGCGGCACAGGGGCCTCTAGTGTCTCGGCTCCCCTACCTGACTCCCCAGCGTCCAGTCCCGTTGCTCTAAATTATTTTTAATCTAATTTACACATAAAAGTTACATATCTGGACTTCCGCCAAGATGGAGGCATAGATGGAGAAGTCGTGCTGCCTCACACGACCAAGTTTAGAGACAACTAAATAATAGCAACAGAAAACACAGCCAGAACACAGAAAATTGAACTTTTCGGAAGTCTGATAACAACAAATTCTTCAGCCTGACCGGTAAGAGGGGCAAAACCAGCACCTGGCAGAGTGGGGTAGCACCGGAAAACTTGGTCAGAGGGACTCAGGTGCAAGGAATCCAGGCGCAGGGTTGGACCTGGTTGGCAACTCAGCAAGTAATCCTAGGAAACAGCGAGAGGGCAGGGCTGCAGGTTGACTGTAGTCGCACATTCGTGTGTGGATAGACAAGCAAGGGAGTGGGCGATTGGACGAGAGCCAGCAGCCCCAGTGGCAAGCAGAGGCGGAGGGCTCCACCATTTCCCCGTTCTAACCCCGCCTCCACATACAGCATCATAATCCAGCGAGCTAAGTTGCTCTGCCCGGATGAACAACCTAAGGCTCCACTCTTCACCCAGCTGCGAGAAACAGCAGAGGGGGCCGCCATTTCCCCGCTCTGACCACGCCCCCACATACAGAGTCACAACCCAGGGACTTGGGAGTCCAAGGCTGCGCTCCACATACTTAATGGGCACAAACAGACCAAAAATGGCTCAAGAAGATCTCAAAGCCCCAAAGCCTATAAATCTAAGCAATGAAGAAATAGCAAAACTCTCAGATGCACAGTTTAAAACACTGGTGATCAGGATTCTCACAGAACTCGTTGATTATACCCACAAATTAGAGAAACATATGAAGGCAAAACTAATTGAAATGAATGGAATTGCACAGGAAACCAATAGTGATGAAAAGGAAACTGGGACTCAAATCAATGGAGTGGACCAGAAGAAAGCAAATAATGGCCAAACAGAAAAGAGTCAAGAAGCAAGAATTCAAAAAAATGAGGAGAGTCTTAGGAACCTCCAGGACATCTTTAAATGCTCCAACACCCGAATTATATGGGTACCAGAAGGGGGAAAGGAACAGCCACCAGTGGAAAACTTATTTGAACAAATAATAAAGGAGAATTTCCCCAATCTGGCAATAGACTTCCAGGAAATCCAGGAAGCTCAGAGAGTCCCAAAGAAGTTGGACCCGAGAAGAAACACATCAAGGCACATCATCATTACATTAGCCAAGATTAAAATGAAGGAGAGAATCCTAGAAGCAGCAAGAGCTAAGGGGACAGTCACCTACAAAGGAGTTCCCATCAGAATGTCAGCGGATTTCTCAAAAGAGACCTTACAGGCAAGAAGGGGCTGGAAAGAGGTATTCCAAGTCATGAAATCCAAAGACCTACATCCAAGATTGCTCTATCCAGCAAAACTTTCATTTAGAATGGAAGGACAGATAAAGTGCTTCTCAGATAAGATCAAATTCAAGGAGTTCATCATCACCAAGCCCTTATTATATGAAATGTTAAAGGGACTTATCTAAGAAAAAGAAGTTAAAAAAAACATGAACAGTGAAAGGACAACAAACTCACAGTTATTAACAACCACACCTAAAATGAAAGCAAACCAAAAGGACAGCTAGGTCAGGAGCAGAAACATAGAAATGAAGATCTCAAGGAGGGTTAGCAACAGGGGAGTGGGAGGAGGAGAAAGGGGGAGAAGGTACAGAAAATAAATAGCATAGACAGTAGATAGAAAATAGATGGGGGGGCAAGAATAGTATGGGAAATATAGAATCTAAAGAACTTGAGAGACATGGTCATAAACTAAAGGGGGTGTAATAGTGGGGACGGGGGGGTAGGGTGGAGGGGAATGAAGGGGGAATAGAACAACTGTAACAGCATAATCAATAAAAAAATTAATTAAAAAAGTTACATATCTGAATGTATGTGTATATATATATATATATATATACATATATATATAATGTTTCCAATTATATTTCTGAGAAAACTCTATTTTGTGAAAAAAACTGGCTAAAGTTGAATATCTGGAAGTACTTTAGAATCCCTCACATTTTTCAACTTTAGGAGCCTGACAAAATAGAAAGAGCTCTCCTTTTCTCCCCAACACACCCACATGAACTTGTTAGTGGCTGTGGTTACCCTAAGTTTCTCGTCTAGACCCACAGTTCCAGAAGGGTTTTGGGCCCTCCTTAGGATCCTGTGGTATTAACTTGAGTACTCCTTAACATGTTGCTGCCGTAGGTACTCATAACATACCTGAAGCTATTGTAATCTTTAGTTATTTTCATTTCAATGAGAAAATTGAGTGGACTATTTGATGATTCATTCATTTTCAACATCCATGGCCTGAAATCAGGTTTTTCTCTTCAACAGAGATTGTGCCAGTCTCTATCTATTAAGCTGTCTTTTCTAACCTTTTATTTTTTGTATACTCCCTGGCTTCCATATACAACTTCTAGACACACAACTGATTTTTCCTGAATGAAGAAAAATGCTGTGATTCTATCTACATGATGTCAGATTAGAATTAGAATTCTAATTAGAATTGTGAGCAAAATTTCTTTTTTTTTTTCCAGCTAGGCTGGCTATTTTATAGAAGTAACCTGAGATATTTGAGTAGGGTTATACTTATGTGAAAACTAATCTCTCTAGCTTTGACAAAGTAAAATGGCATTTTGAATGGAAAAAAAACATTTGTTTGCTAACCTTGTTTATGTATAGAATCAGAAGGAGTGTGGTTCTGTCAATATGACAAAATAAATGGTGTATGGAAATAACCATTCATTTTATATTGCCTCAGTGATCAATGCAGATCACTAGTTGCTTGAACCAACTGTGATGATCAGAATTAATCAAGAAAGAGCTTTAAATTAATGGATTGACAGTACTATGATATGAATTTTCTGGTGCCTGAAGCTTCTCATAATCATTCAGAGAACACCTTACTTATTTTTGGTTTTGCTGTCTTATTATTTGTTGTCCATTTTCCTGTTCAAAGTGGTCATGCATTTTATAAAATATAATAAGCCTATTACTGTAGTAAATATTAATAATGTAAAAATCTTTCATTGCATTTCCAATGACAATTTCCCTCTCTAATTACATTAATTGTAGCATTACATGCCTTTGAAATTTATATGGGATTGTGCTCAATTAGGTTCGTGTTATATTTCAATAAAGCATTTTTGCCCCTGTTATAAATCTCTAGAACACTATCTTGAGATAGTGGCAACTCAAGATTGATTTGCAGTGTTGGAATTCAGTGGAAAAACATGTCTTGTTATTGATTACTAAAAGTGTCATTAATTTATGGAAGCTGGTTGGAGATTTTGACAAGTTTAGAACTTATTTCAAAGTCAGTCTCTTTTTAAAATTAATTTGAGAGCAAAACATTGATTTGTTGTTTCACTTATCTATGCATTCATTGGTTGATGTCATACCTAGATGATACTCTAACCAACTGAACTACCCAGCCAGGGCTCAAAATCATTCTCAATCCTAACAATAGCTTTTCTCTGAGAGGGAGTCAGGATCAGAGGAAGAGGTGAGGGCAAGGGAGATGGGGATGAAGACAGAGTGAAAGAAAGTACAGAAATTAACAAATTTTTAATTGTAAAATGTTTTTATGTTGCACATTGTTAAACAGAATAAGGAAAAGAACATGTGTGTGGTTATATTAAAGTCAGTAGAACCTATTACCAGGTCATAATCAATTTGAGTAATTGGTTTCTCAGAGTAATCTTTATTCTCTCAGAAATGTAACTGACAGAAAACAATGCACTATTCAGATTAAAAGCACATGGCCCACCATAAAAATTCGAGTAGCAGAGTTCCAGCCAAGATGGCGACATAGGTAGAAACTCTTTGTTTCGTCACACAACCAAAAGAAGGACAACAACCAATCTAATAACAATAAATAACCAGAAGTGCCAGAAAATCAAACTGCATGGTACTCCAACAAAAGAGGAGTTAAAGAAACATTCACCAGACTGGTAGGAGAGACAGAGACAGGCAACCAGGCAGGTGGAGAGGACCCTAAAGCAAGATTATAAGTGCCCCCCCCAGAGACTAACCAGTTCAGGAAGTGTTCTGATCTGGAGCCCATACATGCCTGCACCAGGAATAGTCACTCAGACACAGACAACAGAAGCCATTGGCTGGGTCCTAATGTAAGACTGTTGTTACAAATTACCATTTTTAATACTTTCTTTTTAAAAAAGCTCTAACCAAGTTTCATCCATGAGGGAGGCATAGGTAGAAACCCTTCATTTTCTCACATAACCAAAAGGAGGATAACAACCAATCTAAAAAACAATAATCAACCAGAAGTACCAGGAAATCAAACTGCCTGGAACTCTGACAAACATGAAATTAAAGGAACATTCATTAGACTGGTAGGAGGGTGGAAAGGGGCATCCAGGTGGGCAGAGAGGACCCACAACAAGGCATAGGACCAAGTAAGTGAGGCAGGGCTGGCTTAGAGGACCCCATGCAAGGTACCAGACCACTCCAGCAAACAGGGCTGGCTAAATGGGAAACTAAAGACTCATGCTAGCTAAACTACCACAGGGGTTGCCATATTGAGAGAAACTGACAGTCTCACAAGACCGAGTTGATTGGAAAATGAGGCTAGAGAGAGCAAATGAGCCACATTGTTTCCTCTCTGACCCCTTTCCCACAGACAGCACCACAATTCAGCAAAGAGGGTTGCCCCTTCTGGGTGAATACCCAAGGCTCCACCCCCTACAACATAACAGGTGTGCCAAGACAAAGAAGTATGGCCCAAATGAAAGAATAGATCAAAATTTCAGAAAAAGAACTAAGTGACGAGGAGGTAGCCAACCTATCTGATGCTGAGTTCAAAACACTGGTAATCAGGATGCTCACAGAAATAATTGAGCTCAGTCACAAAAAGAAGGAACAAATGAAGGCTACCCAAAGTGAAATAAAGCAAACTATACAGGGAACCAAGAGTGAAGGGAAGGAAACTGGGGCTCGAATCAATGATGTGGAAGAAAATGAAGAAATAAACACCCAACCAGAACAGAATGAAGAAACAAAATTCAAAAAAAATGATGAATATAAACACCCAACCAGAACAGAATGAAGAAACAAAATTCAAAAAAAATTATGAAAGGCTTAGGAACCACTGGGACAACCTGAAATGTTCAAATATCTGAATCATAGGGATGCCAGAAAGTGAAGAACAAGGGCAAAAGGTTGAAAACTTATTTGTATAAATAGTGAAGAAAAACCTCCCCAATGTGGTAAAGGAAATAGACTTGCAGGAAGCCCAGAGTGTCCCAAATAAACTGGACCCAAAGAGGAACACACCAAGGCACATCATCATTAAGTTACCTAAGATTAAAGATAAGAGAATCTTAAAAGCAGCAACAGAAAAGCAGACAATTACCTACAAAGAAGTTCCCATCAGACTGTCAGCTGATTTCTCAAAAGAAACCTTACAGTCAAGAAGAGGCTGGAAAGAAGTATTCAAAGTCATGCAAGCCAAGGACCTACATCCAAGATTACTCTACCAGCAAAGCTTTCATTGAGAATGCAAAGGCAGATAAAGTGCTTCCCAGATAAGGTCAAATTCAAGGAGTTCATCATCACCAAGCCATTATTATATGAAATGTTAAAGGGACTTATCTAAGAAATAGAAGAAGATAAAAAAAAATATGAACTGTATTCTCGGTCAGGGCACATGCCAGGGTTGCAGGCTGGTTCCCCGCAGGCCAGTTTCTAGCAGGGGACCCACGAAAGGCAACCATACATTGATGTTTCTCTCCCTCTCTCCTTCTCTTCCGCTCTAAAGATAAATAAATAAATAAATAAAATCTTCAAAAATATATGAACACTAAAAGGACTACAAACTGACAACTATCAACAAGTGAACTTTAAAAAGGAACAAAATCAAAAACTAAGCAAACAACCAGAACAGGAACAGAATCAGAGAAACGGCTATCACATGGAGGGTTTTCAGTGGGGAGGGGAAGATGGGGTGGAGAAGGTGCAGGGAATCGTAAGCATAATTGGTAGACATAAACTAGATGGGGAGAAATTAAGAATGGTATAGGAAACAGAGAAATCAAAGAACTTATACGTACAAACCATGAGATGAACTATGGGGGAGAAAGCTGGAGGTTTGGGATATGTAGGGCAGAGGAGGGATAAAGGGTGAAAACTGGGAAAACTGTAAGAGCATAATCAATAAAATATACTTTTAAAAAGTAGCATAACTAGGTAGTTACAGAATAGCAATGGGGATGTAAAGTACAGTATAGGAAATGGAGTAGCCGAAGAACTTACATGCATGACCCGTGGACATGAACAATGCTGTGGGGACTGCCTGATAAAGTGGGGGATACTGGGTAGAGGGAGGCAAAGGGGAAAAAATTGGGACAACTGTAATAGCATAATCGATAAAATATAATTTAAAAAATTTTTTAAGAATTTAGAGAGGACTTCCGCCAAGATGGAGGCATAGGTGGATGTGCCGTGCCTTCTCACACAACCAAGATTAGAGAAAATTAAATATTAGCAACAGAAAACACAGCCAGAACACGGAAAATTGAACTTTTCGGAAGTCCGTTAACAACAAATTCTTCAGCCTGACCGGTAAGGGGCGAAACCAGCGGCTGGCGGAGCAGGGTGGCACAGGAAAATTTGGTCAGACGGACTCAGGCGTGGAATCCAGGTGCAGGGTCGGACCAAGTGAGCGACCGAGCGAGCAACCAGGCGAGCGACCGCGGGGGAGACAGCGAGGCAGTGGGGCTGCGTGTTGACTGAGGTCGCGCATTTGTGCGCGGGTGGACAGGCGAGGGAGTGGGCGGTTGGACCGGGCTGGCAGGGACAAGCGGCAGTGGAGGGCGCCGCCATTTCCCTGCTCTGACCCCACCTCCACATACAGCGTCATAACCCAGCGACTCTGAGTGGACTGTCAGCGGATTTCTCAAAAGAGACCTTACAGGCAAGAAGGGGCTGGAAAGAGGTATTCCAAGTCATGAAATCTAAAGACCTACATCCAAGATTGCTCTATCCAGCAAAACTTTCATTTAGAATGGAAGGACAGATAAAGTGCTTCTCAGATAAGATCAAATTCAAGGAGTTCATCATCACCAAGCCCTTATTATATGAAATGTTAAAGGGACTTATCTAAGAAAAAGAAGTTAAAGAAACATGAACAGTGAAAGGACAACAAACTCACAGTTATTAACAACCACACCTAAAACAAAAGCAAACTAAAAGGACAGCTAGATCAGGAGTGGAAACATAGAAATGAAGATCTCAAGGAGGGTTAGCAACAGGGGAGTGGGAGGAGGAGAAGGAGGGAGAAGGTACAGAAAATAAGTAGCATAGACAGTGATAGAAAATAGATGGGGGGGGGCAAGAATAGCATGGGAAATATAGAATCTAAAGGACTTGAGACACATGGTCATAAACTAAAGGGGGGGTAATGGTGGGGATGAGGGGTAGGGTGGAGGGGACTAAAGGGGGAATAGAACAACTGTAACAGCATAATCAATAAAAAAATTTAAAAAAAAAAAGAATTTAAGTAGCAGGTGAAAAACAGCCCAGAGTAACCTCTTTTCTTGCTTTCAAAATGAAAATATTCTAAAGATAGTGTCCTGTTTTCAGGCACTAATTAATATGGTATAAAAAAGAATCTATAACTTGTTTGTAAAAGGAAGGAAGACTTCACACCTAGGAATGTCATATTTTTCCATTTAGTTTATGATACAATATTTTATTTTGGTCATGTATATCATGTAATGAAGGTTTTCTATGTATTTGGAATAGTAGAGTTTATATAATGACAGGGGGTTTCTGAGCTTTTACTTGCAGATAGAAGATTGGAGGACCAAGGATGCAGCATAGCTAGCTGACAAAGAAAGAAACCCAGTATTATTGTTGCTAGAGTTTTATTTCTATGGTAACCATGATGTCACTGGTGCTCGAAATGCTTAAACCTTCCATCTCTAATAACAAGAGCTGATCTGTTAAGACAGAAATGCAAAATGAAAACATTCTGATTATATATGATAGTGTTTGGGAATGTAAAAGGCTGAATCTTGGTTGGTCTCAAAATAAAATGAAGTGCAAGATTTATTTTATTAAAAGAAAAAGCATGTTTTTAAAAACATGTAAGGGCTATAACATGAGTATAAAGGAGATTAAAAATGCAGTAGAAAAGGAACTATACATATGCTGTAGCCTTATTATTTGTAACTAGAGCAGACAAACAGACTGGAGAAAACATGCTTTGGGGATTAATGTTTAATTCCTGTTAAGAAATGCAGAGAATAAATGACATGTATATAATCTAATGGGAATATTGCTAAGAAGAATATTAATTTACATAATATTGCAGTGATTGTTTTCTATTTATACTCCTGTCCCTAAACTCCCTTCATTCTCTTCCACTGCTACAGGAAGCTTCCCTTTAGTATAGCAAAGAATAAGTGTCCATTTGCTTATTGAGCTCTAATCTGTCTTTTCAAGGAGAATGGAACTTCTTTACCACATGGGCTTGGGGAAAAGCAACATTCCATGCCCATGTTTTAAGGGAGAGAAATATATTGTAGGTACCAATAACTAGAAACCTCCCAGAGCATTTACAAAGGAGCTTGTTGAATGACTAGGAGTGGGACTTCAACTCCATTCTCTTTAAAGTAACCTGTATTATTTCCCACAAAAAGAGCATCTTAAAGTCAAGTCAAGCTACTGGAGAGAAAAATCGAAAAGTCTTCTCTGCCTGCTTTCTTCACTCTGTTCCCTACCTTGCCTTGATGGCTTAGTTCTCAGGTTCAGACCAGATTGTCACACAGTACTGCCAACACTTGTTCATGGCCATTGTGGTTGAGGTGGAGCTGAGGAGGGCATGCTCGCAGAGTGTCAGGGGACTGTCTCTCTTGTTTTGTATCAGCCAAGCTGGCCCCATAGAGGGGGAGGGCAGAGCAGGGGTCATTTCTAGGTAGGTCACAGTCTGAGACTGTTTTCTGAGTTGTTTTTGTGAAGCCACTTTGTTACATTGCTGACTGGGTTTCCAAACTAATGAAATTCATTGTTTTGGGTCTAATGTTTTAAATGCTTTGTAAGGGACAATTTTTCCCCATTAGAGAGGGATGACTTGCCTAGCTTGACCATGTAACTGCTAGCATTATTACTTTTCTATTGTTATCTGACTGCAGCTATCAACTAGATAGACACGAGCATGATAAAAATACATCCTTTTGACAAACAGGCTGAATTCCAGCTGACTATGAGCTCTTTAAATCTCTGCTTTATAAGCACTCCTATCCTTGATAACATATTGATGAGAAAGACAAAATAAGAATTACTCTTTGTACTGAACTGAGAGCACAAAGTCACTCAGCTTTCAGTGGGCAAAATGCAACATTTCTCTTAAAAATATGAACTTATATTTCCAGGTTTGATGGAGTATGATTGAAAATTACCTCTTGTTTTTATCATTTACATATTTATGTATCCTAACAGTAAACACATAAAGAAACTCTTTCACATATAGATTGCCAATTATACAATGAAAAATGCCCTAGATTAATAATACTGATTATAGCTGACATCGATCATTATAAAATAGTACATTTCAAACACCAGGTACCTGAGATTATATGTTAGGCAAATTATGAGAATGACATGGACATAATCCATGCTCACATTGAGTGGCATTATTTGCATAAAATGTCATCTAGAAAGGAAAACTAAAGAATTTCTTTTGTAATATCTTCTACTGATATTTACACAAGGCCAAGTACTTTATACAATGCAGTGTAGTATAAGGTAGAAATTAAGAGAATACTGGCTTTCATTTTCTCCTCCAACCAGCACCAAGGGTATTTTGACCTTGGCATCATTCTCAAACTCTTTATGCCCCCATTTCCTCAGCTGTAAAAGGACAATAGCAGTACCTATATCAGACAATAGCAGTACCTATATCAGAGTATTGTTACACTGCTTAAAATTTTTTAAATTTATTTATCTTTAGAGGGGAAGGAGAGAGGGAGAGAAACATCAATGTATGGTTGCCTCTAGTGCTTCCCCTACTGGGAAATAGCCTGCAGGAAACTGGTCTGCAACCCAGGCATGTGCCATGACTGGGAATCGAACCACGATCCTCTGGTTCGCTTACACTGCTTTAATTTTTTTTGAATATTTTATTTATTTATCTTTAGAGGGGAAGGGATGGAGAGAGGGAGAGAAACATCAATGTATGGTTGCCTTTCATGTGTCCCCTGCTGGGAACTGGCCTGCAGGGAACTGGTCTGCAACCCAGGCATGTGTCCTGACTGGGAATCAAACCGCGATTGTCTGGTTCAAAGGTCTGCGCTTTATCCACTGAGCTACACCAGCCAGGGCCACACTGCTTTAATTTTAAGCAAGTCTCCGACCCACAGGTTATGCTCCTCAGATGTCAGCTACTTTTATTAACTATTATTGTTTCATTAGGCAAAAATTGCCCAAATTTGAAAAACTGGTTGGAGGAGAGAGAGGCAAAGAAGAGAAACAGTACTCAAAAATAGTAAATTGTGGAATATGTGTTCAGTATATTAATAGGATTTTAGAAAACTTTCTGGTCTTTGCCTTCTGTCTTTCCTACTATAATTTCTCAAATTATTATTGTATATACCACCCCAATCTTAAAATATCAGTTTGTTCCTACAAACGGCCATTTATTTCTCATTATAGACTTCAGAACTGCCTAGTCCTGCATCCCATTGCCCAATGGTAAAAGTAATGAAAGCTGTTTTTGCTAGCATTTCATCCCATCACCTATAATTTGCTCCAAGAAACTGCTCATGCCTGACAGACATCTCAACCATACACTTGTGTTAGTTCTTTAGTGATTCTCCAAGGATGATTGTTACAATTGGTGTTCTGTCATTGCCATTTTTGACTAACTGTGGGTTTCATGCAATGTCACATGTCTCTGGCCTCTTCTTTCATTAGTGACTATTTGATGGAAAAGACCTTTGGAAAAAATTATTATTGTCTTATTTAGAGAGAGAGAGAGGAATGGAGGGGAAAGAGAAGGAGAAAAACATTTATTGGTTGTCTCACATGCCCCCTACTGTAGACCTGGTCAGCAACCCAGGCATGTGCCCTGACTTGGAATTGAACCAGTGACATTTGGGTTTGCAAGACAATGCCCAAATTGTCTTTTCTGCCCCTAGCCACACCAGTCAGAGCAGAAAAAGACCTTTTTATATATGTCAAAAAAACACTCCAGAGTATTAATAAACATTTAGTAAGAAAAGTAAGAGAGTCCCATAGATGTGACCACCAAATATGATACCACTTGGTCTTAGGGAATAAAATAAAACCTAAGGAGAATTTTATGTATTGCTACACAGGATACAAATTAATATGTAGAGTCTAAATTCAACTTCATCACTTAGTAGATGAATGATTTTTATACAAATTAGCTAATTTGTATCAACTGTGATTGTCTACTCTATGAAAGGAGTTAGTGATCATATCTGTCTCCTAGAGGTATAGGTATTGAATGAGATGAATGTTAAAAAATTGCTTTCTAAATTATATTTCTAGACAAACATTTGCTGTGGTGGTGATGATGATTTATGCCTTGCTTAGATTTTGGTGACCAATTTGTATATTGTGTAAATGATGGTCCACCTCTCTGTTGCTTTATAACAAGCCACCCCCAAATCTAGTGGTTTAAAACAACACCAAGAACAACAATATTTATTTTTGTCATGAATCTCTGATTGGGTAGAGTTTGGTGAAAACAGCTCATCTCTGCTCCTTGGTAACAGCTTGGGGAGGGTTGAAGGCTGAAGACTGGAATCATCTGAAGGCTCACCCATGTTGTGTGGCAGCTAATGTTGGTCAAGGCCTTAGATGGGACTGTCAACTGGTACAAATACTTCTTATGCTGATTATGTTCCAAATATATACACTGAGAGAGGAAGAGAAGGGGGGAATGATGGAGTGAGCACACTAGGTAGAAGCTGTATTTACTTCTTATGATATAACCTCACAACTCATGTAGTATCACCGCTATTATGTTCAACAAAAGGGAGGTACTAAGGCTCACTCATATTCAAAGGAAGGAGAACTACCTGTCACATTTTATGGGAAGAACATTAAACAATATGTACAGCACCTCAGGTATTACCATTACTACCACTATTAACTGGCAGTTTTTTAGTATTTAGTATATGGCATACATAATACTTCATTATATCATTTACTCCTCATCAAATATCTATAAGGTAAATGCTACTGTACCCATTTTAAAGTTATAAAAGTAATGTTCAGATGTTAAATAGTTTGTCCAAAGTTACAAAGGGGAGGATCTAAGACTAAAAGTCATGTCATCAACCAATACAATATGCATTCTTTCCCTTTGTCATTACACTTGTGTGATGATAGGAACTTATTTTTTGTGGAATAGGGTCTGACTGCTACATGATGCATCAGAGGAGCATGTTTGATACATCTAAATAGATGCATTAATAAATGATGAAAACGTACAAGTAGTTCTCTCTGAATTAAGTGCCTAACTTATCTATAGATTACAGTTTAAAACTATTTTTATCAGTATGCTTTTAATAATCAGCTCTCATATACATATGTTGAACTATAATGTTATAGACCTGGAAACTTAGATAATAATTTCAAAAATAATAATCTGCTTTCAAGAACTTGTAAGATACTTAGTGTCAGAGTAGATAACCTATGACTAGATGTTCAACACTGTCACTAATCAGGAAGCCCTAGGAGTAGCTTCCTGGTCATTTAATGAGTTCTGTGCTTCAGCAACCACAGAAAGAAGAACCATCTTTCACAAGATGATGACCAGATTCATTAACTGCAGTGACTATGATGTTTTATTTTACTACCAATGATAAGGAATGTTTTGTGATTACAGTAGTCATTGCCAGTGCCATTCAAATTACAAACTCTGCCCAGTTTTGTTTATAGTGCTAATAGGTTGCACACTTACTTGTTGGTTTTGGAATGTCCCAACACACTGCCTCTGCATGAATTGTCTTGATTGACACTAGGGATGTCATTAATTTAACTAAATAAGTGCAAGTCCCTCTGCTTTTCTTGGCTCTATCAACATAAACTCATAGAGGGTGGTAATTATATGTGAGAGGCAAACAGCTGTATATGGTCATTCTCAAATGTGGAATGAATTTTGAAAGAGAAAAAGAAGTACAAAAGAGAGAGATGAATTTGTAAGGATGCTGTCTATAAACATATTGCCAAATGAAATGAGTAAAATGAGATTAGTAGCATCATTAGTGAGCCATGGCTTTTGGGACATTCAGATTAAAAATATAGAAAAAGAAAAAAAGATGGTTGTACATATACAGTTATGTATGCATCTATATTTCCATCCTTGATTTACTCAGCTAGATTTAACTATATTGTTGCTGCAAGGAATGCTACCTTTTAAAAAATTCATATACTAAAAAATGAAATATTTAACCTACAATCCATATGTCAATATTTTAGTTTTATTTTTGTTTATGATGAAGTTCAAGTGAAGCAAAGTAAAACTTTTTATACATGAGCTAAATATTTTTAGCCCAAATATTAAATACTATTTCCATAAGACTATGCCTTGTCTTAATGCAAGGTTTGTCCCAATTTGGACAACAAAAAAATCCTAGAACAAAATCTTTGAGGAGCCAAAAATCAATGTATGCAGACTGAATTTAAGATGCTGTGGTTTTCTGTCACTTCTTCTTTCTCAAACCTTTGTTGAAAAAGGAAAGTTAACTTCCAGCCAAGATGGAGGCATACATAAACACAATGTACCTCCTTGAACAACCAAAAGAAGGACAACAATTTAAAAACAAAAATGACCAGAACTGACAGAAAATCAAACTCTATGGAAGTCCAGCAACCAATGAGTTAAAGAAGACACATTCATCTAGACTGGAAGGAGGGGCAGAGTTGGGGAGCCGGGCCAGAGAGGGCTCATGGCGAAGAAGTGGATGGCGGACCCAGCAAGGTGCAGGATTGTGGAGGGGGACGCAGAACATGAGGTGGTGGCTGGCAGACTGGGCGGTCCCAGATTTGAGCACAGATAAACCAGGTGAAACTGGGTAGCAGGATAGACCACACAACCCAGGGTCCCAGAGTGGGAAAATAAAGCCTCAAACCACTAATTGAAAACACCTGTGGAAGTTGAGGTGCCGGGAGAAACTCCCAACCACACAGGAGAGTTCGTTGGAGAGACCCACAGGGTACTAGAATATATACAAGCCAACCCACTCTGTAATAAGCACCAGAAGAGCCCAATTTGCTTGTGGGAACTGTGGAAGTGACTGAAATCTGTCAGAGAACAGAGCAAGCACCATTGTTCCCTCTCAGACCCCTTACCCTCACACAGCATCACAAGCCAGCCACTAGGTTATCCCACCTGGGGGAATACCTAAGGCTCCGCCCCTCACTACATAAACAGATGCATCAAGACAAAAAATGGCTCAAATGAAAAAACAGGTCAAAGCTCCAGAAAAAATTCAACTAAGCAACAAAGAGATAGCCAACCAATCAGATGTACAGTTCAAAACACTGGTAATCAGGATGCTCACAGAATTGGTTGAATTTGGTCACAAACTAGATGAAAAAATAAAGGCTATGCTAAGTGAAATAAAGAAAAATGTATAGGGAACCAAAAATAATGGGAAGGAAACTGGGACTCAAATCAATGAGGTGAAACAGAAGGAAGAAAGAAACATCCAATCAGAAAAAAAAAATGAAAAAGCAAGAATTCAAAAAATGAGGAGAGGCTTAGGAACCTCCAGGACATTTTTAAACATTCCAACATCTGAATTATAGCCATACCAGAAGGAGAAGAGGAAGAGCAACAAGTGAAAAAGCTATTTGAACAAATAATAAAGGAGAATTTCCCCAATCTGGCAAAGGAAATAGACTTACAGCAAGTCCAGGAAGCTCAGAGAGTCCCAAAGAAGTTGGACCCAAGGAGGAACACACCAAACCACATCATAATTACATTACCCAAGATAAAAATTAAGCAGAGAATCCTAGAATCAGCAAGAGAAAAGGAGGCCATTACCTACAAAGGAGTTCCCATAAGGCTGTCAGCTGATTTCTCAAAAGAAACCTTACAGGCAAGAAGGGGCTGGAAAGAAGTATTTGAAGTCATGAAAGGCAAGGACCTACATCCAAGATTGCTCTATCCAGTAAAGCTTTCATTTAGAATGGAAGAGCAGATAAAGCACTTTTCAGATAAGGTCAAGTTCAAGAAGTTCATCATCACCAAGCCCTTATTATATGAAATGTTAAAGTGACTTATCTAAAAAAAAAAAGGTAAAAAATATGTACAGTAAAATGACAGCAAACTCACAATTATTAACAGTCACACCTGAAACAAAAACACAAACTAAGCAAACAACTGGAACAGGAAGAGAACCACAGAAATGCAGATCACATGGAGGGTTAACAGGGGAGTGGGAGGGGGATAGAGGGGGAAAAGGTACAGAGAATAAGTAGCATAGATGGTACATAGAAAATAGACAGGGGAAGGGTAAGAATAGTATGGGAAATATAGAAGCTAAAGAACTTATAAGTATGACACATGGACATGAACCAAAAGGGGGAGAATGTGGGTGGGAGGGGATGTGCAGGGTGGCAGGGAGAGTAGGGGATAAATGGGACAACTATAACAGCAAAATCGACAAAATATTTTTAAATGAGCCAAAAAACAGGAAAAAAGAAAAAAGAAAGCTAAAAATATGTAAAGTGAAAGGATAATTCTATTGTAGGCCAATGTAGCTTCCTGTTCTTTGTTTGCCCATTAAGCATATAACACTGTGTATTCTCTCAAGTGAAATTTGAAGCAGGCAGTTATCCATGAGAATGACACATGTTTTTACTCCACAAAGACAGATATTTGATGAACATATGGGCATTTCATGAACACATAATTATTTTACAAACATTTCTTTTGTGATGTTTTTAACAAAAATACTAGAAAAATACATTTGGTGGTTCATCACTTTAAATATATTCATGCCAAGATTAAAGAGACAAAAATTGATGCTCTACCTATCTGCCAAGCCAAACTGTTTATGTCAAGAAGACCCTCTTTTGATCTTTCAAGAGCTTCATTCAATTTTTCACTGTACCCATATAACTCTAGATCTAAGCACCTAGGTGTACAAATCAGGGAGTAAGAATCCAAATTACAGGTTTAATATCTTAAATTTCCTCAAGGTTTATAAGTATAGCAAATGAAAAAAGTTCATAGATGATATATTTACTAGTATATATACTTTCTACACAAAATCAGCCAAGGTAGGTATCATCATTAAATGTTTCATTTTGCAAAGTGGCTGCGCTCAAAAACCTGAATTATTTTGATTGATTGGGAGCTGCCTGAAGAATTCATTATAAAATGGGGATGACTGTAATTGAAAAACAATAAAAAATTAATAAAAACATTTTACTTCCCTCAAATATGACTATTTCTATACAAATATTTTATTAATTCATATATATATATATATACATTCTAGCTAGAAGAGAAGATATGCTTTTATGTACAAGGGTAATGGATTTGGATGCACATTTGGGACAGTAGGTACATATACAGAATGTTCTAAGTTATATGCTCACAGTCTAAATCTAAGCATTTCATTGGATGCCTGTGCCTGCCACCCAAAAGTTTTTAAGTAATTATTATGTAATATTTGACTAAGAATAATATACCATCTGAATAAGCTGATGTCAAATATGTGCTTTCTCCCTTAGTTCTTTTGTAAATGGAAGAATAATGCATTCAGCTCACCCCCCAAATTATTTATTTATTTATTTAATTGTTGTTCAAGTACAGTTTTCTGTTTTTTACTCCCATCCCAGCCCACCCTCCCTTGCTCCCCACCTCCCTCCCATTTCCACCCCCCTTAGTTTTTGTCCATGTGTCCTTTATACTAGTTCCTGTAAATCCTTCCCCTTTCCTCCTGGAACTCCCTCCTTTCTTCCCTCTGGTCACTGTCAACCTGTTCTCTATTTCAGTGTCTTTGGTTATATTTTGCTTGCTTGTTTGTTTTGTTGTTTAGGTTCCTGTTAAAGGTGAGATCATATGGTATTTCTCTTTTGCTGCCTGGCTTATTTCTTTAAGAGCTAATATGTGCCACTTTTATACAGCTCATCACATTGAATTACAATTATTTTTAATGTATATTTGCAAATTTTTTATTTTGAAGATTTTACTTATTTATCTTTAGAGGGGAAGGGAAGGAGAGAGGAAGAGAAATATCAATGTATGGTTGTCTCTCATGTGTCCCCTGCTGGGAACTGGCATGCAACCCAGGCATGTGCCCTGACTGGGAATTGAACCACGATTCTCTAGTTCACAGGCCCATGCTCAATCACTGAGCTACACCAGCCAGGGCAAATTACAATTATTTTTTATTAATATTTTTCATTACTATAATATGCTCTTTAGGAGAAAAGAGATTGTGCCTTAATTTTCTTTATACTCTCCTTATTCAGCACAGTGAATGATACATAAGTGCTAAATAAATGAATGGTGAATATATGAGTATGTGAATAAATGCATAGCATATGAGTGAAAGACCTAGTCAACCATGTATCAATGGGCATACAGAAGTTGAGGAAGGAACTATTATTTTCATCTTCGTCAATGAAGTATGATGAAAATCAGGGAAAACACTGGGAATAAGGTGATACTTGAGCTAGACTTTAAAGGGTAGGTAGAAGGCCATTAGATTTGGTTACAGTCCTTGGTTACTTTAGAGAACAGGTTCAGTGAAATGTTGGGGGCAAACAGATTGCAAAAGGCTGAAGACTGGAGTATGTATGAAAAAACAGATATAATCTCTCCTCTTAAGTAATTTTGGGAGTCCTTCATGCATCTTCTTTGATGACCCTTCCCCTTCTTTCCTCCATTATCCCCCTTCCCCCTCCCCTCTGGTCACTGTTAGTTTGTACTTTATTTCAATGTCTCTAGTTATATTTTGCTCATTTGTTTATTTTGTTGATTAGGTTCCACTTATAGGTGAGATCATATGGTATGTCTTTCATAGCCTGGCTTATTTCACTTAGCATAATGCTCTCCAGTTTTATCCATGCTATTGCAAAGGGTAGGAGCTCCTTCTTTCTCTCTGCTGTGTGGTATTCCATTGTGTAAATGGACCATAGTTTTTTGATCCACTCATTTACTGATGGACACTTAGGTGGTTCCAGCACTTGGCTATTGTAAATTATGCTGCTGTGAACATCGGGGCGCATAGATTCTTTTAAACTGGTGTTTAAAGGACCCATGGACAAAGCCAAAGGTGGGTATAATTGAGGTGGGAGGTAGGGGTGGTTGGGGTGGAGGAGAGTGGTAGGGGGAAAATGAAGACAACTGTACTTGAACAACAATAAAAAACCTAAATCATTAGAATTTTTTATCTGACTCAGTGAAAGTCATTTTGATTATGTGTTATGTTCATAATATTATCAACTATGTCTGAGGGATAATTATGTCTTATAGTTATAGAAGTTACAGAAGTTAACAAGGCTACAGAAATAAATAAATACATACATACATAATTTTAGGAGTATTAAGTATCTAGAGGATCCTTACCTAGATTTAAATCCTGGCTTTGCTCTTTGGAAGGTTGTGAATGTGAGGAAGCTACTGAATCTTTTGGTGCTCCAGCTTTCTTGTCTTCTAAAATGAGGATAATGCCAGTAACTATTTTTCATGAGTATTTAATGAGAAAATCTACCTATGTAGGCTAGTGCAGCATTTGGTGTAAGTGCCCAATAGTGCAAAGCAAAGGATGGAAAGGACAGTAGCAGGAGGGAAGAGCAGGGTAGAATAAGGAAATGCCCCTTTAACCAAAAATTTTGATATCTCAAATGAAGGAAGGCAATTTTCCTATAGTAAAATATTACATAAGATCCCATGATATTTTCTCAATCAATAGATTTGGCAATCAAGCAAATGATTGTGACTTTGATGCTCCTGCTGTTCTTGCCTGCATATCATTTTCCAGTGCCTTTATACTTCTGAACTATCCTTCCTATAAATCTTTATACTCACATCTGTTTAGCCTATTTCTAAAATATATCTGTGATATGTCCTTAAGATCATGCTATAAGAAATACAAGATGGAGCCCTGGCTGGTGTAGCTCAGTGGATTGAGCACAGGCCTCCGAACCAGAGGATCCAGGTTCAATTCCCAGTCAGGGCACATGCATGGGTTGCAGGCCAGTTCCCAGCAGGGAACGCATGAGAAGCAACCATACATTGATGTTTCTCTCCCTCTCTCCTTCCCCTCTAAAGATAAATAAATAAATATTTTTTAAAAAAAGAATTACAAGATGAAACAATTGTACTACTCTAACTTTTTAAAGGTAGAGTGTTTTAATTTTAGAAAGATCCTTGTTTATTTCAGCATTTATTTTTATGTAGAGAACACTTTATATTTCTAAATGGCACCAGTTTTTGTTCTCATGTCATGCATTTCTGATTGTTTTCATAGCATAGTAAATATTTTAAAATTTAGTTTACATTTACTTAGGATAATTTATAGTTTAAAATATAAGTTTTGATTTACACCAATGGAAATTTAAGTGAATACTCTCCTGATACATCCTATCAACGTACTCTGATAGTGAGGGTGTGGCACAAACAAGGACTCTTCTGTATCAGTACTGAGAATAGAGAATGTGGCTCTATATGCCAAAATTGTATATAATAATCCCATTTCTCATAAGAACAAGTTTTTATTAAATTTATTGGGGTAACATTGGGTAGTAAAATTATATAAGTTTCAGGTATACAGTTCTATAATTTATCATCTGTGTATTGTATTGAGTGTTCACCACCCTGGGAGGGTTCTCACAGAGGCAAAATGGTGTAGGTCATTTTCCTGTTGGTAATTTATATCTTTCCATACTGGATTTATCATGGTACAATAAGCTTAAACAGTAACTGATGAATGGGGAGGGTTTTAGGTTTGACTTTATTCATTAATTACTTGAACCTCTTTGATGGCTTTGCCAGAAATCTGATGTAGACCTGCAAAAAAGCTATTTGTTGAAAATAGGTATTTTGGCATCCCATAAAAGTCAGGTTTTCCTAATACATTGGCCTTAGAAATCAAATCAAAGGTCTACATTATGTTAGGAGAAAAATGCTGATTCTAAATTTCAATATCTTTGTATCAATATGATTGAGATGATTTATGTACAATAATATGAAACTATTTAAAATGTGGGCTTTGATGAATTTTGACATGTTTACATTTGTGAAACTATCAGTGATCAAGGTACAGGGTATCTCTAGCACCCTAGAAGTTTCCTCATGTCACTTTGCATTCTACCCCTTCCTCTGTCACTGACCCCAGGCAACCACTGGTCTGCCTTCTGTCATTATAGATTAGTTTGTATCTTGTGCAGTTTTATGTTAATGTGATCATACAATATGTTTTATTTTGTATCTAACTTCTATTCATTAAGTTCAGTTATTTTGAGACTTATGCATGCTATTTATGTTTCAGATATGCATTATTTTTATTGATGAGTAAATACAACCATTGTTTATTCACTTATTTTTTACTTAAGATTTTTTAATTTTAATTGTTGTTCAAGTACCTTTTTCTTCCCTTTATTCCCATCCCAGCCCACCCCCAGCCCACCCCCAGCCCTTCCCCTTGCTCCTGTCTCCACCCCTCCTTGTTATTGTCCATGTGTCCTTTACACTTGTTCCTACAAGCCCCTCCCCCATTCCTCTGAAATTCTTTTATTAATAGGTATTTGGGTTGTTTCTAGTTTTTGGCACTATGATAAGATTTCTACATACATTCATGTACGAGCTTTTTTTGTGGACATATGTTATTTCTCTGAGATAAATATCATTAGTGGAATGTCTAATTTATGTGGTAGGTGTATGTTCAATCTTTTTCAGCAATTAACATCTAGTTTTGTGAAGTGCTTATACTATTTTACATTCCCAGTTGAAGTTCACAATAGTTCCATTTAGTCCATATCCTTGCCAATTTGGATGTGGTGTTTTCATTTTTTGAAGTTTGTCTTCTGAAGGCTCTATAATGGTATCCCATTGTCATTTCAATGTGCATTTCCCTGATGTTTAACATCTTTCCATGTGCTTACTAATTTACATATTTTTGTAAAGTGCTTTTTTGGATGGCTTAGCAGAAGATTATGGTGAGGTAGGTAGGAGTGGAGCCCACTTTCTCCTGTGCAGAGTTGGAACACCTAACTGATCATCTGAGGAACAGAGTGAACAGCCAATGGAATTCCAGCTTATATGGAGGTTAGAGGCCAAAATTGTAGAGGACATTGTAAAACAAATAGTAAGGAGATTGCATTGGGACGGTAAGGTCCCTGGGACCTGCACGAGGACCAAGGCTGCTGCAGCCCCTGGCTTTAAAGGTGCCTAGGATGATAAAACAAATGTAGCAAATGTTGCCAGTGGGTAACTGGGGGTGATAGGTATACTGGAATTTTTTGTCCTACTCTTGCAAATTTTCTGTAAGTTTGAGATTTAATCAACAATTTTTAAAAAGTTGACAAAATGTCTAAACATATATTCTCCCTGGTTCATTCCCCTGCTCCTACTTTCCCTTGAACTCAACCCAAGGTTCCTAATAAAAAGACTGATCATTGTAGTGTCCTTTTCCCAGACTCACTATCAGTTAGGAAAACATCGAAGCTTTCCAAGTAAATTTTCTTCCAGCCTGGAACTCTTTACCTGGAAAAGTTTTATAATCTTTTATAGAGTTTCAAGCGTAAATCTAAAACAACCATGAAAGCACCCTTACATTGCAAAGAAAACCTCATGTGAACTTTTCATGTGCTTTCAAATTTTATTTCCTCAAAAAATCAAGTAAGGGCTGTGAAGTTTCACAAACATATGAAGGCCAAAAAATTTTTGATTTGATTTTACTTTTCAGTGTAAAATGGGATCATCCTTGTCCATGAAGGCCAAATTCCAGACATGAAGCCCTTTGGAATATTTCCAGAAAGGCAGTATTATGTATTTGGTTACAAGAAAAAGAGCTGACTGTTATTATTTAATTCTCTTTGTCAGTTTCTGTGAACAAGTCACTTCACTGAGTCATTTTCATCTGGGAGATATAATAAGACTTGTCTTTTGCCCATTCAGAAATAGTTTGTAAGGACAGAAGCTATAAAAATGTTTGGGCATTTACTTTCAGAAATACATAATACAATTTTGAAAATATCAGGGGTGTTTGAAGTCTCTGTGGAAAGTTCATTCAAGAAAGGTTGATACGAAATGTATCTAAAGCTTTTAGCACAATGCTGTGACTTCTTGATAAAGACATTTCTTTTTCAGTGTCTTTGTTTTTATTCTGTTTGCTTGTTTGTTTTATTCTTGGGGGGGGAATGGGAGGGAGGGGAAAGACCGGGCGGGGGGGTGGGGTGGGATGGGAGAAATAGATAAAAAAAATGTACTTGAAAAGTACCTAAATAAAATTTAATTAAAAAAAAGACATTTCTTGGATTTCTATCAGGAACTTCGCAAATCTAATTATTGTATTAGAATTTTGCTAGAGAACAGAGTAATTCCTTGCCTTACATATTGGGAAAAGGTACTAACTACCTTTGATAAGTCCTTGAATTCACCTGGCCACATACACGTAGCATAAAGTAAATCTTACTAAGTAAACTAAATCTTTATCAAAAGGCCATATGAATTAGCATTGTAAGAGCATAAGGTAGGTGGGATATCTTTCTAAAGCATGTGGTCACCATGTGATATTGATGATAGGAAACACAAATTGAAATTTGGTTTTCAGCCCTGGCTGGTGTAGCTCAGTGGATTGAGTGAGGGCTGCGAACCAAAGGGTTGCTGGTTCGATTCCCAGTCAGGGCACATGCCTAGGTTGCAGGCCAGGGTCCCCCCAGTGGGGGCCACATGAGAGGCAACCACACATTGACGTTTCTCTAACTCTTTCTCCTTCCCTTCCCCTCTTTCTAAAAATAAATAAATAAATAAAATTGGGGAAAAAAGGAAGAAATTTGGTTTTGAGCCTCTGAGCCCTTAACACTTTGCTTTTATTATATCTTATTTATGGGGAAAATGGCACCTCAATCTCACTGCATTCTCAGTAAACATAGTATACATTCTATTTTAATAGCTTTCTATAGCCTCCATTTTTTATTAATGTGCCCTGAATATGCTGTACATTTTATTGTGAATAACCAATAAAGGATGGCTGTAAAAACAGTCATAACACTATACTATTTTCTTCCATACTTTTATCTCCCACTGTAAACTTAGATGCTACTCAGAAATACAATTAACTTAAAATGAACTCACAAAAAAAACATTTAAGGCTATGACAACAGTTCATTCAGCTCTCCATGGCTCTTTTTCACTGACATATTCATAATAGCACAATGTACACTTGGCTTATTTCTCTATGTAATCCTTCTTATTTGTAATTATCTAATATCCATTATTAAAATTTGCATGCAGAAGTTAAAGATAGCCATTTAATAGGCATCTTAATCTTGGAAGCCTCATGAATATTAGTTACTTGTAGTGAGTCATTAGTTCTGTCTTTTTTATACTTTTGTATTCTCTATCTGATGTGTCCACCCATACTACCTTTCTCAAACCTACAGCATAGTACTATGACCTTAGGCTTAGGATATGTTTAGGCTTTAAGATATGTTACATGATATTTAACATAGGCCTTAGGCTTTAGGATATGTTACATGATATTTCTCTCTCTATATATAGATATACATTGAGAGAGAGAGGAGAGAGAGAGAGAGTTTTATTATTTTTTGCTAGTGTTCTTGAAGATATAGTGCTGTTGGACCTCTATTTGTTTAGCCCTTGCAAGTTTTTGTTGTACTTCACACTCAAGATCTATGAACCAATCAGCCATGTTTTTCAGGCATTATGTCCTCATTTGTAGTTTATAGCTATGGCTTAGTTTTAATGAAACAAGATTTATGTAGTTTTTTTAAATTTACTTATTTATGTTTAGAGAAGAAGGGAGGAGAGAAGGAGAGAATTATCAATATATGGTTGCCTTTCATGCATCCCCTGTTGGGAACTGGCCTGCAACCCAGGCATGTGCCCTGACTGGGAATTAAACCACAGTAGTTTGGTTCACAAGCCCGTGCTCAATCCACTGAGCTACACCAACCAGGGCAGATTTATGTAGTTTTATAAATGTATCTCTTTGCATTTTTTGTTATATTCAAGAGAAAAAAAAAGAAAATTTCTGTTACCCTGCCACAAACATACTAAAAATCATCTTCCCTTTTGATTCTTCCCCATCACAATAGTGAATGTCTCCCATCCACACCTTGTTTCTCATTTCTAAGATGAATAACTTCATTTTTGTAGCAGGAATCAAAGATACCAATTCTTCACTGACTGGTGTGTCTCAGTGGGTTAAGTATTGTCCCACAAAACCAGGGGTCACTGGTTTGATTCCTGGTCAGGGTACATCATGCCTAGGTTGTGGGCCTGATCCCTGGTTGAGACATGCATGAGAGGCAACTGATCGATGTTTCTCTCATACATATTGTTTCTCTCCCTCTCTTTTTCCCTACTTTCTACTCTTTAAAATAAACACATAAAGTTTAAAAAGATACCAGATTATTATAAGTATTACAACAGGCATCTCAAATATTGTTTTACAAGTTATCTATAATTGTGAACAATGGTTTATATACCAGGTTGCAGTGCCCAGCAGATGATGAAAGATAGTGACTGTGGACTTAGTGAAAATCCTTGATTTGGGATATATACATTGTTATTGCTAATGAGTACAACAAGAAGCATTCCTGGAGCTTTTGTGGAGTAGTATTTTTGTTAAGAGTAGTTATTATGTCTAACCTTATGTATAAATGAAATAGTTGGCCAGCTATCTACATGGAATTATTTTTCTACCAAAATATCTTCTTATGATCTGTGATAATATCTTAAATTATACTTTTAGGATGTATTCCATTTGATTAGGTATTATCCTTGCTAAAATAAAATGCAAAAGTCTGTTCACAAGCAGCCAAAGAAGCTGATATTTCTTTATATGTGTTCTTTGGACACACTACTCATAAACTGTCAGTTGTTCTACAACAAAGAACAAATAAGTATGGAAAATGATATTTTAAATAAAATTAAACAAGTTTCTTTTAGGGGCCTTCACAAATCTTATAGTAATCAAATGTGCAATGTGGTACTTTAAAAAGGCAAATTATGTAGTATTTCCAAAGACTACTTGACCATGAACCCTTAAAAATAAATTACCCATTTTATGGCCAAGTTATATTTTATTATATATTCATGTACCACCTTTATTCAATCATTTGTTGATGGGCATTTAGGTGGCTTTCATATCTTGGCTATTGTAAATAATGCTGGTACCATGTGCATGTAAAAAGAATATGTATTCTGCTGGTTTGAAGTGGAATGCTCAAAAAACATCAATTAAATCTACCTGGTAAAATGTGTTAATTAAAGATGCTGTTTCTTTATTGATTCTCTATCTGAGAGATCTATTCATTGATGTGCCTACTATGACTGTATTGTTATTGATCTCTCCTTTTATTTTCATTAAGATTTCCTTTATATATTTAGGTGCTTCTGTGTTAGGTACATAAATGTTTATAAGAGTTATATATTCTTGATGGACTGATCACTTTATTGTTATGTAACATCCTGGTTTGTCTGTTATTATAGTCTTTGTTTCAAAGTCTATTTTGTCTAGTATAAGTATTACTACCAAAGGTTTTTATTTGTTTCAATTTTCACAAAATATATTTTTCCATCCCTTTGCTTTCAGCCTGTGTGTGTCTTTCAAACTGAACTGAGTCCCTTGTAAACGACATATATATGGGTCTTGTTTTGGTGAAAAAGATAAAGGGATTAAAAAGCACAAATTGGCAGTTACAAACTATTCACATAGATGTAAAGTACAGTATAGGAAATGTAGTCAATAATATTATAACTATGTATGTTATTAAGGGGTACTAGATTTATCAGGGGAACCACTTTACATAGTGGTGGGGAACCACTATGATGAAAACCTGAAACTAATATAAAATAATGCTGAATGTGAACTGTAATTGAAAAAATAAAAATATAAATCATCTGTTATACTTTTGTTCTTCTCAATGTAGTTTTGAAAAATTTCTCACAATAAAAGATAATTTCCTACTGACAAAATTCTGAGGAAAGGCTGCTAAATGGAACATGAAACATTTACATTTTGAAAAATGGGTCAGGGGATGAGACAGACACACACACACAAAGAGAAACACATAGAGAGAGTTGAGATATCTACAATCAGACCCTTCAGCACTATTGGGCCAGACTTTAAGTCTATAAAATTTCCCTGGATTGAGTGGCCAATAGGGAAGAGGGACCTAGGAAGGCACATAGGAAAAAGATTAATTATACCTTGTCAAGATATCATTTTCATTCTATCAGATAACTAGTATGGATGAAGGATTAGTAGCCTTTGGATTTATGTAAATCTACAGCTCTTCAACTTGGAAATATTCCTCCTACAGTGACATTCACCAAATATATTCTTTCTTATCAGTAAAATTGACATGGAAATCATTCATTTTAGGGAACAAAAATCCCATTTTTAATCAACGAAACCATCATTCTGCCAGTAACTCAGCCTTAAAAGTTTAAAATCATCTATGACATTTATGTCTCCCTTGCCCCCATATTAAATCTATCCCTGAGTCCTGCTTCATTAATTTTCTTGCAGTCTTTCCACAATTCTAGCTCAGAACTCTCATCTCCCTGCTCACAATCATTCTTCATGATATGGTCAGCTTCATCTTCATGAAAATTATTCTTCCCCACTTATAATGATATTGCTCAAGCCACCTTTATGAATACAACCTCCAAATGCTCTCAGATGCATTCAAAGACTTTCATATCCTAGCTCATACACACTTTTCCAATCCTGTGTTCTCCTGTCCCCTAATAGGATTTCTTTGCTCCAGTCAGAGTGATTTGCTGTCAACCATCTATAAGCATTCTCTTCCACTCATTTTCTCCTTTCCTGTACCTCTTCACCTACCTAAAATCAACCCATCCTTCAACACTCAGAGAAAAGAGCTGTCGTTCATAATAAGCCTTTCACAATATCAACACATAGTGATACCTACTTCTTCTGAATTAATTGTTCATTGCTCTCTGTACCACTGAATTATGATAATTCCCATATGTCTTACACTGTTTGTATTTTATCTCCTTAAGTAGATGGTAAGCTCCTTCAAGGTAACAATTTTACTTCATACTTATTTGAATCCTCTAAAATGTAGAAAATGATTAGAATAATTCTAGTGAAATAAATACAAGATTTAGTGAATATTTTTGTTGACTAAAAATAATAGGGAGATATTATTTGTGTTCAATTTTGAAAGAGACTGTGATGCTTTCATGCTATACAATCTTTCAAACTTAGTACTTCTCTAAGAGAACTTCACATTTTGCTGTCAAATGAATAATTCATATTTGTAATAAGCAGAGATGTTATTCTTTCTAGGAGAGGGAAAAACTCATTTCTGACAATCCTAAATTGTTTATGAAAACCACCTTGAAAGCATTACCTTGATTTCCTTATTGACTAATTATAATTTGAACATGTTTTGGCACAGCTTATGGTACAGGATCTGATTGCAGATGTCTAGTGTAGCAAACTTGTCCTTTCTTTCTCATCTTCCTTGAACTAAAACCTTTTTGAAAATGCCAGCATTTGGAGTGTTAATATGAAATATGTATCTCCCAGAAAAATTTCAACAAAAATTAGCAGACAACTTGTATGTGTATGTGTGTGTGTGTTATGGGGGGGTGAAATAAGAAGGCAAGAACCAGAGCTAACTTCACAAACCACGGGAATTTTCATCATTAATATGCGTATGAAACAACATCATGATATTGTAGTTGCCTGGAAACAAGTGAAAGGGTGTCAAATAACAAAAAGGACTCTGATGCTCCAGTGAACCAAGTTGAACTTTAAAGCTATTGGGGGTGAAAAAGTGCACTGACCAAATCAGCTCACACGATTTGGTGCTTGAATATGTACTTTGAAAAACAAAAATTCTTATTCAATTTTCCTGTTACCTTACATAGTTTTATGTCATTGTTTTATTTTTAAAAATCTAGTGATAATAAAGATGTCAATTTGCCCCAAATCAACCCACAAATTTGAAGCAATTCCAATAAACAAGTTAATATTAACATGTGCATGGAAAGGCACTGGACCAGCACAGCTCAAACAATTTTGAAAACAGAAGAATAAAAAAAAAACCAGAAGAATAAAGTTGGAGGAATCATAATACCCAATTTTATTTTATTTTCTTATTTTTATTTTTTATTTAACCTTTATTATATTTTTTCCATTACCATTTAGTTCCTTTATACCACCCCCAGTAATCAACACACTGTTGTTAGAGGCAGTATTACTTTGTCACTCAGAGTTTTGGGAAATAGAATGGTAAAGGCTGAAGTTAATGTTTTTTAGGGCTGTTTGGAATCTTGTAGATGATAGGGCATCTGTAGAAATAACCTCTCTCATTGCAGATTTATAACCCTACCTCCACCCTGCAAGTATTCTGTCTAACCAAAGAAGGTACCTTGTTAACTTGACAGTTTAAGGCAATGCTTAAAAACTTCCTCTAATGGCAATATAAAACAAATTAATTCAGAAAGTGTGGGGTGACTGCTCTGTCATTTTCAACAGTGGATATGAGAATATCATATAGTGGGATGAGAGGATCCCTCTGGCTAAATGCCTCCCCTGGTAAGCACAAAGGATACTTTATGAATCAAACTATACAGGGGTAAGAAAGACAATTGTATATGCTTTTATAGAAACTCCAGATCACGTAAGTGTAAGAAAAAGTGTAATGGAAGAAACTGGCCCAGGAGTTTTAACATTTTATTGTTCAAAAACAAAACTTCTGTATGGTATAATATTTTTTATAGATGATATGAAATATCTTTTTTAAGAATAGAAACTTATGTGTTAAAACTAATTCACTTTTTTTCTGAGTATTATGTGATATGTTTGAGTATGAACTCATCTATACAACAAGCATTTATCAATTGTGTACTGAGAATCTATTGTGTCCAGGGTTCTGGGCAGAGAGAGATATGAAGTTACTAAATCTCCAATAACTAAAATTTGAAGCTCATAGCCCAAAGTGGAGGAGAAGGTGTATGTAAATTTTAACAGCACAGTAAATGGGATAATGTTTTACAAAGTTTTCCAGAAGTGCAGAGGAAATAATAAATTACTCCTTCTGAAAAAAAATTAGGAAAATTTCACTAAAAAAGTGTTTGAGTTGGGTCTTAAATGAATAAGAGATTTTACCTGACAAGAAAAGGAAGAAGGATCTGCCAAGCAAAATAATATTGTGTAAAAAATTCACAGCAGCCTGTGGAAAAAATGAGGTAAAGAAAGAAGGATGAAAAGATGTGACTGAAGTGTTGGAAATCTCTTGTTGCAACTATCAAAGAGTTATAGTAATCAGTGTACCCCAACTTGCTAATTATAAAAAATCTGGGTTCTGCCCTGGCTGGTGTAGCTCAGTGGATTGAGTGCGGGTCTGTGAACCACATGATCGGGGTTCAATTCCCAGTCAGGGCACATGCCTGGGTTGCAGGCCAGTTCCCAGCAGGGGAATCATGAGAGGCAACCATACATTGATATTTCTCTCTATCCCTTCCCCTCTAAAGATAAATAAATAAAATCTTTTTTAAAAATCTGGGTTCTTTGTAAAAATACAGATTACCTGATCATACTCCTGGAAATTTTTATTCAAAATATCTCATGGAAGAAAGTTTTTCTAAAGTGGCCCCCAACTTTTTATAGTGCTTAGCCAGGTTTGGGGGGACTGGTTTTTTTTTTAAGATTTTATTTATATATCTTTAGAGATGGGGGAAGGATAAAAGAAAGAGGGGAAGAGAAGCATCATGTGAGAGAGAAACATCTATCAGTTGCCTCTTGTATATACCCCAACCACGACCATATCCACAACCCAGCCATGTGCCCTGACTGGGAATCGAACCAGTGACCCTTTGCTTTTTAGAACATTATCCAATCAACTGAGCCACACAGGTCAGAGCTGGAGAAACTATGTTCTAAATCACTACTTAAATTTTAATGCACACAAGAATTACCCAAAGACCTTGTAAAAAAAAAAAGCAGAATGTGATCTAGTTGGTGTAGCAGAGTAACAGATATTTTCTGCATGTCTGACAAGCTCTACAATAATGACATTGCTGCTGGTCTATGGACTGCAGTTACAGTAGCAAAGTTTTAAGTCATGCTAAATAAATAAGGCAAATACTGGGCCATAGACATTTCTAAGAAGTCACAGGGCCAGTTTTTTTTTTTTAATCTCATTCTAGCAATGTTGTAGAGAATGGATTTCTGTGGTGTACAAGAGTAGAAAAAGGGAAAAATAAGTAAAATAAGTAGAAGTTTATTTTCATAGTTGGGTGAGAAACAGTGATAGAATAAAGTATAGAATTGGCAGTAATTATAAAGATGATGCATTTCAGAAATAGTTCTCATGGAGATTTATAGGAAAGTGTGACCAGATGGTGTGTGGGATGTATGGTGAGGAAAAGGGATATTGTGGCATGTGTACATATGTATTTAGATGAGGATAGAAGTAAAATAAGTTTTTCAGAAAGATAATTATTTAGGGGATATTGCATTTGTATGAGTCATGTTCCCCAGTGAAACAGAACCAAGTAGGGAGAGATTTATTTTAATTGGCTCATATACTTGTGAAAACTTTGTTTATCCAGAAGCTGATGGGATAGGTCTGTAAGATGGAGACTCAGGAAGACTTGCAGTCCAAGTCGAAAGGCATTCTATTTGGCTGGCAGAATTCTTTTTTGCTTGTTCCCTGAGGACCACCAGTCTTTGCTCTATTCAAGCATTCAACTGACTAGATAAGGCCCATCTATGTGATACCCCATCCACACAATATGAATGTCCAGTAATATAGTGTTTAAATGTAAATAAATAATAGTCATCTATTTAATAGATGATATGTGGCTACTGAAATGATGTGATAGAATACAAGTTTTCTGAGATTTCTCACCTTGGCCTGATGGCTGAGTTGTTTGGAGCATTGTCCCATACACAAAAAGGTTGTGGGTCTGATCCCCAGGCAGGGCACCTACAGGAGGCAACTTATTGATGTTTCATTCTCATGTAGATCTCTCTCTCTCTCTCTCTCTCACACACACACACACACACACCAATAAAAACATATCTTCAGGTGAGGATTTAAAAATAGCGATTTATCAATATGATTTTAAAAGTCTCCAACAAAATGGATGAAGACAAGTTTTCTGGTCTCTTAGATCCACATGCAACATTTCAAACACACCACTTCTGTTTCCATTGGTTTTACAGTTTGGTTCATTTGGAGACTTTTTAAATAAAGAAATACTGCTAAAGCCTAACCTCCCCCATGTCTCATGAACCAAAAATAAATAGGGATATTAAATATCATAAAATTTTTCATGATATTTTGATAAAGAGCATGATTTAAAACAGTATGTACTTGCCATCTGTCTGATTTTGGCAACATATTTAACCACTCTTTTCCTCATTCTCATTATTTAAAAATGAAGTTAATAATAGTTATCCCATAATATTATTTTGAAGATTAAGTATTCCAATTAAGTGCTTTGTAATAGAAAAGATTCTAAAGGAAAAGAACATATCAAAAGCCTATAGTGATTAACTCAAATTAAGATTGCACATAATTATTTCCTCCATTGGCTCATCTCAGTTTCCATTGGCTCATTTTTTTCTATAATGGCTATATACTATTTCTAGTCAACAAAAGCATAATAGATATTGTTGAAATAAATAAAGACAGCTCTGTCAACAGGCAGTGCTAGCTATATTGCACAGTGATGTTGACTGCATCTCTATGGCTTTCACCACCAATAGACCTGTCACTGACAAGCTATTTCTTTGCCTTGTAAGCTATGAAATAGCAACATCCCCTGTGATCAAAATAAACAAAAACAGCCTATCTGCTGCAGTTGATGACCAGGTTTTTGTAGTTGTGCTTCAGTTGTAATGGTTTAACTTTGTGGCTCTCAGTTTCTTTATGTGGAGTATTGTACTAACATTGTTTTTTAACTGATTTGGTTCAAGGATCTTGTTATATTCATACTGAAATAGGTGATATGAACTCAAGAAAAAAAGTACCCCTTTTCTATGATGTCCAATATTTTCTTGACTATTTTTAATTTTTATTAATCTTTTAACTCCCATTTTGTATTTTTCCATATCTATATTGAATTGAAGTTTAAGCCATTTGTACACTCCAGATTCTCTTGAACAAAGCTGTTCGAAAAAGAAAATACATATATCTCATTCATCAGTTAGGGTAAGAAATACGTGAACAGGAATACAAACTAGGCTATTTATAAATCTAATTACCACCATCACCATTTCATATGAAATTTTTATGTAATCAGTTTCCATGTTTTTATTCTCTTTTCAGCTACATGTGGTCCAGAACTGGTTGACAGTATATTACACATCATCTTTTTTATGGTTTCTAATTTAATTCCATGTGGCTAGAGAAAATACTTAGTATAATTTGAATATGTTTAAGTTTTATGGATTTTTTCTGTATCCCACAATATGCTCTATTTGCTAAATGTTCTATATACATTTGGTGAGAATGTGTATTCCGCTGTTGAGTGCAATATTCTATGAATACCAAATAAGTCAAGTTGGTGGATGGATAGTATAATTCAAATCTACTTAATTCTTACTGCTCGTCTAAATCTACTTAATTCTTACTGATCATCTGACCATTCATCTTGTCAGTTATTAAGAGAGTGGTATTTAAATATCTGACTACATTATTTCTTTTTGGAGCGAGATCAGTTTTTGTTTCTTATAATTTGGAACTCTGTTATTAGAAGTATAAACAATTAGGGTTGTCCTATTTTGATGATGTCCTCTTTGCAATCATTTATTCCTTTATTGTTATCAAAATACCTTGTTTAATCCTGTAATAATTTTTGTCCTGAAATCCACTGTGTCAATTATTGATATAGTCACTCCATAATTTCTTTGACTTATAGTAGCATAATATATTTTTCTATGTTTTTTCTTTTAGTTTATTTGTATGTTTACATTTATAGTGTATTTCTTATAGGCAATGTGTATTTGACTCCTGCACTTCTGTCCAATCTGAAAAATTCTAACTTTTAACTCAGAGTTTGAACCTTTATATTTTGTGTGGTTATTCATCAATTACATTCAATTCTATTATCTTAATATGCTTGTTCCATCTGTTCTTTCTCCTTTTAATAATCTTTTTCTGACTTCTTTTATACTGATTTTTGTGATTCCTTTTTAGTACCTTGTTGGCTTATCAGAAATAGCCTTTTCTTTTGTTATTTTAGGGCTCATTTTATGGTGCAGATTATGTATCTTTTTAAAAAATTTTATTTAGCTATTATTCAAGTACATATTATGTATCTTTAACTATTCACAGTCTATGCTCAAGTTACAGTACAGTTCTTCATATGTACTATAAAAACCTTACAATGGTATACTTTGATTTAATTCCTTCTACCTTTATGTTATTCTTATTATATATTTTAAACTCCACAAGAAATACTTGCTATTTTTGTTTACTGTCAATTACCTTTTAAAGATAGTAAATAATTTTAAAAATCAAACAATGTTTTAAAATGTTTATGTTTACCCATACAATGACCACTTCCAGTGCTTATTATTCATTTCAGTATGTCTGTGTTTCCATCCCAAGTCATTTTCCTTTTGCTTGAATATTTATTTCAACATTTTTTTACAGGGAAATTTTCCTGATGTTGAATTCTTACAGAAATTATATGTGTGAAAGTATATGGTTTCATTTCCATTTAAAAAAATACGTTTAGAGAGTGGGAAAGAGAAGGAGGAAGAGGGAGAAATATCAATCAGTAGCCTCTTGCATCTGCACCAATCAGGGGCCAAACCCACAAAGTAGGCATGTGCCCTGACTGGGAATCAGACTGGCCACTTTTAATTTTGTAGGATGATGCTCAACCAACAGCCACATCAATCAGGCTCATTTCTCTTTTTATTTTTTTAACATTTTAAAAACATTTTATTTCTTTATTTTGAGAAAGAGGGGGAGGAAAGGAGAAAGACAGGGAGAGAAACCCTCCACTGGGAACCCAGTCCACAACCCAGGCATGTGCTCTACTTGGGAATTGAACCAGTGACCCTTTGGTTTGCAGGATGGTGCTCAATCAACTGAGCCATACCTGCCAGGCCTATTTTTATTTATTATTATTATTTTTTAAGATGCTCATCAATGTCTAACTGATAGCTTTTAATTTTAATTTTTTATTTCATTGATTATGCTATTACGATGGTCTCATTTTTGTCTCTATTTTATTCCCCTCTGCCCTGTATCCCCCTCCCACCATGATTCCTTCACCGTAGTTCATGTACATAAGTCATACATATAAGTTCTTAGGCTTCTTCATTTCCCATGCTATTCTTAACCTCCCCGTCTATTTTGTAACTACCATTTATGCTTCTTATTCTCTGTACCTTTTCCCCCATTCTCCCCTTTCCCTCCCTGCTGATAACCCTCCATTTGATCTTTATTTCTATGAATCTCTTCTGGTTCTAGTTGTTTGCTTAGTTCATTTATTGTTTTTGGTTTTTTAGGTTCATTTGTTGATAGTTGTGATTTTGTTGTCATTTTACTGTTCATATTGTTTGATCTTCTTTTTCTTTGAGAAGTCCCTTTAACATTTCATATAGTAAGGGCTTGGTGATGATGAACTCCTTTAACTTGACCTTATCTGAGAAGTGCTTTATCTGCCCTTCCATTCTAAATGGAAGAATTTGATGGATAGAGCCATCTTGGATGTAGGTCCTTGCCTTTCATGACTTGGAATACTTCTTTCCAGCCCCTTCTTATTTTCAAGGTTTCTTTGGAGAAATCAGTTGATAGTCTTATGGGAACTCCTTTGTAGGTAACTGTCTCCTTTTCTTCTGCTGCTTTTAAGATTCTCTCCTTATCTTTAATCTTGGGTAATGTAATTATCATGTGCCTTGGTCTGTGCTTCCTTGAGTGCAACTTCTTTGGCACTCTCTGAGCTTCCTGGTCTTCCTGGAAGTCTATTTCCTTTGCCAGATTAGGGAAATTCTCATTCAATATGTTTTCAAATAAGTTTTCAATTTCTTGCTCTTCTTCTCCTTCTGGCATCCCTATGATTCACATGTTGGAACATTCAAAGTTGTCCTGGAAGTTCCCAAGCTTCTCCTCATTTTTTTTTTAAATTCTTGTTTCTTCATTCTGTTCCAGTTGAGTGTTTATTTCTTCATTTCATTCCACATCATTGATTTGAGTCCCATTTCCTTCCCATAACTGTTGGTTGCCTGTATGTTTTGCTTTATTTCATTTTGTGTAGCTTTCATTTCTTCCTTCATTTTGCAACCAAGTTCAATTAATTCTGTGAGCATCCTGATTACCGGTGTTTTGAACTCTGCATCACAGATTTGGCTATCTCTTCATCACTTAGTTGTATTTTTTTCTGGAGCTTTGATCTGTTCTTTTATTTGGGCCATATTTTTTGTCTCAGCGCACCTGTTACATAGTAAGAGGTGGAGCCTTAGATATTCATCAAGGTGGGGCAACCCACATCACTGCATTATGTTGCCGTCTGTGGGGGAGGGGTCCAAGAGGGAACAACTGCCTCTTTGGCTTATGGGTAGCAGAGTCACTTCCTCCACTACCCACAAGCAAATCGGGCCTTCTGGAGCTGATTCCCAGCTGGGTGATTTTTTGTACGTTCTAGGACCCCGTGGGTGTCTCTAACAAACTCTCCTATAAGGTTTCTGGGCAAAGATCATGCCAGGCAGGGTAACACTAAGTGCAAACACTCTGAAATAGTAGAGTACTTACTGTGTTTTAGCAATGAGTGTGGATTGTATGTGCTAAAGTGAAAGGAATGTGGAAGAAAATTAACCCACAGAGATAGTTTGGGGGGTATGGACATTGTGTTCTCTCATAAAGCATGGTAAACCCATATTAAAGACTTTAGTTTTTACTAAGAGATAGGAAATCATTAGGGGGTATTAAACAGTGAAGTGATCCAATTTCTGATATTTAACATAATTACTCTGACTACTCTGTGATGAAAAAATAATGTGCATAGCAAGAATGAAAGCAGGAAACCTGTTCAATGAAAAAAATTAGCCATTAGGTCTTGAACATGGTCTTGGTGTTAAAAACAATGACATGTGGTCAGATTATGGATATATTTTGAAGGTAAAGCCAATGGAATTTATTGATGGGTTAAATATGAGATGTGAGAGAAATAGAGAATTTGGAGATTATTATGAATTTTTAAATATCTTTGCGGATGGACAAATGGAATGTAAAATAATGTACTGTGATAAGGAAGATGTACAGATAGTAATGCCATGGGGTGTTATGTTGAGATGAATGTAAGACATCCAAGTTAAAATATCTAGAATGCATTTGGTTATGCAAGTTTGGCCATCAGAAGAATGAAACAGAAAGAAAATATGGTAATGCAGAAGAACCAAGAGAGAAGAGAGTCTTGAACAAAATGAAAAGTCTGTTCCAGATGGAGGGAATATCAAATTATACTGGCAGGCTAATAGTTCAAGTATAAAAAAATATTAAGAAGTAATTATTTTTTAAATTTTATTTTAATTGTTATTCAAGTACAGTTTTCTGCCTTTTACTCCCATCCCAACCCACTCCCACCAGCCCTCCCCACCTCCCTCTCATTTCTACCCCCCTTGTTTTTGTCCATGTGTCCCTTATACTTGTTCCTATAAACCCTTCCTCTTTTTCCCTGAAATTCCCTCCCGTCTCCTCTCTGGTCCCTGTCAACCTGTTCTCTATTTTAGTGTATTTGCTTATATTTTGCTTGTTTGTTTGTTTTATTGTTTAGGTTCCTGTTAAAGGTGAGAATATATGGTATTTGTCTTTCGCCGCCTGACTTATTTTGCTTAGCATAATGCTTTCCAGTTTCATCTATGCTGTTGCAAAGGGTAGGAGCTCCTTCTTTCTTTCTGTTGCATAGAATTCCATTGTGTAAATGTACCATAGTTTTTGGATCCATTCATTTACTGATGGGCACCTAGGTTGTTTCCAGCACTTGGCTATTGTAAATTGTACTGCTATGAATATTGGGGTGCATAGGTTCTTCTCGATTGGTGTTTCAGAGTTGTTAAGATATAATCCTAGTAGTGGAGTGACATGATAGTGTACATAGAAAATCCTATAGACTCCACCCAAAAACTGCTTAACCTAATAAATAAATTTGGCAAAACAATGGGATACAAAGTCAATATCCAGAAATCAAAGGCATTTTTGTATACCAACAATGAAACAACAGAAGCAGAAATCAAGAAGAAGTAATTATTATATTGTCAAGATAAAGCTCATTGGTGACTCTAAAAACACTAAATACAGTGGTGAAAACCTGATTGAAACAGAGTCAAGAAAAATAGTTGACTATGTAAATATACAAATATGTCTGTCAGTGTAAGAAACATTCATACCTATAGATAATATTTGTGAGTTTATTTCAGCTAAACTGATGACAAGTGCCAGGAAGCAAAACCTCAGTGACTTGAAAAAATGCTCCCAAAATCATACCTTATTTTTATACCTTACAATCAAAGAGGAGGCTTATGGGGGTTATAGAAAATCCAGTGGTGATAGATTAGGGAGGCAGGAGAAGTCAAAGGTGAGGAACCTCTGGGATTGGATAAAAAGTAAAACGATAGACACATCTTTCACACAGGGAGATACAAGATAGATAACAGTCAACAGTGAACGTGATAACAATGGCAATGAGGGGATTTGTACTTTCCACTCTAGTGTTATGATGTTTGAGCTTTGAGGGGTCGGGAAAAAGAAAATTTGACATTACAAAAGTATGTTATTTTAGATACCAAAAGACAATAAGTTTCAGTTAAAGTAAAGATTGATATTTTTAGGGTAAATACTAACCTAGGACATGACTACCTGCCATGAACTGCTTTGAGTTAAAAAGTTTTAATTTTAGACCATCCTGTATAGTTATTTTTAGGCCTCTGACCTTATAAGGCTGCCTCACAGGCCTCTCCTGAGCTTGCAAGGTTTTTCACATGGCTCCTTTTCTTCCATGCACCCTCAAAAAATCTATACAAATCAATAGAAGAGTGAATTAAACCATGCATAACTCATTTTTCATCACAGTGAGAAGACAATACTGCAAATATCAAATTACCAATAGAAAAAATGACAATTGTCAATCAGAAGTGTGTCAATTATCAACTTAGTCAAGAGTGATGCTATTGTCAAAAATATATAATGTGAGTCTAGTCATAAAGACTCATCAGAAAACCCCAAAGCAAATTCTACAAAATTGTTGGCCTGTATTCTTCAAAAGTGTAAAGATGAGTAAAGATTAAATAAGGATGAGAAATTTTTCAGATTAAAGGAGACTAAAAGATATACATAAATTCAATGCATGATCCAGAACTGAGTCCTGGAATGGAAAACATAAATATGTATAAAAGACATTAGAGAGTCAGTTGGTAGAATTTAAATAGACTGTGCATTAGAAAACAGTACTTTATGATGTTAAATTTCCTTTGCCTGATAACTATATTGTGGTTATATGAGGGAATGTCTTCATTCTTAGGAAATTTACATTGAAGTATTTTGAGATAAAAGAACAGATGTCACCAACTTTCTCTCAAATGGTTTCTCTCTCATTTTTTTGGAAAAATATATATATGCATATATATATGTGTGTGTGTATATCACATATCATATCATATATTATCTTTCTACAAAGAATCATAAAGTGAATGAGGCAAAATATTAACAACTGGTGAATCTAGGTAAAAAGAACAAGAAACAAAGGGCTTCTTTGTATTATTCTGAGAACTTTTGGGTAAGTTTTCAATTATCAACATAAAAGTTAAAATGGGAGGAGAGGAAATAATGATAGCAAGTAAAGGCAAATTGTTTGAGAATTTGCTGAAAAGGAGCAGCAAAGAGGGGCAGTTACTAAAGGGATATGTGATATCAAGAGAGGTTTTAAAAATAATAGTACTAATTGACAGGGGTGAGAAGGTGGCAGTGAAGTAGGTGGGAGCTGAGCCCACTTGTTCATGCACCAACTGGTACACTTAGCTGATCTTCTGAAAAACAAAGTGAATAGGCAACAGAATCTTAGCTGATATGAAGTTTGGAAGCCAAAATGTGCAAACAATGCTTCAAAACAGGCAGTAATGAGGTTTTATAGGTGGATAGGGAAAGTTCTCAAGCATGAAATGAGTATGTCTCCCAAAGTTTCTGCAAAACCCCTTTCATGACTGACACTGACTCAGACTAAGCCCTCAGATTTCTTTGAAATGTTATCTACTGTTTGATCCTTGCTGCCCTGTGTTCCTGTGTATTACAACCCAATAAAAGCTCCTGGAGGAAGGAGCTCCTGGCCTTTTTTTCTCTGAGAAACTAGCCACCTCTCCTCCCCAAGCAGATCATGTCTTGGTAGTGTTTACTTTCATCCGTGGCAGACAGGGGGACTTGAGGGCAAAGTCACCCCAACAATTGTTTATTCCAAATTCCACATAGCACCCTTCCCTTGTCTTACTACATTTTCCCATCTTCCTGACCTTTTTTTAACTCTCGTAAAGTTTATTTTCTCTCACACTATGCCAAGTTCCTATCCCTTACTCTTACTATTTCTTTTCCATCTAACCCCACATAAGTGCTCATCTTTCTTAGTCAGCTCACATTCTTTTCCCTCTTATAATAGTCTTATTTTTCTTTCCACCTTTATAAATTGTGGCTAATTGGGAGAAATACTGCGGTTATTGCTGTACTTCTCCAATAGAGCTCCTATTTGTTCATTATCTGTTTGTATTTTAAATTCCATAGGATACTTTCCCCCTGTCTTATTTCATTTTGACCTCCCCCTACCTTTGATCAGGGGAGTGAGGAATTTTATTTTAATTTTTTCTACTCTTAGCCTGAGCTTTATTTTTTACATTTGGTATAGATTTGGTTGTCTGGTAATGCTGCTTTGTTAACCTGTACAAGAGCATGCAAGATGAGGCAGAAGTTGGGACTAGCAGTAATCCAGCTGGAGAGGATAATCCACTAACAAGGGAGCCACCAACAAGCAAATCCAAAATACAATATGAGGACACATACAACTGAAGAAAGAGCAACACTAGAGCATCCAAACAAGGAGATCACAGAGACTGCACCACTGAGTCCCACAGACTCCTACCAAAAAGTCTAATCCGTGAAGACAAGCAGGCAAAGAAAAACATTCTGAAATGAAGAAACAAACAAAAAGAGTTACCTAAAATGAGGACACAACAAAAGAAACCCAATCAAAAGGAATGGAAGGATCTCCAGTAAAAGAGCTAAATGAAATTAAGGCTAGCAATCTATCACACATAGAATTTTTAAAAAATGGTTATAAGGATGCTCAAGGAACTCAGTGACAACTATAATGAACTGAGCAGAAACTACAACAGAATGAAAATAGAAGTAGAAACTATAAACAGGAACGAGGGAAGAATCCGTCAATAAGTTATAAATGTTGTAAACATATTTGCACCCAACATAGAAGCTCCCAAATAGATAAGAGAAATCATGGAGGACTTCAAGAAAGATATAGACAGCAACACACCTATACTAGCTGATTTTAACACCCACTACAAATAATGAAGAGATCTTCCAAAAAGAGATTCAACGAGGACATTGTGGCATTGAATGACAAACTAGATCAAATGGATTTAACTAATTTATAAAAAAATTTCTCTGCAAAGCAGCAAAATATGCATCCTTTTCAAATGCACATGGAACATTTTCAAAGATAAGCTACATTATTGGACACAAAACAAGCCACAAAAAAATTCAAGAAAATTTATATCATATCAAGCATTTTCTCAGATCACGATTGTTTAAAATTAGAAATTAGCCTCAAGGAAAAAACTGGAAAACAATCAAATCCATGGATATTGAATAACATGTTATTAAACAAAGAACGATTAAATAACAAGATCAAGGAAGAAAGCAAAGAGTCTGGGAATAAATGAAAACACAACAATCAAAAACATATGGGACACAGTGAAGGTAGCCATGAGAGGGGAGTTCATTGCAATATACACCTACTTAAAAAACACAGAAAATTTTTGAATAAACAACCTAATCCTACAAGAACTAGAGGAACAAAAACAAACAAAGCCCAGAGCAAGTAGAATTAAGGAACTAACCAAGGTCACAGCATTAAATTATATAGAGACAAAAAGAACAATTCAAAGAGTCAATAAATCCAAGAGGTGTTTCTTTGAAAAGATAAACAAAATCAACAAGTCCTTAACCAAACTCATCAAGAAAAAAGAGACAGGACCCAAACAAACAAAATCAGAAACAAAAGAGGAAAAACAAAAACTGATACTACAGAAATATGAAGGATTGTAAGAAATTACTATGAACAAATATATGCCAAGAAATTTAAAACTTGGATGAAATAGACAAGTTTCTAGAAATATATTCCTGAAAATAGAGTCAAGAAGAAGCAGAATGCATGAATAGGCTGATAACAGCTAGTGAACTTGAAGTAGTAATCAAAAAAAAAAATCCTGACACACAAAAGCAATGTTACATGGCTTCACAGGAGAGTTTTACCAAATATTTATGGAAGAGAGGAGGAAGATGGCAGCGAGGTAGGCGGAAGCACAGTCCACTTCCCCCTGTGCAAGAGTGAAACACCTAGAGGATCTTCTGAGGAACAGAGTGAGCAGCCAACAGTATTTCAGAATATATGAAGACTGGAAACCAACAATTATAGAGGAAATTGAAAAATCATATGGTAAGGAGAGTGCTTAAGGACAATAAGGTCCCTGAGACCAGCGCAGGGACCAGGCCGGCTGCAGCCCCAGGTCTGGTGCCTGCTGGGTCTGCTGCAAGATTCTTGGGAGACAGCCAGGCTGGGGAGTGTGAGAGGCCAGGTATTTGTTTGGGCCAGGGGGCTTGATTAGGAGGAATTTTTCAAAAAGAAAAAGAGAAAAAAGAGGCACTCTGAAGCTGTTTGGGGAATTCTCTGCAGCACTTGCCAGCCACCTGTGCCCCTACCCCCACATCCCCGTGATCAGTTTGCACCCAGTCCACAGCCCAGGACAGCCCACTCACACCCAAAGCACCGGGGACAGTACTCACCTGGTCAAGCCCAGGGAGGCCCACCTGCACTCCAGAAGCACCTCGAAAAGTGTGCACCAGGTCCACCACCCAGTGGCAGCCCAACACCACCCAATGCAGAAGCATCCAGCATGGGGCACACCTGGTTCAGCCTGGCAGCAGCCCACCCACACCCACTTCCCAAAGCACAGGGATGGTGCCAACCTAGTCTGTGGTCCACAGCTGCCTATCCACAGTCATGCCTGAGACACCAGGGATGTAGCACCTCCCAACTGGCCCCTGTGCCCAGAGCCCTGCAGGGCCAACTGGCTTTCTAGGATGAAGGAAGAAAACCCCTGCAGAGAGGAGCTGCAGTCCCCAGAAACACTTGACACAGTGGGGGACTGAACTACCCTGAAGGGGCACTGAGAGTACCTACCATCTAGGACAGCAAAGAGCAAGAAGGCTGTGTGTGAGTTGCCCTTAATTGGTATACTTTAAGGACAGCACAATTGGTAGACTAAAGCATTATGCTGGGCTCAGAAGGGCACTGAGGAACTGGGCTGGAGGCTGGACAACAGCAAAGAGTGTGGCTCAGGAAGGGAGAAAGGTGAAACCAATCCCTCCTCAGCCTGACACAGCCAGAAGACCGCAGAACTGCCCCAAGCAGTTTAAAGCCAGCAGGAGGCTTAAAAAAAAAAATCCGTCTTCCTTTATGTCCTTCTTTCTTTTTTTATTTCTTCTTCCTTCCTTCTTTTCATTTTTTTTATTTTAATTTTTAAAACTCCTTCTTAATTTCTTTCCATCTTTTTTCTCCCTTTCCTTTCTTCCATCCTTTCCTTTTTATTCCTTCTCCCTTCTTTTTTTTTGCCTATACTATTATTTATTAAGTTAAAGGAAATAAATTTATTATATAGTGATTCAAGTTAGGAATTTGATTAGTTGGAAATTGGTTAGTGTTGGTAGTATTATGAAAGAACTATCTGAGGAGCTACTATTGTTGCATGTTTTGAATTTGTGAAGTCTATAAAAATTTGGTGCATTTATATTATAAGTAATTTCAAAATATGTTTAGGATTTTGCCATTGATGTTGTATATTTTGAGTCTTATTAAACGTTTAAAATTTATTTCTGTGACTATATGTTATAAAATTATAGGTTGAATTTAAAATATGAAAAATAAAATTATGGCTTATCCCTTCTTTTTTTTAATGCTGCTTCCTGATAGTATACATGGAAAATCCTATAGACTCTACCAAAAAACTGCTCAAACTAATTAATGAATTTGGCAAAACAGCTGGTTACAAAGTCCATATTCAGGAATCAAAGGCATTTTTGTATACTAACAATGAATCAGCACAAACAGATAGCAAGAAAAAAATTTGATTCAATATAGCAAAAACAAAAATAAAATATCTGGGAATAAACCTAACTAAGAAGGTAAAAGACCTGTATGCAGAAAACTATACAACACTGAAGAAAGAAATCAAGGAAGACACAAACAAATGGAAACATATACCGTGTTCATGGATTGGAAGAATTAACATCATCAAAATGTCCATACTACCCAAAGCAATATACAGATTCAATGCAATACCTATTAAAGTACCAATGGCATATTTTCACAGACATAGAACAAACACTTCAAAAATTTATACGGAACCATAAATGAGCCCGAATAGCAGCTGCTCTTTTGAGAAAGAAGAACAAAGTAGGGGGGATCACAATACCTGATATCAAATTGTATTACAAGGCCACTGGAATCAAAACAGCCTGGTACTGGCATAAAAACAGGCACACAGACCAATGGAACAGAACAGAGAGTCCAGAAATCAACTCAACTCTCTACAGTCAATTAATATTCGACAAAGGGGGCACCAACATAAAATGGAGTAAAGATAGCCTCTTCAACAAATGGTGTTGGGAGAACTGGACAGCTACATGCAAAAACAATGAAACTTGAGCACCAACTTACACCATACACCAAAATAAATTCAAGGTGGATAAAAGACTTAAATATAAGCCTTGAATCCATTAAAATCCTAGAGGAGAACATTGGCAGGAAAATCTCAGATATTTCATGCAGCAACATTTTTATTGATATGTCACCTATAGCAAGGAATATAAAGAAAAGAATAAACAAATGGGATCTCATCAAAATGAAAAGCTTCTGCGTGGCTAAAGAAAAGAGTATTAAACTTAAAAAGAAGACAACCAACTGTCTGGGAAAACATATTTGCCAATGATACCTCAGACAAAGGTTTAATCTCCAAAATATACAAAGAACTCATATGACTGCACTCTAAGAAGACAACTAACCCAATTAAAAAATGGGAAAAGGACTTGAACAGACACTTCTCCAAGGAGGACATACAGAGAGGATCCAGAGACTCATGATAAGATGCTCAATATCGCTAGCTATCAGAGAGATGCAAATTAAAACCATAATGAGATACCACTTTACACCAGTCAGGATGGCTATCATAAAAACATCCAACAACAAATGTTGGAGAGGTTGTGGGGAAAAGGGGACCTTAGTTCACTGTTGATGAGATTGCAGACTGGTACAACCATTATGGAAAACAGTATGGAATTTTCTCAGAAAACTATAAATGGATCTGCCTTTTGACCCAGCAATTCCACTGCTAGAATTATATCCTAAGAACCCTAAAACATCAATTTCAAAGAACCTATGCACCACAATGTTCATAGCAGCACAATTTACAATAGCCAAGAGTTGGAAGCCACCTAGGTGACCGTCGGTAAGTGAATGGATCAAAAAATTATGGTACATATACACAATGGAATTCTATGCAGCAGAGAGAAAGAAGGAGTTACTACCCTTTGCAACAACATGGATGGAACTGGAAAGTATTATGCTGAGTGAAATAAGCCAGGTGTTGAAAGACAAATACCATATGATCTCACCTTTAACAGGAAGCTAAACAACAAGACAGACAAGCAAGCAAAATAAAAACAAAGACACTGAAATAGAGAACAAGGGGACAGTGACCAGAGGGGAGAGAGGAGGGAATTTAACGGGGAAAAATTAGAGGGATTTAGAGGAACAAGTATAAAGGACACAGGGACAATAACTAAGGGGGGTAGAAATGAGAAGGAGGTGGGGAGCACGAGGCGGGGTGCACTGGGATGGGAGAAATAGACAGAAAACTGTACTTGAAAAATAACTAAATAAGCCCTGGCTAATGTAGCTCAGTGGATTGAGCACGGGCCTGCGAACCAGACAATCGCGGTTCGATTCCCAGTCAGGGCACATAGCAGGGTTGCAGGCCGGTTCCCTGCAGGCCAGTTCCCAGCAGGGGATGCATGAAAGGCAACCATACATTGATGTTTATCTCCCTCTCTCCTTCCCTTCCCCTCTAAAGATAAATAAATAAAGTCTTTAATATCAAAAAAAGAAAGAAAAATAACTAAATAAAAAAATGCCTCTTGCTTTACTTCTCTCTCTCTTTTTCTCTTCTACTCCTCTGTTTCTTCCTTCCTTCTTTTCCTTTCTTATTCTTTTCCCTTCAATCCTTCTGTTTTTGCTTCTTATTCCACAGGTGAGACAATAATACCTGGAGTTGAGAAAACACCAGAGTTAGACCAAAACAGGGGTCATCCCAACAAGAGACAGTGAGAAAAAATTTACTTTAATACTCCAAAGAACTTGCAAGGTGGGAGTTGTGAACACCAATACACCCACTGGAAGAGAGAAACCAACCAACAAAGGAACCACCAACAGATAACAACGGAAGAAGCTGAAGGACAAAGTGGAAGCCACACTAGTCATCAACCTGGACCAATCTGGAAATATAACTAAACGGTGGAAAAATTACCCAGGAAAAACAACTGTAAAAGAGTGAGAGAGAAACCTCAAAACCTTGTAAGCACAGAAGAATCAGCTTCAGCACAATGTGTCCATAATTGCACTACAGAATACAAGACATGGTAGATGGAGTGATCTTCAATTACCAAGCTGGAGAGAAGGAGCCACCAAAGAAAGACCCAACAACAAGCAAAACCCAAATACATGGGGAGAGCCAACATAAATGACAGCCCAACACCAGTGAGTTCAGGAGATACAGGAGACTGCATCAGTGAATCTCAGAGGTATTCTACCATAGATGTTCACACTATAAACCCAGAGAGGCAGAACAAATCAATCAAGCAGAGCCTCACAAACAATGAGAAGACAAAGAAACAATCCCCAAATGGAAGGAAAGGAGGAAGTCTCAGAAAGAATGTTAAATGAAATAGAGGCAAGTCAACTATCAGACAGTGAATTCAAAGCACTGGTTATTACGAAGTTCAAAGAGCTCACAATGAACTACCAGAAACTACAGGGGAACTATAATGATCTCTCTGCAAACTACATCAACATGAAAAAGGAAATGGAAACTATCAGCAAGGGACAAGAGGAAATGAAGAATACAATTTCCAAATTGAAGAACACAGCAGAAAGAATCAAAACCAGGCTTGATGAAGCAGAGGATTAGATTAGTGAGCTGGAAGACAAAGTAAAAAAAAAAAAACACCCAGAAAGAGCAATAAAAGTAAAAGAGGCTCAGAAAAAAATGAAGCGGGGTTAAGGGAAATGCAGGAGAATATGAAACATAATAATATCCATATAATAGGCATACCAGACAGAGAGGACGAAGAGCAAGAGATAGAAAACCTATTTGAAAAAGTAATGATGAAAAACTTCCCTAATTTGATGAGAGAAAAAAATCACACAAGTCCAGGAAACACAGAGAGTCCCAATCAAGAGGAACCCAAAGAGGCCCACTTCAAGACACATCATCATTAAAATGGCAAAACCCAAAGACAAAGAGAGAATCTTAAAGGCAACAAGGGAGAAACAGGAAGTAACATACAAGGCAGCCCCAATAACATTAGTAGCTGACTTCTCAATGGAAACACTCCAAGCAAGAAGAGAATGGCAAGAAATAATCCAAGTAATGAGAACCAGAGTTTTACAACCAGGGCTACTTTACCCACCAAGGCTCTCAATCAAGACAGAAGGCCAAATAAAGAGCTTCCAGAGCAAAAGAAGTCTAAAAGAATACACGTCCACCAAACTAGCTCTGGAAGAGATGCTAAAAGGACAGCTTCAAGTAAAGGAAGGAAAATATAGAGACAGAGAGGAACACAGGTACAAAAAATGGCAATGAATAAGTAGTAGAGGAGAATGTGGGCAAGAAAACCTCAGCTATTCCATGCAGCATTAGTTTCACCAATATGTCCCCTACAGCAAGAGACATAAAGGTAAAAATAAGCAAATGAAATCTCATCAAAATAAAATGCTGCATGGCTAAAGAAATAAGCATTAAAATAAAAGGAGAAACAACTATATGGGAAAACATATTTGTCAATGGTGCCTTGGACAAGTGTTTGATCTCCAAAATACATAAAGAACTCACACAACTCCATACCAGGAAGAGAAACAACCGATTAAAAAAATGGGCAAAAAATCAGAACAGACTCTTCTGCAAGGAGGACATACAGAGGGCCCAGAGACATATAAAAAGATGCTCAGCATCACTAGCCATCAGAGAGATGCAGATTAAAACCACAATGAAATACCACTTCACACTGGTCAAAATGGCCATCACGAACAAATCAACAAACAAGTGTTGGAAAGAATATAGAGAAAAGGAAACCCTAGTGCACTGTTAGTGGGAATGCAGACTGGTGCAGCCACTGTGGAAAACTGCATGGAATTCTCTCAGAAAAATAAAAATGTAACTGTCTTTTGATCTGGCAACTTCACTGTTGGGATTATAACCTAAGAACCCTGAAACACCAATCCAAAAGAACCTATGCACCCCAATGTTCATAGCAGCACAATTTACTAGAGCCAAGTTCTGGAAGCAATGTAAGTGCTCATGAATAAATGAATGGATCAAAACACTATGCTACATGTATACAATGGATTACTACACAGCAGAGAGAAAGAAGGAGCTCCTATCCTTTGTGACAGCATTGGTGGAACTGGAGAGCATTATGCTAAGTGAAATATGCCAGGCAGTGAAAGACAAGTACCATATGATCTCATCTTTAAGTGGAACCTAATCAATGAAACAATCAAGCAAGCAAAATATAACCAAAGACATTGAAATTAAGAACAATCTGACAGTAAGCAGAGGGGAGGTGGGGGGGAATGGGGGGAATGTAGAATGGTTTTCAGGGACAAGTATAAAGGACACATGGAGAAAACTAAGGCGAGTTGGATCAGGGGAGATAGGTGGTGATAATTGGGGTTTAGGGGAGTGGTGAGGGGAAAATGCAGACCACTGTACTTGAACAACAATAAAAAAAGAAAATCTTACATCTTGCAATGGGGAGACAAATTCTCAAAAACAAAAGCAGCTACACATGTGAAATATAGAATGCATGAAAATGACTTACTTAGTCTTCCCTCTTCTATCTGAAACCAAATTTATTGAGAAGAAACAATTTAAGTTTGGTCACATTTACAGATATTTATATACACTTATGTTAGTATACTTGCGTATTTCTTTTCTCTGTGAGCTAAGAGGGATAGGGGATTAGAAGCAATGTTACCAGTACCAATTAGCACACCTACTACACATATAGTGTTTTCTAATACCTTCTGTAAAAAAAAAAAAGACCAGGAAAGCTTAAAATTATGTATTTGAACACTGGAACAACAATATAGTATGATCCTGGAGCATTTTGCTGTGCCAGAATACTCAATAAATACTCAAGAAAATTCCACAGTAATGGGGATATGTCGATCAAAGGGAGAATTGACCCAACTTGACAGTGCACCCTATTTCCAAACCTAAACATTTTGTGCTAGAAAAATATATTATGTATCACTAACCAAAATAAAAAGTAAATATGCATGATTCTATACTAGTGTAAATAAATAATCAAATAAGTAAATGTGGAGAAGAGACAAATCAATGAAGAATAACTTATGTAGCAGCTTCATTCTTAAGGAACTAGAACATAACTCCCCACTTGTTATTTGTGGATTGTGTACAGAAGCTGGTTGGATAGAGGCATCTTCATAGTGAATAATCTTTTTTTTTAAGATTTTATTTATGTGGTACATATACACCATGGAATTCTATGCAGCAGAGAGAAAGAAGGAGCTACTACCTTTTGCAACAACATGGATGGAACTGGAAAGCATTATGCTGAGTGAAATAGGCCAGGCATTGAAGGACAAATACCATATGATCTCACCTTTGACAGGAAGCTAAAGAATAAAACAAACAAGCAAACAGAATAAAAACAAAGACGCTGAAATAGAGAACAAGTGGGCAGTGACCAGAGGGGAGAGGGAAGGGAACTTAAGGGGAAAAAGGGGAGGGATTTTGAGGCACAAGTATGAAAGACACAGAGATGAGGACTGGGGCGGGGAGGAATGGGAGGGAGGGGGGAGACCGGGCGGGGGGGTGGGGTGGGATGGGAGAAATAGATAAAAAAAATGTACTTGAAAAGTAACTAAATAAAATTTAAAAAAAAAAGATTTTATTTATTTATCTTTAGAGGGGAAGGGAAGGAGAGAGGGAGAGAAACATCAATGTATGGCTGCCTTTCATGCATCCCCTGATGGGAACTGGCCTGCAGGGAACCGGCCTGCAACCCCGGTATGTGTCCTGACTGGGAATCGAACCGCGATTGTCTGGTTCGCAGGCCCGCGCTCAATCCACTGAGCTACACCAGCCAGGGCTTAGTGAATAATCTTAATAAACACTGTCTCACTAGCTTATCAATGTTAACATAATCAGTAATAAGTCATGTCGATAGTGTGTATTGTTGCTATAATATGATGAGAATGGCACTTGACCTCTGTGATCTTCCATGCCAAAATCCATAGCCCTACTCTAATAGTGAGAAAAACATGAGAGACATTCCAGTTGAAGAATATTCTACAAAATATCTGACAAGTGCTCCAGAAAACTCTCAAATTCATTTAAAATAAGGAAAGTGAGAATTTATCACAGACAGTAGGTGGCCAAGGAAATGAAAAAATTGAATGTAATGTGGTATCCTAAGTGGGATTCTGGAACAGAAAATAGGTAAAAACTAAGTAAATATGAATAAAGTATATACTTTAATCATTGTGTATCAATATTGGTTCATTGACCATAACAAATATACCGCACTAAAAAAAATAATAATAGCTGACATTGGTTGCAGGGAATATGATAACTGTACTATTTTCATAACATTTAAAAAATCTAATATTCTAAAAATCTAATATTACTCATTAAAAATTCAATTTTTCATAAAAAGTATGTAGAAAATGTGACTCAGGTTACTCATATTACCTCAGTAGTGTGCCATAGATTTATTTACAATAACAAGAATGGTTTGCCTAGAACTTTAGTAAGTATCTCCTGATTTGAGCACCCATCAAGAATTTAAACATAAACCTGTTCTTCGTAAGTTTTGTTAACTCTAATTCAACCAAAAAAGAACTTCTAATGATAAACAACCTGAGTCCTGCCAGCTCTTCATTTCTCTTCATTGTGAGCAGTCCCATGTGCACATGTAATCCAGACCATATGCATTGCCAGTGATTTCTTACATTAGACACATACCACTGATTGCAGTCTCTGAGTATGCTACATCCAGTGACCTTGTGTATTTTGTAGCTATCTCACTCTGGTCACCCTGTAGAAGAGCATTTCTGTTTTAAAACTTAATTGAAAAAAGAAATTCTGCATAATTTTTCTCTTTTTTAAAGACAGTTATTCTTATTTTTTTGTTTTTTAATGTATTTTATTTTTATTTATTTATTTCAATAGTAAATTTTAATTGTATTTTTCCATTACCATTTATTCTGACAAACCCTCTTCCAATACCACCAACCCATTTCCTCCCACAATTACCACTCTGTTGTCCTTGAGTTCTTCTTTTTTGCTTGATCCTTTCACTCCCTAGTGTCCCCACAGAACTGTCAGCCTGTTCTCTATCTATGAGTCTGTCTTTATGATGCTTGTTAGTTCCAATTGTTCATTAGATTCCATGTATAAGTGAAATCATATAGTATTTGTCTTTCTCTGACTGGCTTATTTCACTTAGCATAATGTTCTACAGGTCCATTCATTCAGTCGCAAAGGGTAAAATTTTCTTTTTTTTTTACAGCTTAGTAGTATTCCACTTTGTAAATGTCCCATAGTGTTTTATATACTCATCTATTGATAGGCACTTAGGCTGCTTCCAAATCTTCACTATTGTAAATACTCTACAATGAAGTTAGGAATGCATATACTCTTTCAAATTAGTATTTCAGTTTTTTTTCAAACAAATTCCCAGAAGTTGATTCACTGGGTCATAAGGCAGTTCCATTTGTAATGTTCTGAGATATCGCCATACTGCTTTCCACAGTGGCTGCACCAATCTACATTCCCACCAACAGTGCAAAAGGGTCCCCCTTTCTCCACATCCTTGACATTACCTGTGGTTTGCTGATTTATTGGTGGTAGCCATTCTGACAGGCATGAGGTGACATCTCATTGTACATTTAATTTGCATTTATTTGATGATTAGTGATGTTGAACATGATTTCATATGTCTATTGGCCATCTATATATCTTCTTTGGAGAAGTGTCTATTCAAGTCCTTTGCCCATTTTTAATTGGATTATTTATTTCTTTGTATTAAAATTTTAAGTACTTTATACATTTTGGATATTAACCCCTCATTACATATATTGGCAAATATGTTCTCCCAATCAACGGGTTGTCTTTTCATTTTGTAATGGTTTCCTTTGCTGTGCAAGTAAATTTTTTAAAAATTTATTATTTAAAAAAAATTTTTTAATTGATTATACTGTTACAGTTGTTCTATTCCCCCCTTCATTCCCCTCCACCCTAGCCCCCGTCCCCACTAATACCCCCCCTTTAGTTTATGTCCATTTGTCTCAAGTTCTTTAGATTCTATATTTCCCATGCTATTCTTGTCCCCCCCCATCTATTTTCTATATACTGTCTATGCTACTTATTTTCTGTACCTTCTCCCCCCTTCTCCTCCTCCCACTCCCCTGTTGCTAACCCTCCTTGAGGTCTTCATTTCTATGTTTCCACTCCTGATCTAGCTGTCCTTTTAGTTTGCTTTTGTTTTAGGTGTGGTTGTTAATAACTGTGAGTTTGTTGTCCTTTCACTGTTCATGTTTCTTTAACTTCTTTTTCTTTGATAAGTCCCTTTAATATTTCATATAATAAGACTTGGTGATGATGAACTCCTTGAATTTGATCTTATTTGAGAAGCACTTTATCTGTCCTTCCATTCTAAATGAAAGTTTTGCTGGATAGAGCAATCTTGGTTGTAGGTCTTTGGATTTCATGACTTGGAATACCTCTTTCCAGCCCCTCTTGCCTGTAAGGTCTCTTTCGAGAAATCTGCTGACAGTCTGATGGGGACTCCTTTGTAGGTGACTGTCCCCTTAGCTCTTGCTGCTTCTAGGATTCTCTCCTTCATTTTAATTTTGGCTAATGTAATGATGATGTGCCTTAGTGTGTTCCTTCTTGGGTCCAACTTCTTTGGGACTCTCTGAGCTTCCTGGATTTCCTGGAAGTCTATTTCCCTTGGCCAGATTGGGGAAATTCTCCTTTATTATTTGTTCAAATAAGTTTTCCACTGGTGGCTGTGCCTTTCCCCCTTCTGGTACCCCTATAATTCTGATGTTGGAGCATTTAAAGATGTCCTGGAGGTTCCTAAGACTCTCCTCATTTCTTTGAATTCTTGCTTCTTGACTCTTTTCTGTTTGGCCATTATTTGCTTTCTTCTGGTCCACTCCATTGATTTGAGTCCCAGTTTCCTTTTCATTGCTATTGGTTTCCTGTGCAATTCCATTCATTTCAATTAGTTTTGCCTTCATATGTTTCTCTAATTTGTGGGTATAATCAACCAGTTCTGTGAGGATCCTGATCACCAGTGTTTTAAACTGTGCGTCTGAGAGTTTTGCTATTTCTTCATTGCTTAGATTTATGGGCTCTGGGGCTTTGAGATCTTCTTGAGCTATTTTTGGTCTGTTCGTGCCCTTTAAGTGTGAGGAGCGGCGTCTTGGACTCCCAGGTCACTGGGTTGTGACGCTGTATGTGGGGGCGTGGTCAGAGTGGGGAAATGGTGACCCCCTCTGCTGTTTCTAGCAGTTGGGTGAAGAGCAGCACCTTAGGTGGTTCACCAGGGCCGGGCCACTCAGAGTCGCTGGGTTATGACGATGTATGTGGAGGTGGGGTCAGAGCAGGGAAATGGCGGCGCCCTCCCTACAGCTTCCGGAGGGACCGGTTGGGTCCTGGTCCAATCGCCGACTCCCTGGCTTGTCTATCCGCGCACCACTGCGTGACCACAGTCAACCTGCAGCCCTGCTCTCTCGCTGTTTCCCCGTGGTTGCTGGCTGGGTCGCTTGCTCGGTCGCTCACTAGGTCCAACCCTGCTCCTGGATTCTGTGCACCTGAGTCCTCTGACCGAGTTTTCCTGTGCAACCCCGCTCCACCAGCTGCTGGTTTCGCCCCTTACAGGTCAGGCTGAAGAATTTGTTGTTAACAGACTTCCTAAAAGTTCAATTTTCTGTGTTCTGGTTGTGTTTTCTATTGCTAATATTTAGTTGTCTCTAAACTTGGTTGTGTGAGAAGGCACGGCTTATCCACCTATGCCTCCATCTTGGTGGAAGTCTCTGTAAATTTTTATTTTGATGTATTCCCATTAGTATACATTTTATTCTGTTTCCCTTGATGCAGGAAATATATGAGAAAAAATATTGCTGCAAGTAATGTTTGAGATTTTACTGCCTAACTCAAACCCTAACCCTGACCCTAACAAAAACTCTGCTTAATTTTTTTTCTTTGTTATAATTTTCTAAATCTCCTGGGAAAATACTATGTTTTTGATGTTTCATTTTCTTAGAGTATGTGATCAGACCAAATGTAGCTTTGTTTGCAAAGTCTTGGCCTCACCATTGTAAAGCCTATTTAAAGTCTATTTCTGGGATGAGAATATACAGTTCTACCAATAATCTAGAAGGTAAACCAAGTTTTCTCTTTTTAAAAAATTTAATTGTAGTTCAAGTACATTTTTCTGTCTTTTGCTCCCATCCCAGCCCACTCCCACAGGGCTCCCAACCCCCCTCCCATTTCCACCCCCCTTACATTTTGTCCATGTGTCCCTTATACTTGTTCCTGTAAACCCTACCCCTTTTCCCATGAAATTCCCTCCCCTCTCCCCTGTCACTGTTAGCCTGTTCTTTATTTCAGGGTATTTGGTTATATTTTGCTTGCTTCTTTGTTTTGTTGTTTAGGTTCCTGTGGGGGCAACAACTTTGCCTGCAAAGTCCCCCCATCAACCACGGATGAAAATGAAACTACCAAGACATGATGTGCTTGGGGAGGAGAGGTGGTCAATCTCTCAGAGGAGAACGAGTAAGAGCCCCTTTCTCAACAGCTTTTATTACGTTGTAAAACACAGGAATACAGGTAAAGGTCATCAATCAATGTCAGGTGGCAAGGATCGAACTGTAGATAACATTTCAAAGAAATCTGAGGGTTTAGTCTGAGTCAGTGTCTGTCAGGTAAGTGGGTTGCAAAAATGTTGAGAGACACACTCATTTCCTTCTCAGACCCTTATCATATGAATGAAAGCACTCTTAGCAAAGCAGGTATCACAGGACTTTGGGAACTCTTATGCCCGATCACCCTGATCCTGCTCTGGCTGGCAAGGGGCTGCACTGCTTCCCTCATCATAGGTTTTAGGCTTAAGTGGATTAGACCCAGAAAGTGCTTCTTTGAGACAAAAATGGGGACTCGGGTTATGTCAGAATAGTCGAGGGGTGAGGGTCCATCACTCCATCTTTGTTGCGGCCCCCCAACTCCTTCCATGATGGCCTCCCAAGTGATCAAGTCTGGCTTAGGTTACCCCCTTTCTGAGGGGTCGTACCCATCATAGACTAACTGACCAAGTGTTGGGGGAAGGGGATTAAGCAGAAGCAGATCTTGTAAATACCAGCTTTGTCTCCTTAGTGACTCACAATCCAGATGTCACTCACTCACCCTTAGCCATAAGCTGCAGTTACAACTCCTGAAATAAGGCAGAGCGATTCCCAACACATTCCTGTTAAAGGTGAGATCATATGGTATTTGTCTTTCAACACCTGGCTCATTTCACTCAGCATAGTGTTCTCCAGTTCCATCCATGCTGTTCCAAATAGTAGGAACTCCTTTCTTTCTGCTGCATAAAATTCCATTGTATAAATGTACCATAGTTTTTGGATCCATTCATTTACTTAGGTGCACCTAGGTTACTTCCAGCCCTTGGCTCCTGTAAATTTTGCTGCTATGAACATTGGGGGGCATAGGTTCTTTAGGATGGGAGTTTCAGGGTTCTTAGGATATAATACTAGCAGTGAAATTGCTGGATCAAAAGGCAGATCCATTTATAGTTTTCTGAGAAAATTCCAAACTGTTTTCCACAGTGGTTGTACCAGTCTGCAATCCCACCAACAGTGAACTAGGGTCCCCTTTTCTCCACAACCTATCCAACATTTGCTATTTGTTGCTTTGCTTATGATGGCCATCCTCACCGGTGTAAAGTGGTATCTCATTATGGTTTTAATTCGCATCTCTCTGATAGCTAGCGATATTGAGCATCTTATCATGAGTCTCTGGATCCTCTGCATGTCCTCCTTGGAGAAATTTCTGTTCAAGTTCTTTGCCCACTTTTTAATTGGGTTGGGTGTCTTCTTAGAGTGGAGTCGTGTGAATTCTTTGTATATTTTGGAGATTAAACCTATGTCTGAGGTATCATTGGCAAATATGTCTTCCCATACAGTTGGTTGTCTTGCTAATTTAATACTGTTTTCTTTAGCCAAACAGAAGCTTTTTATTTTGATGAGATCCCATTTGTTTATACTTTCCTTTATATTCCTTGCTCTAGGGGACATATCAGTAAAAATGTTGCTGCGTGAAATATCTGAGATTTTCTTGCCAATGTTCCATATAAATTTTTGAAGTGTTTGTTCTATGTCTGTGAAATATGCCATTGGCACTTTAATAGGTATTGCATTGAATCTATAAATTGCATTAAGTAGTATGGACATTTTGATGATGTTAATTCTTCCAATCCATGAAGACGGTATATGTTTTCATTTGTTTGTGTCTTCCTTGATTTCTTTCTTCAGTGTTGTATAGTTTTCTGCATGCAGGTCTTTCACCTCCTTGGTTAGATTTATTCCTAGGTATTTTATTTTCCTTTTTGTGATATCAAATGTGATTTTGTTCCTGATTTCTGCTCCTTCTGTTTAATTGTTGGTATACAAAAACACCTTTGATTTCTGGATATCGACTTTGTATCCCGCTGTTTGGCCCAATTTATTTATTAGGGTGAACAGTTTTTGGGTGGAGTCTATAGGATATTCCATGTACACTATCATGTCATATGCAAACAGTGACAGTTTTATTTCCTGCTTTCCAATTTGGATGCCTTTTATTTCCTTTTCTTGCCTGATCGCTGTAGCTAACACTTCCAATACTATATTGAATAGAAGTGGTGAAAGTGGACAAGCTGGTCTTGCTCCTGATCTTTTTTCATATATTTATTGATTATGCCATTACAGTTGTTCTGTTTCTCCCCCATTCATTCCCCGCCAACCTGCAAATCTCCTCTCTCACCATTCCTCCCTTTTAGTTTGTGACCATATGTTTCAAATTCTTTACCTTCTATATTTCCCCTACTTTTCTTATCGTCCCCCTATCTATTTTCTACCTACCATCTATGCTACTTATTTTCTGTACATTCTCCCCCCTTCTCATCCTCCCACTCACCTGTTGACAACCCTCCATGTGATCTTCATTTCTATGGTTCTGCTCCTGATCTAGCTGTCCTCTTTGTTTGCTTTTGTTTTAGGTGTGGTTGTTAATAACTGTGAGCTTGCTGTCCTTTCACTGTTCATCTTTTTTATCTTCTTTTTCTTCGATAAGTCCCTTTAACATTTCACATAATAAGGGCTTGGTTTTGATGAACTCATTGAATTTGACCTTATCTGAGAAGCACTTTATCTGCCCTTCCATTCTAAATGAAAGTTTTGCTGGATAGAACAATCTTGGATGTAGGTCTTTGGATTTCATGACTTGGAATACCTCTTTCCAGCCCCTTCTTGCCTGTAAGGTCTCTTTTGAGAAATCAGCTGACAGTCTGATGGGATCTCCTTTGTAGGTGACTGTCCCCTTACCTCTTGCTGCTTCTAGGATTCTCTCCTGCATTTTAAACTTGGCTAATGTAATGATGATGTGCCTTGGTGTGTTCCTCCTTGGGTCCACCTTCTTTGGGACTCTCTGAGCTTCCTGGATTTCGTGGAAGTCTATTCCCCTTGCAAGGTTGGGGAAGTTCTTCTTTATTATTTGGTCAAATAAGTTTTCCACTCATGGCTGTCCCTCTTCCTTTTCTGGTTCCCATAAAATTTGGATGTTGGAACGTTTAAAGATGTCCTGGAAGTTCCTAAGCATCTCCTCATTTCTTTCATGTTTTTTAAAGTTAATTAATTTACTTTTTAAATTATTTTTCAACTACAGTATTCTGTGTTTTACTACCATCCCAGCCCCACCCCCCGTGCCCACTACTTCACTCCCCTTTCCACCCCCCTTAGTTGTTGTCCATGTGTCTTTTATGCTAGTTCTTGTAAATCCTTTCCCTTTTTCCCCTGAAATCTCCTCCTCTCTCCCCTCTGGTCACTGTCGCCTATTCTCAATTTCAGTGTTGTTGTTTTTATTTTCCTTGCTTCTTTATTTTGTTGTTTAACTTCCTGTTAATCATATAGTATTTCTCTTTCAACACCTGGATTATTTCACTAAGCATAATGCTTTCCAGGGCCATCCAAGCTGATGCAAAGTATAGGAGCTCCTCCCTTCTTTCTGCTGCATACAATTCCATTGTGTATATGTACCATAATTTTTTGATCCATTTATTTATTGATGGGCACCTAGGTTGCTTCCAGCCCTTGGCTATTGAAAATTGTGCTGCTATGCAATTTACAATAGCCAAGAGTTGGAAGCAACCTAGGTGCCCATCAGTAAATGAATGGATCAAAAAATTGTGGTACATATACACAATGGAATTCTATGCTGCAGAGAGAAAGAAGGAGCTACTACCTTTTGCAACAACATGGATGGAACTGGAAAGCATTATGCTGAGTGAAATAGGCCAGGTGCTGAAAGACAAATACCATATGATCTCACCTTTAACAGGAAGCTAAACAACAAAACAAGCAAGCAAGCAGAAAAAAAAAACAAAGACACTGAAATAGAGAACAAGGGGATAGTGACCAGAGGGGAGAAGGAAGGGAAGTTAAGGGGAAAAGGGGGAGGGATTTGGAGGAACAACTAGGAAGGACACAGGGACGAGGACTAAGGGGGGTGGAAATGGGAGGGAGGTGGGGAGCAAGGGGCAGGGGAGGCTGGGATGGGAGAAATAGACAAAAAACTGTACTTGAAAAATAACTAAATAAAATTAATTAATAAAAAAATTGTGCTCCTATGAACCTTGGGGTGCATAGGTTCTTTTGGATTGGTATTTTAGGGTTCTTAGGATATAGTCCCAGCAATGGAATTGCTGGGTCATAAGGCATGTTCATTTTTAGATTTCTTAGAAAACTCCATACTGTTTTCCATAATGGTTGTACCAGTCTGTATTACCAACAACAGTGAGCTAGGGACCCCTGTTCCCCACAACCTCTCCAACATTTGTTGCTTGTTGCTTTCTTTATTTATGATAGCCATTCTGACTGCTGTAAGGTGATATCTCATTGTATTTTTAATTTGCATCTTTCTGATAGCTACCGATATTGAGCATCTTTACATGTGTTTCTGGATCCTCTGTATGTCCTCCTTGGAGAACTGTGTTCAAGTCCTTTTCCCATTTTTTTAAAATATTTTATTCATTTATCTTTAGAGGGGAAGGGAAGGAGAGAGGGAGAGAAATATCAATGTATGGTTGCCTCTGATGTGTCCCCTGCTGGGAACTGGCCTGCAGGAAACTGGTCTGCAACCCAGTCATGTGCCCTGACTGGGAATCGAACCGCGATTGTCTGGTTCGCAGGCCCGCGCTCAATCCTTTTCCCATTTTTTTATTGGGATAGTTGTCTTCTTAGGATTTAGTCATGTAACTTATTTGTATATTTTGGAGATTAAACCCTTGTCTGAGGTAGCTTTGGGAATTATGTTTTCCCATAGACCTGGTTGTCTTTTTATTTTAGTATTTTCCATAGCCATGCAGAAGCTTTTTATTTTGATGAGATCCCATTTGTTTATTCTTTCCTTTATGTCCTTTGCTTTAGGGGGCATATCAGTAAAAATGTTGCTGCGTGAAATATCTGAGATTTTCTTGCCAGTGTTCTCCTCTAGGACTTTAATGGTTTCAAGGATTATATTTAAGTCTTCTATCCGACTTGAATTTATTTTGGTGTATGGTGTAAGTTGGTGCTCAAGTTTCATTTTTTTTGCACTTAGCTTTCCAGTTCTCCCAACACCATTTTTTCAAGAGGCTATTTTTAGTCCATTTTATGTTACTGTCCCCTTTATCAAATATTAATTGACTGTAGAGAGTTGGGTTGATTTCTGGGCTCTCTGTTCTGTTCCATTGGTCTATGTGCCTGTTTTTATGTCAGTATCATGCTGCTTTTATTACAGTGGCCTTGTAATACAGTTTGATATCAGATATTGTGATCCCTCCTACTTCGTTCTTTCTCAAAATTGCAGCTGCTATTCGGGGTCCTTTATGATTCCATATAAATTTTTGAAGTGTTTGTTCTATGTCTGTGAAATATGCCATTGGAACTTTAATAGGTATTGCATTGAATCTGTATATTGCTTTGGGTAGTATGGACATTTTGATGATGTTAATTCTTCCATTCCATGAAGATGGTATATGTTTCCATTTGTTTTTTTTTTAACTAATTTTATTTAGTTATTTTTCAAGTACAGTTTTTTGTCTATTTCTCCCATCCCAGCCTCCCCCGCCCCTTGCTCCCCACCTCCCTCCCATTTCCACCCCCCTTAGTCCTTGTCCCTGTGTCCTTCCTACTTGTTCTTCCAAATCCCTCCTCCTTTTTCCCCTTAACTTCCCTTCCCTCTCCCCTCTGGTCACTGTACACTAGTTCTCTATTTCAATGTCTCTGTTTTTTTTTTCTCCTTGCTTGTTCGTTTTGTTGTTTAGCTTCCTGTTAAAGGTGAGATTATATGGTATTTGTCTTTCAGCACCTGGCCTATTTCACTCAGCATAATGTTTTCCAGTTCCATCCATGTTGTTGCAAAAGGTAGTAGCTCCTTCTTTCTCTCTGCTGCATAGAATTCCATTGTGTATATGTACCACAATTTTTTGATCCATTCATTTACTGATGGGCACCTAGGTTGCTTCCAACTCTTGGCTATTGTAAATTGTGCTGCTATGAACATTGGGGTGCATAGGTTCTTTGATATTGATGTTTTAGGATTCTTAGGATATAATCCCAGCAGTGGAATTGCTGGGTCAAAAGGCAGGTCGATTTTTATTTTTCTGAGAAAATTCCATACTGTTTTCCATAATGGTTGTACCAGTCTGCACTCCCACCAACAGTGGACTAAGGACCCCTTTTCCCCACACCCTCTCCAACATTTGTTGTTTGTTGCTTTGTTTATGATAGCCATCCTGACTGGTGTAAAGTGGTATCTCATTGTGGTTTTAATGTGCATCTCTCTGATAGCTAACGATATTGAGCATCTCTTCATGTGTCTCTGAATGTTCTGTATGTCCTCCTTGGAGAAGTGTCTGTTCAAGACCTTTTCCCATTTTTTAATTGGGTTGGGTGTCTTCTTAGAGTGGAGTCATGTAAGTTCTTTGTATATTTTGGAGATTAAACCTTTGTCTGAGGTATCATTGGCAATTATGTTTTCCCACACAGTTGGTTGTCTTGCTAACTTAATACTGTTTTCTTTAGCTGTGCAGAGCTTTTTATTTTGATGAGATCCTATTTGTTTATTCTTTTCTTTACATTCCTTGCTCTAGGGGACATATCAGTAAAAATGTTGCTGCATGAAATATCTGAGATTTTCTTGCCAATATTCTCCTCTAGGACTTTAATGCTGTAATGACTTACATTTAAGTCTTTTATCCACCTTGAATTTATTTTGGTGTATGGTGTAAGTCTGTGCTCAAGTTTCATTTTTTGCATGTAGCTGTCCAGTTCTCCCAACACCATTTGTTGAAGAGGCTATCTTTACTCCATTTTATGTTACTGCCCCCTTTGTCGAATATTAATTGACTGTAGAGAGTTGGGTTGATTTCTGGGCTCTCTGTTCTGTTCCATTGGTCTATGTGCCAGTTTTTATGCCAGTACCAGGCTGTTTTGATTACAGTGGCCTTGTAATACAGTTTGATATCAGGTATTGTGATCCCCCCTACTTTGTTCTTCTTTCTCAAAAGAGCAGCTGCTATTTGGGCTCGTTTATGGTTCCATATAAATTTTCGAAATGTTTGTTCTATCTCTGTGAAATATGCCATTGGTACTTTAATGGGTATTGCATTGAATCTGTATATTGCTTTGGGTAGTATGGACATTTTTATGATGTTAATTCTTCCAATCCATGAACAAGGTATATCTTTCCATTTGTTTGTGCCTTCCTTGATTTCTTTCTTCAGGGCTGTATAGTTTTCTGCATACAGGTTTTTTACCTCCTTAGTTAGGTTTATTCCCAGATATTTTATTTTTCTTTTTCCTATATCAAATGGGATTTTTTCCTTGATTCCTGCTTCTGCTGATTCACTGTTGGTATACAAAAATGCCTTTGATTTCTGGATATTGACTTTGTAACCAGCTGTTTTGCCAATTTCATTAATTAGTTTGAGCAGTTTTGGGGTAGAGTCTATAGGATTTTCTGTTACACTATCATGTCATCTGCAAACAGTGACAGTTTTGCTTCCTCCTTTCCTATTTGGATGCCTTTTATTTCCTTTTCTTGCCTGATCGCTGTGGCTAAAACTTCCAATACTAATTTGAATAGAAGTGGTGAAAGTGGACAACCTTGTCTTGTTCCTGATCTTAGTGGAAAAGCTTTCAGTTTTTTCCCATTGAGTATGATGTTAGCTGTAGGTCTCTCATATATGGCCTTTATTATTTTGAAAAATGCTCCCTGTATTCCCACTTTGCTGAGTGTTTTTATCATAAATGTGTGTTGTACCTTATCAAAAGCTTTTTCCGCATCTATTGATATGATCTTGTGATTTTTGTCTTTGCTTTTGTTTCTGTGATGTATTACATTTACTGATTTGCAAATATTGAACCATCCTTGCATCCCTGGGATGAATCCCACTTGGTCATGGTGTATGATCTTTTTGATATATTGTTGGATGCGATTTGCCAACATTTTGTTGAGGATTTTAGCATCTATGTTCATCAGCGATATTGGCCTGGAGTTTTCTTTCTTTGTTGTGTCTCTATTTGGTTTTGGAATTAAGATGATGCTGGCTTCATAAAAAGAATCTGGGAGTTTTCCATCCTTCTGGATTTTTTGGAATAGTCTGTGGAGAATAGGGGTTAGCTCTTCCTTAAATGCTTTGTGGAATTCTCCTGTGAAACCATCTGGTCCAGTGCTTTTGTGTGATGGGAGTTTTTTGATTACTGCTTCAATTTCTTTTGCTGTTATTGGTGTATTTAGATTTTCTGCTTCTTTTTCACTGAGTTTTGGAAGATTGTATTTTTCTAGAAATGTGTCCATTTCCCCTAGTTTTCAAATTTCTTGGCATACAGTTCTTCATAGTAATTTCTTACAATCCCTTCTATTTCTGTGGTATCAGTTGTAATCTCTCCTCTTTCATTTCTGATTGTGTTTATTTGTATCCTCTCTCCTCTTTTCTTGATAAGCCTACTTAAAGGCTTGTCTATTTTGTTTATCTTCTTAAAGAACCAACTCCTGGATTCATTGATCCTTAAAATTGTGCTTTTAGTTTCTATGTCATTTAATTCTGCTCTAATCTTGGTTATTTCCTTCCTTCTGCTTGCTCTGGGCTGTCTTTGTTGTTGTTCCTCGAGTTCTTGCAGGCGTAGGGTTAGGTTGTTTGTTTGAAATGTTTCTATCTTCTTTAGGTAGGCCTGTATTACTATAAACTTCCCTCTGAGGACTGCCTTCTCTGCGTCCCATAAGTTTTGGGTTGTTGTGAGATCATTTTCATTTGTTTCCAGAAACGTTTTGATTTCTTCCCTAATTTCATTCTTGACCCATTTGTTGTTTAATAGCATACCATTCAGTCTCCATGATTTTGAGTGCTTTGGGTTTTTTTCTTTGGGTTTGGTTTCCAATTTCAGCCCCTTGTGGTCAGAGAAGATGCTTCATATGATTTCAATTTTCTTGAATATTTTGAGGCTCGTTTTGTGTCCTGTTATGTGGTCTATCTTTGATAATGTTCCATGTGCATTTGAAAAGAATGTATATTTAGCTTCTTGGGATGAAGGCCTCTGTATATATCAGTTAAGTCCATTTAGTCTAGGGTTTTGTTCAAGGCCACAATATCTTTGTTGATATTTTTTTGGAATATCTGTTTCTTTTTGATAGTGGGGTGTTCAAATCCCCTACTATAATTGTGTAGCTGTCAATATCTTTCTTGAAGTCCTCTAAGATTTTCTTGATATATTTGGGTGCTCCTATGTTGGGTGCATATATATTTACGATGTTAATGTCTTCTTGGTGGATTCTTCCCTTGAGTATTATGAAGTGACATTCTGGGTCTCTCTTTATGGCCCTTCTGTTGAAGTCTATTTTGTCTGATATGAATATTGCTACTCTGGCTTCTCTTTCCTGTCAATTTGCTTGGAAAATTTGTTTCCAGCTCTTCAGTTTTAGTGTGTGTAGTTCTTTGTCCTGAGGTGAGTCTCTTGTAGGCAGCATATGTGTGAGTCATGGCCCCTTATCTATTCACCTATTCTATGTGTTTTAATTGGAGCATTTAATCCATTCACGTTTAAGGTTATTAATGATAGGTACTTATTCATTGTTATTTTTCTACCTGTGTTCCTCTGTCTCTCTCTTTTCCTTCCTTTTTTAGAGCAGTCTCTTTAGCATCTCTTGCAGAGCTAGTTTGGTGGACGTGTATTCTTTTAGACTTCTTTTGTCTTGGAAGCTCTTTATTTGGCCTTCTGTATTGATTGAGAGCCTTGGTGGGTAAAGTAGCCTTGGTTGTAAACCTCTGGTTCTCATTACTTGGAATATTTCTTGCTATTCTTTTCTTGCTTTTAGTGTTTCCATTGAGAAGTCAGTAGTTAACCTTATTGGGGCTCCCTTATATGTTACTTTCTGTTTCTCCCTTGTTGCCCTTAAGATTCTCTTTGTCTTTGAGTTTTGCCATTTTGATCATGATGTGTCTTGAAGTGGGCCTCCTTGGGTTCCTCTTGATTGGGACTCTCTGTGATTCCTGGATTTGTGTGACTTTTTCTCTCATCAAATTAGGGAAGTTTTTCATCATTACTTTTTCAAATAGGTTTCCTCTCCCTCTCTCTTCTTCTTCTTCTTTTGGTATGCCTATTATATGGATATTATTATGCTTCATATTATATTGCATTTATCTTCATCCCTCTTCATCCTTTATGAGCCTCTTTTCCTTTTCTTGCTCTTTCTGGGTGTTTTTTATCTACTTTGTCCCCCAACTCACTGATCCAATCTTCAGCTTCATTGATCCTGCTTTTGATTGCTTCCACTGTGTTTTTCAGTTCACAAATTGTATTCTTCATTTCCTCTTGGCCCTTGTAGATAGTTTCTATTTCCTTTTATATGTTGATATAGTTTGCAGTGAGTTCATTGTAGTTCCCCTGTAGTTTCTGGTAGCTCAATGTGAACTCTTTAAAGTTCCTGATAACCAGTGCTTTGAACTCAATATCTGATGGTTGACTTGCCTCTATTTAATCTAGCATTCTTTCTGTGCCTTCTTCCTTTCCTTTTATTTAGGGATTGTTTTTTTTTTTTGTCACCCCATTGTTTGTGAAACTCTTCTTGTTAGCTTCAGGTTCTTAAATTGATTCATTCTGGCTTCCTTGATTATGTTGTGAATTTCTGTGGTACTATACCTGTGAGATTTAGTAGTGCGGTCTCCTTGATCTCCCAAGCTCACTGGTCTTGGTCTGTTCTTTAAGTTGGCTCTGTGTTTGTCTTTGGGTTTTGATCACTTTTTGGTCTTTTTTTTGTGGGTCCTTCCCACTAGCTGGTTAACTGGTGGCCACTCTGTCCACCACCTCTGGTAGTTTGTTGTGCTGGTGAGGGAAGGTTGTGTTGAAGGTGGTTCTTCCATGTGTACAAGATTTTCAGGATTCTCTTTGCTCTTGTCCAGTTGTTTGTATGGGGTAGTTTCTCCACTGTTTAGTTGTATTTGCAGATAGGTCTTGGATTGAGGTTTGTGTGGTTTCTACTCTCTCCTTCACTTTTTTGTGTTGTTATCTGTGGTTTCTTTGTTGTTGGGTTTCCTCTTCTAGTGGGTATCCTGGTGTTCATTGCTTCCACCTAGTCTTTTTTTTGTGATCAGTTGGAGGGGAAGGCAAAATGGTTTATGACAGCAGAAGAGTGTTCTGTGATATTTATAGTAGCAGTCTGTAGAGAAGGGATAGGAGATTTTTTGGCTATATATAGTGTTAACCATGATCTTCAACCCAACTAGCCACTTTTAAGAAAGGATGGAAAGAAGATAAAACTCTTGTTGGGGAGGGAAGGCTTGTGAGTTGGATCTAGAAAGCAGTGAGGTTCTGGGAGGTCAGATTTTGAGGTAAGGTAAGAGTAAAAGATAGTAAATATGTGTAGTGTATGAGAGAATAGAGTTAACCACTACAGTAATAGATTTCAGGAAACTGAAGTGGGCTAACATCCTGTAGGAGTGATGTGAAGTATTATAATTGTATGGAACAGCTATTATTTACAATAATATTAAAGCAGCTGTGAGATTGTTCTAATCTGTGAGCAATCTAATCATAATCTCACATATTATGATATTAAAGAATCTATGTGATCTGGATTACATGAATATGGGATATAGAACTTTGAGTAGTGTGCTAAAGGAACACAAGTGACATGAAGGATAATAAATTAGCAGTACACTGTGGAAGAGAGAAAAAGGAAACCTGTCAAATGATGCAATATAATCAGCGAAGCAAAGAAGAGTATACAGAAAGAAGAGGAATACAAAATATATTATTAAAATAAAAGATGTAAGAATAATGAAAATAATAGAAATATGCAGTAACTCTAGTTTCTCTGTAATAGCAAAATGAAGTTTGTCTCACTGTCTCAATTGTTGGGATGACCCCTGTTTGGGTCCAACTCTGGTCCTTTCTCAGTTCCAAGTTTTTTGTCTTATTTGTGGGTATTTAAAAAAAGGCAGGAGAAGGGAAGAAGAAGAGATAAGATTGGAAAGAATGGAAGAAGAAATAAAAGAAGAAAGTAGGAAAGAGAGGAAAAAGGTATTGAAAAATAAAACAATAATAAAACTTTTAAAAAGTAAAAAAAAATACTTTAAAAAAACCCCACATCTTGTTGTTTTCGAACTGGCCAAATGGTTTTTTGTGTTTCTTTCTTTCTTTTTTTCTGGCCTTGCTGGCTGCAGCAGGCTGAGGAGCAATTGGTGTGGCCTTTCTCCCTTCTGGATGAGTACTCTGCTGGTCTTGCCAGCACTCTCCTAAGAGCTCTTCTGGCACCTCTCCCCAGCGCCCCATGTGGGGCATCCAGGTCTTCTTTAGAGCACTCTTTCCCCAGGGGTCATTGCCATGGGCTGCAGCATGGGGATATGCACCCATCCATGCTGCCTTGGTCCCATGGGTTTGGGCATGAACCCTTCCCAGTGCCATGGGAGAAGGCAGGGCCTTCCGCAGAACCTCGGGATCACTGCTACCTGGCTGGGTGGGGAGTAGGCCCAGCAGCTGTCACCAGAGAATTCCCCAGTTTTTCTTTTTGAGAAATTTCTCCTACTCAAAACTGCTGCTCAGTACACCCCAATTCTCTCTCCAGGCCAGTAACTATCAGGGTCAGTACTCATCACTGCAGCGATCTCAACTATCCCAAGCTGGTGACCACAGACTCTGCGGGTGATCATGGCCCTTGTGTGTTTGCCTCTTTGTCCTTATTCTCCTCTCTGCAACTTTAAGCAACCAGGTCTCTCCTGGTGCTGCTCAAACCCCGCTTGGCCAGGGAGGGAGAGAGCAGTTGAGCGGGCTCTCTCCTAAGGACTCTGTGGCAAGCCCACTGCTCCCAGGGAGTCTGTGGTAGACCTGGTGCCATGCGCCAGCCAAGGCCACAGCCATCCATGCCCCCGTGATAGTCCCTGGGACCTTATTGTCCTGCAGCCGTCTCCTTACCATCTGGTTTTTCAGTGTCTGCTACAATTTTTGGTCTCTTATTTTCATATATGCTTGGGTACTGTTGTCTGTTTGCTCTGTTCCTCCATAGATCTGCCAGGTTTTTCTCCCATGTGTAGGGGGAAGTGGAATCTGCCCCCTCCTACTTCATTGCCATCTTCCAGGATCCTAAGTTGGGTTCTCTTGTTTACAGAACACAGCATTAATTAATCCACAAGATACTTCTACGAAAATGACACTTCTTTGAACCAAATTAATAAGCAGTAGAAGTTGAAGTAAATTTTAATAGGCTACTATCAGCTCTCCAAAGACTATACCTCCATTTATTTGTATGAAACATTAAATGAATTAAGATAGGCAAAGTTCTTAGAATAGTATCTGATATATTGTAAATGCTGTATTAGTGTTCATCATCAGTGTTGTTACTGTGAAGGTACCTTATGCATATTTATTGCTCATACACAAGAAAGAAACAATTGGTTTTTTTTCCAGGGCCAGAAAAAAGAGTTTATCTTTTCTCTCTTTTTGAATTATACTTTATTGATTACACTATTATAGTTGCCCCATTTTTCCTCCCCTTTATCCTCTCTGCCCTACACAACCCCCTTCCACCAGCAATGCCCCACCTTAGTTCATGTCCATGTGTCACGCATATAAGTTCTTTGGCTTCTACATTTCCTATACTATTCTTAACCTCCCCCTATCCATTTTGCACCTGTCTTTTATGCTTTGTATTCCCTGTAACTTTTCCCCCATTCTCCCTTTCCTCTCCCTGCTGATAATCCTCTATGTCAGTTGCATTTCTGTGACTTTGTTCCAGTTCTAGTTGTTTGCTTAGTTTGTTTTTGGTTCAGTTGCTGATAGTTCTGAGTTTATTGTCATTTTACTGTTGGTATTTTTATCTTTTTCTTCAGTAAGTCCCATTAACATTTCATATAATAAGGGCTTGGTGATGATAAATTCCTGTAACATGACCTCATCTGGGAAGCATTTTATTTGCCCTTCCATTCTAAACAATAGCTTTGCTAGATAGAGTAATCTTGGATAGAGTGATGATAAATTCCTGTAACATGACCTGATCTGGGAAGCATTTTATTTGCCCTTCCATTCTAAATGATAGCTTTGCTAGATAGAGTAATCTTGGATGTAGGTCCTTGCCTTTCATGACTTGGAATACTTCTTTCCAGCCTCTTCTTGCCTGTAAGTTTTCCTTGGAGAAATCATTTGATTGTTTTATGGGAATTCTTCTGTAGTAACTCTCCTTTTCTCTTGCTGCTTTTAAGGTGCTGTCCTTAATCTTTCATCTTGGGTAATGTAATTATGATGTGCCTTAGTGTGTGCTTCTTTGGGTCAACTTCTTTGGGATTCTCTGGGCTTTCTGGGCTTTCTGGAAGTCTATTTCCTTTGCCAGATTAGGGAAGCTCTCCTTCGTTAATTTTTTCAAATAAGATTTTTATTTTGTTCTTTCTCTTCTCCTTTTGTCACACCCATGATTCAGATATTGGATCATTTAAAGTTGTTCTGGAGGTTCCTAAGCCTCTCCTCATTTTTTAAAATTCTCGTTTCTTCATTCTGTTCTGGTTGAATGTTTATGTCTTCCTTCTGTTTCAGATTGTTGATTTGAGTCCCAGTTTCCTTCTCTTCACTGTTGGTTTCCTGTATACTTTCTTTATTTCACTTTGCACAGCCTTCACTTCTTCCTCTATTTTGCAACCATACTCAACCATTTCTGTGAGCATCCTGATTATCAGTGTTTTGAACTCTGCATCAGATAGGTTGGCTATGTCTTGATCCCTTAGCTCTATTTTTGGAGCCTTGATCTGCTCTTTCATTTGGGCCATATTTTTTGTCTGTGCACCTGTTACCTTGTAAGGGGAGGAGACTTATGTATTTGCCAGGGAAGAGCTACCCATGTAGCTGCATTTTGGCACTGTTTGTGGGTAAGGGGTTCGAGAGGGAAAAGTGCTTCTTGCTCATCTCTCGCCCTGCTTTCAATCACTTCCCCTGCTACCCACAACCAAATTGGGCCCTTCTAGTGCTGATTCCCTGGGTGGGTGAATTTGTAAGTTCTAGGATCCTGTGAGTCTCTTCAATAAACTCCTGTGAGGCTGGGAATTTCTCCTACTGCCACAATCCCCACAGAATTTTACAGTCAGAGGTTTGAGGATTTATTTCTCCTCTATGGAACCCTGGGTTGTGCAATCTGTCTTGCTCCCCAGTTTTTCCCACTGCTTTATATGCAAAAAAATGTGGGACCACCAGGTCTGACAGACACTGCCTTTCTGCGCATCCTCTCTACCCCAGCTGCCCATCTCTGCCTCTGCTACCAGTCTGAATGAATGTTTCTTCTTTACCTCCTTGGTTGTAAGACTTCCATACAGTTCAATTTTCTGGTGGTTCTGGTTGTTATTTTTTTTTAATTTGGCATTTTCCTTCTTTTGGTTTCTGAGGAGGCAAAATGTATCTAAGTACACCTCCATCTTGGCTGGTAGTTCCCAAAGAAAAGAAGCAATTATTATTAGCTGCATACAATTGTCCATATTGGGAAAGTGTGCCAATGGTTACCCTCATTATGAGTGATCTTGAAGGCTCACTGGGAGCTGATTAATGACAGGAATCTCATGTGGTGATTCTATAAAATAAATACTAGGAGATTGATCCTCATGATTAAGAATCTCTCATTAGCCCTGGCTGGTGTAGCTCAGTGGATTGAGCGTGGGCCTGTGAACCAGAGTATCGTGGTTCGATTCCCAGTCAGGGCACATGCCTGGGTTGCAGGCCAGTTCCCAACGGGGGACATGGGAGAGGCAGCCATGCATTGATGTTTCTCTCCCTCTCTCCTTCCCTTCCCCTGTAGAGATAAATAAATAAAATATTTTTAAAATAAAATAAATAAAAAAGAATATCTCGTTAATATTTTTAATATAATTAGCCCCCAAATTGGAGAAATATTAGTTTCATTTTCAGCCTCAGTAATAGCATTAGGCCTTCTCATGGCACTTAACAATTTACAAAATAGCATCTCATACATTTTCTGAATAAATCTATGTGGTCAGTAGGAAACCTAAATAGGGCAAAATGTTGGTGCAGCTCTGAGGAATATATTACCTGTGTTATGACTTCTACCTTCACATTAGTGAAAAGTTAATGCTAAGATTAGATTTTCTCCTTACAATTACATCAGCATTTTGTCATGTCATTCCACGAAAGGAATTTGCTGGTTCTGAATTTAATCCAATTAAAATCCTGAGATTTTTAAAGAACATTTCTAGATGCTTAGTTTGCACTGCATTTTTTTTACATGAGCATTTTCTACAATTGTGGAGAAAAAGTAGCTACCCTATAATAAAAATGTCATAGGTCATGATGTCCTAGGTCAAAAACCAAGGCCTATAGTATCTAGCAGATTTTCTGGTTCAATCTAAGTATTTTAATGTTTACTGAGTGTGTTTCAACATGTCAACCCATGAAGATTTGAGCCACAAACTATAAGAAGTTCTTAATCATAATTAACACTTCCATGGTTCTCCTTTATATTGTAAAATAAACCCTTTATATTAACTTTTGTACATGACAGAGTTCGGAAAAGGTTCATAGGTTTCATTGGGTTCTTCGAAGAGATCTTCTATTTTAAAAATTTTGGTAAGAAGGATAAGTAGAAGCATAAATGACCTAATCCCATAATATCCCTGTTTACATTTATGTATACCCAATACTTGGAAGGAAGTATTTGGGTAACATCTTCCATAGTTAAATAAATTGATGTTATTTTCATGTCTCAAATATGCTCAAATATTACTTTATCAAAGAAATCTCTCCTGACCAACTTTCATAAAGTAATAACTTCTTTAATTTCTTTACTCTCATCCCACTTTATTTTTTAAAGAACTGGAGAGCATTATGCTAAGTGAAGTAAGTCAGGCCATAAAAGACAAATGTCATATGATCTCACCTATAAGTAGAACCTAATCAACAAAACAAACAAGCAAGCAAAATATAACCAGAGACATTGAAATTAAAAAAAAAACAAACTGGCAGTAACCAAAGGGGAGTAGGAGGAAGATAATTAGGGAAAGAAGGGAAAATGTTATCAAGGAACATCTATAAAGGACCCATGGACAAACCAAAGGGGGGGTACAATTGAGGGTGGAAGGTGAGGGTGGATAGGGTATGGGAGAGCGGTGGGGGGAACATGGAGACAATTGTACTTGAACAACAATAATAATAAATATATCACCAATTGATAATATATATTTTTGTTTGTTTCTACAAACTGTTCCCTTTATTAGAATGTAATATGAGCCACCAAAATACAGGCTTTACGTTGCTCTTTTTAAAAAATATCCAGAGACTAAAACTGTGCCAGGGTATATAACAGATAATCAATAAATATTTGATGATGAGTATATGAATTCATGCTAAAAATAAACTGTTAACTCTTGAGCCATCAAATGTGCATGAAGCCTATTTAACAATCATGAAGTGACCAGTAAAGTACAATAATCCCCCAAAAGCAATGTCATAAAGAAGTGTCACCTGTTTCAAAATGGGTGTAAAATACAGAGTGCAGCAGAAGTAACACCTGCTTGAGTGTGGTTGGTAGAAAATGTGAGTGTCTCGCATGAGATGGACAGCAATTTGAACATTTCATTTCACCTAAAAGGGCATATGTTATGCTTGAGTGTGGTATTGTTATGTTACAGAGTTACATGCTTATGATTTTGTAATAAAAGGGCAGTTATTTGTGCCAGACCCTATAAATAGCAACACTAGATTCCTATGCAGCTATAGAGTTTGGTGTGGTTTATTGGGGGAGCCATTTTAAGCTCTTAACAAGCCCCCCAAAAAAGCATTAATTTTTGAAGCTTCTGTAAAAATTCTTGTATTAATTTAGTGAGGTGAAAAAATGCAGGATTGAACACAGAAGCACAAAGAATATATGGCTTAAAGGGCATTATGATTTGAGGGGGCACTGCCTGAATAATGATGTGGTTCCTAGCATGAAAAGTAGTTTTTTTGTAAATCATTTTGAAAGAGAACAAACATTCAGAAATTCCACAACAGGATGGATATAAGGTAAGAGCTATGGCTAGAAACATACTAGCCATAGTATGTTGCCTCCCATTGCCTCCCATAAGTGAAGTGTACCAACAGTTTAAACTTTGAAATACTACAGATCAAGAAATTATTATCAAATGTGAAATATGCAGATTTAAACTTAACAGGAAATGTACAGAATCAATTCCATGAGAACTGTAAGACTTTCTTGAGAAAAAAAAAGTAAAAGTTGACTAAATTGAAAAACGTAAACCAGGAGGACTTCTGCCAAGATGGAGGCATAGGTGGAGACGCTATGCTTTCTCACACAACCAAGTTTAGAGACAACTAAATATTAGCAACAGAAAACACAGCCAGAACACAGAAAATTGAATTTTCAGAAGTCTGAAAACAACAAATTCTTCAGCCTGACCAGTAAAAGGGGCGAAACCAGCAGCTGGCAGAGCGGGGTTTCACAGGAAAACTCAGTCAGATGGACTCAGGCGCACAGAATCCAGGCACAGGGTTGGACCTGGTGGGCAACTCAGCGAATGACCTCCAGAAAACAGTGAGGGAGCAGGGCTGTGGGTTGACTGTGGTCGCACATTTGTTCGTGGATAGAAAAGCAAGGGAGTGGGCGATTGGACAGGAGCCAGCAGGCCCCAGTGGTGAGCAGCAGCAGAGGGCGCCGCCATTTCCCTGCTCTGACCCCGCCCCCACATACAGCATCACAACCCAGTGACCTGGGAGTCCAAGGCTCCCCTCCTCATACTTAACGGGCGCGAACAGACCAAAAATGGCTCAAGAAGATCTCAAAGCCCCAGAGCCTATAAATCTAAGCAATGAAGAAATAGCATAACTCTCAGATGCACAGTTTAAAACACTGGTGATCAGGATCCTCACAGAACTGGTTGATTATAGCCACAAATTAGACAAACATATGAAGGCAAAACTAATCGAAATGAATGGAATTGCACAGGAAACCAATAGCAATGAAAAGGAAACTGGGACTCAAATCAATGGAGTGGACCAGAAGAAAGCAAATAATGGCCAAACAGAAAAGAGTCAAGAAGCAAGAATTCAAAAAAATGAGGAGAGTCTTAGGAAACTCCAGGACATCTTTAAATGCTCCAACACCCGAATTATATGGGTACCAGAAGGGGGAAAGGAACAGCCACCGGTGGAAAACTTATTTGAACAAATAATAAAGGAGAATTTCCCCAATCTGGCAATAGACTTCCAGGAAATCCAGGAAGCTCAGAGAGTCCCAAAGAAGTTGGACCCAAGAAGAAACACACCAAGGCACATCATCATTACATTAGCCAAAATTAAAATGAAGGAGAGAATCCTAGAAGCAGCAAGAGCTAAGGGGACAGTCACCTACAAAGGAGTCCCCATCAGACTGTCAGCAGATTTCTCAAAAGAGACCTTACAGGCAAGAAGGGGCTGGAAACAGGTATTCCAAGTCATGAAATCTAAAGACCTACAACCAAGATTGCTCTAGCCAGCAAAACTCTCATTTAGAATGGAAGGACAGATAAAGTGCTTCTCAAATAAGATCAAATTCAAGGAGTTCATCATCACCAAGCCCTTATTATATGAAATGTTAAAAGGACTTATCTAAGAAAAAGAAGTTAAAAAAACATGAAAGGACAGCAAACTCACAGTTATTAACAACCACACCTAAAACAAAAGCAAACTAAGAGGACAGCTAGATCAGGAGTGGAAACATAGAAATGAAGATCCCAAGGAGGGTTAGCAACAGGGGAGTGGGAGGAGGAGAAGGGGGTAGAAGGTAAAGAAAATAAGTAGCATAGACAGTAGATAGAAAATAGATGGGAGGGTAAGAATAGTATGGGAAATATAGAATCTAAAGAACTTGAGACACATGGTCATAAACTAAAGGGGGGTAATGGTGGGGATGGGGGTAGGGTGGAGGGGAATGAAGGGGGGAATAGAACAACTGTAATGGCATAATCAATAAAAAATAAATTAAAAAAAATATAAACCATATTGTGGTTGCAGTTTTATCAGTTTTTGCTCAAGTATTTTTTAAAATTAAATTTACTGGGGTGACATTGGTTAATAAGATCATAGCTTTCAATGTTTTGTGCATTTTGAAGCTCTGTGATTCAGGTACATAAACATTTAGAATTGTTTTACTCTTCTGTTGAATAAAATGTCATATGAAATGAACTTCTTTATCCTTAGTACTATGAGAGGAGATTCCCCCCAAAATGAAATGATCTTCTATAGGGCGGGCCCCTTGTAATATAAGCTTCCCCAATCAGCTGAGTGTTTTAAATGCAGAACCCATCTGTATCAGTGCACTAGCTGGCATTATTGTGAGAGGCTGCATTCTGCTTCAGTGAATTTTCTTTTATTGTTGTTCAAGTACAGTTGTCTGCATTTTTCTCTCACCACTATCCCCATCCAGCCATCCCCACCTCCATCCCTTGATCCCACCCCCTTGGTTTTGCCCATATGTCTTTATAGTTGTCCCTGAAAACCCTTCCTCCCCCCCCATTCTCCCCTCCCACTTCCCCTCTGGTTACTGTCAATTTGTTCTTAATTTCAATGTCTCTGGTTATATTTTGCTTGCTTGTTTTTTGTTTGTTTTTTTTTGGAAGACTTTCAATGTGTTCACCTATTTCCTGATGGTTAATTTACAAGTGTACTTATCTACACTGCACTAGTGTTTAGGAGTTTTTGACCAAAAACAGCATGAACTCCATGCCCCAGTCTCCCTATCTACACAACATCTCCCCAAGCAAATTTATTTTTGGTTTCTCCAGATGAAAAAATGTCCTGAAAGGGAAACATTTTGCTGATGTGGAAGAGAGAAACAAAAAATGCAGAAGCACTAAAAGGCATCAGAATGGACAAGTCCAAAAACTGTTTTGAGCAGTGGAAGAATGTCTTGATAGGTATAGTGCATTAAATGGACAGTACTTTGCAGGTGACAAAAGTTTAAACATGTAAGAACAAATTTTTTAAAATATTTATTTATTTATTTATTTATTTATTTATTTATTTATTTATCTTTAGAGGGGGAGAGAAACATCAATGTATGGTTGCCTCTAGTGTGTCCCCTACTGGGAACTGGCCTGCAGGGAACTGGCTTGCAACCCAGGCATGTGCCCTGACTGGGAATTGAACCATGATCCTCTGGTTCGTAGACCTGCGCTCAATCCACTGAGCTACACCAACCAGGTAAGAACAAATTTTTATAAATTTATTTTAATTTATAAGTTAATACAACTTTTTATAATTAAATTTTGGTCATTGCCTACCACCCTGCCTTGTATTCTTTGCTTTGAAATGGTCTAGATTGCTCTAACTTTCTTTTAATTTGTGTTAGCATAGCATATTTTCCCCATTCTTTTGTGCTTACTTTATTTGTGTGTTTATAATGTGTTTTTCACAGGGAGAAATAGTTGAGTCGTGTTTTTTTGTTTAATCTGAAATTCTCTGACTTTTAATTGGGGTACTTAGACAATTTACACTCAATGTAATTATTGACATAGATTTAAATTGATCATTTTGCACTTTATTTTTTATTTGTTTAATTTTTTTCTGCCTTTTTGGGAGCTTATTGATTATCTTTTATGATTTATTTTATCTCTTTCTTGGCTTAATAGTTAAAACTGATCATTTTACTTAGTGGTTGTTTGGATGAATAATATATACTTTTTAAATGTATTATAGTCAAGCTTCAGATGATATAGTGCTTAATTTATAATATAAAATTTTAATTATATATTTTAATTAGTCAATTATATTTAAAATATTTAAATGGTAAGGATAAAAACATTTTAATAACCATCCAAACTGTTATCGTTCTTAAGTTCTTCTTTATGTAGATCTAGACTGCTTGTCTAGTATGTTTTCCTTCTGCTTGAAAGATTCCCTTTATTGTTATAGTGTGGGTCTGCCACTGGTGCTGGATTCTTTCAGCCTTTATGTCTAAAATGGTTTTTATTTATCCTTTATTTTTGCAAGATAGATTCACAAAGTATGTAATTCTAGACTGATTCTTTGTCTTAGTATTTTAAAGATGTTGCTGGCTGTTTTCTCACTTGTATTATTCCTCCCAAGAAATTGGCTGTCATCCTTATCTTTGCTCTGCTGTATACAGCAGTGGGGTTTTTTCCCTCTGTCTAATTTTAAGACCTCTATCACTGGTTTTGAACCATATATTTATAAAATGACTTCTTATCGGTTTTTTGTTAAAGTTTTTGTGCTCGTGGTACACTGAAATTTTTGCATATATGGGGTTACAAATTTCATCAGATATGGGAAATTTGTGGCAATTATTCTTCAAATATTTTGCATCCCCTTTGAGAAGTCCAATTATATGTATGATTGCCTATGATATATCTGGATTGACTTGTTTCACACCTCACTGCCAATTGTTTGTTATTATTTTTAAGGTTTTTTAAATTTCATTTTAGATAGATTTTTATTGCTAGGCCTTCAAGTTTACCAATTCTTCTTCTCTATCTAATCTCAAATATTATAGTTTTACACCTAGATGTTTAATTTGGGACTTTAAAATATTTTTATGTTTCTCCTAAACCTTTTGAACATATGAACTGCTGTTATAATAACTATTTTAATGTCTTTATATGCTAATTATAATAACCAGGTTAGGTTTATTTTGCTGTCTGTCCACAGACTAATTTTTCTTTTCATTATTGAGTTTTTTCATGCCTGGTAATATTTGAATGGCTGTCAGACATTATCCATTTTGTTTTTTTGATGCTGGATATTTTTGCATTCTTATATATATTCTTGAGCTTTGTTCTTACAGTTAATTGGAAACAGTCTTATCTTTTGTGGACTTGCTTTTAAGATTTCTCATTCTGGGCAAGAACAACATTCAGCCCGAGTCTAATTATTCCACACAAGAAAGGAAGAATATTCTGATTACAATCCTGTGGGGGCGGCTTCGCGTGAGTCCCCCTGTGTGTCACTGATGAAAGTGAATATGGGCGAGTCATGATGTGATCTGTTTGGGGAGAAGTGGGCAGTGGCCAGTTTCTCAAGGGAGACAAAGGCCAGCAGTGGCCAGTTTCTCCGAGGAGAAAAAGGGCCCCGAGCGCCCTCTTCCATAGCCTTTTATTGGGTTGTAATACACAGGAGTACAGGGCAGCAAGGATCAAACAGTAGGTAACATTTCAAAGAAATCTGAGGGCTTCAGAGTCTGAGTCAGTGTCTTTCAGGAAGAGAGTTGCAGAAATTTTGGGAGACATACCCATTTTCTCTCAGACCCTTATCATATGAATGAAAGCACTCTTAGCAGAGCAGATTTCACAGGTTTATCAGGAAGTCTTTGTGATGCCAGAGTTTTCCCCAGGACACACTCTAGCAAGGCAAGGAGCTGCACCTCTCCCCAATAGGTATTCAGGCTTAAGGGGATTCGAGCCAGGAAGCACTTCTCCCAGAGAACATGGGGACTTGGGCTATCTCAAAGCGGGGAGCAAGAGTCCATTGCTCTTTCCATTGCTCTTTGTTGCAGCCCCCCCCAGTACTTCCATGAAGGCCTCCCAAGTGATCGAGTCTGGCTTAGGTTGTCCCCCGCTGTGAGGGGTCTTACCAGTCATTGACTTCTGACCAAGCTTTGGGGGCAGGGAGAGGAAGCTGAGGCAGTGTTTGCTACCAGAGACAAGCTTTGTCTCCTGCAGCTGGCATTCCAAAGGTCGTCCCTTGCCCTTAGCAGCAAGGGGTTGAGATACAATTCCTAAAACCAGGCAGAGTGGTCTACAATACAATCCCCTATATCCTGTGAACCATGAGGATTTCCTTTCTAATTGGTGGAAGCCAGGCATCATTCCCAGCCCTATGCGAGCACTGTATACCATACTTCTCATCCTTAATGGCTGTGTCTTCCCTATTTTTGTACAGTATTTTAACACACATGCACTGATTAATATCAGCTGAATACTTGAGGGGGACCTTCTATATATCTCTGGAATTTTCTTCCTGTTCAGCTTTGTCACCTCCAGTGCTCTGTTTTGGAAACTCAAGCTACCTGGGTCTCTCCAGATTCTCAGCTATATTTTGTCAGGCTCCACCTGTTTTCTCTACACCATTTTGAAGACTGGAACTCTCAATACAGTAAACTTTAGAAATCATAGACCTTAACTAGTTTTATTCCCACCTTTCAAAGATCATTATATATATTTCATTGTCTCATATACAGTTTCTTGATAACCATTGTTTCATATGTTTTTTATGCATATTTTTAAAATTGCTTCAAGTGGGAGACTAAATCCAGTCCTTATTATACCATGTGGTCTGATAACAAAAACCTGATATCTTTAGTCTCATTTTAGATGACTTCCTGAATTAAGACTATGTATTCGTCTCTATAGTTTTCACTAAATATTATTGATTTTTGGTGTTCTTATTTTATTTAAGTGATTAATTTTTAAATATTGAGGTTCATTTTTTAAATTTTTATATTTTAATCTTTTATTAATATATTTTATCCACACTTGAAGAGTTTCCTTTTTTCATTGCTTTTAGAGAGAAAGGACGGTAGGAGGGAGGGAGAGAGAAAGGGAGAGAGAGAGAGAGACATTGATGCAAGAGAGAAGCATGGATCCATTACCTCCCATAAGTACTTGGACCAGAAATAGTATGGCTCACCTATGAACTCAACTGGGGATCAGAGATGCAGAATTGAATCTACAATCCAGGTATGTGACCTGACCAGGAACCAAACCTGCAACCTTTCAGTTACACAATGATGCTCCAATCAACTGGTCCACATTGGCCAATACTGATGTGTTTTGTAAATATTCTAGTCATTTTTATTTTGATCAAATAATGTGACTTGAAATTTTCTTCTTTTTGGCTTTTTAGATATAATCTTTGTTGCTTTATATAAGATAAAGTCTTATTAACATTTTTAAACCTCATACTGAATATAAATTTAAGTTTTTGTTAACATTTCCAAGTCCAAGTTAATTTGGTAGAGAACTATATATTTCTTACTTAATAGTTTATCTTCAGAGCCTCTATACACATTGTAATAAATACATTTCAGAACCTCATCAGGGCAATTTAATATTTCCCTATTTCTCCCATAAATAATGCCTTCATCCATTATAAACTAAGTGATTTATGTATGATTACATCATTCAGAATTCTGATTTAAGCCTTGAAGTTGATGCAAAAATTTTTGTGGCCTTAAGGCAAGAGTCTGGACTTGACAGACATAGAAGTTTTAGTATAGAATGCAAGCATAAAAATATTATGGAATATACAGCAGAAAAATGAAGAGAAATACATTGTCGTTATTATCATTTTAGTTGATTGATCTAGCTAGCCCACCTCCAAGTTTTCAGTAATTTGAAACAATAAATTGCTTTCCTTTTCTTTTTCTAAATTCCATTTGAGTTATTTTGTCACTTACAAGCAGAAGTATGCAGACACAGGCCTTGACTAATGTTTTCAATCAAAATGATAGTGTTCAGAAGTGAGAAAAATGGGGAAGCAGTAACCATTACAGAAAGATTATGGCTGCCTAGCATTTGCAATACATTGCAGATGCTCTGAAACTTATGCATTTTATTTTAAAATAATAATTTCTTTAAACCCTTGTTTACAGTCTTTTGCCTTATTTTAAAATGACATAAAGGCTTCCTTATCTGTTTTCTAAAACCATTAGCAAAAGAGAAGCTGCAAAAGAAGACAGGGAAATGACACTAATATGGGCAGGCTCTTTGTTCACAGAGGGACATCATACTGAATTTTCTTAGCATCCTGGATGACACGGAAAGAACTCACAAAGCATAGTGGGCAGGTGGGGGCAAAGACTCATATTCTGTGAAATACACCTTCAATTGTAAGCCTTAATTATCAGGAACAGTAAAACTATACTTACTATTTTCTAAACAGTGTCTATATTTAGCATATTAATTTGAAACGCATATTTAGTAATAACAAGAGTTTAAAACCCAGTGAAGGTTCTGGACAATCAACATTTTACAGTAATGAATTTTTTAAAGTATATGAGTTTTTTCCTTAGGTTCTTTAGAGGATAAGAATAAAAAAAGAAAAGTCCTTGTTTATGACTATTATTAGACATAGTTCTTGAACATTGTAACACTGCCCTAGTTTCATCTTCTCTTTATATTTGCAAGTCATATTATCACAGCCTTCCTTCCTTCATGAAAAGAAAACAAAAAAAATAGTACTTATCAAACCATTTCCCAAAGGAAAAAGAAAGGGTAGGCTTTGTCTTGGAAAATAAGAAAAGAAGTCCTTCATAGCTGAATTTGAAAAATGCTTTTTAAAGTGGTGCTATGATAGCTGGTTGCATGGCGTTTTTTGTTTTGCTTTGTGTTTTTGTTTTTGGTCCAGTCCTACTCAGAACACTGTAGCAGCAGAATATCCTACTGAATATTCACTATTTCACAAGTAGTCTGGCTTTTCTGGATCCTGGAAGAAAATGATCAACTCAGAAAACTTAATTGCCTTAAGTTTATTTGGCCCATGGAAATGGTGGCATCCCCCCCTCAAAAAAGAGAACTCGGTTTGAGAAGTATTTCTAAGAAAAAAAAGATGTTGTATGTCAGTCCTAATTTCAAGTATCTCTTTCTAACATAAGAAAAGGCAAGGAGCAATGGCAGAGTAACATTTCAAATCTAAATTATAGAAAGCATGTGAATACTTAGGAAAATTAAATGGAAGAATTTCAGTGTCTTAGAATGCCCATCAGGTGTTTCAGGAGAGGGAAATGGAGACATTGCGTTTCCTTTGAATCTCTCAAAGATACAATTGAGCACATTGTTTGACTCTAGTATCTGTCCCAAAAGATGTTAATCTCTTTATTCAAATAACCATTTTTATTTTTTAAACCCGAAAGAGAATCTTATTGATGTCATGATTTTTCTTTCTCTACCACATAAGTCTGATTAATATATCCAGGTTTGAAAGAACAGTCACTTTTCACAGGAAATTGGATGACTTTGTTTTGGTTTTGTTGTTTGTAGATTGGGGTAGTTGTCTCTTTAATTATTTATTATTTTGTCACTGTATTATTTCTAAAGAACCTTAGAAGATGTGAAGCAACATGTTCTTCAGTTCCTTCAAGGCTCCAATAATATGAGGATACTGATAGGGTCACTCACAAAATTTGTTCCTTAGGTTGATCTCTTTATTTGGCTCTGTATAAATGACTGTGAAGCCATTATTTTATAACAAGAACTCTAGTTTTCTTTACATTAGTGTCATGTTTAGATGGACCCCACCTCAATTTTGATCTCTGTATACTTACTCACATTATGAAATACAAGGCATAAGTTGTAGGTATAGATAGTGTGTTATTTCAATTAGCAGATAATTTAAAAATGAGTCTGTCTTTTCCATTTGTGAAAATATTTAAAGACTATGTGTGTATGTATATATGTGGGGGGGGGGTGCATGCATGTCTGTATCATTCAGGGTTCTCCAGGGCACTGAACCAATAGGAGTGTGTGTGTGTGTGTGTGTGTGTGTGTGTGTGTGTAGAGACAGAAGTTTAAATAATTGATTCACATAATTTGAGGGATTGGCATGTATGAAATTTGTAGGGCAGGTGGGCAGGCTGGATACTCAGATAAGAGTTGATGCTGTGGTCTTGAGACAGAATTTCTTCTTGCTGGAAAACCTTACTATCTACTCTTAAGCTCTTTCAAAGAATTACATGGAGCCTATCCACATTATCAAGGGTAATCTCCTTTACATAAAATCAACTGACTGTACATGTTAACCACATCTACAAAGTACCTTCACAGTAACACCTAGATTACTGTTTTGGCTTTGTTTTGTTTTGTTTTTAAATATTTTATTTATCTTTAGAGGGGAAGGGAAGGAGAGAGGGAGAGAAACATCAATGTATGGTTGCCTTTTGTGCGTCCCCTGCTGGGAACTGGCCTGCAGGGAACTGGTCTGCAACCCAGGCATGTGCCCTGACTGGGAATCGAACTGCGATTGTCTGGTTTGCAGGCCCATGCTTAATCCACTGAGCTATAACAGCCAGGGCCTACCTAGATTACTGTTTGATTAAATAACTGGGTACTGTAGCCTACCTACTGTATCGATTGTGTAGCCACCGATACATAAAGGTAATCATCACAATATCTTATAAGAATGTTTAATTCTTAGGTTTAATTTTTTAAGCAATTGTCCACTAGATAAATTTTCTTTATTTTTTTCTCTAAATCATGAAGTGAATATTTTTAGAGAGATTAGGTTTATTATCTTTAATATTTTTCTTCCTGGCAAGAATCACTACCACATTGCACTATCACTGTTAGCTAAGAAGATATTCTGTCTCTAACCTGCTAACCCAACATTGCCTTTTTCTAACAATGTTCATGCTTTTTGCAAGATTTTGTTGGTGGTCTTAGGGCACTTCAGGTGAGTTTACTGTCTCCCAACTATTCAGTATTCCACATTTATGAGGAATATTCTGTTCCTTTGATAATTACAGTAGCAAAAGTAACTTTATTCATAATTCTATCTCCATTTTGTAAAACCCTTTATATTTATGTCATTCTTTAGAGAATCATCTCATTTTTTTATTGTTATTGGTCCACTTTTGATTGTAAAGTGGTCTATACATCATGCCACTTTATGTGACTGAAGACAAAAGTTAAATAATACCCAGCTCTTGATAGATACATGGGTAAATAATGATTTTTTGTTCTGATTACATAGAATAAGTAATTTAAAATTCAAATCATTAAAAGATATAGATATGGATAATTTTCCAAAGCATATCCTACCCTTTGCTTCTCCTTAACCAAAACATAATAACCTTCAAAATGGGCCATAAACACTTCCTTATAAGACTCGTTAATGAGATTTCAAGCAAAATATATTAGTGAGTGCATGCAGTTGCCTTCAGGAAAGATGCACCAAGTTGTCCCAAACATGTACAAGTTTTAAATTTTCAGACTTTTAGGGGGAAATATCTCCTTCACTAGTTCATTCTAATGTTTAAAAACCCTAAAATTGTAGGTACACAGCAGATACCTGTTGTGACCAATTCCTCCTGATAATATTATACTAAAAAGTCCTTTTATAAAGAATCAACAAATCTGGCAACAGTATTTCTTAGGCAATTGAGCCATGCTCATTGTTTTAAATTTTTATTTATTGATTTTAGAGAGAGAGAAGGAGAGAAGCATAGAGGTGCTGTTGCACTTATTTAGGCATTCATTGGTTGATTCTTTCATGTTCCCTGACTAGGGATCAAACCTCCAACTTCGGGGTATGGAGACGATGCTCTAATCAACCGAGCTACCCAGCCAGAGCACATGCTCTATTTTTTTAAGTTAGTATTTCAGAAGATTATGCTAAAAGCATTATGAAGTTGCAAATTTAATGTTGTGGTTCTTAGACTGACTCTAAGGAACATCTAGAATCAGCAGTGACTTTTAGTTTAATTTTAAATAATTTGAGTAATGAAATGATTTTTTCCTAAGTAGTTGGAAAGAAGATGCTTGGTTAAATTTGCATCTTTGGGTTTTATATCCATTAGCGACACAGACATAATACAAATAAATACCTTTATAACATGATTCATAATGGGGTAAATTTTTGTGTAATATGATTTCATCTGAGGTCTTATTTTCAAAAGAAAATGATTATTCAACAGAAGTTTTATTTTTATCTTTAATATTTTTGAAGGCTAAAAATTAATGCTTTTCTTTCCACCTTCTAAGTTATTCTGGCTGGGCTGATACTCAAATTAACAGAGACGGATTAATAGGAGAAAATCAAGTCATGTTCATGGGGAAATTACATGGGCATGAAAATTCCAAAGACAGCAAAGCACACACTGGGTATATAAGACATTTTTGGACAAAAGAGAAAATCAGGGAACAGGTATTAGATTTCAGAAGGGTGGGCCATTTACAGGTAGTTGAGGAAGAGGAAACATACATAGGAGGAAAATTCTTGCTAGGCAGCTCAGAAACAATGGGACACAGGGGTTATCTAGCTAACATGCCCCTGCCTGAAGCCTTCTTGTTTAACATATGTGACTCAAATTTGGCTGAAGTGTCATCCTAACATCTTCTTGAAGCAGGTTTCTCTGAATCTCTTAGGTAGGAAATAGGGTAGGACCAAAGGTTCTCTCTGAATCTTGCTTCTTAGTAAACAGATTAAAATCAATATCCGCAAAAGAAAGCTTCCAGGTGGCAAAACTTTGGTCCCTTCAACATCTCAATTCACAGGTAGTTTGATTTGTGGGGAGAAGGGGGAAGATATTTTTCTCTACTCTTGTAGGTTCTTCTAGCTGCTCAATGAATCAAATCAGGATGAATAGGGAGATATTTCCTGGTTAGTTTTGGTGAGTTTTTATTTTGCACATGTAAGTAATTGTGTTACTCTTAAACTACTGCGCATGTGATCTCCCATGATTTTTCCTGATTGTCCACTGGGTGAGCAGGACTGCAGTGGTAATTTATTATAATTTTATTATAATGAAGCAGGGGTCATGCAATGTTCACAGAAGCATCTTCTGCATGGGTACAGTCATGATTCAATGTGATTCAGCATTTTTCCAGGAAGTGTGACAACTGGTCTTACAACAGTGTATCTGTTCTGTATCGATGCCCTTTGTCCTAGTCCTGGGGTGCCTCTGGAGTTTTCTCAGTCCTGATTATTGACTGCCTCAATTCTTGCTGGGCAACCCTAAAACAATGGGGCACAAAGGGAAACAGGCTTTTCTAGTTTCCTTCCTGTCTGTCATTCATGTGCACATCTGTGCTAAGGTGACTATGCTAAGGTTCCCTTCCCAAAGCAGGTTTTTAATATCTTAATTCCTTTAGGCAAGGATGAAGAGAGTCAAGTTTCTTTCTGAGTATTAAAGGTTTCTTAGTAACCAGCTTAAAATCTATGCACCAAAAGGTACATTTTGGGGGTGGGCAAAATCTTGGTCCTCTTGTTATAGAAGGGACCTGTGGTGGGGGCAGATATGGTTACCTAAACAAGCCCCCTTCCCTGGGGTCTCTCTGTATTTTAATTCTTTACTTGCTGCCCCTAGGAAATGTGGCTCTCGATGCTAGGATTTGGTGAAGAAGAAAGGAACTATTTATTCAAAAGTTATACAGGTTTAGAGTACTGTGACCATTAAAATCCCAAAGTCCCTTAAAACACCCACAAATACACTCAATCCTTCCTTCCCCTTTGCCCAGTCAGGCCAGTGAAGGGTACCATACCTCAGGAAAAACAAATAAAAGTCTGTAGCTTAGCTAGACTCCTGGTTCCTCCCAGTAATCTATGCTCAGCTGGGCAGGTCTCCCATGGTTCCCAATACTATCAGCACTGTCGTGGCCATGATCTCCAGGTCTTAATCCAAAACCATATGGCACCTTCTCATGGCCCACCAGCAAGAGTCCTTTCACCCCTTTTCTTCCCTGCAAGGTCTCACAAGGGTCCCACATTGTCTCTGTCTCTCATGGCAGCTCTCCTTCTGTTTAAATCCTAGCCTGGAACCTCCTCCACAACCCCATTTCTGACTGTTCCCACAGTCAGCTCTACCTGCTAGTACTTGCCCAGTTTTCAGCCCTTCTCGGCTGCCATAGTTAGTCCAGGCAAGGGTGGCCCCATGGTGTGGGGCAAACCATCTCCAAGCTCTCACTCAGTGCTATAACCAGAGGGAGCTGCCTTCCAGTTACATCAGGGGTCAAAGTTACGCATACCTTTTGGCTCCATTCTGGCTGAAAGGCTAGTCTGCTGTTATTGATATGCAAAATAACTGTTTTTGCATATCAAGTATGAAGCTGGCCTGCAAAATCTGTTCTCAGTGGCCCTGCTCCATGTGTCCTATCCCCTCAGCCAGGCCTATTGTCCTATATTCTGGAACACCCCAAGTTCTGGACCTTGTTATACTACTCATAATTTTTTTATGTTTTGAAAATTGATTTTGAGAGAGAGAGAGACTTATACCAGTTATTCAAGGAAGAACCATTAATTGCTTCCTCATCATATGTGCTCTGACTAGGGATTGAACCCACAACCTTGGCATGATGGGTCGACATTCCAACCAACTAAGCTACCCAGCCAAGGCTTCCTTTATAATTCTTATTATGGGCAAGGTCCCCAATTTTAATTCTTTAAAGAAGAGATAAACTTTTCTCTTGAGTTTCCAGGTATTGATTGCCTTCTACTCAAAATAATCCACATGCCAAAGTAGCACATCTTGGGGGTTCAGTAGCACAGTGAAGGGGTTCAGCACACCCTGTCCTGAACCCCTCCATTTCATGCATGCCGCCCAAATATACAAGGTGTAATTGAAGATTTAAATCCAGAGTATTAATGACTGCGTGGCAAACACAAATCTAGAACTGGCAATAGAATAATGAAACTACTTTGAGAAAATTGTACAAGTACACTCAGAAAAATTAAAATGAAATTATCGACACAGGGGATATGCCAAGGTGCTGTGTTTGATTTGTGTACCTGTATACAACCTTGTCCTGTGCTATCTAGAAGATGACTAATGCATCAAATATATCTTTGCCTTTTTACACATTAAGAGAAATTTTCTGAAGCTTTCAGTACACACATACACAAAGAATATTCTGTAAAACAAAAAAGAATGTAATTAATTTTCCATTCATTTGCAAAGCCTTTGTATATATAATGGGAAGAATATTATTGCCAAGTTGTGTACTTGATATGCTACAATTAGAAATAGGGCCTGAATTAAATTAGTTATTAAATTAGAAATGCATTCAGAATCACAAAGCTTGGATGCAATATATTTTCCTATGTTATGAAAATAAACATTCTGGTAAGCTAGTTTCTGCATTTAATATGATGGAGAGAAAATAAAATAACTCCAAATCACATAAATGCTCTAGAGATGTTCAAAGAGATAGGAAGATGTGTTTGTTCATTTTTAGGCAGGCTATTTTATGGCATTGGGAGGAATCTAAATGAGTTTGCCTCATCCTTTGATATGGATTATGTTGGCTGTTGTGCTCATTGCATTTATATTTTTGCTGTATAAAAATATATTTTACACAGTAAATGATAAAACTATTCTGATTTTATTCATAGAATGGTAGCAATTCATGAAATTCTTGTACTTAAAGATTCACTCTACTACCCAATGAACTGGACTCTTTTGGACTGCTCCCACAAAGGAGGAATTGTTCACTCGTTGATATCACTTGGGAATGAAGTTTGACTTTCAAAGTCACTGACTTTAAATTCACTCACTTTTATGAGCTGAAGTAATGTCATTCTGATTTATTTTGCTTTGTGTTGCATAATTGAAACAGAAAAATTATAAAGGGGGTGAGGTTAATCTTTAGTTGCTATTTCCTCACTTAGGAACCCTTTCTCCTTTTCTGTTAGTATTCTTTTTTTTTTTTAATGTATTATAGTTTTAATCTTTATTTTTTTTTGCAAAGTTTCTTTTTTTTTAAATTTTATTTAGTTATTTTTCAAGTACAGTTTTTTGTCTATTTTTCCCATCCCAGCCTCCCCTGCCCCTTGCTCCCCTCCCCCCTCCCATTTCCTCCCCCCTTAGTTCTCGTCCCTGTGTCCTTCCTATTTGTTCCTCCAAATCCCTCCCCCCTTTTTCCCCTTAACTTCCCTTCCTTCTCCCCTCTGGTCACTATCCCCTTGTTCTCTATTTCAGTGTCTTTGTTTTTTGGGTTTTTTTTTTCTGCTTACTTGTTTGTTTTGTTGTTTAGCTTCCTGTTAAAGGTGAGATCATATGGTATTTGTCTTTCAGCACCTGGCCTATTTCACTCACCATAATGCTTTCCAGTTCCATCCATGTTGTTGCAAAGGGTAGTAGCTCCTTCTTTCTCTCTGCAGCGTAGAATTCCATTGTGTATATGTACCACAATTTTTGGATCCATTCATTTACTGATGGGCACCTAGGTTGCTTCCAACTCTTGGCTATTGTAAATTGTGCTGCTATGAACATTGTGGTGCATAGGTTCTTTGATATTGATGTTTTAGGATTCTTGGGATATAATCCTAGCAGTGGAATTGCTGGGTCAAAAGGCAGGTCGATTTTTATTTTTCTGAGAAAAATTCCATACTGTTTTCCATAATGGTTGTACCAGTCTGCACTCCCACCAACAGTGAACTAAGGACCCCGTTTCCCCACAACCCCTCCAACATTTGTTGTTTGTTGCTTTGTTTATGATAGCCATCCTGACTGGTGTAAAGTGGTATCTCATTGTGGTTTTAATTTGCATCTCTCTGATAGCTAATGATATTGAGCATCTCTTCATGTGTCTCTGAATGTTCTGTATGTCCTCCTTGGAGAAGTGTTTGTTCAAGTCCTTTTCCCATTTTCTAATTGGGTTGGGTGTCTTCTTAGAGTGGAGTCTTGTAAGTTCTTTGTATATTTTAGAGATTAAACCTTTGTCTGAGGTATCATTGGCAAATATGTTTTCCCATACAGTTGGTTGTCTTGCTAATTTAATACTGTTTTCTTTAGCCATGCAGAAGCTTTTTATTTTGATGAGATCCCATTTGTTTATTCTTTCCTTTACATTCCTTGCTCTAGGGGACATATCAGTAAAGAAGTTGCTGCGTGAAATATCTGAGATTTTCTTGCCAATGTTCTCCTCTAGGACTTTAATGGTGTTATGACTTACATTTAAGTCTTTTATCCACCTTGAATTTATTTTGGTGTATGGTGTAAGTCTGTGCTCAAGTTTCATTTTTTTTGCATGTAGCTGTCCAGTTCTCCCAACACCATTTGTTGAAGAGGCTATCTTTACTCCATTTTATGTTACTGCCCCCCTTTGTCGAATATTAATTGACTGTAGAGAGTTGGGTTGATTTCTGGGCTCTCTGTTCTGTTCCATTGGTCTATGTGCCTGTTTTTATGCCAGTACCAGGCTGTTTTGATTACAGTGGCCTTGTAATACAGTTTGATATCAGGTATTGTGATCCCCCCTACTTTGTTCTTCTTTCTCAAAAGAGCAGCTGCTATTCGGGCTCGTTTATGGTTCCATATAAATTTTTGAAGTGTTTGTTCTATGTCTGTGAAATATGCCATTGGTACTTTAATAGGTATTGCATTGAATCTGTATATTGCTTTGGGTAGTATGGACATTTTGATGATGTTAATTCTTCCAATCCATGAACAAGGTATATGTTTCCATTTGTTTGTGTCTTCCTTGATTTCGTTCTTCAGTGCTGTGTAGTTTTCTGCATACAGGTTTTTTACCTCCTTGGTTAGGTTTATTCCCAGATATTTTATTTTTCTTTTTGCTATATCAAATGGGATTTTTCTCTTTATTTCTGCTTCTGCTGATTCACTGTTGGTATACAAAAATGCCTTTGATTTCTGGATATTGACTTTATAACCAGCTGTTTTGCCAAACTCATCAATTAGTTTGAGGAGTTTTTGGGTAGAGTCTATAGGATTTTCCATGTACACTATCATGTCATCTGCAAACAGTGACAGTTTTGTTTCCTCCTTTCCTATTTGGATGCCTTTTATTTCCTTTTCTTGCCTGATCGCTGTGGCTAAAACTTCCAATACTATATTGAATAGAAGTGGTGAAAGTGGACAACCTTGTCTTGTTCCTGATCTTAGTGGAAAAGCTTTTAGTTTTTTCCCGTTGAGTATGATATTGGCTGTAGGTCTCTCATATATGGCCTTTATTATTTTGAGAAATGCTCCTTGTATTCCCACTTTGCTGAGTGTTTTTATCATAAATGGGTGTTGTACCTTATCGAAAGCTTTTTTCTGCATCTATTGATATGATCATGTGATTTTTGTCTTTGCTTTTGTTTATATGATGTATTACATTTACTGATTTGCGAATATTGAACCATCCTTGCATTCCTGGGATGAATCCTACTTGATCATGGTGTATGATCTTTTTGATATGTTGTTGGATGCGATTTGCCAATATTTTGTTGAGGATTTTAGCATCTATGTTCATCAGCGATATTGGCCTGAAGTTTTCTTTCTTTGTTGTGTCTCTATCTGGTTTTGGAATTAAGATGATGCTGGCTTCATAAAAAGAATTTGGGAGTTTTCCATTCTTCTGAATTTTTTGAAATAGTCTGTGGAGAATAGGGGTTAGCTCTTCCTTAAATGCTTTGTAGAATTCTCCTGTGAAACCATCTGGTCCGGGGCTTTTGTGTGATGGGAGTTTTTTGATTACTGCTTCAATTTCTTTTGCTGTTATTGGTGAATTTAGATTTTCTGCTTCTTTTTCACTGAGTTTTGGAAGATTGTATTTTTCTAGAAATGTGTCCATTTCCCCTAGGTTCTCAAATTTCTTGGCATACAGTTCTTCATAGTAATTTCTTACAATCTCTTCTATTTCTGTGGTATCAGTTGTAATCTCTCCTTTTTCATTTCTGATTGTGTTTATTTGTGTCCTCTCTCTTCTTTTCTTGATGAGCCTACTTAAAGGCTTGTCTATTTTGTTTATCTTCTCAAAGAACCAACTCCTGGATTCATTGATCCTTAAAATTGTGCTTTTAGTTTCTATGTCATTTAATTCTGCTCTAATCTTGGTTATTTCCTTCCTTCTGCTTGCTCTAGGCTGTCTTTGTTGTTGTTCCTCAAGTTCTTGCAGGCGTATGGTTAGGTTGTTTGTTTGAGATGTTTCTATATTCTTTAGGTAGGCCTGTATTGCTATAAACTTCCCTCTCAGGACTGCCTTCGCTGTGTCCCATAAGTTTTGGGTTGTTGTGCGATCATTTTCATTTGTTTCCAGAAATGTTTTGATTTCTTCCCTAATTTCATTCTTGACCCATTCATTGTTTAATAGCATACCATTCAGTCTCCATGTTTTTGGGTGCTTTGGGTTTTTTCTTTGGGGTTGGTTTCTAATTTCAGTGCCTTGTGGTCAGAGAAGATGCTTGGTATGATTTCAATTTTCTTGAATTTGTTGAGGCTCCTTTTGTGTCCTATCATGTGGTCTATCTTTGAGAATGTTCCATGTACATTTGAAAAGAATGTGTATTTAGCTTCTTTGGGATGAAGGGCTCTATATATATCAGTTAAGTCCATTTCATCTAGGGTGTTGTTTAATGCCACAATATCTTTTTTGATAATTTGTTTGGAAGATCTGTCCATTTTTGATAGTGGGGTGTTCAAATCCCCTACTATGATTGTGTTGCTGTCAATATCTTTCTTGAAGTCCTCTAAGATTTTCTTGATATATTTGGGTGCCCCTATGTTTGGTGCATATATGTTTACAATGTTAATGTCTTCTTGGTGGATTCTTCCCTTGAGTATAATGAAATGACCTTCTGGGTCTCTCTTTACAGCCTTTTTTTTGAAGTCTATTTTGTCTGATATGAGAATTGCTACCCCAGCTTTTTTTCTTGTCCGTTTGCTTGGAAAACTTGTTTCCAGCCTTTCACTTTTAGTCTGTGATGGTCTTTTGTCCTGAGGTGAGTCTCTTGTAGGCAGCATATGTGTGGGTCATGCTTTCTTATCCATTGAGCTATTCTGTGTCTTTTGATTGGAGAATTTAATCCATTTACATTTAAGGTTATTATTGATAGGTACTTATTCATTGCCATTTTTGTACCTGTGTTCCTCTCTGTCTCCCTCTTATCCTTCCTTCCCTTAAAGCAGTCCTTTTAGTATTTCTTGTAGAGCTGGTTTGGTGGAGGCATATTCTTTTAGACTTCTTTTGTCTTGGAAGCTCTTTATTTGGCCTTCTATCTTGATTGAGAGCCTTGCTGGGTAAAGTAGCCTTGGTTGTAGGCCTCTGTTTCTCATTACTTGAAATATTTCTTGCCATTCTCTTCTTGCTTGAAGTGTTTCCATTGAGAAGTCGGTAGCTAACCTTATTGGGGCTCCCTTGTATGTTATTTCTTTTTTCTCCCTTGCTGCCTTTAAGATTCTCTCTTTGTCTTGGAATTTTGCCATTTTGATGATGATGTGTCTTGAGGTGGGCCTCCTTGGGTTCCTCTTGATTGGGACTCTCTGTGATTCCTGGATTTGTGAGACTTTTTCTCTTATCAAATTAGGAAAATTTTCTCTCATTACTCGTTCAAATACGTTTTCTATCCCTTGTTCTTCTTCTTCTCCTTCTGGTATTCCTATTTTTCGTATATTATTACGTTTCATATTGTCTTGCATTTCTCTTAATCCCTCTTCATTCTTTCTGAGCCTCTTTTCATTTTCTTGCTCTTTCTGTGAGATGCTTTCTACCCTGTCCTCCAACTCACTAATCCTATCCTCCGCTTCATCTATCCTACTTTGGAAACTTTCTACTGTGTACTTCAATTCGGAAATTGTATTCTTCATTTCCTCTTGTCTCTTGCTGATGGTTTCCATTTCCTTTTTGATGTTGCTGTAGTTTGCAGAGAGATCATTATAATTTCCCTGTAGTTTCTGGTAGCTCACTGTGAGCTCTTTGAGCTCTTTGAACTTCGTAATAACCAGTGCTTTGAATTCACTGTCTGATAGTTGATCAGCGTCTATTTCATCTAACATTCTTTCTGAAGTTTCTGCTTTTTCTTTCATTTGGGGATTGTTTCTTTGTCTTCCCATTGTTTGAGACTCTTCTTGTTAGTCTCTGCTTCCAAAATTGATCTGTTCTGAAACACTGGTTTTATGGTGTAAACTTCTGTGGTATGTTCCTTGTGAAGTTCAGTGGTACAGACTCCTTGAAGTTTCTTGATGTTCTTCGTCTCCACCTACACTCACGCTGGTCCTCGCACTGGTCTCTGCGTTGGTCGCCTACCACTGCTGAATGTCCTGGCTCTAGTAGCCGCCTCCTCAAGCACCCAGGCCCGTTACTAGGGCAGTGGCACAGAGGCTGGGAATGTCCTGGCTCCCGTATCTGGCTCTCTCTGCCGCCCAGGGCCGTCACAGGGGCTTGGAGTGTCCCGGTTTCCGTACCTGACTCCCCGGCGTCTAGTCCTGTCTCTATGGCAGTGGCACAGAGGCTTAGAAAGTCCCAACTCCCCGTACCTGATTCCCCAGTGTCCAATCCCCTTGCTATGGCAGCAGCACAGGGGTTGTGACCCTCCCAGTTCCCGTAGAGGGATCCTCTGCCACCCCGGGCTGTCTCAGGGGTTTGGAGTGTCCGGGCTTCCGTACCCGGCTCCCCGGCGTCCAGTCTCGTCGCTATGGCAGCGGCACAGGATTTGAGAGCTTCCCTGCTCCCGTAGCTGGCTCCTCAGCTGCGTCACAGGGGTTTGGAGTGTCCGGGCTTCCGTACCTGGCTCCCCGGCGTCCAGTCCCGTGGCTATGGCAGCGGCACAGGATTTGAGATCTTCCCGGCTCCCGTAGCTGTCTCCTCAGCTGCGTCACAGGGGTTTGGAGAGTCCCGGCTTCTGTACCTGACTCCCCGGCGTCCAGTCCCGTGGCTATGGCAGTGGCACAGGATTTGAGAGCTTCCCGGCTCCCGTAGCTGGCTCCTCTGCTGCGTCACAGGGGTTTGGAGTGTCCGGGCTTCTGTACCTGACTCCCCGGCGTCCAGTCTCATCGCTATGGCAGCGACACAGGATTTGAGAGCTTCCCGGCTCCCGTAGCTGGCTCCTCAGGGTCTAGGCCTGTCTCTATGGCGGCGTCTCAGGGGCCTTTGGTGTCCCAGCTCCTGCAACTGACCCTTCCGTTGCCCAGGCTAGTAGCTATGGCATCGGCACAAGGGTGTCCCCGCTCTGGTTCCTGACTCCTCTGTCTCCCAGGACCGTCACAGGGGCTTGGAGTGTCCGGCTTCCCGTACCTGAGGCCCCGGCTCCCAGGCCTGTTGCTCTGGTGGCAGTACAGGGGCCGCGTGAGACCCAGCTCCGGTAGCTGACTCTGCCGCCGTCTGGTGTTTCAGCGTCGGTCACAATCTCTGGTCTTTTAATTTCATAAATGCTGGGTAACCGATGGTTTATTGTGCTGTTTTTCCATAGATCTGCCAGGATTTTCACCCATGAGTACAGGAGCTAGTATCCGCTCCATCTTACTCCGTCGCCATCTTCCCAGCATCCGCTTCTGTTAGTATTCTAATACTCAAAGGGCAGTATATCTACTGGCAGAATAGAGAGTTTTGGGCATCAGAGGCTGTCATATGATATTGTACTTCTACTTTACTGAGGAAAGCTCACTGCTTCTAAAGTGAAATTCTGTAAAAAAGAAATCATTAACAGTAAGTAGTGCCACTCTGAAGTAATATACATTATTATTTGCATAATTCACTATGGATAATTTACAAAATATATAATTCACACTTACTTTTAGCATATAAGTTATAATGTAAATAAAACAAGACAGCCACTCCAAGAGTATACCTATTCTTTTATCGGTGTGGGAAGTATAAGCACATAGATAAAACAATCAGCAATGATGTGCACTCCCAATGCACAAACTTATGTACTTTTAAGCAATGACTTTCACTATTTACCATTAGAAATAAAGCCTATGTAGGCTTTCAAAATCACAAAATGAATTGGTTATAAGATGATTGCAAACTTAGAAGCCAGCATGGGTCTTGAAAAAAAATCCCTACACTAAGTGACATAGGCATCAACATTTGCTGGAGCCATAGGAAATCTTTGCTTTATGTACTGCTCCACTGTTCATTAGAGCCAGGGTAAATCTAACTTCATTTGATAATGATTTTACTGCTACTCTGAGCAGTTAAAACATTTTGGCATATTTTCTATTTAGTTTTGGTCCTTAAGGAATATCCTATTTAGAGAGGTTTTTCCATGTTAATATTCATACCATTCTACTTGACTTTCCCTGTTCTTTCAAGTAATGTCATATTAGTTGACATAATGAAAAGGGTGAATTGCCTAATCAGGCTCTTTTTAAAAATATTTTATTTATTTATTTTTAGAGAGAAAGGAAGGGAGGAAGAGAGGGAGAAAAACATCAATGTGTGGTTGCTTCTCATGCACCCCCTACTGGGAACCTGGCCCACAATCCAAGCATGTGCCCTAGACTGGGAATCAAACCTGCAACCCTTTGGTTCATAGGCCAGCACTCAGTCCACTGAGCCACACCAGCCAGGGATAATCTAGCTTTTTATAGCACTAAGCACTGCAGAAAGACTTTTTAAATTATATGAATATAATGCATGTGATCAAAATCAGTGGCATTGTTAATGCAAATGAGCTCCATAACACAGTCACTTGAAGAGAGGAACTATTTCTGTCCTCCCTTATGATCATCACGCAGAAGAGAAAAACAAAGATATACAGTCAACATCTGTAAAATGAAATTTCCAAATTTATAGTGGAATTGATGCTTTCAAAGTTATAAACATCAAAATGTGGCTCTGCATCTGCTAATCAATGCCTTTGAAAACAAGCTGTGCTAAAAGGCAGTCAGTTGGTGTTGCAGGCAAGCACTATAGGCTGAGGGGTTGAAATTTGTTTATTGTTTCATATTGCACATCCATAGGCCATATGGTTGGGGTCTTCATGAAAACAAAGTGTATGTAATTTTCTTCTACCATGAGGATGGGGTATTAAAAGTATTCAGAGCTGTAGAACAACCTTAACAAAATCTGTTAATTATAAAAATTGTTTGAAGGTTGATACTGTTACTTGTCTCATCTACTCTCCACACATTTTTCTGAGTCAGGTCTGAAGAGTACATTAAGATAATATACTCTTTTAATTAGTGTATCAGAGCTATTTTATGCTAATGTTAAACAAAAACCTTTAAGACTGAAGATTTGTCCCTGAATGAAAATGTTTATTGAGCCATATGCCAACAAGCAAAGGACTGGTTCCTGGGGCATGCAGTCTGAGCCACCAGCAGAGGCCCTAAATGAAAACAAATGTGTCCATTGTCTTGGAGTTGACAGGGCTTTTTTATACAATGAGTTTGGAGAAGAAAGATATAAGTTGTTTTGGAAGAACTATGCTGGGTATAAATAAGTTAGAGAGGTAAAAGGTTAAGCAGAGAAAGTTTTGGGATAGGAGAATTGGCCATAAGAAAGAAGTATTTGATTCCTCTACATTGGTTGTGGGAAACAGTCTAGAATGGCCACTGTATAAGCAAGATGGGTGGCCTTTGGTGCTTGGCTATATCTTTTAGATAAGAACTGAAATAGCAACCTGGAAGTTGATTCAAAGTTTCAATTAATTTCAACAATGTGAGCAGTCTTTTGTTGATTTCTAGCCATGCTATTAACTGAATAATTATCCTTTTCTCTCCCTTCTACCATCTAGTCTCATGTGGTTTAATTTAGGACATCTTACCATTTTTTTCTTGTCACTGTCTTTGTTACCAGGACACCAATGTTTGAGTCTGCTTGTGTGCACTGGCCCTCCAAAATATACAAGAGTAGGATATTGCACTATAGAAAGAAAATATTTTAATGTTTAATTGACCAATCTGGATAACAGGGAGCTAATGCTTAAAGACCCAACCTCCCCATACATGTAGATTACAGATTATAGAGGGAAAAATCATAAGACACTATGGATTAGGGGTTCAGGGTCATGCTCAGACCTAATTGGTCTGAGGTGAGGTAAGGATAACAAACCTTTTCTTCAGTTCTCAAGGACAGCTCTAAGGTGTGTTCTTGGATCCTTCTTTCCTAGTCTCATGGGAACATAGCCAGGGGATCTTTCCGCCATAGGGCTCAGGAGCTGAAACATAACTTAGATCAAGATGTTATCTTTCACCTGCTAGAGGTCCACACCTTGTGACCAATAGTGAGGTGTGGGTTACTATTTTCTGCTGCCTCAAGAAAGAGATGAATTATAGAGATAAGATTTAAAGCTAAAATTAATCAAAATCATAGGGACCTTCAGTTTCATCTCTTCCAGAACTTAGATGTTTCTCCTTTCATCAAGGTGAGGACTAAGTAACACCTCTCCTTTTCTTTCCCAGAGCCAATGGAATGCTGCCTAGAGATATAATCACACTTAACTATAATTGTTTCTCAACAACACAAAGACTCATAGTATATGTCCTGTTTCTCCACAGCAGATTTATGTTGCATATTTGTTTTATTTTCATTGTGCAATAATATGTTTCCAGTATCACCAATTCAAAAACTTGACTTTTAACAACATTTTGTTTTTAAAAAATCTTTTCAAATTCAATAACGAAGTGCATATCATCATAAATGGAAGTCAATAAGAAAAGTTAGGACAAAGTAAATATCAAATCAATGTGTGCTATGCACACGATTTAAAAGGTATATATCTTGCTTGGATCAAATGCTTTAATAAGAACTGTGATGTCTTGCCCTGGCTGGTGTAGCTCAGTGGATTGAGCATTGGCCTGAGGACTACACAACTGTGGTTTGATTCCCAGTCAGAGCACATGCCTGGGTTGCAGGCCAGGTCCCAGCAGGGGACCCACAAGAGGCAACCATACATCGATATTTCTCTCCCTCTCTCCTTCCCCTCTCCTCTAAAGATAAATAAATAAAATCTTTAAAAAAAAGAACTGTGATGTCTTTAATTTTCGGAAGTAATAGTGATCAACAGTCTAGGTACTAGCTTTGAGTAGTTTAGTTAGAAGCAAGATGGAGCCATTTGCAAAATAACTTTCATTCCTGGCATCTTAAAGCATATGGTACACAGTTGCAAGCCAGTCAAGTAATTAGGTGTGCTTTGAATAATCAGAATATGAAATGAAACCAACTGGCCTATATAAAAATTTGCCCCATGATGTGGAGCTTTTTAATACCACACTGGAAATAATGCAGCAAATAAGTTTTAATTTGAAGAAATGGAAGTACCTATTGTGAAAATGATCCACAATTATTCCCTATTGCTATGATCACAATTCTGAAAATCTGGTTCCAATAAGTAAAAAAATAAATGGAATATATATTACAGAGGAGGCAAAGAAGTTTTGCTTAAAGTAAAATTAAAAGTAAAACAACATGGTGACACCCTTATTTTCATTGTACTCAAGAAATATTTGAAGTGAAAATTATTAAATTGCTTTACAATGGATATGCCTTAATCATCTATAAATGCTAAGTGTTGGGACAGTTGCCTTCATATCATATGACTTGAATAGCTTTAAATTAAATGAACTGTAAGCTCTTACACCTTAGTATAAATTCTCTGGCCTGTAATCCTGCTGACATTCTTTCTAAAAGAACACCTACGTTTGGTAATACCAAGTGCTTCACAGTAAAAGGATGTGTGGATGTACCCTTTTAACTTTCTTTTAAAAGGATTTGAATGGTAGTTTCAACTAGTAAGTTGTTACAACACATTTTATATCACTGATCACATCTGTGTGCCATTTAAATTTGTGATGAAAAAAATCTGCATATACCGGGTTTCACTAAAAGACATGCTTGTGTTGTAGGAGGCTTGGTTCTTCTTGCTCATATGGTAAAACAACAAAGATCAGCAAGATGATTAGTAAACAGGCAGAGTGTATTAGTAATACCTTCTCAGAGAAGAGAATGGATCTAGCCAAGGTGGGTGAGAGAGGTATAGGTGCTCAGTCCCTTGTTTTGAGGACTTATATGAGGTCTGTCTAGAAAAAGTTCAGCCATTGTTAATATAACAAGAGCCATTTGTGCCACATCGATGGATCCTGATAGCCAAGGAGAGTAGACTAGAATGTGCAGGTGTGAACAATGATGACTTCACTGTACTAGTCATTGGGGACTCTGGATGCCATTGAGTGAGCATGTGTACTGGGTGGCTGTCATGTTCAAAATGACTGAGTAGAGCAATGAATCTGCATCATATTTTGTGTTATGCTTGAACTGCCTCCACAGAAACTATTTGAATGATTCAGAAGGCCTTCAGGGACTTCCACCAAGATGGAGGCATAGGTGGATATGTGGTGCCTTCTCACACAACCAAGTTTAGAGACAACTAAATATTAGCAACAGAAAACACAGCCAGAACACGGAAAATTAAACTTTTCGGAAGTCTGTTAACAACAAATTCTTCAGCCTGACCAGTAAGGGGCGAAACCAGCAGCTGGTGGAGCGGGGTTGCACAGGAAAACTTGGTCAGAGGACTCAGGCGCACAGAATCCAGGAGTAGGGTTGGACCTAGTGAGCGACCGAGCAAGCGACCCAGCCAGCAACCACGGGGAAACAGCGAGAGAGCAGGGCTGCAGGTTGACTGTGGTCGCGCATTTGTGCTCGGATAGACAAGCCAGGGAGTGGGCGATTGGACCAGGACCCAACCGGTCCCTCGGGAAGCTGCAGGGAGGGTGCCGCCAGTTCCCTGCTCTGTCGCCACGTCCACATACATCGTCATAACCCAGCGACTCTGAGTGGCCCGGCCCTGGTGAACCACCTAAGGTGCTGCTCTTCACCCAACTGCTAGAAACAGCAGAGGGGGTCACCATTTCCCCGCTCTGACCACGCCCCCACATACAGCGTCACAACCCAGTGACCTGGGAGTCCAAGACGCCGCTCCTCACACTTAAAGGGCACGAACAGACCAAAAATAGCTCAAGAAGATCTCAAAGCCCCAGAGCCCATAAATCTAAGCAATGAAGAAATAGCAAAACTCTCAGACGCACAGTTTAAAACACTGGTCATCAGGATCCTCACAGAACTGGTTGATTATAGCCACAAATTAGACAAACATATGAAGGCAAAACTAATTGAAATGAATGGAATTGCACAGGACACCAATAGCAATGAAAAGAAAACTGGGACTCAAATCAATGGAGTGGACCAGAAAAAAGAAAATAATGGCCAAACAGAAAAGAGTCAAGAAGCAAGAATTCAAAGAAATGAGGAGAGACTTAGGAACCTCCAGGACATCTTTAAACGCTCCAACATCCAAATTATAGGGGTACCAGAAGGGGGAAAGGCACAGCCACCAGTGGAAAACTTATTTGAACAAATAATAAAGGAGAATTTCCCCAATCTGGCCAAGGAAATAGACTTCCAGGAAATCCAGGAAGCTCAGAGAGTCCCAAAGAAGTTGGACCCAAGAAGGAACACACTAAGGCACATCATCATTACATTAGCCAAAATTAAAATGAAGGAGAGGATCCTAGAAGCAGCAAGAGCTAAGGGGACAGTCACCTACAAAGGAGTCCCCATCAGACTGTCAGCAGATTTCTCAAAAGAGACCTTACAGGCAAGAAGGGGCTGGAAAGAGGTATTCCAAGTCATGAAACCCAAAAACCTACAACCAAGATTGCTCTATCCAGCAAAACTTTCATTTAGAATGGAAGGACAGATAAAGTGCTTCTCAGATAAGATCAAATTCAAGGAGTTCATCATCACCAAGCCCTTATTATATGAAATGTTAAAGGGACTTATCTAAGAAAAAGAAATTAAAGAAACATGAACAGTGAAAGGACAACAAACTCACAGTTATTAACAACCACACCTAAAACAAAAGCAAACTAAAAAGACAGCTAAATCAGGAGTGGAAACATAGAAATGAAGATCTCAAGGAGGGTTAGCAACAGGGGAGTGGGAGGAGGAGAAGGGGGGAGAAGGTAGAGAAAATAAGAAGCATAGACAGTAGATAGAAAATAGATGGAGAGGGCAAGAATAGCATGGGAAATATAGAATCTAAAGGACTTGAGACACATGGTCATAAACTAAAGGGGGGGTAATGGTGGGGACAGGGGTAGGGTGGAGGGGAATGAATGGAGGGAATAGAACAACTGTAACAGCATAATCAATAAAAAAAATTTAAAAAAAAGGGCCTTTGGGCATGATGGAATGAATGCAGCACAAATAAAATTGTGGCACAAATCCTTCAAAATGGGTGAGAATTTGTTGAAAGTGATCCATGTTCTGGAAGGCCTACAACAATCAGAACACCTGAGAATGTTGAACGTGTATGGGCTGCAATCAACAAAGAACAGCAACTGACAGTGTGAGAACTAGAAACTGATCTGGGGATTCCAAAAACTACTGTGTCCAGGATTTTGATGCATGATCTTGGCATGAAACACATCATGGCAAAACATGTTATGCAGCTTCTGCTACTAGAGCAAAAGGAACATCGTGTTGCAGTTGCTAATGACTTGATTCAAACCGCTACCAATGAATCAGATTTCCTCAAGAAGGTAATAACTGTGAAGGGGACTGAGGCATCATTGTCCTACGTACCATTTTTCTTCTATCTTCTTCAATAAATGTCTCTATTTTTCATATTACATGGTTGGATTCTTTCTGGATAGACCTCGTATAGTTTGTGGGGTGGGGTGAGGGAATTACATATCAATTTGGTGGGAAAAGTTGTGCATACTCTTCCTTGGGAGGATGTGTCCTTCTAAGCTTAGGTATGGGTGAGTGTCTACTAACTCAGATTCTTATCTTGCTTCAGACCACCTCTTACCATACACTGTAAAAACAGATATGTGGCCAGAAGCAGTTCATCAAAGTTACTTATGAACATTTTCTATACGTACTATGACTCCCTCCCACACCTCCTCCTTCTCCTACATTTTCTAACTTCTGCTTAACACTTATCCAGACCACTTAGGGTTTGGTAACATGAGTTTGATAGCTTAGTCTCACAAGAACAATTTTCCATGAGATTTCCAGGCTATACAGGTGTGCTTTTCACTGTGTATCCTGTAGAAACTGCCTGGATTGGTATATTTTATCTTGGGTTTACCTGGAAAAAAACGTGCAATTTCTAGAACTGATTTTGGTCACCATATGTGACATTTACATATCCTTTTGCCAGTAATTCACATTAATAGTTAATAAGATATTAGTTAATACTTAGCAGTTTATGCCTTTGTCAGGGAGGAAGAACCATCCTCTGCCTTTCAAGTTCTTTTATCTAGACTAATAATCAAATTAACACAAGATAGATTGCCAAGAGATAAATTAAAGTTTAATAACTTGTATACCTCCTGAATATGTGGAAGAGACCCAGAAACACTAAGTGACTCTGCTTGCCTTCACCCTTTTTAGATAATCTTACTTTACTTTTTAGAGAGACATTATGTCACCATATTTGTCACAGATGGTAGTTAGAATCCCAGAGAGGAAAAATCAAGTTAATAGTAGTAAAACTGAAAATTTATTAGAATGTGGGCCATGTGTAAAGTATTATTACCACTTATTGGCAGTACACAGTAAGGGAGAGCAGAGTTTGCCATCCCCCAAAATATGCCTCTTTTGGGATATTTATCATTTGAAGCTGGTTAATTTTAAGAAACAGTGGACGTGGGAGACCCTCTGAAATACAGGTCGAAGTTACCCTTTGTAAGGGACATTCACACAATAGGAAATCTCCATTTATATGGGTATTGTCCTCGCTTTACCTGGCCTTCCTTCATTGCCTTTACAGAAGGGCAGTATTTAAATCTGTGTAACAACCTTACCCTTGTCAGTGGTGTTTTCCTGGTCACCTCCCACAACTGATTCCCTCCTACCCCACAATATCTTCTTTTGTCTTTAGCTGAAGATGATGGCTCCCACCTTTTCACCATTTGTTCAGTGTTACTGGGTTTCTCCCATATATCCAGAGAGGTTAGATACACATGTTATTAAACTTAAGTATGTTTTTCTACTACCCATATGATTCTTGGTAATTTGTTTATTTGACCAGCCAGAAGAACAATGAAGGGTACTAGAAAAATTTTCCTGTCTGACAAGTGGTAGATATGATATTTGTAGGAGGGTATTTCAAATATTAAAATATGAATTAATGAGGCATGTAAAATAATGCATAGTGGTTAGATATTAAATTAGAACTTTCAGAATATCAGATGTACACTAACAGCAAAGAATGGTGTGAGGGCATGAAATGCAGTACATTCCAGTCCAGAGAATGAGATATGAGGCTTTTGAAAGTTTTACCTGGTATCTCAAAAAGGTGCTAATAAAGGTTCTTTTATGTTGACTTTGCTGTTAATTACATGTGTATATGCAAATCCATAAAAGCTATAGTTAATTGACTACAATACAAGGTGATATGATTATAATTATTATTCCAGGCAACGGTTTTTAGATCAGAATTATTATTTCAGGCAAATTTCTGTTCACATGACTACCACAATTATATGAAAAGTGCTCTCACGCATATTTTGCATTGTTTTCCTCCTTGTGGGAGCAGGAAGGGAGAGGATAACTAAGCTATAACTGCGGTCAGTCCAGTTGTCTTGCCTCACTGCTTAGTAATCATTACTGACCCCTTTTTCTTTGTCTTCTGAAAACAGTTCCATTACTTACTACCTGAGAACTAGGAAGATGTAACAATCCAACATACACACCTCCTACTAGCACAAAATATGTTCAAAACAACATGTAAACCACAGACTTGCAAGTTCAAAGAGAAGGAGTAAGACATTGTGAGGGGGTACCTACAGATGTGGACATGAAACCTTACTTGTCACCCCTCACTATCACCCTCCCTTCACAGGTATTGTGTCCTCTTTGTTTTCCTCCACCAATATCTAAAATGCTGCTTCTCCCTTGTTAATTTAAACAACAACAAAAAAACAGGCCTCAGCTCCTGTGGATCTTTAGCAAAATATTACACAACAAAAATTAATTCTGGTTTCATTTTCATAATAGTAAGATTTTTTTAAACTGTTCCCTAAGGATAATTGTAATCTCTCTGAGAAAGCATCCTTCTTTTTATTCACTAAAACAGTGTTCTGGCTACTAAGTGCAGTAAGTACACCACAAAGAGAAGCTGTAGGGTGAGCAGGTGCTTTGCTACAGGGTTCAGTAATTAGAGAACTCCATCATTTGAAATGGGCCAGCCTCTCTTTCATTCCTGACGTGAGTCATTTCAGATGTGCTATGCCATTGCATTAAAAGATCAGGTTCTTAGTGCCAGAGTGAAAAGTGAAGAATTTAAGAACTGAACTAAACAAATCATCCAGACTTTGAGTTTTAAGGTGTTGGCCTAAAATTATACAGGTATTTATTCCCTTGTGTTTTGACCTCAGAATATAATTACCAACAATAATTGGTATATATAAATAAAATAAACAATTCTGTTGCCATCCTTTGTTACAACCAGGTTAAAATGTGAAGTGGATCTAGTCCATGGAGAAAATATCACAAATACAAGCTCTTAAAATGCAATGCCATTATATTTAGTAGACTTTTTATACTCAATAGGGCATAATGTTTTGGGACCTGTGTCTTAATTCTTCATTCACAGCCATCATGTATCTACCAAAAATAAGAGGCATTTAAACATTCTCTATGTCTTTTCCTCATGGCTGACTGTGTAAGTGATAAGAAATTTTTACTGATCTCTTTTGCATTTGTCTCAGGATCTTTTTCTCCATTTGATTTAAGCCATAAAGAACTGTTGCTGAATGCTGATGAGGCACTGGGTAAAGCCTGCAGCCAGTTTTTGTTTATTGGTTTTTATTCGTTTTTTTCATTTTGGCTAATTTGTTTCAGAAAGTTAGGCACATGTCTTGCTCTTAATTGGGAACATTTAAAGTCAGTTAAACTATTTCCCATAGCTGTTTGAGATGTGCTTGTGACTGCCTGACCAGGTGAATACGTAAACATTTCAGTGATTTCTCATGAGAATAAATCACCATGCTTGGATGGGGCTTGGAGAGAAAAGTGCTACAGATTCAAATGAATCAAAAGTACCACAGATTGAAAAGAATCAAATGTCACAGATTGTTAGCTGTAGCTGTTTCTGTGCTTGATGGAATGCCTCTATCTTTTGTGATGCAAATAGTAACTTATTTCTATCCAACAACAGGTTAGCCACAAGGATTCAGCTCCCTTCCTGGTGGGGGATCTGCTTTAACCTGCCATCCTGGTTTTCTACAAGATTCTTATTTACGACTATTTCTTAATGAGTAGCTGCTGGTATGATCCTCTTGATATTAGGCCCTGTGAAGCGGAATGGTTAATGATGCATGCCTTGCTAGTTCCAGTGTAGCACATTACAGATTGACTATAGTGCCAACCTCACAATAAATGGAACAGTGCCATCTTTTGGTCATAAAGTAGGAAAACAAATTTGGATTGCTAGGATTCTAGAAGTCAGAGAGGCGTTTTCAAACTATTTTTGACTGCCAAGATGGCTCAGTTGGTCGGCGCATTATCTCATACACCAAAAAGTTGCAGGTTCAATTCCTAGTCAGGTCATATACCTAGGTTGCAAGTTTGATCCCCAGTTGGGGAGTGTAGAAGAGGCAATCAGTCAATATGTTTCTCTCTATATATTCCTCTCTCCCTTCCTCCCCCCTCTATAAAAATGAATAAACATATTCTCAGGTGAGGATTGAAAAATACTTTTTGTGTTTGATTTTAGTGGTCATGCACTCTACAAATAATAGTGTAATAAAGCAAAGTGAGGTTCGTGCACATGGCACTTTGATGCAAGACCCAACAATTAGTGTTGAAGGAAACAGGTTTTTACTTACAGGATTCCAACCTTGGGGCTGCTGGGAGCACTCCTGCTCAGATCTCTGTTCTTACACAAGACCCAGCACTTCTCTCGCTCCCCACCAGGCTATAAGCCAAAAACATGCCCAAAAGTTCTCCATATCTTTATCTGTTCTTAAGCTGGCTGTGCAAACTGGTCTCCATCCCCTCTGTAAAGTACACTGGTGGGTTTCAAAGTCACCATCCTCTCACAGCAGCTCTCTCCTTCAGTTTCTGGGGTACATTGTTCTCAGCCTCCATGTAATAGTCCAGGAAAACATGTGTAGTGTTGCACTGGATCATGATTAAGTCTGGGAAGGCACAAGTACCAAGTGAGTGGCCTCTGTATATCTCTCAGAGAAGCAGAAGGCTACATTTTCCAGTCAAAGTTCATCATTCTATGCATCTCCCACTAATATCTGCTTGGTTCAACAGGTTCCTGCACAGCTTCAACAGCTCTTTTCTTACACCCTTTCCTCCTGCACAACTACTACTTCACTAGAGACTGCACACCTGCTTCCTTACTACATTCAGGCTGCATGAATCCTCAGAGAAGCAGATGTAGCCCATTCCTCACTGCAGGCAGCATGACAGAATCTCTCCTGGCTCATAGCTCCTTCCTCATAGCTACCTCCTCATGGCCAACCTTCATGGCTGCTTCCAGCTACAGCCCAAATGGCTTCTATCTCACTACAGACCTTGTGATGGACTAACTCCCCTTCTCTTTCAGACCACCCTTATTTTATGTTATTTATTTATTTATTTTTATTTATTTATCTTTAGAGAGGAAGGAGAGAGGGAGAGAAACATCAATGTATGGTTGCCTTTCATGCCTCCCCTGCTGGAAACTGGCCTGCAGGGGACTGGCCTGCAACCCAGGCATGTGCCCTGACTGGGAATCAAGTTGCAATCCTCTGTTTCGCAGACCTGTGCTTAATCCACTGAGCTACACCAGCCAGCGCCTCAGACCACCCTTATTTTAAATGCTGACCCAAAACTTCCTGTATACTTCATATCCAACCCCTCCTACAATGGGCTACTTTTGCCAGTTGCCACATATCTTCATCTTCATTTGGTTTCAATCTTTAGTCATGGCAAAATTGACTCAGTGATTAAGGGGCCTCTGCCTCCACTCACTATGTCACAAGTCAAGATACATTCTGAAAATCATGTACACCTTTTGCCTGGGGCAGTAGCATAGGTATTATTTTGCCTTTTGTTATGCAAAGTATCTTAAAGGCGGTATCATTTTCTGCCCCATCCCCCAACCATGGGCTGTGGGGACTTTGGGGCCCCTTGCTTTGCACCCCATTAAAATAGTATCTTAATTTTTTTCATTATTATGGCACCTGTGATTTGACTGTATGTAGTTTGTATAATAATTATTTCAGAAGAAACTGAATAATGGTACATTATAATTATGCTTTGCACATGAATAAATTACACATGCATTATGCAGGTAATCTGAAGAATACCATGGTTACCATTGCACAAATGGCAACTTCTTTTATACAGTGACAATCTGAGAAAATATTTGGGAAGGATTTTGAAAGAAGAAATAATTGACCATTGCAGTGTTTGTTAAGGATTGTGAGTTGGAAGGTGATTTTAAATTTTTTTAAGGTTTTTTATTTACTTTTGGACAGAGACGAAGGAAGATTTAAAGAGAGAAAGAGAAACATCAATGTGCGGTTGCCTCTCGCATACCCCATACTGGGAACCTGACCTGGAACATAAGCATGTATACTGACTAGGAATTGAATGGTTGACCTTTGGTTCAAAGGATGGCACTCAATCCACTGAGCCACAGGGCTGGTTTTAATTTAAAAATTATTTTTATTCTACCTTTTATCTTTTTCTACATATTCTTTCTCACTTCACAATAAAATAACAATGGTTTGGATTAGAATCCTTTATACTGAAATTCATTTTTCTTTATTAACATTTTATTTTATTTTATTTTTTTTTTATTTTATTTGGTTACTTTTCAAGTACATTTTTTTTTCTCTCCCCCCCCCGCCCGGTCTCCCCCCTCCCTCCCATTCCCCCACCCCCCACCCCCCCCCCCGCAGTCCTCATCTCTGTGTCATTCATACTTGTTCCTCAAAAATCCCTCCCCCTTTTTCCCCTTAAGTTCCCTTCCCTCTCCCCTCTGGTCGCTGCCCACTTGTTCTCTATTTCAGCGTCTTTGTTTTTATTCTGTTTGCTTGTTTGTTTTATTCTTTAGCTTCCTGTCAAAGGTGAGATCATATGGTATTTGTCCTTCAATGCCTGGCCTATTTCACTCAGCATAATGCTTTCCAGTTCCATCCATGTTGTTGCAAAAGGTAGTAGTTCCTTCTTTCTCTCTGCTGCATAAAATTCCATGGTGTATATGTACCACAATTTTTGGATCCATTCATTTACTGATGGGCACCTAGGTTGCTTCCAACTCTTGGCTATTGTAAATTGTGCTGCTATGAACATTGTGGTGCATAGGTTCTTTGAAATTGATGTTTTAGGATTCTTGGGGTATAATCCTAGCAGTGGAATTGCTGGGTCAAAAGGCAGGTCAATTTTTATTTTTCTGAGAAAATTCCATACTGTTTTCCATAATGGTTGTACCAGTCTACAATCCCACCAACAGTGAACTAAGGTCCCCTTTTCCCCACACCCTCTCCAACATTTGTTGTTTGTTGCTTTGTCTATTATAGCCATCCTGACTGGTGTAAAGTGGTATCTCATTGTGGTTTTAATTTGCATCTCTCTGATAGCTAATGATATTGAGCATCTCTTCATGTGTCTCTGGATATTCTGTATGTCCTCTTTAGAGAAGTGTCTGTTCAAGTCCTTTTCCCATTTTTTAATTGGGTTCGATGTCTTCCTAGAGTGGAGTCGTGTAAGTTCTTTGTATATTTTGGAGATTAAACCTTTGTCTGAGGTATCATTGGCAAATAGGTTTTCCCATACAGTTGGTTGTCTTTTTAATTTAATACTGTTTTCTTTAGCCATGCAGAAGCTTTTTATTTTGATAAGATCCCATTTGTTTATTCTTTCCTTTATATTCCTTGGTCTAGGGGACATATCCGTAAAAATGTTGCTGCGTGGAATATCTGAGATTTTCTTGCCAATGTTCTCCTCTAGGACTTTAATGGTGTCATGGCTTATATTTAAGTCTTTTATCCACCTTGAATTTATTTTGGTGTATGGTGTAAGTTGGTGCTCAAGTTTCATTTTTTTGCACGTAGCTGTCCAGTTCTCCCAACACCATTTGCTGAAGAGGCTATCTTTACTCCATTTTATGTTACTGCCCCCTTTGTCGAATATTAATTGACTGTAGAGAGTTGGGTTGATTTCTGGGCTCTCTGTTCTGTTCCATTGGTCTATGTGCCTGTTTTTATGCCAGTACCAGGCTGTTTTGATTACAGTGGCTTTGTAATACAGTTTGATATCAGGTATTGTGATCCCTCCTACTTTGTTCTTCTTTCTCAAAAGAGCAGCTGCTATTCGGGCTCGTTTATGATTCCATATAAATTTTTGAAGTGTTTGTTCTATGTCTGTGAAATACGCCATTGGTACTTTAATAGGTATTGCATTGAATCTGTATATTGCTTTGGGTAGTATGGACATTTTGATGATGTTAATTCTTCCAATCCATGAACACGGTATATGTTTCCATTTGTTTGTGTCTTCCTTGATTTCTTTCTTCAGTGCTGTGTAGTTTTCTGCATACAGGTCTTTTACCTCTTTGGTTAGGTTTATTCCCAGATATTTTATTTTTCTTTTTGCTATATCGAATGGGATTTTTTCCTTGATTTCTGCTTCTGCTGATTCGTTGTTTGTATACAAAAATACCTTTGATTTCTGGATATTGACTTTGTATCCTGCTGTTTTGCCAAATTCATTAATTAGTTTGAGCAGTTTTTGGGTAGAGTCTATAGGATTTTCCATGTACACTATCATGTCATCTGCAAACAGTGACAATTTTGTTTCCTCCTTTCCTATTTGGATGCCTTTTTATTTCCTTTTCCTGCCTGATTGCTGTGGCCAAAACTTCTAATACTATATTGAATAGGAGTGGTGAAAGTGGACATCCTTGTCTTGTTCCTGATCTTAGTGGAAAAGCTTTTAGTTTTTGTCCATTGAGTATGATATTGGTTGTAGGTTTCTCATAAATGGCCTTTATTATATTGAGGAATGTTCCCTCTATTCCCATTTTACTGAGTGTTTTTATCATAAATGGGTGTTGTACTTTATCGAAAGCTTTTTCTGGGTCTATTGATATGATCATGTGGTTTTTGTCTTTGCTTTTGTTTATGTGATGAATTACATTTACTGTTTTGTGAATGTTGAACCATCCTTGCATCCCTGGGATAAATCCCACTTGGTCATGGTGTATAATCTTTTGGATATATTGTTGGATGCGATTTGCTAATATTTTGTTGAGGATTTTAGCATCTATGTTCATCAGCGATATTGGCCTGAAGTTTTCTTTCTTTGTTGTATCTCTATCTGGTTTTGGAATTAGGATGATGCTGGCTTCATAAAAGGAGTTAGGGAGTTTTCCATCCTTTTGTATTTTTTGGAATAGTCTGTGAAGAATGGGGGTTAGCTCTTCCCTTAAATGCTTTGTAGAATTCTCCTGTGAATCCATCTGGTCCAGGGCTTTTGTGTGATGGGAGTTTTTTGATTACTGCTTCAATTTCTTTCGCTGTTATTGGTCTATTCAGGTGTTCTACTTCTTTTTCATTGAGTTTTGGGAGATTATATTTTTCTAGAAATGTGTCCATTTCCCCTAGGTTCTCAAATTTCTTGGCATACAGTTCTTCATAGTAATTTCTTACAATCCTCTCTATTTCTGTGGTGTCAGTTGTAATCTCTCCTCTTTCATTTCTGATTGTGTTTATTTGTGTCCGTTCCCTTCTTTTCTTGATGAGCCTACTTAAAGGCTTGTCTATTTTGTTTATTTTTTCAAAGAACCAACTCCTGGATTCATTGATCTTTAGAATTGTACTTTTAGTCTCTATGTCATTTAGTTCTGCTCTGATCTTGGTTATTTCCTTCCTTCTACTTGCTTTGGGCTGTTTTTGTTGTTGTTCCTCGAGTTCTTGTAGGCGTAGAGTAAGTTCATTTGTTTGAAATGTTTCTGTTTTCTTTAGGTAGGTCTGTATTGCTATAAACTTCCCTCTCAGGACTGCCTTGGCTGTATCCCATAAGTTTTGGGTTGTTGTGTGATCATTTTCATTTGTTTCCAGAAACTTTTTGATTTCTTCCCTAATTTCATTCTTGACCCATTCATTGTTTAATAGCATACCGTTCAGTCTCCATGATTTTGGGTGTTTTGGGTTTTTTCCTTTGGGGTTGGTTTCCAGTTTCAGTCCCTTATGGTCAGAGAAAATGCTTGGTATGATTTCAATATTCTTGAATTTGTTGAGGCTTGTTTTGTGCCCTATCATGTGATCTATCTTTGAGAATGTACCATGTGCATTTGAAAAGAATGTGTATTTAGCTTCTTTGGGGTGAAGAGCTCTGTATATATCAGTTAGGTCCATTTCATCAAGGGTGTTGTTTAATGCCGCAATGTCTTTGTTGATATTTTGTTTGGAAGATCTGTCCATTTTTGATAGTGGGGTGTTAAAATCCCCCACTATAATTGTGTTGCTGTCTATATCTTTCTTGAATTCCTCTAAGATTTTCCTTATATATTTTGGTGCTCCTATGTTGGGTGTGTATATATTTATGATGTTAATGTCTTCTTGGTGGATTCTTCCCTTGAGTATTATGAAGTGACCTTCTGGGTCACTCTTTATGGCTCTTTTTTTGAAGTCTATTTTGTCTGATATGAGAATTGCTACCCCAGCTTTTTTTTCTTGTCCATTTGCTTGGAAAATTTGTTTCCATCCTTTGATTTTTAGTCTGTGATGGTCTTTTGTCCTGAGGTGGGTCTCTTGTAGGCAGCATATGTGTGGGTCATACTTTCTTATCCATGACGCTATTCTGTGTCTTTTGATTGGAGCATTTAATCCATTTACATTTAAGGATATTATTGATAGGTACTTATTCATTGCCATTTTTGTACCTGTGTTCCTCTCTGTCTGTCTCTTTTCCTTCCTTTCCTTAAAGCAGACCTTTTAGTATTTCTTGTAGAGCTGGCTTGGTGGCAGCAAATTCTTTTAGACTTCTTTTGTCTTGGAAGCTCTTTATTTGGCCTTCTATCTTGATTGAGAGCCTTGCTGGGTAAAGTAGCCTTGGTTGTAGGCCTCTGTTTCTCATTACTTGGAATATTTCTTGCCAATCTCTTCTTGCTTGGAGTGTTTCCATTGAGAAGTCAGTGGCTAACCTTATTGGGGCTCCCTTGTATGTTATTTCTTTTTTCTCCCTTGCTGCCTTTAAGATTCTCTCTTTGTCTTGGAAGTTTGCCATTTTAATGATGATGTGTCTTGAAGTGGGCCTCTTAGGGTTCCTCTTGAATGGGACTCTGTGAGATTCCTGGATTTGTGTGACTTTTTCTTTTGTCAAATTAGGGAAATTTTCTCTCTTTACTCTTTCAAATATGTTTTCTATCCCTTGTTCTTCTTCTTCTCCTTCTGGTATTCCTATTATTCGGATATTATTACGTTTCATATTGTCTTGCATTTCTCTTAATCTCTCTTCATTCTTTCTGAGCCTCTTTTCCCTTTCCTGTTCTTTCTGTGAGATGCTTTCTACTTTGTCCTCCAATTCACTAATCCGATCTTCTGTTTCATCCACCCTATTTTTAATGCTTTCCACTGTGTTTTTTAATTCAGAAATTGTATTCTTCATTTCCCCTTGGCCCTTGCTAATAATTTCCATTTCCTTTTTCATGTTGATATAGTTCACAGTGAGATCATTGTAACTTCCCTGTAGTTTCTGGTAGCTGATTGTGAGCTCTTTGAACTTCCTGATCACCAGTGCTTTGAATTCAGTATCTGATAGTTGACTTGCCTCTGTTTCATCTAGCATTCTTTCTGAGGATTCCTCCTTTCCTTTCATTTGGGGATTGTTTCTTTGTCTTCCCATTGTTTGTGAGACTCTTCTTGTTAGCCTCAACTTCTTAGATTAATCTGTTTTGACACCCTGGGTTTATGGTATGAACTTTTGTGGTGGAATGCCTGTGAATTTCAATGGTGCAGCCTCTTTTGGTTATCCTGTTGTTCTCTGCTTCCACCTACTCAAATATGCAGCAACTTGTGGCTTCTCTCCTAGAACAATGTGCAATTTGTCTCTCTGATTCTACTATTGGGAGGCCTCTTCTATGGGTCCAGCTCTGGTCTTTTTATATTTTCAAGTTCATTGTGACTCTTGTGGGTAAAAGAAAGAAATGATAAGGAAAGAAATAAAAGGAAGAAAGAAAAAAATGGTAGGGGAATGTAAGAGCAATAAGTTTAGAAAGAAAAGAAAAAGAAATAAAACAGGAAATCTGGGAAAAGAGGACAAAAGTATGGAAAGAAGAAACAGTAATAAAGTTTAAAAGAGATATCAGATTACTTTAAAAAAGCAAAAAGATAAAGAAAAGGAATGGAGAGGGGGAAAGGTAAATAAAGAAAAAGAAAGAATAAAAAAAAAAAAAAGAAAAGAAAAGAAAAAAAACCAAAAAAACGCACCAAAATAATCTCTCAAAAAAAAAAAAAAAAAACCCTCAGAAAATGGAATGTCACTTGTTGGCTTCAAACTAGCCGAACCGGTTTTTCTGGTTGCAGTTGGCTGAGGGTCGATTGTCGTGATTTTTTTTTTCAGCCAGCCCCTCTCAGGATCCAGACACTTGGCACCTCTCCCCCAGCTCCCTACAATGGGGAACTAGGACTTTCTCGCAGGGCTCCCTTCCCAGAGTCTACCGGATTCAGTGCCCCAGGCTGCACCTCTGAGTTCTCCTGGGCTGGCAGCCACAGAGTCTTTGGTTGGGGCCCCTTTGTCCTCCGCACCCTCTCTGTAAACTCTATCAAACAAGTCTCTCCTGCCCCCCCCCCTTGCTTGGCCGGAAAGGGAGGGGGGTTGAGGGTCCCAGCTCTTTTCCCAGGACCCCTCAGCGTCCCGGGCTTCCAGATAGTCTGAGGGGGGGAGACTGGAAGCCGGGAGCCGATCTTAGGACTGGGCGCAGACCTAAAATCTCTGTGTGCTCGTCATGGCACGCTGCGTGGTGTGTATCCCTTCTGCTCCTGTGTTTGTCTGGGTCCCCTGGCCAACCTCGGGCACACTCCCGGGCTGTCCGGGACTGCGCAACCAGCGCTTCCCGGTCCCGCGCCGGCCCCGAACCCTTCCCGGTCCGCACCGGCCCCAGCACTTCCCGACCCTAGTGGCGTCAGCCTAGAGTTCTCTGCGCCCCCGCTCGCGCGTGAAACCGTCTGGCGCTAGGACCAGTAGCCCCAGTTCAAAGAACCCTGCGCCAGTGCGCGCCAGAGTCCGTCTATGGGTGCGAGCAGGAAACCGTCAGGGAGCGTCCTTGTCCTGCGGCGCCTCTCTGAACTCTCCGCGCCCGCGAGCTCTCCTTCTGGGACTGGCGTAACCGGCAGCGGCAGCGGGCTTCCCAGTCCCCTGGAGTTGGCTCAGAGGCCTCCGCTTCCAACAGACCTTCTGGGACCCAGAGTAACCGGCAGGGCACTTCCCATTTGTGTGGCTAGTCCCCAAAAGCTTCCACTTTTCCCCTGGCTCGCTGCCAGGCCGGATAGGAAACAAGCCAATCTGCCTTGGCAGGAGAACACCTCAGTCCACTTTCAATAAAACAAAACAAAACAAAACTTTCCGGACATCCTGTCTCTCATTCCTGCTCAGTCCCCAACCAAACCCGTGAGGCTAATGCGTCTCTGGATTCCTCCCAGGCTTGCAATCACAGAGTCTGCAGTTGAACCGGGCCCTGTGTCTTTGTACCCCTCCCCCAAAATGCAAGCCGGCAAGCAGACAGGTCTCTACCCGGTGTTGTCCAGTTTTGCTTATACATGAAGCAGGGGGAGCTGCTGGCCCACGCTGGTGGCCACTGGAGCCGCTGGGTGCCCAAGATCCTGTGGTAGACCTCTCTGGTGTTGGTCTCAGACCGATGGTTCTGGACCCCGGCTGTAGATGCAGCACCGGGGCCACCTGGCCTGGGGCACCAGCCCCCGCCGCTGCTTTGTCTTTAAACGGGTCCCCAAAGCCCCACTGACCTGCCGCTTTCTGGTGTTTCAGCGTCCAACAGAGTCTCTGTTCTTTTAGTTTCACAAATGCTGGATAACTGATGGATTGGTGCGCTGCTTTTCTATAGATCTGCCAGGATTTTCACCCGCGAGTGCGGGAGCTAGAATCCGCTCCCTCTTACTTGGACGCCATCTTCCCCCTTCTCCCTGAACTTTGTTTTAAAGTTCATTCTGGACGCTCCAAAGTCCGGTTTCCCGCTTTGGGTGGGTCTGCAAGGAAGTCATTGGTGAATCCACGTCTCCGTCCAGGAGGCGGTAGGGTGGGGGAGATCCAGGAGGTTGGGGCTGAGACGGCTGGACTCAGAGTTAGACCCGACCCTTTATTAACATTTTAGAAGGAAGAGACAAATTATAAGGAAGCAAAGTGACAACACGCATTTATTCAAGAGTGAAAATCCCAACTATCTATAAACAATCAATCCAATCTCCTGTAGCACCTATAAGCCAGTGTGATGGTGATTAATGTCCAGAACCTACAAGATCTGAATTCTAAAGGAATCATAAAAATACACAACCTGGATACTTACTAGGAGAATGCAGGGGCTGAAAAATTATATTTTCCTTCCCACCTTTTAAGTTCCTCTAGCTGGGCTAACAATCAAATTAACACGAACAGAGTAATAGGAGAAAATCAAACTTTAATGTGTGAATAAATGGAATTCACATAAGGAGAGGGGGAGAAAGAGACAGAGAACATGCTCTCTTTGTCTTTTCATAAGGGCACTAGTCTTACAAGACCCCACCTTCATGAACTCATTTAACCCTAATTATTTTCAAAAAACCCCACTTCCAAATATCATCACATCTGAGGATCGGACTTCAACATATGAATTTTGGAGGGACATAAGCATACCATCCATAACAAATTACATCTTCAAATCTTTAGAAAAGAAACATTGCTCAATTATAAAACTATAAATATCACATGTGTAAGAAACTATTAGGCACAATGGCGGATAGAAACACATTTAAGAAGGGCTCTACCTTTAAAGAGCTTATATTTGTCATTAAAGCAAGTGCATACTTCCGCCAAGATGGAGGCATAGGTGGAAGCACTGTGCCAAGTTTAAAAACAACAAAGTTTTAGCAACAAAAGTGCAGCCAAACCACAGAAAATTGAACTATATGGAAGTCTGACAACAACAAACCCTTCAGCCAAACTGGTAAGAGGGGCAGAGCCAGTAGCAGAGTGGGGTCAGGCAGGAAAGATCCACCGGACCAACCTGGGCACGCAACCCAGGTGCTCTGGCAGTCGTGGGCGGATCCCAGGTGTTGAGTAGTGGGCAGACCCAGCGAAAGCGCAAGGCGGTGGTCTCATTGAGGGCTGACCATGGTCACACATTCGCACGCAGATAAACCGGTGAAGGAGCTAGCAGTAGTGAGACAGACTGCACAGGCCCCAGTGGCGGGAAGCAGCAGAGCAGACCACCATTGTCCCTCTCTGACCCGCCCCCACATACAGCATCACAAACCAGTGACCTGGGCGGCCCCGCCCTGGTAAACATCTAAGGCTCCGCTCCTCATACGTTACAGGCACAAACAGATCAAAACATGGCTCAAGAACAACTCAGAGACCCAGAGCCCATAAATCTAAGTGATGAAGAAATAACCAAACTTACAGATGTACAGTTCAAAACACTGGTGATCAGGATGCTCACAGAACTGGTTGATTTTAGTCACAAATTAGAGGAACATGTGAAGGCTAAACTAATTGAAATGAATGGAAATGCGCAGGAAACCAATAGTAATGGAAAGGAAACTGGGACTCAAATCAAAGGAGTAGACCAGAAAGAGGAAAAAAAAATGACCAAACAGAAAAAAATGAAGAAACAAGAATTCGAAAAAATGAGGAGAGGCTTAGGAACCTCCAGGAAATCTTTAAACATTCTAACATCAGAATTATAGGGGTACCAGAAGGGGAAGAGGAACAGCCATGAGTGGAAAACTTATTTGAACAAATAATAAAGGACAACTTTCCCAATCTGGCAAAGAAAATAGACTTCCAGGAAATCCAGGAAGCTCAGAGAGTCCCAAAGAAGTTGGACCCAAGAAGAACACACCAAGGCACATCATAATTACATTAGCCAAAATTAAAATGAAGGAGAGAACCCTAGAAGCAGCAAGAGATAAGGGGACAGTCACCTACAAGGGAGTTCCCATCAGACTGTCAGCTGATTTCTCAAAAGAGACCTTACAGGCAAGAAGGGGCTGGAAAGAAGTATTCCAAGTCATGAAATCCAAAGACCTACATCCAAGATTGCTCTATCCAGCAAAACTTTCACTTAGAATGGAAGGGCAGATAAAGTGCTTCTCAGATAAGGTCAAATTCAATGAGTTCATCAACACCAAGCCCTTATTATATGAAATGTTAAAGGGACTTATCTAAGAAAAAAAAGATAAAAAAGATGAACAGTGAAAGGACAGCAAGCTCACAGTTATTAACAACCACACCTAAAACAAAAGCAAACTAAGAGGACAGCTAGATCAGGAGCAGAACCATAGAAATGAAGATCACATGGAGGGTTAGCAACAGGGGAGTGGGAGAAGGTACAGAAAATAAGTAGCATAGATGGTAGGTAGAAAATAGATGGGGGAGGGCAAGAATAGTATGGGAAATATAGAATCTAAAGAACTTGAGACACGTGGTCATAAACTAAAGGGGGGAATGGTAGGGGAGGGGATGTGCAGGGTGGAGGGGAATGAAGGGGGAAATAGAACAACTGTAATGGCATAATCAATAAAATATATTGTTTTTAAAAAAGCAAGTGCAATTAAGTATTTAAATTTGCTTTGTGGATTAAACTTTCTAAAATTAACATTTTAAGTTATATAATAATATCTGTAATATTTAAACCAATGAAACATATTTCAAATGAAATTTTAATCTTCTACTTTCATAAAATACATTCAGTTTAATATGTTTAGATATAGCAGTGTTCTTATTGTTGCAGGAAACTGAATATATGTAATTTTCTCTCTTCTACTTTGACTGAATTTACTGCAAGCTAGTTCCATTCATTATCTTATTGTAGTTGTAACATACTGTTATATTTGATATACTTTGTGCATAGACATAACATGCAGCATAATGTAACAAAGGTAATGAATTTTTAAAACTATGGACATGTACCAAGTAATGTAAATTCTAAAGATTAAATATGTGAGCTGTGTCCATAATGTATCCAGCCATGTAAATAAAAAAATGGAGACCTTTATTGAAGAAGATACAAGATACAATAAACATTATACATAGCACAATGATACCTCAGTCCCCTTCAAAGTAGGTACCTTGGGACCTCACGCAGTTCTCCCAATTGCCATCAACTGCCCCATCATATTTTCCTGAATCTCATTGATGTTCTGAAATCTCTTCCCTTTCAAAGTTGATTTTAGTTTTGGGGAAAGCCAGAAATCTCCTGGCACCAAATCTGGGTTGTAGGGAACCTGAGTCGCTGGGGTGATTTGGTGTTTCACAAAAAAACTCATCATGAGATGTGATGCAAGTGTGGGTGTGATGTTGTGAGGAAGCTGCCAATCACCAGTTGCCCATAGCTATGGCTTTCTGAAACACCCACAGAGAAATGTTAAAGTTTAATGCAAAATTTGATGCAGATCCGTTGCTCTGCATTTTTGCAGAGCAAAATGACTCACTCAGTCATTTTGAATATAATGACCACACAGTATGGGTGCTCACTCAAAGGTGTATACTGCCCCTACTGAATAGTACAGTTGAGTCATCACTATTCACACATGTACATTCCAGTCCACTCTCCTTGGCTCCCAGGTTACATCCATGTCATACAAACTGTTCTCTTTATATTAACAATGGCCAGACTTTTTCTGGACAGACCTTGTATACTTCTCTTCAACTCAACATATATTTAATTAAATATAATAGTCTACTTAAATAAACTATTATGGCTGAGAAACCATAATATTTGAGTTACATTTTCTTTCTAAAATGTCTTCAATTCTTGTTATTAAAAAATATGTGTGGGTATTTCTATTCCTTTCTCATGAACCTACTTCAAAGCTTTCATAAATTCTCTTTTACTGCTTCTTTATGCATGATAAACAAAGAGAATATCTTTACCTCAAATATGCTGGGCTCCTAGGAGATGTCACTGGTGAACCAAAGAAAAATCAATAGTTTTCTTTTTTATCAGCATTATCAAACCCCATCCAGTAGAGAAGGATCTATGACAAAAACATATGATAGGGCTTTATTATTTTTTCTTTTTGCCTGGTTCATGCCTCTCAGCTTTCAGGGGACAAAACAGAAACCACAATTTCCTCTATATGTGTCTTACTTCTGGCTCTTGAATAACGGCTTTGGTCACCTTTTGATAGAGGTTTACTGAGCCATAAAATATCTGCCCACTAAATGATTCACTAGATAGGTTCAGCACATGTCCAGAAATCTATGAAAGCTTCTTGACTCCTAACTCACAATTGGCCTGGTATAGTAGTTGACTAAAAAAGACCCTCCTTGAAATAGGCTCAGCTAACCAATGAAATGTAAAATGTTATTCTTTAAAATATTCAGTTTTACTGTTTGTAGGGTAAATGAATAAAGTCTGGCTTCCTTACCCAGGTGTCTGGACAACTAAGGGAAAGTTTCTCATAACCTTCAGAATGGGCCTAATAAATAGTGTTCTCATAGCCTTGAGTGGGCTCGCATGCACAGTATCATGATATGTCTTACAATATCTTGGTTTCCTGCCAGCTTTTTGTGTATCCAGTATTTAAGAGGCTAGGGCCTCACTGCCGGGTGTCCTGCTGGGAGACAAGGGCTATGGGACATGCCATGCAAGGGGACAGGTGACATGCAGTGTGCCACACAGAGATATACAGGGGGACACACAGCTTGCAACATGCGTGTATCACCCACCCTTGAATAAAGACATGTCAAGCCTCCCCATGGCTCCATGAATATTCTTCCATCTGCCTGAATACTGGGAACACGTCAGACTTGAATGGTTGCAACACACTGTTTCAAGTTTTAAAAGTACTTAGAGCATACAGCAATATGAAAGAAAACTGTCAGTACTGGAGAATGAGTACTTGGTTCATAAAGGCTGAAACTAGGAAAGTATTCTGTGGGAGTTCTTTCAGAAGTCAAGTTATGTGTGTGGGCGCAGGCCCTAGGTAAGGTGGTAAAAAAGGGAAGAGCAGTGAGAACATTTTGCAAAATAACAACCAAGCCTTTTAAACAATTTTGCCTAAAGTCAGATTTTCTCTATACTTGTCAGTAAATCATTACTGAAGAACTGACTCTTGGAAATATATAAGCAGAAAGTGAATAGCAGGTAACCATAGGAGCCATTATGGAAACCCTAAACTCTTCAAATGACCTGAAAGTTGTCAGATGTATTCCTACAGAATACTAACCTGTCTATTGAAAGAATTTAGCGAGTTAGTTTTTTAAATTATAGTGTGCATATTTAAATAGTAAAAATGGCATTATGTTTTTTGTTTTAACATTTTCTTTTTTGGGATAATTAATACACATGGCGAGCATTATACTAGTCCAAAAGTTATATGGTGACAAATGATTCTCTAATACCTAATCACTGTGTTTTCAGTTCCCTGTTCCCAGAGAAAAATCTATATTACCAATTTCCTGGATTTCTCCCAGAAACATTCTGTGAATATACAATCATATCTACATGCACATTGGTTTATTTTACTAATAATGGGATCACATTCTACAACTTTGTTCTGAATTTTTCTTTTATTTAATTAAAAATGTATCTTAAACCAGACAATCGCAGTTCAATTCCCAGTCAGGGCACATGCCTGGGTTGCAGGCTGGTTCCCTGCAGGCCAGTTCCCAGCAGGGGATGCACGAAAGGCAACCGTACATTGATGTTTCTCTCCCTCTCTCTGTCCCTTCCCCTCTAAAGATAAATAAGTAAAATTTTTTAAAAATGTATCTTAAAAAATGTATCTTGAATGTCACTCCATTTGGATCTAAATACAGCTTTCTATTCTTATTAGCAGCTACATGGTATTCCCACTTATGAATATAGCATGATTTATGTAACCATCACCTACTTAAAGACATAGGGGTTTAGTTTTTCTGAACTAAAGACAAATTGCATGTTTTTCTTTGTGAGTATAAGCAAGTTTACCTCTGGATAAACTCCTAGAAACAGAATGGTTGTATGTACATTTAAAATTTTAGCAAATATGAATCACAATTATGTTCCAATATTAGATAATATTGTGGAATCCAGCATTGAGGGATGACTGAAAAAACCTATTGATATAAGCTCAAATCTTCCTCATTTATGGACATAGACAATAGTACGGGGATTGACTATGGGAGTGGGGGACCTAAGGGAGTTAGCAAGGGGGAAAGAGGTGGGACAACTGTAACTCAACAAGAATAAAAATGATCTAAAAATTAGTTCTTGAGCATGTATTATATGCCAGACACTATTCTAAGCACCAGAGAGGCAGCAAAGTCTTCTCAGTTACATTCGAGCAGGAAGCTTACGTGGATGATATGTAGGAAAGTTCACACAGTTGCCCTCATTTATTCAGGCACAGATTTTAGCAAAAGCTAGATTTTTCTTTCTGCATTGCTCGGGTTTTGCATTTCCTTTTTTCCATAGTGCTACTATTGGAATAGGAATTAATCTTGGGGCTAGAGAACAATATCAAAAAATTCTTAAAGATATGTCCATAAATGTTCCACTCTTCAGCAAACTGGGCCACCATAGCAGTGGCAATAAGAAAAATAATTGCGAAGTATCCTTTCTGATGTCCGGAATCATTCCTAATTTGAGAATTTTTGCTGATAGTTCATGTCTTAGATTATTCACCACTTTCCAAATTTGGGTCTTGATACTGACCTCAGTATCACAGATTCTATTTTTATTTTCAGAAAGAGGGTAATAAAAGGGAGAAAGGGAGAGAAATACCAGTACATGGCCACCCCTCATGTGCCCCCAATTGGGGACCCAGCCTGCAACCCAGGCATGCACCCCAAATGGGAACTGAACCAGTGACCCCTGGTTCACAGGCCATCACCCAATCCACTGAGCCACACCAGCCAGAGAAGTATCACAGATTCTTGTTCCAAGAATCAGCTAATGTATTGTCCACACTGAGTCTTCAGGGAGCACAGCTGCTTCCAGTCAGCAGTAATACAGTAAGCCCTACACCAAATTATGTGACCGAAGAGCACCAGCCTGTGTAGTAGATAAATTGTTGGTTGGTCTCTGGCTCTGTTTAGAAGTTGAGAATGGTAATTATGGCAGTAGTATATTTCACCTAGTGATGAAATATACTGTAGGCAAGATGAGTAGGCATTCAATTAGAGCAGATGGTTTTCTAATTGGACAGAGACACAGATGGAGCAGTTCTGAGTGACTAAGCAGTATTATTAGTAAGGTTATGTAGTGTCCTAGAGCACGGTCGTTTCTGCTTTGGAAAGATTTCATTTGGCCTTTCCAGTTAAGAACTTGGAACACAAAGCTAGAAGATAAAGGAAATATTTTGAGTGAAAAAATATGACTTTAAAAAAGTCAATGAAGCCCTGACTGCTGTGGTTCAGAGCACTGAGCACTGGTCTGTGAACCAAAAGGTCGCCAGTTTGATTCCAAGTCAGGGCACAGGGCTGGGTTGTGGGCCAGGTCCCTAGCTGGAAGCATGAGGGAACCGATTGATATTTCTTTCTTATTCTTTTCCCCTCAATTCTCCTCTTTCTAAAAATAAAGACATAAAATCTTTAAAAAATCAATGAAGATTTCATTTATAACAAACATGTCTTAACATTATTTCGGCCCACTCTAGTTTTTAGAAAGCATAAGCAAAATTCATTGTAAATTAGGTTTACAGTGAAATTTATGAAATTAACATATATTTCATTTTACTCTGGATATGAATAATAGACTATATTAATATTTATTTGTAATGAAATAGGGTGAAAACCAAAGCGAAATTTTATGAGGTATATTCTTGAAAATAAAAAGAGAATTGTGGAATGGGAAAGACAGTTGGCCTATCCTGGTGGTCCCTCTATTTTAGTTTTTATATATTTTTTGGGGAGAGCATCTCTGGGAAAAGATATGCTACACAGAGGAGTGAAAAAACTAGTTTTGTGAGTCAAGAGCTAGTTGTCTATTAATCATTAGAAATCATAAAAATAAGGTTCTTTTGGGGGCAGAGTTATAAAATTTTTAAGAAAATATGTATTCTTATAAGGAAAAACAAAGTGTTTACAATTTTACATCACCCTTGTAAAATATCATCTCCCCTTAAAACATTGATGATTTTGATATATTTTGTTCCCTTTATTGATTTATTTGCACCTATGGATAACTCAACTTGTCATATATTAGGCATTTTTAATATGATTTCAATAGCTGAAAGAAGTATTTATGTTTAGGTGTTTCTCAACAAATAATTTGGAGCCTCTACTTGACAAAGCAATCCATTGCTTGGTGGCAAAACATAATAACTGAAGGGATATACTTGAAATCATTACCATAAAATCTACATTTTCTCCATGTGCTCTCTTTAAAAATTATGTATTTGCAAAAGGCTATGCAAGGAAGTGTTGAAAAAAGTAAAACCTTCATTTAATAAGAAGTTTATTTATTTTGAGCCATGAGATAGTATAAACAAATATAAAACAAGTCCTGGTTGGTGTGGCTCAGTGGATTGAGCACCTCCCTATGAAATAAAGGGTTGCTGGTTCAATTACCACTATAGGGCACATACTTGGGTTGTGGGACAGGTCCCTGGTAGGGGATGTGCAAGAGGTAAACACACATCTATGTTTCTCCACCACTCTTTCTCCCACTTTCCTCCCTCTAAAAATAAATAAATATAATCAGAGAGAGAGAGAAGGAAAGAGAGAAAGAAAGAGAGAGAAAAAACTGAAAAAGCAACAGTTAAAAAAATAAAAGCCCGAGCTAATGTGGCTCAGTGGATTGAGTGCTGAACAGTGAACCAAAGGGTAGTTAATTTGATTGCCAATATAGAACACATGCCTGGGCTGCAGGCCAGGTCCCCAGTAGAAGGTGTGCTAAAGGCAAGCACACATTGCTTGCCTCTCTCTCTCTTTCTCACTCCCTTCCCTTATAAAAATAAATAGATACATTTTTTATCTTTAAAAAAATAAATAAAACGAGATGACTTTGTTTAAGCTAAAAGGCCAAGTAAGTTAAAATAAGTTGTTTCACAAAATAATATTCCTATAATAGGGATACTAGAAAGAGAAGAGCAATGGAGAGAAAACCTGTTTGAAAAATGTAATGATGGAAAATCTCCCCAATCTGATGAGAGAAAAATCACAAAATTCCAGGAAGCACAGAGGGTCCCAGACAAGAGGAACCAAAACAAGCCTACTCCAAGACACATCATAAATAAAATGGCAAAATTCTAAGACAAAGAGAGAATCATAGAGGCAACAGGGAGAAACAAGAGGTAGCATACCAGGGAGCCCCATCAAGAATAACATCTGACTTGTCAGTAGAAATGCTCCAAGTCAGAAGGGAATGGCAAGAAATATTCCAAGTAATGAAAACCAAAGCCTGCAACCAAGGCTACTTTATCCAGCAAGGCTCTCAATCAAGATAGAAGGCCAAATAAAGGAGCTTCCCAGCCAAAAGAAGCCTCAAAGAATATACCTCCTACAAACCAGCTCTGCAAGAGATGCTAAAGGGACTGCTTTAAGAAAAGAAAGAAAAAGAGTGACAGAGAGAGGAACACAGGTATGAAAAATTGAAAGGAATAAGTACCTATTAATAATAACCTTAAACATAAATGGATTAAATGCTCCAATCAAAAGATATAGAGTAACCAAATGGATAAGAACTCAAGACTCACACATATACTACATATAAGAGAACCACCTCAGAACAAAACACCTACACAGACTAAAAGTGAAGGGTTGGAAAAAAATATTCCAAGCAAATAGACAGGGGAAAAAAAGCCAGGGTAGCCATACTCTTATGAGAAAAGACAGACTTCAAAACAAGGACCATAAAAAGAGACCCAGAAAGACATCATACTACTTGAAGAAACAATTCATTAAGAACACGTGAACATAATAAATATATATGTACCCATCACAGGAGCTCCCAAATATATAAGGAAAATCTTGGAGCACTTCAAGAAAGTTTTTTTACAGTAACACAATTATAGTAGGGGATTTTAACACTCCCCTGTAAAAAAAGAATAGACCTTCCAAACAAAATATCAACAAGGATATTGCAGCATTGAATGATGTCCTAGATCATACAGACTTAACTGATATATACAGAGAGCCCTTCATCCCAAAGGAACAAAGTATACATTCTTTTCAAATGTACATGGAACATTTTCAAAGATAGACCACATGATAGGACATAAAACAAGCCGCAACAAATTCAAGAAAAGTGAAATTGTATCAACCCTTTTGTCTGACCACAAGGGACTGAAGCTAGGAGCCAACCTTAAGGAAAAAATTAGAAAACACTTAAATTTGTGGAGCTAGAATAGCATGCTATTAAACAATGAATGATTTAAGAATAAGATCAAGGAAGAAATCAAAATATTTCTGGAAACAAAAGAAAATGAACTCACAACAATCTAAAACTTATGGGAAGCAGCAAGGGCAGTCCTGAGAGGGAAATTCATAGTGACACAGGCCTAACCAAAAAGATAGAAACATTTCACATGAACAACCTAACTCTACCTTGTATGAGAAGTGGAGGAAGAACAACTAATGAAGCCCAGAACATTTCCTTTTCTTCCAACTAGAAGAAAGGAAATAACCAAGATTAGAACAGAATTAAATGACACAAAGACTAAAAGCACAATTCTAAGGATCAATAAATCCAGGAGCTGGTTCTTTGAAAAGATAAACGAAACTGACAAGCCTTTAAGCAGACTCATCAAGAAAAGGAGAGGATGCAAATAAACACAATCAGAAATGAAACAGGAGAGATTACAACTTATACCACAGAAATACAAAGCATCGTAAGAAATTACTACAAAGAACTATATGCCAATAAATTTGAAAACCTAGGTGAAATGGACAAATTTCTAGAAAAATATGATCTTCCAAAATTGAATGAAGAAGAAGCAGAAAGCCTGAACAGACCAAAAACAGCTGACAAAATTGAAGCAGTAATCAAAAGCTCCTGGGACACAAAACCCCTGAACCGGACAGTTGCAAAGGAGAATTTTATAGAACATTTAAGGGAGAGATAACCCCTATAATCCACAGATTATTTCTAAAAACCCAAGAAGATGGAAGACTCCCAAACTCTTTTTATGAAGCCAGCATTATCAAAATCCCAAAACCAGATAAAGACACAACAAAGAAAGAAAACTGTAGGTTAATATTGCTGATGAACATGGACACTAATATCTTCAACAAAATATTGGCAAACCACATCCAGCAATACATTAAAAAGATCATACAGCATGATCAAGTGCTATTAATCTCAGGGATATAAGGATAGTACAATATTCACAAATCAATAAGCATAATATATCACATAAACAAAAGGAAATACAAAAATCACATGATCATGTCAATAGATGCAGAAAAAGCATTTGATAAGGTACAGCACCCATTTATGATAAAAACACTCAGCAAAGTGGGAATAGAGGGACCATTCCTCAACATAATAAAGGCCATATATGAGAGACCTATTACCAACATCATACTCAATGGGCAAAAACTAAAAGTTTTTCCACTAAGATCAGAAACAAGACAAGGATGTCCCCTTTCACAATTTCAATTCAACATAGTATTGGAAGTCCTAGCCACAGCAGTCAGACAAGAAAAAAAAATAAAAGGCATCCAAATTGGAAAGGAGAAAGCAAAATTGTCATTGTTTGCAGATGACATGATAGTGTACATAGAAAATCCTATAAACTCCACCACAAATTTGCTCGACCTAATAAATGAATCTGACAAAACAAAGGGTTTCAAAGTCAATATAGAGAAATTAAACACATTTTTGTACACAACAATAAAATTTCAAAAACAGGAATCCAGAAAATAAATTATGTTTGCTATATCAACAAGAAAAATAAAGTACCCAGGAATAAACCTAACTGAGGAGGTAAAAGACCTGTATTCATGAAACCACACAACACTGAAGAAAGAAACTAAGGAAGACACAAACAAATGGAACCATGTACCATGTTCATGGATTGGAAGAATTAACATCATCAAAACGTCCAATCTACCCAAAGCAATTTATAGATTCAAAACAATCCCTATGAAATTACCAATGACATATTTCACAGATATAGAACAAACATTTCAAATACTTATATGAAACTATAAATGACCTCGAATACCTTCTGCAATTTTGAGAAAGAAGAACAAAGTAGGAAGGATTACAATACCTGATATCAAACTGCATTACAAGACCACTGTAATCAAAACAGCCTAGTGCTGGCATAAGAAGAGACACATAGACCAATGGAAAATATTTGAGAGCCCAGAAATAAACCCAAGAATCTATGGGCAATTAATATTCAACAAAAGGGGAAGAAGCATAAAATAGAGTAAAAATAGCCTCTTCAATAAATGGCATTGGGAGACGTGGACAGCTACATGTAAAAAAATAAAACTCGATCACCAACTTACACCATACAAAAAATAAATTCAAGGTGGATAAAAGACTTAAGTATAAGTTTAAAAGTCCTAGAGGAGAACAATGGCCGGAAAATCTCAAATATTCCACACACCAATATTTTTGCTGGTATTTCCCCTAGAACAAGGGACACAAGAAAAATAACAAACAAATGGGACCTCATCAATTTAAAATGCTTTTGCACTAAAGAAAACAGCATTAAAATGAAAAGAGAACCAACTATATGGGAAAACATATTTGCCAATGATACCTCCTGCTTGGGTATGTCTCCAAAATATATAAAGAATCCACATGGCTCCACTCCAGGAAAACAAACAATCTGATTAAAAAACAGGCAAAGGACTTGAACAGACACTTCTCTAAGAAGGACATACAGAGGGCCCAGAGACATATGAAAAGATGCTCAGGATCACTAGCCATCAGAGAGATTCAAATTAAAAACACAATGAGCTACCACTTCAAATCAGTCAGAATAGCCAGAATAAACAAATCAAGAAACAACAAGTGTTGGAGAGGATGTGGAGAAAAGGGAACCCTAGTGCACTGTGGGAATGCAGACTGGTGTAGCCACTGTGGAAAATAGTATGGAATTTTCTCAGAAAACTAAAAATGGAACTGCCTTTTCACCCAGCAATTTCGCTGCTGGGATTATACCCTAAGAACCTTGAAACACCAATCCAAAAGAACCTGTCCACCCCAATGTTCCCAGCAGCACGATTTACAATAGCCAAGTGCTGGAAGCAACCTAATTGCCCATTAGTAAATGAATGGATCAATAAAATATGGTTCATTTACATGATGGAATACTATGTGGCAGAAAGAAAGAAGAAAGAAAGAAAGAAAGAAAGAAAGAAAGAAAGAAAGAAAGAAAGAAGAAAGAAAGGAAGAAAGGAAGGAAGGAAGGAAGGAAGGAAGGAAGGAAGGAAGGAAGGAAGGAAGGAAGGAAGGAAGGAAGGAAGGGAAGGAAAGGAAGGAAAGGAAGGAAAGGAAGGAAAAGAAAGAAAGAAAGAAAGAAAGAAAGAAAGAAAGAAAGAAAGAAAGAAAGAAAGAAAGAAAGAAAGAAAGAAAGAAAGAAAGAAAGAAAGAAAGAAAGAAAGAAAGAAAGAAAGAAAGAAAGAAAGAAAGAAAGAAAGAAAGAAAGAAAGAAAGAAAGAAAGAAAGAAAGAAAGAAAGAAAGAAAGAAAGAAAGAAAGAAAGAAAGAAAGAAAGAAAGAAAGAAAGAAAGAAAGAAAGAAAGAAAGAGAACAAGCTGCTACCCTCTGTGACAGCATGGATGGAACTGGAGAGCATTATGCTAAGTGAGACAACCAGATGGTGAAAGAAAAATACCATACGATCTCATCTATAAGTAGAACCTAATCTACAAAGCAATCAATGAATCAAGCAAGCAAGCAAGCAAGCAAGCAAAATACAACCAGAGACATTGAAATAAAGAATGAACTAAGTCCTGGCCGGTGTAGCTCAGTGGATTGAGCGTGGGCCTGCTAACCAGACGATCACGGTTCGATTCCCAGTCAGGGCATATTCGTGGGTTGCAGGCCAGTTCCCAGCAGGGGCCGGTTCCCAGCAAGGGGTGTACCAGAAGCAACCATACATTGATATTTCTCTCCCTCTCTCCTTCCCTTCCCCTCCAAAGATAAAAGAATGAACTAACATTAACCAGAGGGGAGGAGGGAGAGGATAACCGGGGCAAAAGGGAAGTGTCATCAAGGAACATATATAAGAGAAACATGAACAAATCAAAAGGGGAGTAGGATCAAAGGTGGAAGGTGGGGATATTTGGGGTGAGGGAGAGTGGTGGGAGAAAATAGAGACAAAAATAAATAAATAAATAAATAAATAAATAAATAAATAAATGTGTTTAATGTCTCAAAAAAGAAATGTGATGTTTGTAAAATATAGGTAATGGCAAGCTTATCAAAAAGAAAAATATAATGTCAGGATATTTAATTTATAACTTTATAATTTTTAAAATTTCAATTTGGGGTAAAATCATTAAGCATAGCTAATAACAATTAAAAAATCACAGATGAGGTATAACAATCAAAAAATTTCAGGCAGTTATATATCAGAATACTGAGAATAATTTCTAGATATATTGAGAATGATAGCAAAATCCACAACTTTTAACTTTAAATATTGTACTTTCTTTACTAGAAAATCTTTATAAAATTTTTTTTATTGGTATTGTTACAGAACCCCACCAATGGTGTTCTGGAACAGCCGTAGGGTTCAATTGCCTACCTCCAAGAATCATGACTCCCAAGGCAAGAGTTTGGTGAAAAAGGAAAGGGGTTGTTCATTTAAAGTTTATACAGATTTATAATAATGGAAGATTTCTGCCATTAAGTCCTACTCCTTTTTAAAATATTCCAAAACAAATAGTCCTGTTTCCCTCTGCCAAATCAGGCCAGTTTCAGAATACACCATTCAGAGATACCATCTTTCAGAAAAGCAGACATCTGCATGTCAGTATTCCTGGTAACCATTCAGCTCCAAGCATCTGTCAGGAGTCTGGGTGGCCAGGCAGGTACCCACAGCACTGCCAGCTCTGCCACTGTCTTCTGCAGGCAGACTTTCAGGCAGACCTCCTCCAAAGACTTCGAGACCTCATGGCAGCGTCCTGTGCTGACCTTATGACAGAGTCGCTGGCATATCCACTGGCAAGCCTACAGGGAGAAGACCTCCTGACCTCTAGACCTTGTACCAGCCTGCTCTAATTTAAATGCTCAGTTTAGAACTTCCTGCATGATCTAATATCTGGCTCTTCCTACAGTGCAGTAGTGGCTACCATTTTTGTCGGCTCTCTGATGTCTTTTATCCTTTTTTGCCTGCCATCTTTAGTCAGGTCAAGAGTCCCCAGAGACACACGGGCATCCACCTCTCCCCTCCCACTACGTCAGGAGTCATTGCATGTTCTCTCAGTCACATATACAATTCTGCAGTTTTGGAGATCTTCCTTTCAGGAAGGCACAGGATGTTAACTTGCCTTTATTATGTAATGTATCCAAAAAACACTGCACCTTTTGCTCTTCCCTGCCCCCAATCCTGCCTGAAGGCAAGATCATGAAAAGCAGTTGCTTCCCTACTTTCAGGGGACCCATGCTCTATACCCCATTACAGTATCTGTATACAAATATCTAATAACCTTGTACATGTCTGGTTTGGTTAAATTTCCTATTTGATCCCTGATACCATTCATACACTAATGAGAAGAGAAACATCAGGCATACTTTATCTACACAGTGATTTGATTACAGAAATATACTAAGAGAATATACCACAGATTATAAGTTATATCTGACTTCCAGTAAGTTTCCTTTCCTGAATCAGAACTCTTATGTTTTTCTATCCTATGGAGGTATTGCTATCATATTCAGGACAACATTCTATAAACTGTAAAATTCTAGTCAGTAGAGTTCAATTCTCCTGTGGTCATGCTGTCTGCTGCTCATCATTTTCTTATTAGTGAAACAACTCATGGTCTTTTAACTATGTAGAAAAAGCAAATTGCATGGGTTTCTAGTTTTGTGCCAAAATTGTACTGCATTTCTTATGTTGGCAGTCAGCTTTTGCATTTGGCTGTTTTCCAGGTGTGTTTTTGATACACCCTACTTCACATGAAAGAGAAAGGTTATCATTACACTACATTAATATATGATGGCAAACTGCCCCCAAATCTTATGTTTCCACTTCTAAGTTGAGGTTTGATCTTTTTTTGCTCACTATATTCATTGAAAAATGAAAAAATTCTTCTCAGAAAAATAAAAATCGACCTGCCTTTTGACCCAGCAATTCCACTGCTAGGATTCCATCCTAAGAATCCTAAAGCATCAATTTCAAAGAACCTATGCACCACAATGTTCATAGCAGCACAATTTACAATAGCCAAGAGTTGGAAGCAACCTAGGTGCCCATCAGTAAATGAATGGATCAAAAAACTGTGGTACATATACACAATGGAATTCTATGCAGCAGAGAGAAAGAAGGAGCTACTACCCTTTGCAACAACATGGATGGAACTGGATAGCATTATGCTGAGTGAAATAGGTCAGGTGCTGAAAGACAAATACCATATGATCTCACCTTTAACAGGAAGCTAAACAACAAAACAAACAAGCAAGCATAAAAAGAAAAAAACAAAAAACAAAGACACTGAAATAGAGAACAAGGGGACAGCGACCAGAGGGGAGAAGGAAGGGAAGTTAAGGGGGAAAAGGGGGAGGGATTTGGAGGAACAAATAGGAAGGACACAGGGACGAGAACTAAGGGGGTGGAAATGGGAGGGAGGTGGGGAGCAAGGGGCGGGGGAGGCTGGGATGGGAGAAATAGACAAAAAGCTGTACTTGAAAATAACTAAATAAAATTAATTATAAAAAAACTGTACCTGAAAAATAACTAAATAAAATTATTTTAAAAAATGAGAAAATTCTATTTATTTAAATTTTTATTAAAAACCGAGAGTATGCAAAATAATATTTATAAATTATATGTAAGCTATGGTGAAATATAATGAATATTCTTTTCTCACCTGATTTGTGAAAAATAACATTACAATTACCTTTCAAGTCCTGAGTGCTTCACTTTCTCTCCTCTCATTCAGGTAGTCTCTATCCTGAATTTTGTGTTTATTATTCTCTTGCTTTTCTTTATACTTTTATCATATATGTTTGTATCTCTAAAATATCATGTCTTTAATTTTGCAGTTTGATCTTTATATATAAAAAATCACACTGTAGGCATTTTTATGTGATATATTTTTAAGATAAATAATATGTTCTTTAGACTCACTCATATTGTTTCATGAGGTTTTGGTTCCTTATTTGCTGCTGTATAGAAGATTCCAGTATGTGACTACTTGAGAATGTATTTATTAATTCTACTATCAATGGGCATTTGAGTTACTTCTGTTTTTTTAAACTATTACCAACTGTGCTACTATGAATATTTCTTGTAACTATCTCCTAGTGCATATCTGCAAGAGTTTATACAGTGTATAAATGTGCCTGGCTGTGCAGTTTCTGGGTCAGAGGGTATGAACTACTTCAACTTTACTAGATAATGCCAATTTATTTTTCAAAATTGTTATGTATAAGTGCTTTATCACATTCTATCTTTTATTGTACAATATTTAATATTGTCAGACTTAAATGTCTGCCAGTCTGGTGAATATTAAACAGTGTCACATTTTGTTGAATTTGCATTTTTCCTAGTAATGAGCTTGACCTTCTTACATATGCTTTTTGGCTATTTGTGCTTCCAGGTAGTGAATGGCTATGTTTTTGTTTTGGGTTGGTTTTTTTTTTTCCCATTTCTATTTTTTATTGATTTTTAAAAGTAGACTCTGGATACTAGTCACTTTTTAATTATGTGTTGCAAATCTCTGTTCAGTTCATGATGTGTCTTTTCATTTTAATGACATATTTCAGTGAACGGATATTTTAAATTTACGCATAACTAAATTTGATCATTTTTTCTTAATGTTTTTACCTTGTGTTTTGTTTAATGAATTCTTTCCTAGAACTTCCTAAAGATATTTTCCTATATTGTTTTCTAAAAGTTTACATTCTTGCCTTTTGTATTTCACTTGTATATCTATTTGGATTTCTTATTGCTGTTGTTTATGATATTAGGTAGGGATTCAGTTCTCACATACAGAGCAAGCTGTGGCAGAACTATGAGTATTTATTGAGATGTTCATTTTTACCCATTGATGTACAATGCTGGTTCTGTTATAATTCAAGTTTTTTTCTATGGATGGGTTTCTTTGTGGGCTCATATTTTTATTTCATTGATTAATATGTCTTTTCTTCTGCCCATTCTAAATTGTCTCCATTATTATAGCTTTATAAAAATCTTGATAACTGTTTTTTTTGTAATTCTGGATTGTTAATATTATTTTTGGTCTTTTGTTCTTCCATATAAACTTTCTAATTGCATCACTATATTACACACACACACACACACACACACACACACACATTCACATACCTGCCAAGAGTTGGTTTGGTATTTCATTGTATTTTTATTTTCACCCCTAATGGATTGACATTATTTTTGTATTGACTCTTCCAATACATAGCTATAGTATATCTCTCAATATATTTAAATGTTTAAACTATTTTCTAAAATTTTATTATATCACTGTACAATTTTTGCAGTTTATTTGGTTTTATTCTTAAGTGTTTCATGTTCCTGATACTGTGTTTAAGGTATTTATTCTTACATCTTCTAACAATTTGTTGCTGGGATATAGAAGTGAAATCAATTTGGATATTTTATTTGAAATTCAGCAATCTTTCTAAACTGCCTTATCTTAAATATTCATATGTGGATTATATTGGGTTTCTGTGAATATAATCTTATCACTAGTAAGTAATGATAATTTTATTTATTTATTTATAATTTTTATTCCCAACCACTCTTTTTTTTTTACTTGCCTCATGTGTGCAAGGACTTCCTATCAAATATTGGATAGAATTTTTTTAATCCTCACCTGAGAATATGTTTGATTTTTTTTAGAGAGAAAAAGAGAGAATGAGAGAAATTAATGTGAAAGAGAAACATTGATCAGTTTCCTGCCTTACATACTTCCAGCCAGGGATCAAACCCCAGCCTAGATATGTACTCTGACAGGGGATTGACTAACAACCTTTTAGTGTGCGGAACAGTGCTCCAAACAACTTAGTTAGCCATCCAGCCAGGGCAATAAAATTTTTGATAGAAGTTGCCATTTATTATTCCTGATATTAAAAGGAATAATTTTAATAGTTTATCATTGAGTACCATGTTTGTAGAAGGAGTTTTTTAAAAATAACCTTTATTGGGTTACTTAAGAAGTTTCTTGCTGTTTTAGTTTGCTGAGTTTTTATCTTAAATGGGTATTCAATTTTATTACTTTATTTTTCTGCAGCTCTTGAGATGATTTACTGGTCTCTTTAAAATGTTAATATGTTAAAAAATGTTAATATGGTGAATTATCATACTGGCTACCATTTGGCCAAGCCTTATGTCTTTCACTTATACTTCACTGGTAGCAGTAGCAAGCAGGACAATCAGCTTTATGCAGCACCCACCTTAGCTGTACTTCTTATCACTCACCATCTACACTAGGTACTTTTATGATGGCATGGTGTAGAAAGCCCTGTGTATCTGCTTGGAAGTTATGCACAGACTGGAAATGAAGACTTAATGCCCTCTGGTGTGATTCAAACCAATGAGAAGTATTTCCATTTTCTCTGCTTGGAATTCTTATTCGTGGGTGAAGGATGGGATGGAGTGATGACTCAGGTTAAGACAATTATATTGTTTTTTTAAAAATCCTTACTTGAGGATATGTTCATTGATTTTAGAGAGAGAGGAAGGAAGAGAGAAAGAAGAAGGGAGAGAGAAAGAGAAAGAGAGAGAGAGAGAACAAACATCAATGTGAGAAACATTGATCAGTTGCCTCCTGCAGGCACCTTGACCAGGGATATAACCTGCAATCTGGGTATGTGCCCTGACCTGAGAGAGTACTGGTACTTTTTTGTGTGTGGACCACCCAGTCAGGGAAAGATAATTATACTGTTTATCAAGTGTTATCAAATTTATATTCCAGGATAAACCCAGTGTAGTTATGGTGTCTAATGTTTTGTGCAGTGGATTCAACTTGCTGATAATCTGCTTATTATTTTGCATCAATTCTATGAGACATATTGGATTACAAAGTCCCATTTACTTGAAAGGCTCTACTATAATGAGTGTGCTAATCTCAGGAAAATGAGCTGGAGAGTATTCCCATTTTTTCAACATTCTGGAATAGTTTGTGTAAAATTGAAATTACTGATTTCTTGATTGCTTGACAGGTCTCTCTCATACAATCATCTGGTCTTGAAGTATTCATTGTGAGAATATTTTTGACTACCAATTCTATTTCTTTAATATTTGGTTATTATATTTATTCCTTTCTTGTATTTCTTTTCATTATCATTTACTCCACTTATACTCCTCTCCCCCAAGGAATCACAACACTGTTATACATGTCCATGATTCCTTTTTTCATTTTTTAATTTCTTTTATTGTTGTTCAAGTATAGTTGTCTCCATTTCCATGCCATCCCATTCCCCTGTCCCACCCATCCATACCTCCCACCCTCTAACCTATCCCTTCGGTATGTCCATGTGTCCTTTATACATTTTCCTTAATGGCACTTCACCTATTATACTCTGTTATCCCTCCCCTGCCTTCTCTCTGTTTACTGTCAGTTTCTTCTTTATTTCAATGTCTCTGGTTTTATTTTGCTTGCTTCTTTGTTTTGTTGATTCTATTCTACATATAGATGAGATGATATAGTATTTCTCTCTCACTGCTTGCCTTATTTCACTTAGCATAATGCTTTCTATTTCTATCCATGCTGTCATGTATGGTAGGAGCTCCTTCTTTCTTGTGATGAATAGCATTCTGTGGTGGAAACATACGACACTTTTTTATTTACTCATTTACTGATGAAACACAGAGGTTGCTTCCAGCACTTGGCTATTGTAAATTGTGCTGCTATGAACATCGGGGTGCATAGGCTCTTTTGAATTGGTGTTTTGGGATCCTTACAGTATAATACCAGTAGTGGCATTACTGGAGCAAGAGGTGGTTCCATTTTTAGTTTTCTGAGAAAATTCCATAGTATTTTCCACAATGGCTTCACAAGTCTGCATTCCCATCAACAATGCACTACAGGTCACGTTACTCCACAACCTCTCCAAGTGCTGTTTGCTGATTTTTTTTCTTTTTGTTGGAGTAGAGTTGTCTGCATTCCCCCCCCCACTACTACCTCCCCAACCCCAGTCATTCACACATCCCTCTCCTTATTCCACACCCCCTTGGTGGTGTCCATGTGTCCTTTGTAGCCGTATGTGAAATCCCTTTTTCTCTTTTCCCTCATCATCCTTCCCCACCTCCCCTCTGATTACTGTCAGATTGTTCTTAATTTCAATGTTTCTGGGTATATTTTGTTTGCTTGTTTGTTTTGTTTATTGGGTTCCACTTAAAGGTGAAATATGGTATTTGTCTTTCACTGCCTGGCTTATTTCACTTAGCAAATGCTCTTCAGTTCCATCCATGCTGTTGCAAAGAGTATAGGAGCTCCTTCTTCCTCTCTGCTGCATAGTATTCGATCGTGTATATGTACCATACTTTTTTGATCCACTCATTTACTGATGGGCACCTAGGTTGCTTCCAGCTCTTGGCTATTGTAAATTGTGCTGCTATGAACATTGGGGTGCATAGGTTCTTTTCAATTGGTGTTTTAGGGTTCTTAGGATATAATCCTAGGAGTGGAATTGTTGGGTCAAAAAGCAGTACCATTTTTTTGTTTTCTGAGGAAAATCCATACTATTTTCCACAGTGACTGCACCAGTCTGCATTCCCATCTATAGTATACTAGGGATTCCTTTTCTCCATATCCTCTCCAACACTTGTTATTTGTTGATTTGTTTATGATGGTCATTCTGACTGGTGTAAAGTGGTACCTCATTGTGTTTTTAATTTGCATCTCTCTGATGGCTAGGAATGCTGAGCATCTTTTCATGTCTCTGGGCCCTCCATATGTCCTTCTTAGAGAAGTGTCTGTTCAAGTCTTCTGCTCAATTTTTAATCAGACTGTTTGTGTTCCTGGAGTGGAGTTGTGTGTGTTCTTTATATGTTTTGGAGATCAAGCCCTTGTCCGAAGTATCATTGGCAAATATGTTTTCCCATACAGTTGGTTCTCTTTTCATGTTAATGCTGTTTTCTTTAGCTATGCACAAGCTTTTTATTTTGATGAGGTCTCATTTGTTTATTCTTTCTTTATGTCCCTTGCTCTAGGGGACATAGTGGTAAAAATATTGCTGTGTGGAATATCTGAGATTCCCCCCCCATGTGTTTCACCAAAACTTTTATGGTGTTATGACTTATGTTTGTCTTTTATCCACCTTGAATTTTTTGTGTATGGTGTAATTTGGTGATTAATTTTCTTCTTTCTTTTTTTGCATGTAGCTGTCCATATCTCCTATTACCATTTATTGAAGAGGCTATTTTTATTCCATTTTATGCTTCTGCCCCCTTTGTCAAATATTAATTGATCATAGAGACACAGGTTTATCTCCGGGCTCTCTATTCTGTTCCATTGATCTCTGTCTGTTCTTATGCCAGTACTATACTGTTTTGATTACAGTGGTCTTATAATATTGCTTGATATCAGGTATCATGATGCCTGCTACTTGGTTCTTCTTTCTGAAATTTTTTGCAGCTATTCAGGGTCATTTATGGTTCCTTATAAATTTTTGAAATGTTTGTTCTATATCTATAAAATGTCATTGATACTTTAACAGGGATTGCACTGAACCTATAAATTGCTTTGGGTAATACAGACATTTTACTGATATTAATTCTTCAAATCCATGAACGTAGTACGTGCTTGGTTTATTTGTGTCTTCATTAATTTCTTTCTTCAATGTTGTATAGTCTTCTGAGTATAGATCTTTCCCCTCCTCAGTAAGGTTTATTTCTAGGTACTTTATTTGTCTTGTTATATCAAGTGGATTTTTTTTCTTGACACTGGATTTTGATCTTTCATTGTTGGTGTATTAAAATCCCTTATTTTCTAATTATTGAATTTGAACTCTGCTGTTTTGCCAAATTTACTTATTAGATGGAATAGATTTTTGGTAGAGTCTACAGGGTTTTATATGTACACTATCATATCATCTGCAAACAAGGACAGTTTTACTTCTTCCTTTCCAATTTGAATGCCTTTCATTTCTATTTCCTGTTTGTTCAATGTGGCAAGGACTTTCAATACTATGTTGAATATAAGTGGTAAAAGCAGACATCTTTGCCTTGTTCCTGATCTTAGTGGGAAAACTTTCAGTATCTACCCATTCAATATGTTATTACCTGTAGGTTTCTCATATATGTCCTTTACCATGTTGAGGTATGCTTCTTCTATTCCCACTTTGCTGAGTGCTTTTATCATAAATGGGTGCTGTACCTTATCAAATGCTTTTTCTGCATCTATTGATATAATCATGTGATTTTCATCTTTCCTGTTGTTTATGTGATGTATTACATATATTGTTTTGTGAACATTACATCATCCTTGCATACTTGTAATGAATCCCAATTGATCATGGTGTATGATCTTCTTAATGTACTGCTAGATGAAGTTTGCCAATAGTTTGTGGAAGATTTTTGCATCTATGTTCATCATTGATATTGGCCTGCAGTTTTTTTTCTTTCTTGTGTTTTGTTGGGAACCACTCTGCCTGGTTTCAGGAGTTGTAACCACCCCACCCCTCCCATGGATAAGGCTGAGTGAGCGACCTCTGGACTGTGAGCCAGTAAGTAGACAAAGCTTATCTCTGCCAGCGGTGCTGCTTCTGCTTCATCCCCTGCCCCCAACGCTTGGTCGGTTAGTCAGAGACGAGTAAGACCACTCAGAGGAGGGGCAACCTAAGCCAGACACAATTACTTGGGAGGCCCTCAAGGAAGGACTCAGGGGGCTGCAGCAAAGAGGGAATGATGGACCCTCACCCCTCGCTTATTCTGACATAGCCTGAGTTTCCATTTCCATCTGGGAGAAGCGCTTCCTGGTTCTAATCCACTTAAGCCTAAAAACCTATGACTAGAAAGGCAGTGCAGCTCTTTGTAAGCTAGAGCTGGTTCTAGGTGATCAGGCCTAAGAAAGAATATGTAAAATCCTGTGAAACCTGCTTCATTTAGAATGCTCTCATTTAAATAAGGATCCAAGCAAGAAGTTTGTTTCTCAAAGTTTTATGGCTCTTTAGCTATCTGACCCTGACTGAGAATAAGCTCTCATAGTTCTTTGAATGCTATCTATTGTTTGATCCTTACCTGTATTCTTGTGCAAAACGAACCCAATAAAAGCCCATTAAGGAAAAGGCTCCTGGTCCTTCTCCTGAGAGAGATTGACCACCTTTCCTCCCCAAACAGATCGTGTCTTGGTAGTTTCACTTTCATCTGTGGTGGACGGGGGGATTTACTGGCAAAGTTGCCCCCACAGTGTCTTTATCTGGTTTTGGGATTAGGATGATGGTGTCCTTATAAAAAGAGTTTGGGGTGTAAGAAAAATACCATACACTCTCACCTATAAGTGGAACCTAATCAACAAAATAAATAAGCAAGCAAAATATAACCAGAGACATTGAAATAAAGAACAAACTATCATTAACCATACAAGAGAAGGAGAGAAATAATAGAGTATAATATGGTAAGGGCCATCAAGAAACATGTATAAAGGACACATGGACAAAACCAAAGGGTGTACATTTGAGCATGAGAGGCAGGAATGGGTGGGGCGGGGGTAGTGGTAGAATGAAAATGGAGAAAACTGTACTTGAACAACAATAAAAAATAAATAAATAAATATAGAGTTTGGTAGTCTTTCCTTTTCTTGAATTTTTTGAGTCTGAGAAGGATAGGGTTCAGGTTTTCCTTAAATGTTTTGAAAATTCTCCTGTGAAACTGTCCAGTCCAGAGCTTTTGTGTAATGGTAGTTTTTTTATTACTACTTCGAACTCTCCAGCTGTTATCAGTGTCCTTAGGTTTTCTGCTTTTTCTTCATTCCATTTTGGAACATTATATTTTTTTTAGAAATTTCTCCATTTCACCTAACTTTTCTAATTTCTTGGCATATAGTGGTTCATAGTAATTTCTTACAATCCTTTGTATATCTGTGGTCTTGGGTATAATCTCTAAGCTTTCATTTCAGTTTTTATTATTTATTTGGGTCCTCTCTCTTTTTTTCCTAATGAGGTTGCATAAAGTGTTGTCAATTTTGTTTATCACTTCAGAGAACCAAGTCCTCATTTAGTGATCCTTTGAATTGTTCTTTAAGTCTCTAAATCAGTTAATTTTGCTGTGATCTTAGTTATTTCCTACTTTCTACTCATTCTGGGCTTTATTTGTTATTGTTCCTCCAGTTCTAGTAGATGTAGGGTTATGTTGTTTATCTGAAATGTTTTTATCTTTTTTAGATAGGCCTGTGTCACTATGAACTTCCCACTCAGGACTGCCTTTGCTATGTCCCATAAGTTTTGGACAGTTGTATGTACATTTTCATTTGTTTCCAGAAACTTTTTGATTTCCTCTTTGATCTTGCCATTAACCCATTCATTGATTAATACCATTCTATTAAATCTCCACAAATTAGAGTGTTTTTGACTATTTTTCTTGAGGTTGGTTTCTAGTTTCAGGCCCTTGTGGTCAGAGAAAGTGCTTGATATGATTTCATTTTTTTAAATTTGTTGAGGCTTATTTTGTGTCCTATTATGTGGTCTATATTTGAAAATATTCCATGTGCATTTGAAAATAATGTGTATTTTTTTTCGTTAGGATGAAAGGTTCTATATAATTCAGTTAGGGCCATTTGATCTAGGGCATTGTTCAATGCCACAATATTCTTGTTGATATTTTGTTTGGAAGATCTATTCGTTGTCAACAGTGGGGTGTTGGAAACCCCTAGCGTATGTGTTTTTCTGTGTATATCTTGAAGTCCTCCAAGATTTTCCTTATATATTTGGGTGCTCCTATGTTGGGTGTATATATGTTTATAAATTTTATGTATTCTTGATGGATACTTCCCTTGAGTATCCATTATGATGTATCCTTTTGTGCCTCTTTTTAAGGCCTTTGTTTTGAAGTCAATTTTTTGATATATGTATTGCTACCTCAGTTTTGTTTTCCTGCCATTCAGCTTCAATATTTTTTTTCTAACCTTTTACTTTCACTCAATGTAGGTATTTTTTTCTGAGAAGGGTCTCTGGTAGGCAGCATATGTGTGGATCACATTTTCTTATCCATTCAGCTACTTTATTGCTTTTGATTGAAGTGTTTGACTCATTTACATTTAAGGTTATTATTGATAGCTTCTTATTCATTCCCCCTCCTTTGTACCTGTGTTCTCCTCTCTCTTACTCCTTCCCTTCCTCTTCTTATATCAGTCCTTTTTTGCATATCTTGCAATGTTGGTTTGGTGGTGGTGTATTCTTTCAGCCTCCTTTTGTCTGGAAAAGTCCTTTGTTTACCTTCCATTTTAATTGAAAACCTCAGTTGGTAGAGTAATCTTGGTTCAGGCCTTTGCTTTTCATTACTTGGAATATTTCTTGCCATTCCCTCTGGCTTGTAGTGTTTCTGTTGAGAAATCAGCTGCTAGCCTTATTGGAGTCCCCTTGTATGTTCCCTCTTGCTTCTCCCTTGCTGCTTTCAACATTCTGTCTTTGTCCTTAAAACTTGGCATTTTAATTATGATGTGTCTTCGTATAGGCCTGTTTGGGTTCATTTTGATTGGGACCCTCTGTGCTTCCTAAACTCGCATGGCTTTTCCCCACTCCAAGTTTGGAGACTGTTCTTTCATTTCTTTAAACTTTTTTTTATTGATTGTGCCATTACATTTGTTCTATTTCCCCTCCTCCATTCCCCTCCACCCTGCACACCCCTCCCCCACCATTCTCCCCCCTTTAGTTCATGAACATGTGTCTCAAGTTCTTTAGATTCTATATTTCCCATACTATTCTTACCCTCCCCCTATCTATTTTCTATCTATTGTCCATGCTACTTATTTTCTGTACCTTCTCCCCCCTTCTCCTTCTCCCACTCCCCTGTTGCTAACCCTCCATGTGATCTTCATTTCTATGGTTCACTCCTGATCTAGCTGTCCTCTTAACTTGCTTTTGTTTTAGGTGTGGTTTTTAATAACTGTGAGTTTGTTGTCCTTTCACTGTGCATCTTTTTTATCTTCTTTTTCTTAGGTAAGTCCCTTTAACATTTCATATAATAAGGGCTTGGTGATGATGAACTCCTTGAATTTGATCTTATCTGAGAAGCACTTTATCTGCCCTTCCATTCTAAATGAAAATTTTGCTGGATAGAGCAATCTTGGTTGTAGGTCTTTGGTTTTCATGACTTGGAATACTTCTTTCCAGCCCCTTCTTGCCTATAAGGTCTCTTTTGAGAAATCAGCTGACAGTCTGATGGGAACTCCTTTGTAGGTGACTATCCCCTTATCTCTTGCTGCTTCTAGAATTCTCTCATTTTAATCTTGGCTAATATAATTATGATGTGCCTTGGTGTGTTCTTCTTGGGTCCAACTTCTTTGGGACTCTCTGAGCTTCCTGGATTTCCTGGAAGTCTATTTCCTTTGCCAGATTGGGGAAATTCTCCTTTATTATTTGTTCAAATAAGTGTTCCACTCATGGCTGTTCCTCTTCCCCTTCTGGCACCCCTATAATTTGGATGTTGGAATGTTTAAAGATGTCCTGGAGGTTCCTAAGCCTCTCTTCACTTTTTTGAATTCTTGTTTCTTCATCCTTTTCTGTTTGGTCATTTTTTTCCTCTTTCTGGTCCACTCCTTTGAATTGAGTCCCAGTTTCCTTTCCATTACTATGGTTTCCTGTGCATTTCCATTCATTTCAATTAGTTTAGCCTTCATATATTCCTCTAATTTGTGACTAAAATCAACCAGTTCTTTGAGCATCCTGATCAGCAGTGTTTTGAACTGTGCATCTGAAAGTTTGGCTACTTCTTCATGGCTTAGATTTATGGGCTCTGAGTCTCTGAGTTGTTCTTGAGCCATGTTTTGATCTGTTTGTGCCTGTTACATACGCGGGGAGTCACCTTGGTGTTTACCGGGGCGGGGCCACTCAGATCGCAGGTTTGTGACGCTGCATGTGGAGGCAGGGTCACAGAGAGAGCTATGGCAGTCCTCTCTGCTTGCCCAGTTCGCCTCACTGCTCACCCCGCCTGCTTATCCGAGCGCAAATGTGTGAGTCTGCCACCCTGCACCATTCGCTGGGGCCTGGGAGATCTGTCTCAACGCTAGCCTCTTCACTGGTTTTATCTGCATGCAGATGCGTGACCGACTGCAGACAGCCATCAGCGCCTCTTCCCTGGGTTCTGCCCATAGCTAGCCCACACATGGGATCTGCGCCCCCTGCTGCCTGTGCACCGCCCAGATCTTTTTTGCCCGAGTGGCTCTGCTGCTGGTTTCGCCCCTCTCACCGGGGCGAGAGGTCCGTTATTTCTGGACTTCGTATTCAATTTTCTGTGTGGTTTGGTTGTGTTTATTATTGTTAAAACTTTATTGTTTTTAGATTTGGTTGTGCCAGGACGAAAAGTGTTCCCACCCACACCTCCATCTTGATGGAAGTCCTCCTTTTATTATTTTTTTAAACAGGATTTCTATTTCTTGTTCCTTTTCTTCTCCTTCTGGTATTCCTATGATTTAAATGTTGTTGCATTTCATGTTGTCTTAGAGTTTCCTTATGCTATTTTCATATTTTTAGTCATTTTTTTCATTCAGCTGCTCTACCTGGTTATATATTACTACTTTGTTTTCCAGCTCACTATTTTTGTCCTCTGCTTCATCCACCATGCTTGTAATTCCTTCTAATTTGTTTCTGTTTTTTCAGAAATTGTAGTCTTCATTTATTCCTGGCTATTGTTTATACTTTCTATTTCCTTTTTCATACTGTTGTAGTTCTCACTCAGTTCCTTCTGGTTGTCTGTGGGTTTGTTTAGCAGCCTTATAAGCATTCTTTCAAATTCTATATCTGATCATTGGCGTGCCTCCATTTCATTTAGCTCCTTTAGTGGGGAGTTTTCCATTCCTTTTGATTGAAAGTTTTTTTTGTCTCCCCATTTCAGATGAGAATTTTTGTTTTCTCTCTGATTCCCAGTACTCTGCTTTGCTAGCTTTCTTTGTGGGGTGAAGTTCTATGGAAGGAATTCTGAGGAACTCAGTGGTATGGTCTCTTTGATCTTCATGGCTGGTTGCGCTAGGGTTTCCCTTTCTTTCATTTGTGCGTGGGTACTTGGGCTTTACCTATAGGTGACCCCTTTGTTGGTGGGATCACTCTTTTAGTGGGTTTAGTGGTATTCACAATTTCTACTTTATCTTGTCTGTGATCAGAAGCTGGGGAAAGGTGGAATGGACTAAGACAGCAGGAGAGTATTTTGACATTTAAAGTACCAACAAATAGAAAAGAGATAGGAGATGTTTTAGAGAAGTATAGCAATAACCATGATATTTCACCCAACTAGCCACTTTTTATAAAGTCAAAAAGACTTTTTTTATAAATAAGACTGTTGTTAGAGGGGGGAAAGAACGTGCGCTGACTACAGAAAGAAGAGCAATTATGCAAGTTTAGATGGTATGATATAATGAGAGTAAGGGCTAGAAACTTGGCATAGTGTCCAAGGGAATATACTTAACCACATTAATAAAGCTCAGGAAAATACTGAGGTGGATCAAGAACAGGGAAGAGTGCTATGTGGGAATTGGAACAGCAATAATACATCAAAAAATATATGGTCTGAATACAATGGAACAGAACAGAGAGCTCAGAAATAAACCCAACTCTCTACAGTCAATTAATATTCAACAAAGGGGACAGTAACATAAAATGGACTAAAAATAGCCTCTTCAACAAATGGTGTTGAGAGAACTGGACAGCTATGTGCAAAAAAACGAAACTTGAGCACCGACTTACACCATACACCAAAATAAATTCAAGGTGGATAAAAGACATAAATATAAGCTGTGAAACCATTAAAATCCTAGAGGAAAACATTGGCAAGAAAATCTCAGATATTTCATGCAGCAACTTTTTTACTGATATGTCACCTAGAGCAAGGGACATAAAGGAAAGAATAAACAAATGGGACCTCATCAAAATAAAAAGCTTCTGCATGGCTAAAAAAAAATAGTACTAAAATAAAAAGACAACCAACTATATGGGAAAACATAATTGCCAATGATACCTCAGACAAGGGTTTAATCTCCAAAATATACAAAGAACTTACATGACTCCACTCTAAGAAGACAAATAACCCAGTTAAAAAATGGGAAAAGGACTTGAACAGACACTTCTCCAAGGAGAACATACAGAATATCCAGAGACACATAAAAAAAATGCTCAGTATCACTAGCTATCAGAGAAATGCAAATTAAAACCAAAATGAGATACCACCTTACACTAGTCAGAATGGCTATCATAAACAAAGCAACAAACAACAAATGTTGGAGAGGTTGTGGGGAAAAGGGGTTTCTAGTTCACTGTTGGTGGGAAGGCAGACTGGTACAACCATTACGGAAAACAGTATGGAATTTTCTAAGAAAACTAAAAGTGGACCTGCCTTATGACCCAGCAATTCCATTGCTGGGACTATATCCCAAGAATCCTAAGATACCAATCCAAAAGAACCTATGCACCCCAATGTTCATAGCAGCACAATTTACAGTAGCCAAGAGCTGGAAGCAACCTAGGTGCCCATCAGTAAATGAATGGATCAAAAAACTATGGTACATATACACAATGGAATTCTATGCAGCAGAAAGAAAGGAGGAGCTCCTACCCTTTGCAACAGCTTGGATGGAACTGGAAGGCATTATGCTGAGTGAAATAAGCCAGGCAGTGAAAGACAAATACCATATGATCTCACCGTTAACAGGAAGCTAAACAACAAAACAAACAAGCAAGCAAAATAAAAACAACGACACTGAAATTGAGAACAGGGGGACAGCAACTGGAGGGGAGAGGGGAGGGAATTTCAGGGGGAAAAGGGGAAGCATTTACAGGAACTAGCATAAAGGACACATGAACAACAACTAAGGGGAGAGGAAAGGGGAGGGAGGTGGGGGGCATAGGGGGGCGGGCTGGGAAGGGAGTAAAAGAAAGAATACTGTAGTTGAAAAAGAATTTAAAAAATAAATTAATTTAAAAAAAGAAATATATGGTCTGAATAAAAAGAATAAAAAGTAAAAGACCAAGGGTAGTGTGTTATTGGAATATGAGTCAAGTGAAGGACGAGAAATTAAAATGCAATATGAAAAGGAGAACAAAGAAATCCAGTCAAACAATTACATCAAATAAATGAAAGAAAAAAAACTAAACACAAAGAAGAGAACTAATAATAATTATTATTATAAATAATAACAAAATATTAAATTAAAAAATAAAATGCTAGTTTTATAGGTTAACGAAATGAATTTTTTCTCAGTTGTTGGTGTTAGCCTTCTGATCTCTCTCTAGATTTGTCTTTGGCTCTTTCACATGTCTAGGTCTTATTGTCTTACACTTGAAAGAAAAAACCCCTCCTGCTCACTTTAAACCCATAAAGCAGGTTCTGCTGGTCTTCCTGGATCCCCTAGATAGAAGGAGGCTCAGCTACCTTTTTTTCCCCTTTCCTGTGGTTCTGCACTGAGAGCTCCGTCTGGGATTCAATATTCATAGGTATCCAGCCAGCAGCCCAAGCCCTCAAAGCATTCTGCAACCCCCAGTGTCCATATGCACCAGGCTAGTGCCTTTAATCCACCTCATCTTGCCACCCTTTGATTAGTGCATGAGGTGCTCCGAGTGTGAGCAAGTTGCACCCTACCTCCCTCAACTATCCTGAGCGTTGTGCACACAAAATCTCCTCAGGGCAGTTTAGTTCTCCTATTAAAATAAGTCTTTCTGGAGGCTGCTACCCTTCTGAGCCACTGTTGCCCCACTTTGAACAGTCTGTGAGGCACCCTGATTTGGAGCAAATCACGCGCCCCTCCTCCCTCTTTGCTGGCCCAGCCTCAGTGCACTAGAGTTCCTTTCCCAAAGGCCGAGAGCCTTTTATTTTGAACAAACTCCCCTTGGTTGTTGCTAGCTGTTCTTAACAAGTGCCCAGCTTTTCACAGAGCCCAACTCTCTGACCAGTCCCCATATTATCTGGGTCACATCAGTCATGACCCAACTCTTCTCCCATCTCCAAGTGTGACCTGGCTTCCCAATTTCTCTGGTACTATCCCAGCTATCAACCACAGTCCCAGCCAGGGAATACCACCTCTGTGTGTCTCCCACTGCATCTTTAAACCCCCAGCAACTTCAAGCATCCAGGTCACTCCTGGAGTGGGACTGGCTTCCCTGCTGTGGGAGGAAAGAAGCTGAGAAGTTACAATCACTGACCCAGCTCTCCTCCAAAGCTACTGCAGCAGCTGCAGTCCCTGAAGGGACCACAGTATCCACAGTCAGCAGAGCAGGACCCACAGACCTACTTGTTCGCCTATACGATCTCCTTACCACCCATTTTTAAATGTCCTCTGCAGTCTTGGGCTTCCAAACTTCATATAAACTGGAATTCTGTTGACTGTTCACTGTGTTCCTCAGAAGATCAGCTAGGTGTCCTAGTTGGGTGCACAAGCAAATGGGTTCAGCTCCTACTTATGTTGCCACCATCTTTCAGCCCTCCTAAAATTTTGGGGCTTTAATATGACATACTTGTAAAATTTTGATGACCAAATTAGGTTGCCAGCTTTTGATTTTGCTAAGAAAGTATACTGTTTAAAATAGATGCTATCATATACTATGATCATGTCATGTGAGCTAGTACATACTAACATAAAAAATGTAGAAAAGATAAAGAACAATCCTTCTAAAAAAAAAGGGACAGTGGACTGTTAAACTGACTGTATAAAACTGTGCATTTTGTAATTTTACCAAAGAGCATGGTCCATGGATTAGCACTTCAGAACCATTATTGAAGCAAACTTGAAAATTTTCAAATTTAGGAATTTAGTCTCCACAGATACCAGTTATCTTTCTTCTTCGAATAATAGACACTATCCCTGACTCAATCCATCTGTCTTCAAGTGCATGTTACTGGTTGCGAGATTACTGGTAACAAAATGTGACTAGATCAGTGATAGTATATTTTTTCTACATAAAAAATTTTAAGAAAAATCACTTAAAATTTACACTTTAATACATACATATCTTCAACATCTTTTTCTCTCTGAAAGTAGCCTCTTATTTAGTGAGTATTATCAATTTTCTTTTTATGTTTTCTTTGAGATTCTGAAGTCTGATATTGCTGATTATAATATAAATAAATGTATTGTCCTTATTCCATAATGTGAGCTCTGGGAAAAATTGCCCAGTCACTTCTAACATTTCCTCACCATTCCCTGTAAAAACAGAATATCTAAAATCCTCTCTGTAGTTGTGCCTATTCTAGCATTAAAGTGGAAAAACACATCATTCCTTCCTTCTGTACCAACAGGTAGTTGAAACTCTTCATCGATACTTTATCTTGTCTGTCAGACGCATTTCTTCTGAGATGCTGGAATTGCTTGGCTTTCTTATTCGTGGGGTGGAAAATTATGCTGATTGTTCATTTTTTGCTTCTTATTTTCCAGTACTCTGAGAAAGAGCATGCTAAATGTTAGAATAGTGATTATCTCCTTATTCTCACTACCCATAGCCTCCTGGGCCTGTCACCCTCACCTCCCAACCTGCCCTCCACAACAGGAAGCTGGAGGGAAATTTGTTATGTTCCAGCCTTTGAAAGGAGCCTTTGCTGACATTAGTTTTGCCTTTGTAATGGAATAATAAAGTACCCTTCTACCTTCTGGCACATAAAGACCTCATTAACTTTATTCTAATTGCACAAGTTTAGTTCAGATATACTGGAACAACAAAAGTAGATCCAGCTGGACTGCAAATTATATTTGAGGACATGGTTTTATTATTCAAATTATTCTAAGTTAATTAAACTTTTTTACATGTGAATTTAAAAATTATCTCAATACAGTAGGAAATAAAAATGAGCTAATATTTATATGTTGGAGACAGAAGTTTAAAATCATAAGGAAAAACCGAGTCATGTTTCACCCTCCTATTTAACTAAGTTAACTAATTAACTGAGCCAACTGGCTTAGTTCTTTCATTAGGTAACTTAATCATACCACTCTTTATTGTGTTAATGCAATTAGAATATGTTTGCCTAATGTAACCTCTGGTTCCTTTTGTAATTACTTCTTTTTAAGCATAGAAATCTAACAATTTATAATTACTTTTATAATAAATTTTTTTGTTTATACAGTTGTCTCCATTTTTCACCTACTACTCTCCCACACACACCCACCCCACCTCCCAGGCTCAATTCTACCCCCTTATAATTTGATCAGCCTGATAAGTTCAAAAAATATTTGGAAATAATTAAAATAATGTTTTATATAGATTAAGCATATTAATTGGAATATTTAATAGACTTTTTTCTCCTTCTCAATTACAACACCAACATGAGGGGTTTAACCATTCTCTAGGAGGTAGATGGTGGTGATATAGATGGGAGCTGAGCCTACTTGCTCATGCACACAACTTGGACACCTATCCAATCTTCCAAGAAACAGAGTGAACAGCCAGCAGAATCTCAGCTGATAGGAAGTTTAGAAGCCAAAGTATGCAAAAGATGCTTAAAAACAGGTGGTAAGGACATTTTGTAGGCCAACAGAAAGGTCCCTGGGCCAAGTGCTGGAGACTGTGGCTGCCACAGGGGCATAGAGGAGAGCCAGTTCAGGTATAGTCAGTAAATAGCCTCCTCCCCTCCCAGAGTTAGTTAGTCTCAGACCCATGCCAGCAGAGACCAAGATGCTTAAAGTCTCTAGGGGGATGAAAAGGCAGTCAGTGACACACAGCCAGCAGTGTACCCTGACTGTGGAGGTGGTGGCTGGCTGAGACAATACCAGAGAATTTGGGGAACCTGGTGACACCTGGAGCTGGGAGAAGAGATGGACAGCGACTGGCTGTGACCCAGATACACTCTGGGCTGGTCAGAGAGTTGGCCTGTGTGGGAAGGCAGGTGCTTGTTAGGAGCAGCAGGAAGCATCCAAGGGGACTTTTCTCTAAAAAAGAACTGAGCATCCATGCAGGGATCTCATGTGTGCAGTGGCCAGGCCAGAGAAGACAGACAAGTGGGGGCATGATCAGCTCCTACTCAGACTGCCTCACAGATTGATTAAACAGGAACAGCACAAGCTCATAGAGACACTTCTCCCAATAGTGGAACAGAGCCTCCATGCAGGGACCTCTACTACGTGCAGTGGACAGTCCAGCAAAGGGGAAGGTGTAATTTGCTCCCACTCAATGCATGTCATGGATTGATCAAAGTGTCACAAATGAGAGGGATTATTGGTTCTGGCCTGACGCAAATGCACAGAATGGAGTGTGCGGGCTGCACAGTGCTCTAAGAGCAGGCTAAAAACTGGGCACCTGTGTTTACTGTAGCCCAGACTGAGCCACAATCATTGCAGAACCACACACACACACACACAAATAACAAAGATCAGCTACCCTCTGCTGGAAGGATCTGGGAAAACTTATAGCAGGAAGCTTTTTTTTTTTAAGAGTGAGGCAACAAAAACTGGAACTATGAGAAAACCAGAGACAGATCCAGAAAGAAGTCAGAATGTGAACACCAACAGCTAAGAAAAATTCCACTTTACCATCTTTCAGAACTTGCATTTTTTATTTCATTTCTTTCTATTTATTTAAATTTTTTTGTTTTGTATGAGTATTTTTATTCTTTGATTTGGTTTTTTATTCTCCTTTTCATATTGTATTTGAACTTTTCTTCTTTCATGTCATTTGTATTCTGAATAACACACTACTCTTGGTCTTTTATTTTTAGTCTTTGTTTTCAGATTATATAAAAAATTATATTATTGTTGCAAATTACAGTTGTCTGCATTTCCCCCCACCACTCCCTCCCATCCCAGGCAAACTCCCCTCCCTCCCTTGCTTCCACACTCCCCCTTGGTTTTGTCCATGTTCCTGAAAACACTTCCCTCCATTATCCCCTCCTACCCTCATTCTGGTTATTGTAAGATCGTTATTACTTTCAGTGTCTCTCGTTATATTTTGCTTCCTTTTGTTGATTGTGTTCTAGTTAAAGGTGAGATCATATGGTATATATCCCTCACCACCTGGCTTACTTCACTTAGCACAGTGCTCTCCAGTTCCATCCATGCTGTTGCAAAGGGTATGAGCTCTGCTGCGTAGTGTTCCATTGTGTAAATGGACCATACTTTATTGATCCACCCATTTAATGATGGACACTTAGGTTGTTTCCAGCACTTGGCTATTATAAATTGTGCTTCTATGAACATCAGAGTGCATAGGTTCTTTGGGACTGTTGTTTCTGGGTTCTTAGGATATAATCCCAGCAGTGAAATTACTGGGTCAAAAGGCAGTTCCACTTGTAGTTTTCATAGGATATTCCATATTATTTTTCACAATGACTGCAACAGTCTGCATTCCCATCAACAGTGCATTATGGTTCCCTTTTCTTCACATCTTCTTCAACACTTGTTTGTGGATTTGTTTATGATAGCCATTCTGACCAGTGTGAAGTGGTATCTCATTGTGGTTTTAATCTGCATCTCTCTGATAACTACACATGCTGAGGAACTTTTTATATGCCTCTGGGACCTGTGTATGTCCTCCTTGGAGAAGTGTCTGTTCAAGTCTTTTGCCCATTTTTAATTGGTTTTTTCTCTTCCTGGTATGGAGTCAAGTGAGTTCTTTATATATTTTGGAGATAAAACCCTAGTCAGAGGTATCATTGGCAAATATGTTTTCCCATATGGTTGGGTCCATTTTCATTTTGTTGGTGGTCTATTTAGCCATGCAGAAACTTTTTTTAATATGATGAGGTCCCATTTATTTATTGTTTCCTTTATGTCCCTTGCTTTAGAGGACATAAAGGAAAATGCTCTCTAGGTTTGTGGTGTGAAATTCTATTGTAGCAGACCTGTGAGATTCAGTGGTGCAGTCTCCTTGATCTTCTGAGCTCACTGACCTTGGGCTGTCATTTACACTGACTCTGTATGTCTTTGGGTTTTGACTGTTGTTGGTTGTTTTTTAGTGGTTCCTTCTCTCCAGCTGGTTAATTGAGGGTCTCTCTGTCTACCACATCTTGTACTCTTTTGTGCAGGTTCAACACAACACAGGCTGTGTTGAAGCTGGTTCTTCTGTCTGTATGTGGTTTTGAGGCTTCTCTCTTGCTCTTTTTCAGGGTTTTTTTCTGGGTAATTTTTCCACCGTTTAGTTGTATTTCCAGGTTGGTCCTGGTTGATGGTTAGTGTGGCTTCCACTCCCTCCTTCACCTTCTTCCATTGTTATCTGTTGGTGGTTCCTTTATTGGTGGGTTTCCTCTTCCAGCAGGTATACTGATGTTCACAGCCCCCACCTATTCTTTTTTTGTCATCAGTTGGAGGGGGAAGGCAAAATGGTTTAAGACAGCAGGAGTGTATTCTATGATGTAAAGTCCCAACCTGTAGAGAAGAGATAGGAGATCCTTTGGATGTTTATAGTGTTGTTAACTGTGATATTTCACCTAACTAGCCACTTTTCAGAGAGGGTGGAAAAAAGATAGGACTCTTGTTGGGGGGTGAGGATTGTGAGTTGGATGTAGAAAGCAGTGAGCTTGTGGGATGTCAGATTATAAGGTAATATGACAGCGAACAATAGAAAATAGGTGTAGTGTACAAGAAAATTGAGTTAGCCACATCAGTAATTAAGTTCCAGAAACAGTGAAGTGAGCTAAGAACTATAAGTGCTGTGTAGTATTTACATTAGTATAGAACAGGAATTATTGTAAATAACAGGAATTTACAATAATTCCTGTTCTATACTAATGTAAATAGTAATGGAGCAACCAATAGTAATGGAGCAACAATCATATGACAGACTCTATGTGGTCTAAATAACAAAATTATGAAATACAAGACCTACAGTAGTGTGTTATGGAAACATAAGTGAAGTGAAAGATGGAAAATTAAAAATGCACTATGAAAGAGAGAACAAGAGAAACCAAACAATGCAATTTAACAAACCAGGTGAGGAAGACTAAACAGAAAGAAGATAAATTTAAAAAATACTAATAAAATTAAAGATGTAAAAATAATGAAAAAAAACAAATATACAATAACTTGCAAGTTCCCTGGAATAGCAAAGTGAAATTTGTCTCACTATCTCAGTTGTTGGGATGACCCCTCTTTGGGTCTAACTCCGGTTCTTTCACAGCTCCAGGTTTGATTGTCTCACTTGTGGGAATAAAAAAATGGACTGAAGGAAGGAAGGAAAACTAAAAAAGAAAGAAGGAAAGAAATGAAGAAGGAATTTTTAAAAAGTAGGCCTCCTTCTGGCTTTAAACAAAACTAGCCAGTTCTGCTAGTCTTGGCTGCAAAAGGCTGAGGGGGGCTTGGTTTCACATTTCTCCCTTCCTGTTGTTTTTCTGGGATGGAATCCAGGTTTGAGCTACACTCTTTGCAGTTGCCCAGCCTCCAGCCCAGTTCCTCAGTTTGCTGCTGGGCCACTAGTGCCCTTCTGTGTCTGGCCTATGCCTTCAGTCCACCAGTTATGCTGTCCTTGAGGTGCACTAGTTAGGGGCAACTCACACACCACCTTCTTGCTCTTTGCTCTCCTTGATGCTAGGGACTCTCAGAGTCTCTTCAGGGTAGTTCAGCTCCCCACAGTGAGTTAAGTCTTTCTGGGGATTGCTGACTTCCTGAGCCCTGCTGCTCTCCTTTCCAGGGGCATCTTCACCTTCCTCTTAGAGAGCCAGTTGGCCCTGCAGGGCAGGGGCATCCCCTTGGCTGCCATAGCAGATGTTGGCACGCGCCTCTTCTGCTGCTAGTCCCAGGGTGGTGAGATTGGGCACAATATGTCTCTGGTCAGTGGGGTCAGGAGTGCTCCATCCCAGGGATGCTGGTGTGAGTGCTAGGCCTCCACTGCTGCAGCAGAATTGCAGTTGCAGGGTGGCAGTGGCAGATGCAGGCCAAACTCCTCTGCTGTAGTGGCGGCCTCGGCTGGTGGGAGGCGGCTGGGTTGGTGGTACACCATTTGAGTCATGGGCATGGTTAGGCATCCTCCCCCGCAGTGATCAGGTGTAGGGTAAGGGCACAGCCATGGCCCTGGCAGCAGAGGTAGGCCCACAACTGAGGCTGCAGAGGGTGCATGCACTGGGAGAGATAGGGGTGGGTGCCTTGGGAGAGTTCCCTAAATAGCCACTGAGTGCCTCTTTTTCTTTTTGAAAAATTCCTCCTATTCAAGCCTGCCATTCCAAACAAGCACCTGGCCTCTCTCACACAGCACAACTCTCCAACCAGATGGAGGACTATCTAGGTCAGGGTCCATCACAGCCCAACTCACAGTTTCACTGGGTGCCCACTGCCCCCGTGTGTTTACCACTTCATCCTTATTCCCCACAACTACTTCAAGCATCCAGGTCTATCCTGGTGCTGCTCAAACCTTTTTGGCATGTGGGGGAGCCGTTGACCTGGCTGTCTGCTAAGAATCCCACTGCAAACCTGGTGGGCACCAAACCTCGGGTGGCAGCCACCCTGGTCCCTTCACTGGTTCCAGGGACTTTATTGTCCCTAAGCATTCTCCTTACCATTTGATTTTTTCAATGTCCTCTACAGCTTTGTCCTCCAGTCCTCATATATGCTGGGATACCATTGGCTGTTCACTCTGTTCCTCAGAAGATCAGCTAGCTGTTTCACCTGTGCACAGCGGGGAGTGAACTCCACCCCCACCTGTCTCGCTGCCATCTTCCCAGCCTGGCTTTTAGATTGTGTATTTCTTATCATACTACTGTTTCTCCAAATCCCATACAGCACCTTTCCCTGGTCTTCATTCATTTTGCTGTCTTCCTGGGTTTTATTACTGTTATGGTTAACTTTATTTTCTCTCACACTACACCAAGTTTCTGTCCCTTACTCTCACTATTTTTGCTCCTTCTAACCTCACATTAAATACTCTGCTTGCCAAAGTCAGCTCACATTTTTTCCTTTTCTAACAAGAGTCATATTTCTTTTTCACCTTTTATAAACAGTGGCTAGTTGGGTGAAATGTCATGGTTATTGCTGTATGTTATCCAAAGCATCTCCTATTTGTTCACTACATGTTTGTACTTAAATCCCATGGAATATTCTCCAGTAATCTTACTCCATTTTGCCTTTGCCCTGCCCATGATCAGTTAAGTAAGGACTTTTATTTCATTGTTTTGTCTCTCCCTTTTTTCTTTTTTCCTTTTCTTTTCTTTCTTTATTCTCCCTCTCTCAACCTGTGCTTTACTCCTTATTCCTATTAGTTTGCTTCCCCCATTCTCTAAAATTCATGTTTCTTTATAGCAGACATTTCATATTCACTTTTTTTTGCTACAATATTCTTATTCCCATTCCACCTTTATTAAACTTCGTTCAGCAGTCACTCCTATTGACCCTGCTATGTTTTTTCCGCAGTTTTACTCCTACTGATCTAGTACATTTTCAATTTTACTTCAAACCTCATACTACACTTTTCCTTCTTATCCCATTGTTCCCATCAAATTTTCATGTTTTACTTATATTGTAAGTTTTTCTTTCTCCCTTCCTCAGCCTCAGATTTATTCCAACTCTTATAAGTTCTCCTCCTTCTTACCACACAACAACATTTTCCCCTGTTTAAGTAATCTCATATTCCCTTTGTATCTTATAGAGTGTTTCTTCATATTCCCTTTGTATCTTATAATATCCACAATCTCTCTTTTCCTTTGTTAATCTTAATACAATTCTGGTTGAGACTGGTGATGTGCTAGAAGGTATCCTTTTGCTGGCATAGGTTTGGTAATCTGGTAATAGTGTTTTGTTCACCATACCTGCATAAAAACATACATGACATGGTGGAAGTTGTGAATACCAGTAAACCTGCTGGAGGAGAAAAGCCACAAACAGTTAAAGTGCAAGTACAAAAAGAAAGCCCACTCAAACAGAAGAAATGGCAACCATAGAACATCCAGAAAAGGATATCAATGAGACCATACCACTAAGTCTCACACAAGGCCTACAACAGAATTTCACCCAATAACACATCAGGCAAAGCACACTATTGAGAATCATAAAAACAAACAAAATGAGTAACCTAAAATGGGAAGAAAAAGAAAGAATCCACAATAAAAAGGAATGGGAGATTCCTGAGGAAAAGAGCTAGGAAGGAAGCTAAATTTAGAAGGAAGTTCAAAGCAATACAGGTCTGCCTAAAAAAGACAGAAACATTTCAAAGAAGCAACCTAATCCTACATCTACAAAAACTGGAGGAGCAGCAATAAACAAAATCCAGAGTGAGGAGAAAGAAGTAAATAACCAAGATCAGAGCAGAATGAAATGACATAGACACGGAAAGAACAATTCAAAGGATCAGTGAACACGTGACCTGGTTCTTTGAAAAGATAAACAGTTCTACTGCTGGGACTATATTCTAAGAGCCCTGAAACACCAATCCAAAAGAACCTATGCACCCCAGTGTTCATAGCAGCACAATTTATAATAGCCAAGTGCTGGAAGCAGCCTGAGTGCCCATCAGTAAATGAGTGGATCAGAAAACTATGGTCCATTTGCACAATGGAATACTATGCAGCAGAGAGAAAGAAGGAGCTCCTACCCTGTGCAACAGCATGGATAGAACTGGAGAGCATTATGCTAAGTGAAATAAGCCAGGTGGTGAGGGGAAAAATACCATATAATCTCACCTTTAACTGAAACATAATCAACAAAAGAAAAAAGGAAACAAAATATAACCAGAGACATAGAAATTAAAAACAATCTAACAATAACCAGAGGGGAGGGGGGAGGAAACAATGGGGGGGTTTCAGGAACTTCTATAAAGTACGCATGGACAAAACCAAGAGGGAGGGTAGAAGCAAGGGAGGGAGGTGGGTTTGGCTGAGGTGGGGGGGAGTGGGGGAAATGCTGACAACTGCAGTTAAACAACCATAAAGTAATTTTTAAAAGAAGATAAATAAAATTGACAAGCCTTTAACGAGACTCATCAAAAAAATCAGAGAGGACCCAAATACATAAAATCATAAAAGAAAGAGGAGAGATTATTCCTGATACCATAGAAATAAAAAAGATTGTAAGAAGTTACTGTGAAAAGATACATGGCAGGAAATTTGAAAATCTGAGGAAATGAACAAAATTGTAGAAAGATATAATCTTCCAAAACTAAATCAAGAGGTGTGATATCCTAAACAGACTGATAACGGCTAGTGAAAATGAAGCAATGATCAAAAAAACTTCAACACACAAAAGCCCTGGACCAGATGGTTTCACAGGAGAATTTTACAAAACATTTCAGAAAAAGCTAACCTCTATCTTTCTCAGAATATTTCTAAAAAAACAAGAAGAGGGAAGTCTTCCCAACTGTTTTTATGATACCATCATCATCGTAATCCCAAAAGCAGATAAAAACATTGAAAAAAAAAACCCTGCAGGACAATATCACTGCTGAACATGGATGCTAAAAGCCTCAAAAATTTATTTCCAAACCATATCCAGGAACACATTAAAAATGATCATGCACCAGTATCGAGTGGGATTCATCCCAGGGATGAAAGGGTGGTACACTATTCCCAAATCAAAAAGTGTAATTCATCACATAAACAAAAGGACAGACAAAAATCACATGATCAATGCCCTGGCTGGTGTAGCTCAGTGGATTGAGCGCTGTCCTGCGAACCAGACAATTGCGGTTTGATTCCCAGTCAGGGCACACGCCTGGGTTGCAGACCAGTTCCCTGCAGGCCAGTTCCCAGTAGGGGATGCATGAAAGGCAACCATACATTGATGTTTCTCTCCGTCTCTCCTTCCCTTCCCCTCTAAAGATAAATAAATAAAAACATCTTTTAAAAAATCACATGATCATATCAATAGATGTGGAAAAAGCATTTGATACAGCACAGCACCCATTTATGACATATGTCTGGTATAGTTACTTTTTAATCAACATCCAAGAAGACACAACAAAGCCTCTTTATCATGACACTTAGACTTTAGGGATGGACATGGATGATATCAGATTGATAAAACTGCTGTGAACTGTCAGGATGGGTGGGGTAAGACAAAATGGCAGCTGAACTACAATCTGGAAAAGACGGCTGACATCAGGGAGCTGAAATGGCAGGCTTTGCCAAAACGGATATCCACATAGCAACCTGAACCCGAGGAGAACCAGCAATGATATATTGCCACTTTGTTCAAAGGGGACCAATCCCCAGCTCCCATGAAGAGAGCCAACCAAAATAAAACTCTGCCACATTCCCTGCTTGGGTGCAACTTCTTCAGCCCCACTTTGCAGACCGGAGAACCTCGCCCAGGTGCTCAAACCCCAATAAAGCTCTATACTGCCTAACTTTGTGGCTGATTGGTATTTCTTCCTCAGCAGAGCCTAAGAAAACCTTTCATGAACTATATTAAAGCAAGATACATGATGAAGAATGATAGGTGTATGGTTCATTTTATATAAGAGATTAAGGATGACCTCTTAGAGCAGATCTTATTTAAGCAAAAACTTGAATGTGCCCTGGCTGGTGTAGCTCAGTGGATTGAGCATGGGCTGTGAACCAAAGGGTTGTGGTTCGATTCCTAATCACGGCATATGCCTGGGTTGCAGACCAGTGGGGGCCATGTGAGAGGCAACCACACATTGATGTTTCTCTCCCTCTCTTTCTCTTTCCTTTTCCCTCTCTCTAAAAATAAAAAAAGAAATAAAATATGTTGTAGACCACTCTGCCTGATTCTAGGAATTGTATCTCGACCCCTTGTGGCTAAGGGCAAGGGACGACCTTTGGAATGCGAGCCACAGGAGACAAAGCTTGTCTCTGGTAGCAAATGCTGCCTCAGTTTCCTCCCTGCCCCCAAAGCATGGTCAGAAGTACATGGCAGGTAAGACCCCTCAGAGGAGGGGCAACCTAGGCCAGACTGGATCACTTGGGAGGCCTTCATGGAAGGACTCTGGGGACTGCAACAATGAGCAATGGACTCTCACCCCACCCCACTTTCACAAAGCCCAAGTCCCCATGACCTCTGGGAGAAGCACTTCCTGCCTTTAATCCCCTTAAGCCTGAATACCTGATGGGGAGGACTGCAGCTCCTTGCCTTGCTAGAGCATGTCCAGGAGAAAAATCTGGCATCACAAAGAATTCCTGATAAACCTGTGAAATCTGCTCTGCTAAGAGTGCTTTCATTCATATTATAAGGGTTCGAGCAGGAAACCCTAAAACTCTGGTCCTGACAGACTCTGACTCATACTAAGCCCTCAGATTTCTTTGAAATGTTATCTACTGTTTGATCCTTGCCGCCCTGTATTCCTGTGTATTACAACCCAATAAAAGCCCTTGGAGGAAGGGCCTCTTCCCCCTGAGAAACTGACCACTGCTCAAGGCCTGTTTCCCCTGAGAATCTGGCCACCTCTCCACCCCAAGCAGATCACATTATGTCTCAGTCATGTTTACTCTCATCCATAGCACACTGGTGGACTTTCGAAGAAAGTCGCCCCCACAAAAATGTTTTTTAAAAAACTTGAATGAAATGAGGGAGCCAACCATGCTCTGATGTGGGTAGAGGGTAGAGTTTTTAAAATAGAGGAAAAAGCTAATTCAAAGGCCCTGATGTGGGAATAAGCTTAATGTATTTGAAGACCAGTGTGGAGTCCAATTTGACTGGAGGGTAATGGCGAGGTGGATGGTGATGGGAATGGTACAGTGAACATGTAGTTTATGAAAAGCCTGTTAAACCTTAGTAAGGAGTTTAGATTTTATTTCTGGGAGAATTCTCAGGATTTTGAAAGATTTAATATGCTGTTGTATTCTGTGAAGCTAGATGAATACAGTATTTCATACACTTTCCCAAAGTGGTATAATGATGAATCTCTCTTTTAATTAAATATCTCTCATGATAAGGTAGTAAGTGTGATGTTTTCTGAACCACTGGTTTTAGGTAGAATATGTAAATCAATATGATTGACTAAAGTTTAAAGTGTAAGGAACTCAATTTACATTTATATTTATATTCTCACATTCCAGCATTAGTATGGGTTCCATTTTAATCCCCTTTTCAAACTTAATTCACTTTAAATTTCCTTTGAAATAAATGAGTCAATTCATCTCAATGAGAGTTTTACAGGAAGAGAGACTTTGGGAAGGCAGTCTATTTTAATATTAATGAAATTACTATTTTTATTGAAATTCCACTGTCCTTGTTTTTTTGTAAGGCATTTTACACTCACAAATCATGTAATGACATTATTTTTATATTATAAATTAAGAATCATGTTGTGCTCTCTAGAACAGCTTCCTCCTCTTCTTCTTCTCCTTCTCCTCCTCCTCCTTCTGCTCCTCCTCCTCCTCACTGGCTCTTGTAAAACAGCTTAAGTCGTGGTATGGATGAAATTTCCAAATTGAAATAATTGTCTCCCTTCTTCCAATATCTCTTATCCATCTATGCCTGAAGTCATTATTTGATATATTTATTCAGTACTTTAATGTATATAGTTCTGTAGAAGACATTATACAGTACAACTCAGTAAGTCATACGTCCTTTTCTTCATACTTAGTATGAAGAAAAGCAGTCTTTTAGAAGCATATAGTTAGAGGGACCAGATGTCAAAAGACATAAAGAGATTTTGATGCCTATATATTTGTTGTTTTTGAAGAAAAATGTTAGCTTCTTCTCTGTGAAAAGGTAATAAATTACTACTTTTCCTATATTCAATTACTATCTAGCAGGTTGGGGAAAGGTAATAGGAAGAAGAAGGAATCAATTAGTCTCATTTATATCCATGTTCCCAGGAGCCTTTAGAAAAAAGGTACTCGTGGGCTAACCTCTATTACAGATCTTCTAGATTTTTAGTAGTTTAATTTCAGCCATATGAAGTCTGGTCACTATGAGAAAAACTGCAGTGTTTGTGCTCTGGCCTGAGGCAGCCACCAGTCCTGCAGAGTATAAATGAAAACTGGTCTCCCTGTGAGAAAACAAAGTGAAAGAGTTCACTCAGGTGGTAATCTTGGCCTCTTCACTGAGATACACATATACTGGGTTGTTTAATTCACTTAGATTACCACTTGGATGGTTCAACAGCACTACCTCAAAGTTCAATTACCTAAAGTAGAATACAGAAGATCCCCCCTCCACAACATGACCATAGTAAGGTCCTTTTGATGTTTCCCCAGGTTTCTACATGATATTACCATGCCTCTAGTTATATAAGTCCAAAAGATGGAGTTACTGTGATTCCTCCACTGCCTTTATCTAGACATCCAATCCATTACAAAATCCCAGTTATTTTACCTATTTCTAAATATCTTTTGAAACCAACTCTTTGCTTCCATCTCCATTTAAACAAACCATCTCAACTATCATAAATGTTCCCTTATACTAAATAAATTAACTTTTTAAAAGGATATATTCTGAGTCTTTCTTCCTCATTCATTCTTAATAGTCTGATCAACGGTAGATATATGTACAATAACATAGATGAGACACCACACAACTATGTCATGCTAAGTGAAATAAGCTTATGTGATGATTACATGTTACATGATTCCATTTACATGAAGTTTTAGAGTAATCAAAATGAACCTAAAGTGATGGAAATTTGGTCAGTAGATTCTTTGGAAGTTAAGAATTGACTGGGAAGGGGTACAAAAGCATTTTTTGGTATGATGGAAACATTCTGTTACTTGATATGCATTCATCAGAATTTTTAATGAATATTTAATTGTTTGTAAATTATAACTCAATAAAAATAATGCATATGCAGTCATTTACCACCCAGACCCCCACTCTCAAATTCCATGGTTTTTATTATTGTTATTGTTGTTGAGATATAACTCAAATCTTCAACGTCATTTATAGACTTTGGCTCTTGCTTTCCTCTCCAACCTCAACTACCAGTATATTTCTTGATTTCCAGATATTCTGGGGATTTGGGGTTTTTTTTCTTTCTGCAGTTTCTCAAAATGCACCTGCGTTTCCTGGCTCCACATTCTTGTATATTCTTTATTTTCTGCTTAGACTTTTGTCCTCCTACTATGCTTTGCTTAGTTAACTGATATTCATTTTTTATGTTTTAACTTGGATATCACTTTAACAAAGAAGCTTCCCTAACCTTCTTGACTAGGACAACCCTTTCTATTAAATGCTATTCAATGCTTCTCTACTTCATACATTTAATATTCTTGCTGGGTTTTATTTTGCTTAAATAATAAATTTTTAATGTATCTTTCAAAGATTTTTATTTATTTTTAGAGAGAGAAAAAGGGAAGGAGAAAGAGAGGGAGAGAAACATCAGTGTGTGGTTGCCTCTCCCATACCCCCAACTGAGGATGTGGCCCACAACCCAGGTATATGCCCCTATTGGGAATCAAACTGGTGACCCTATGGTTCACAGGCCAACACTCAATCCACTGAGCCACACAAACCAGGGTTTAAATAAAAGTTAAATATTAACTTTTTAAGAAATCCTGTTTTGATCACTATGCTATGATCTCGACTCTGACAAAGTCCATGTCTAATTTTATTTACCATGTTGTCCCCAGAGCCTACCACAGTGATATACACTCCCTATCTGTGGAATGGCTGGCTGAATTAATAAGCTTGTAGAATGAATTCATGACTCCTGGTACATTTGATGGGAAAAGGGAGCCTTATAGTGAATAAAAGAAAAATCTTAAAGACATGAATGATGAGAATCATCCTAAGGAAATAGTGAGCTGAAATTGATATCACAATGTTATAGTGAGTTTTGTGTGACACAAAGAAGAAATTGGTGGAGAAACTCAGAAGCACTGGAGGTGTGTCACAGATCTGTGATTCTTGCTTCTGATGAAGCAGCGATATTCCTTATGATAGGAACAATAAGCAGAAAAAGAAAAAAGCATAGGAAATACAGGCTACTGATCAGACAAGTATGGTTATGTAGAAATTATAGAGAATCTGTTCTGTCTCACTTGCTGGAAAGAACTTTTCCATCATCAAACATTCTTATCTTTTGTCTAGGCCACCTCATAAGGCAGGGAACTCTCTCACAGAAATTATTTAAGCCTTATTTGGATTTCTACCTGTGAGTTATATATTACAGAACACTTCATACATTGGATGAGAAATAGTAAAAGATGGCTTCTCTTCTATATCACAATTTCATGCCTTAAAACATGGTGTTTTATTCTTTATGCACTAATTATCTAGTGAGAAGATAAAGCGAAAATACAAAGAAATGTATAGTGAGTGACCTAAATGGATAAATAAAATACTATTGGACTTGCAAAGAGCAAATATCTCTTCTGGCTGGGGGGGACAAACATTTTTAGTGGAGAAGGTAGCATTTAAGCAAGGTCTTCAAAGTAGACCAAATATTCCATAGGCATAGAAAGAGAGAGACTAATGGTAAAGTATACAGTCATGACAAGAGGTATGGTGGTGGTAATGCACATATTGAAGAAATAGTAATAGTTTAGTGTCGGGGGGGGGGCTCTGCCCGCAGGATGCCCCCAGCCACCACGAATGAGAATAAGTCTACCAGACATGATCTGCTTGGGGAGGAAAGGTGGCTGATCTCTCAAAGGAAAAGGGCCAAGAGCTTTTCCCTCAATGGGCTTTTATTGGGTTCAATTCGCACAGGAATATAGGTAAAGCTTATCAATTATTGTCAGGCAGTAAGGATCAAACAATATATAACATACAAAGAACTACAAGGGCTTATTCTGAGTCAGGATCAGTTAGCTAAGGGGCTATAAAACTTTGGGAAACAAACTCATTTCATGCTCAGACCCTTATACGAAAATCGAGAGGATTCTTAGCAAAGCAGGTCTCACAGAATTTTATGTATTCTTTCTTAGGCCTGATCACCCTTTCCAGCCCAGAGCTACACTGCCCTCTGTCATTGTTTCAGGTTTAAGTCAAGCAGGGGAAGTAAGGCAGCCAAGAGATTAGTAGGAGACTTCTCTCAGACAGAATGAGGACTCAGGCTATGTCAAAGCAGAGGAGCAAGGGTCCATCACCCCCTTTTGCTATAGCCCCCCAAGTCCTTCCTTGAGGACCCCATGTGACCATGCCTGTCTTAGGTCTTCCCTCCCTTGAGGAATCTTACCCATCAATGGCTAACCAGTCATGTACTGTGGGCCAGACAGGGTGAAGTAAAGGGGGCAGAGGCAGTGCCCCTGCCAGGGAGATAAGCTTTGTATCCTTAATGGCTTATGGTCCCAAGGACTCTCACTCATCCTTAGTCATGGGGGGTTACAGCTTCTTAAACCAGGCAGGGTGGTTCCCAACAGTTTAGAATGGTGTGTGTTGGGAACCACCCTGCCTAGTTTCAGGAGCTGTAACCTGCCCCCCATGGCTAAGGCTGAGTGACTGACCTTCAGACTATAAGCCACTAAGGAGACAAAGCCTATCTCCCTTGCGGGAGCACCACTTCTGCTCCTTTGTTAATAAGTGGCCCCCAATGCTTGATCAGTTAGCCAATGACAGGTAAGATGCCCCAAGGGGGGAATGACCCAAGACAGGCATGATCACATGGAGGCCCCAGGGAAGGACTTGGGGGGCTATGCAGAAAGGGGGTGATGGACCCTTGCCCCTCGGCTTTGGCAAAGCCTGAGTCCTAATTCTATCTGTGAGAAGACTCCAAAAATTCCTTGGCTATCTTGCCTCCTCTGCCTTACTTAAGCCTGAAACAATGACAGAGGGTGTTGCAGCCCTGTTCTGGAAAGGGTGGGCTCCCCAGGTGATCAGGCCTGAGAAAGGATATGTAAAATCCTGTGAGCCTGCTTTGCTAAGAATGCTCTTAGTTAAATAATAAAGGTTCGAGCAGGAAATGAGTTTGTTTCCCAAACTCTTGTAGCCTTTTAGTTAATAGAACCTGACTCAGAAGAAGCCCTGGTAGTTCTTTGTATGCTATCCATCATTTGACCTTTACTTCCTGACAATGATTAATAAGCTGTACCTGCATTCCTGCGCAAATTAAACCCAATAAAAACCTAGGCAAGGGTCAGCGCATTCTCCCCTTGAGAGGGTGGTCAAACCGCTCTGAGATGCTTCCTACTTGAGGGAGTAGCTGTGCGGTCCCTTTTCCTCCACAGGACTCAGCAGTCCATGTGAATTTGTCTCATATCTCATCCATGACGCTGCGGGTGCTGCAAGTTGGTGCACAGGTCAGGTATGTACTATGAGTTTCCTAAAATATAAGCTTGGAAAGTAGAACCACTGTAATTCAGATTTAAAATTTGGAAGTATCCTTAGAAATCTTTTAATGGAAAACCACTAATTTTATATAAGCAATTAGAGATTCCAAAATGTTAATTGACTTGGCCAAGACTACCTTGGTATTATGTGGCCGAGCACAACCTTGAACCCTATTTTGTTTGATTCTTGAAAAAAATAGTTTTATATTTTACTGTATTCTTTCTACTCTGTACCTCACTGACGGTCTCAGAATAGCTATGAGTCAAACAGAGGTATTTGGCCTTTTACCTGACACATATAGGGGGTTATGGAAAGATTTGGAACAAGGAGTAAGTAACATGATTAAAGCTGCATTTTATAAATATGATGGTTGGAAAAGGAAATAAGGAAGACCAAAGGAGAAACTTAGATTTGGTGGGGGGAGGTATATTTAGCATGATTCGCTATTGAAAGTACTTATTGTTTTATACAATAGATTTATACATATAGATTCATTTAGTTCTATTTATACAATAGATTCACTTAAACAACATGAAATATAGTTCTAGACATCAGGAGAATTTTCAGATCTGGAGAAAGGGTTCTGGGAGTCATTCAAATAAAAGTGATTAAAAAAACCCAAGAAATGGAGTAAATTGCCTTTAAAAATAAAAGTATGGGAGCGGGGTTGCACAGGAAACTTGGTCAAACAAACTCAGGCGCCTGGACCCCAGGTATGGGGTTGCAAAGGGCCAACCCAGTGAGCGACCTAGTGAGCTCGACCCAGTGAGTGACCTGCAGATCCGGCGTGGGTGAAGGGCGTGCCGGGTTGACTGTTCTGGCGCATTCCTGCGCAAATAGAACAGCAAGGGAGCGGGCAGTGAGATGGGACCAAGTGGGTCCCAGCTACAGGAGGCAGCAAAGATGGCCACCATTTCCTGCCTCTGACCCCGCCCCCACATACAGCGTCAAAACCCAGCGACCTGAGCGAACCTACCGTGGTGAACACCTCACGCTTTCCTTCTCACCAGCTGCGGGAAGCAGGAGAGGGGGATGCCATTTCCCCACTCTGACCCCGCCACCACATATAGCATCACAACCCAGCGACCTCCCCCCGGAGGCCCCGCTCCGCCCCTAAGGCTCCACTCCTCATACTTAATGGGTGTGAACAGACCAAAAATGGCTCAAGAAGATCTCAAAGCCCCAGAACCCATAAATCTAAGTGACAAAGAAATAGCAAAACTTTCAGATGCACAGTTCAAAACACTGGTGATCAGGATGCTCACAGAACTGGTTGATTTTAGCCACAAATTAGAGGAACATATGAAGGCTAAACTAATTGAAATTAAGGGAAATGCACAGGAAACCAATAGTAATGGAAAGGAAACTGGGACTCAAATCAAAGGAGTGGACCAGAAAGAGGAAAAAAATGACCAAACAGAAAAGGATGAAGAAACAAGAATTCGAAAAAGTGAGGAGAGGCTTAGGAACCTCCAAGACATCTTTAAACGCTCCAACATCTGAATTATAGGGGTACCAGAAAGGGGAAAGGAACAGCCACAGGTGGAAAACTTATTTGAACAAATAATAAAGGAGAATTTCCCAAATCTGGCAAAGGCAATAGCCTTCCAGGAAATCCAGGAAACTCAGAGAGTCCCAAAGAACTTGGACTCAAGAAGAAACACACCAAGGCACATCATAATTACATTAGCCAAGAGTAAAATGAAAGAGAGAATCCTAGAAGCAGCAAGAGCTAAGGGGACAGTCACCTACAAAGGAGTTCCCATCAGACTGTCAGCAGATTTCTCAAAAGAGACCTTCCAGGCAAGAAGGGGCTGGAAAGAGGTATTCCAAGTCATGAAATCCAAAGACCTACAATCAAGATTGCTCTATCCAGCAAAACTTTCATTTAGAATGGAAGGACAGATAAAGTGCTTCTCAGATAAGATCAAATTCAAGGAGTTCATCATCACCAAGCCCTTATTATATGAAATGTTAAAGGGACTTATCTAAGAAAAAGAAGATTAAAAATACGAACAGTGAAAGGACAGCAAATGCAGTTATTAACAACCACATCTAAAACAAAAGCAAGCTAAAAGGACAGCTAGATCAGGAGTAGAACCATAGAAATGAAGATCTCATGGAGGGTTAACAACAGGGGAGTGGGAGGAGAAGGGGGGAGAAGATACAGAAAATAAGTAGCATAGATGGTAGGTAGAAAATAGATAGAGGGGAGGGCAAGAATAGTATGGGAAATATACAATCCAAAGAACTTGAGACACGTGGTCATAAACTAAAGTGGGGAATGGTAGGGGTGGGGGGTGCAGGGTGGAGGGGAATGGGGGGGAATAGAACAACTCTAATGGCATAATCAATAAAATAAAAATTTAAAAATATAAAAAAATTAAAATAAATGTATGATAAATAAAAATTAGAAAAGCCAAAGGATAGAACCTTAAGTAGTATTCCCTTTCCTGCATAGGAGAAAGGAAGGAAACAAGTGATGGAGATAGACAAAGTATGGTTAAGGCAGAGAAAAGAAGAGGAGTATGTGTACCTTGTGACATAAAGCCAACTTTTAAGAAAGATGAACTTGTATGACAGTGTTATATGGTTCAGAGAGATGGAGGAAGATGAATGTTATGTAAAGGCTGCTGATGATACATTCACAAACATTTTAAACAATGTTTCTGTGTGTTTACAGAGTAATACTTTTACCCAGACAAAAGGAGAAAACCTTTTCTCCTTTCTTCCTCAGTGGGGCTTGAGCCTACTTAAGTAGAGAATTGTGCAGATGTCATCATGAGCCACCAGGCAACACAGGGTCCTAAGTATGTTTGAAATCTTCTTAGGGAATTGTCATATCTGAAGCTTAGTGGAAGCTGCTGCATATTTCACAAGGGAAATTGTATATTAAAATATGTATATTTCATTTTATTGCATTGATTGTACCGACTCTATGTAAAGGGTAACTGAACAATAGGCTGCTGTGTGATGCTCTGGCTTTCTCGGACAGCTATCTTACCCGTCATCCAATTGTTTGAATTGTCAGGTCATAGAATTTGTAATGTTAAAAGACCCACTTTGCTACCCGTTCTACTACTTCTTTCTTTAATATTTTCAATAAAAAGATGAAGGCAGTATTGACATTTACACTGTAACTCAGTATAATTATGAGAAGACTTAATGTTATTATGACTAGTCCTTTCATTTTATTTGGTTAGCATTAAGTTTTCTTCCCACCCCTCTGACTAGTTATATTTTATATATCTCTTGTGAAAACTTGACATATATTAAATATACATAATTATTACAATGGAAATAAAGTAGCTTCCTTTCACTATAGTGGCCCCACTTCCAGATTGCTCCTTTAACTATCTCATCTATGTGAACCAAAATGTGATTTCTCCCATCGCCAGATTTGACTGTAGGTGGTGGGTACACAATGCATTATATAGATCGTGTATCTGTGTACTGCATTGTGTATATACTTGAAACTTATATCACCCTATTAACCAATGTCATCCCAATAAATTTAATAAATAAAATAAAATAAATGCAAGTCCTGTAGGTCAGACACCTTGAAATTGTTTTCAAATGGAGTTTGTGTGTATATCAATTATCACCAAATATTCTATGCAGGGGTATTTGTAAAATAGCTATGTATATTAAGAGTGTGGTTAATAGAGAGCAGAACAAAGTCGTGTGGTTTGGAATTACCACATTTTTTGGATTAGGGGTTAATTTTCTAGTTAAAAATAACCCACTCCATTTTGTTAACTCTACTGTTTCAAAATAATTTTTGGAGTCATTAATTCACATGAATACACAGTTATATGATTTAGTCTGAAATTTAAGAACTTAGGGTCTGGGCCTACAAGTCTAGTTGTTTTATCAGTGGCACTCATGAGGTTTTAAAGTCTCTCCCTCTATATGAGCTTAAGCCAATGGTTTAAATCAAAGGGGTTGTTGCCCTACAGGGGACATTTGGCAATGCCTGGAAACAATTTTGTTTATCTCAAGTAGAGAGTGGGTGGGTGATACTACTGGCATCTAGCAGGTAGACATCTTCCACAACAAAGAATTATCTGTCCCAAAATGTTGGTCCACTATACACCAGACACTTGATTAGGTGCTTTGCATGTATTATTTCACTTAATCCTCAAACAGAAACTCTATCAAGAAGGCCATTTTTACAAATGTTCAAATTAAGGCTCAGAAAAGTCAGAAGAACTTTCCAAGGTCATACTGCAGTTGGTCACATCACAGTGAATGTTCTTTAACTAAATTGGAAAGACCGTATAAAATACTTAATATAGACAGTACAGATGCAAAGTTTCTGTATGAACTCCCTCTCATTATTATTCAGTAAAAGTACTGAAACACTTGAAAACCTTTGCTTGTAAAAACTGATTTAATAATATATCCAAGTCTACTTCTGGCCAAGATGGAGGCATAGGCAGACACAATGTGCCTTCGTGCACAACCAGAAGAAGGACAACAACAAATTTAAAGACAAAAAAAATCAGAACTGACAGAAAATTGAACCATAAGGAAGTCCGACAACCAAGGAGTTAAAGAAAAAACATTCGTCCAGACCAGTAGGAGAGGCAGAGATGGGCAACTGGGGTGGAGAGGATTCGAAGCAAGGCAGCTGCTGGAGGACTGGGGTAGGCAAGGCGGTGGCTGGCAGACCTGCCAAGGCGGTGGCTGGCAGACAGGGCAGTCCCACATTTGTGTGCAGATAAACTGGAAGGAAAAACTGGGGAGTGAGAGAGACAGCACAATCCAGGGTTCCAGCTTGGGGAAATAAAGCCTCAAAGCCTCTGACTGAAAACACCTGTGGGAGTTGAGGCGGCAATAGGAGAAACTCCCAGCCTCACAGGAGAGTTCACTAGAGAGATCCACCGGGTCCTAGAACATACACAAATTTACCCACCCAGAAATCAGCACCAGAAGGGCCCAATTTGATTGTACGTAGAAGGGGAAGCAACGGAAAACCAGCAGAGAATGAAGCAAGTGGCACTGTTCCCTCCCGGACCCCTCCCCCACATACAGCATCAGAACACAGCAATGCGGGTTGCCCTGCCCTAATGAACACCTAAGGCTCTGCCCTTTATATGTAACAGGCATGCCTAGAAAAAAAAAATGGCTCAAATCAAAGAACAGATCAAAGTCCCAGAAAAGATACAACTAAGCAATTAAGAGATAGCCAACCTATCAGATGCGCAGTTCAAAACACTAGTAATCTGGATGCTCACAGAATTGGTTGAATGCGGTCGCAAAATGGAAGGAAAAATTAAGGCTATGCTAAGGAAAATGTACAGGGAACCAACAGTGATGGGAAGAAAACTGGGACTCAAATCTACGGTGTGGACCAGAAAGAAGAAAGAAACATTCAACTGAAACAGAATGAAGAAACAGGAATTCAAAAAAATGAAGAGAGGCTGAGGAATCTCCAGGACAACTTTAAACTTTCCAGTATATGAATCATAGGGGTGCCAGAAGAAGAGGAAGAGCAAGATGTTGAAAACCTATTTGAACAAATAATGGAGAACTTACCCAATCTGGCAAAGGAAATAGACTTCCAGGAAATGCAGGAAGCTCAGAGAATCCCAAAGAAGTTGGATCCAATGAGGAACACACCAAGGCACATTATAATTATATTGGCCAAGATTAAAGACAAGGAGAGAATCTTAAAATCAGCTAGAGAAAAGGAGACAATTACCTACAAAGGAGTACCCACAAGACTGTCAGCTGATTTCTCAAAAGAAACCTTACAGGCAAGAAGGGGCTGGAAAGAAGTATTCAAAGTCATGAAAGGCAAGGACCTACATCCAAGATGACTCTATCCAGCAAAGATATTATTTAGAATAGAAGAGCAAATAAAGTCCTTCCCAGATAAGGTCAAGTTAAAGGAGTTCACCATCACCAAGCCCTTATTACATGAAATGTTAATGGGACTGATCTAAGAAAAAGAAGATAAAAAATATGAACAGTAAAATGACAACAAACTCACAGTTATTCATGAGCAAACCTAAAGCAAAAAACAAAACCAAACTAATCAAACAACTAGAACAGGAACAGAATCACAGAAATGGAGATCACATTTAGGATTATCAACAGGGAAGTGGAAAGGGGAGAGAAGGGAAAAGGTACAGAGGATAAGTAACATAAATGGTAGGTAGAAAATAAACAGGGGGAGATTAAGAATAGTGTAGTAAGCAGAGAAGACAAAGAACTTATATGTATGAGCCATGGACATGAACTAAAAGGGGGGGAATCAAGATGGGAGGGGGTGCAGGGTGGAGGAGAATAAAGGGGAGAAAATGGGACAACTGTAATAGCATAATCAACAAAATGTATTTTAAAAATATATCAAACTCTGTCCCATCTTTGAGAAAACATAAAGAGAAGCTAGTAATCTCACTTTTATAATCTAAAATTCATTTTTGAGTGAAAGGCAAAGTCTTTTCAAAGCACAATTTGTTTCCTCTTACTAGGTGTGAACAAATTGGTTGATCTCTTTAGTATTTTTCAGTTGTTAGAGGGTATGGTCATCCAAACTTTTTTATTCCCCCATTTTCTGATTCTTAAATCCTAAATTGATATTTTATAAACAAGTCAATATTCAAGAGTAGACACTAAAAAAGGAACAGATTGAAAGACACAAAGGTGGAAAGAGAAAACATATATACGTGGAAGAATGTGCTCCTAAGATACTTCAGTACCAAGGTATGGCTATATTGCATATGTTATAGTGAAAATTAACTTACAATATTTTTCAAATAACATTCAGAACCAATCTATGTTATAAAACCTACTTAAATAAATTCCTGTATTGTACTATCTTAGAGACTGGTAACAAGAACAATAAAAACTTAGTGGGTAAAATAGTTTTTGCTATAACAAGTCTCAGCATCTAATGTTTAACAAATATATACATGACAGCATTAATATGTCCCCATGTATAATACAAACAATTTGGTCTGAAAATGTATAAATACTGTACTTATGACAAATTTGTCATTACATTGGTTTGCCAATGTAATGGCGAATTTTGTCGGAGAATGGTCTTGTTCACAACCTTGCCTTGAGCTGAGAAAAGAAGGGGCCATCTTTTTTGCCACACTCAAGGACTCCATCTAAGATTACTGATTAATGAGTATTTTGATGAAAAGAGATATTCTATCACATCCATAATTTTATGAGCCATATAGTAGCCTTAAATTTCTAAAAAATGTATACCCCATAGAGCATAATTAGAAAATACTTAAATTGGGAGCCTCCCAGAGTAAAAAGTAGGATGATTGATGTGAAAGTAATCTTTGCACTAAGATCACATTTCCTTTATAGTTCTAGAGCATAAAATAGAGATAGAGGGTAATGATTTTTCTCTATTACTTTATAGGGGGACATTTGCAAAAAGTCTTTTGGGGGTTGAGGTTACTCCTATCAGCATGTTCTTACACTAGATATTTTAAGTCCAGCAGGAATTCATAAATTAGAAGTTTTAATCCCTAGACTACTTTTAACCAGAATGCCCTAGGAAATAATGCACCTTTGGGTGCAGAATGCTAGTAAGGCCAAAGAAAGGAATGTTCATGTAATGCTGGCATTCTGGCTCTTGAAATGTATTTTCATCGGGCTCTAAATCCATGCCATGATAAAGGGAAAATTAAAAACAGTATTGAAATTGGAATGTAAGAGATTACATGGAGACTGTTGTTTATATTTTAGAGTTAATCTACTCTAGAGTCAAAGAGAGGAAAAGCAACTCTTTATCACTGAAATACCCTAAAGTCAAACAAAAAAAAATCAGATATTAGAGTTCCTTTTCAAACACAGGAACAAAAATATATAGATTAAAATATATTGTATTTCACTGTCCTGTGTAGCACTGCACTGCACACTATATGGCCTTAAAGTTGGTCATTTATAAGGTGCAAATGCAGAGCCCATTAAAATATTGTTTAAATCCTTTATGGTCTCTCTCTCCATTTGTATCTAGTTTTACAGTTTTAAATCCACAATATAGATTGGTGACCTGAATTTGAAATACAATAGAAGTACTTTAAATTTTATTGGAATGAAACTTTATTAAAGGTATACCTTAAAACTTTCACATTTTTCATACTAACCTCTAAAATCTAGGTAAGTTTTTGTGAGGGGAAAGATAGAGGAAATGACTCATGCCAAATATATAGAGGATGAGAAAAGATGATCACAGAATTCGCTGATGCAAAATGAAGAAATGTCTTTGCATTTTGAATTAATGTCATCTCCTCCTACTTTCCAGTGGGTCTCCATTGCTCTCAGGAGAGCCATCTTTAAGTAGGGCTACACTGTCTCTGCAGAGAAATCTATAGCAAACTGACAGCCTTTTGAGGAAATCCTGCACAGTGAATATTTATGAGACCTCTGACTATTGACTTTTAACTTTTATTACAACCCATGAATTGCAGGCTATGTATGTGAGCATGAATGGTATGAACATGTTCATGGTGAGAACATGCCCTTGTATATCATGTCACTTGACTTAGAGATAAACTGAAAGAGCCATTTTCATCAAGAAAAATGTAGTAGATTATTCCTTGAAGCTCACCAGCAGTGTTTTTGTGGAATAGAAATTATTCAAATAACTAAAACTACTACAGATATAATGTAAGATATTTGTTATATATATATATTTGTTATATATTTTCTGGATTAATTATAAAGATAAAATGGTAACAGTAACTTAATTTATCAACCTAAAATATAGGTTTTGAACAAATAGAGAGCTTACACTTAAAATTGGAAGAAAATGGGTAATTAATTATCAATAATGGTAATCAAAATAGGTATTGAGTTAAGCATTTTACCATTAAAAATTAGATCTGTAGGTTGATTTTTGAATATTCTTTCTGAAACTCAGTGTTCAAGAAGATGCTCAAGCAAAAACAGGCACAGAGAGAATTCATAAGGTCAAAATGCATAATATACATGCATAATGCTTTGCTAATAAAGAAAATAGAGTGTGCAAAGAGCTTGAACACAAGGATTCAAATGGTCCTTTAAAAAGTAGCTTTAGTACATGATTATATGTGACCATGAGAAAAAGTTGAGTTACTCATGTTACCATAAAAATATCAGAATATAGGTATTTGAAAGTGTTCTATATTTCTGATGCGAAAATTCTCAAAAGTCTGAATTCCCACAAATCAAATTCACATGAAAGGAAATAAAGGTGTTTAAAGAAGTCGGTCTATGGTCCCTCTGGCAGCATAATCCAGTGACAAAGAGTGCACCAATTCCAGCAGCAACCAGAGAGCCGCACAGAGTCCCACTCCGCCTAATGATCTGTCAGCTCCCAGCGCTGCAAAGCTCTCACACATTTCGGCACACCACTTTAGCAAGTCCCATTCAGGCTTCCCACATAATCACAAAGCCAAGCCTATGCTCTTTGAGTTAAGGGAAATGGAATCTAAAACTTCAAGGAAAAATGTGTGCCTTGTTTAAAAAGAAATATTTTAGAACTGTTCTTTTTGTTGTGGTTGTTCCTAATTTGAGAATTTAGTACATGATTACCATTGAGGTACAAAGGATTTCAGCATTCTTTGTAAGAAGGCTGGATATTGAAGCATTCAGTGCTTTTGCCTTTAAGTCTCTAAGTGCATTGAGGCATAATTCTCCATGGTCTGACACAGATGTGTATTTTGTAATGATATTTGTCACCCACCTTTGAAAAGATAGAGAATGTTTCCTGAAATACTGATGAACTGTCTTAACTGATCCTCTGTTAAATTGTGGAATAAGTTGTAGAGTATAGATAAGGGAGAAAAGAAGCCAAATAGTACAGACTTGGATACTGAAAATGAAATATGCATTAAAAACACAAACCAAGAAACAATGTTGCATTTGGTTACCGTCATAACATCATGAAATCCTTAACGCTTAAGGTCGGTCCTTTGTTAGAATAGATGAACTATTTTTTCCTTTTTTTTGTTGTTGTTCAATTACAGTTGTCCCCATTATCCCCCCATTACTCTCCTCTGCCCTACCTACCCCCCACCTCCCACTTTGAATTCTACCCCTCCCCGTTGTCTTTGTCCATGGGTCATTTATACATGTTCCTTGATGATCCTTCCCCTTCTTTGCCCTGTTATTCCCTCCCCACTCCACTCAGGTCACATCAATTTGTTCTTTATTTCCATGCCTCTGGTTCTATTCTGCTCACTTGTTGTTTTTTTTATTGATTAGGTTTCAATTATAGGTGAGATCTTCTGGTATTTGTCTTTCACCACCTGACTGCACATCTGGTTATAGGGACAAGAGAGAAATGCAAAGTAAGAAAAAATAAATTAGAAAGTTATGCACACACACATATACATATATATACATATAATTATATATTTTATCATTAGCATATTAGAACAAAATATATTTTTAATAATCCCTATTGCAGGTTATTCTGTCAAGGGTTTGGCAAAAGAGGAGATCAATTTATACATAATTAGGGTTAAAACAGAAATGTTTTATCAGTAGAGTTTTGGTTTAGTGGTTGTTTGGTACACAGTGCCCAGGAAAAGGACCTGTGTGTCAATTTCAATAATAATCTATATCTTCCCCAAATTCATGCAAGCACTGGAATTGTTAACCCTAAATTAATGTTACTAAGTCCCCCAAAAGTACAAGTGAGGTAGTTTAATAATTTAGATTCCTGATCTGCTTTTATCTGAATTATCTATAAATTGACCTCTTCTCTAAAACCTTGGCAGAAAACCTGCAATAGGAATTATTAAAAATATATTTTATAATATGCTAATGATTAAATGTATAATTATATATGTGTGTATATGTAACTTCCTAATTTATTTCTTCTTACTTGCATTTTTATCTTGTCCTTATAACCATATGTGCAGAGGTTTGGGAGATCTCTCCATTTATAGATAAGGAGAGTTTCAAATAAAAATATTATTACCTGCCCTGGCTGGTATGGCTCAGTGGATTGAGTGATAGCCTGCGAATCAAAGGGTTGATGGTTCGATTCCAGATCAGGGCACATGCCTGGGTTGCAGCCTGAGTTCCTGATGGGGGGCATGCAAGAGGCAAACACACATTGATGTTTCTCTCCTTTTCTTTCTTCCTCCTTTCCTCTCTCTAAAAATAAATAAATAAAATCTTCGAAAAATAATATTACCTGCAGTTTGGGGCCTGTTAGGATTATAGCTATAATTTTTCTTTCCCTTTTCTAGTTGTAAGCTGACCTCTTGGTTTAGGTACTAAATATGTGCTCAGGTATTTTATGTCTGTGGCTCATGGAAAATGTCAATTTAGAGGATAAGTATGGGGATCATGGGAACCATGTTTGATCCTTCTTTGAACACGTTTACAACATTGTGCTGTACAATAATGAGTGCTTAATATTTGTAGATAGAGTGATCAACATGCATTGACTATTGATGAGCCGCCACCAAGAACCAGATAGTATACTAACACCTGGGGACATACTGGTAAGTAGATTAGATCCTAGCTTTAATGAGCTTTATAATATAGTGTGTTAGGGAGTGCTGACAGTAAACTAGTAACACTTCGTAATAAGTGAAATGAAGAAGGCAAAGTAGGGTGATGTCTTCAAGAATGGCTGTGTTAGGGGGTAGGGAGTAATTTTAGAAAGGTCTCTCTTATCAAGTAACATTTTAACTAAAACCATTTTTTCTAATTCATGGCATTCTTCTTACTTGCATTTTGTTCTTATCCTTATAACCAGAATTTTAAGTAAAAACACATTAACCTCTTTTTTTAAAACTGTAACATTAACTGTGGTCAGTAGTTTTGCTGTAGGTTGAATAACAAATAAGTGAATCTGATCTTCCTGGAGATTTTAGAAAGCTGCAAAAAATACAAAAAAGAAAAATGATCATGCCGTTTAGGTAAGCAATCTTATATGAACTACATTTTGAAAAGTGCTTGGTTCCAGGCTTGGACAAATGTTCATGGCAGGTCTTATTTTATTTGAACAAGTTTGCTACCTTTAATCGAAACCCTACCACACTTTATACATACCAATAAAATATTCAGTGACTTTTCTGAAGGTTCCATAGCCAGACCACACTATATTTCTTTCTAGAACACTGGGGAAAAAATTTTTGACTCATAATGTGAAACCAGCTTGAGTTTGTTTCAGAAAGTTTCTGAATTCTAATTTAAAATGGTATCTCTTAAAAACTTTAAAATTCTCTTAAATGATAACATTACTTTTCTGATTAAAATTCACCAACGGATCCTCACTGTCACTACAATTAAGTCTTAAATTCTTCCTGTAACTTACATGATCTACAAGTTGTGCCACCATCCTAACTTTCTGGCCTTATGTTGCCCACCCCCTCTTTAATTCATTTCTTTGATGGAGCCACTCCCACCTACTTTCTACTCCTTGAGCAGACTAAGAACTCTTTTCTCGTTCAGTGTATTTACATATAGTACTTTTGTGTCTCAATGCACATGTCACCTATCACCTCTCTGTAAAGTTGTATACTCACAATCACCATCTCTCATGTTGGCATATTTTAACTTTCTTTAATATTGACCAGTATATGACATACAGCTGTTTTTGTATGGTTGATTATCAGCCTTCTCATTGTAACAACAAATTCTATGGAGTAGGAATCTTGTCTTTCTTATAGACATGGTACCTTTTGTACCCAATACAGTGTTTTGCATATAATGGGCAGTCAAGAAATATTTCTCAAGTGAATGCAAGGATGAAAAAAATTGCCCATTGCTGTGGATCAGTGTGCTGCTATACCACAAAATTTCATCTGTCTCGGTCCTCAAAACAATAAGCCTTCACAGTTGTGTTTTTGCTTTCAATTTCATGAAAATCTACCATGAGAAATCAATTCTGGGGTAGTCCAAAGGTCTGTAAACCTCCTGTATAAAATACCAGAATTATATTGTGAAGTGTGTTTTAAGACAGATTGTTCATTACCTTGCAACCACAGTGTTTTCATGTACAAAGCTAGGCCAATTCAGGTGGCTTCTTGACAGATTTTTGTATAAAAATGGCATTTTTAACATTTATTTGCTAATTCTATGGTTGTCTCAGTGGCATTAATTCAGCAAGATACTTGATACTGTGTCAAGTATCTGACATCTGTGATTCAAAAATGAATAAGAATTTTTTTTACCTTTGCATCACAGTCCAGTGTAACTAAGATTAGAGCAAAATAATATTTCAGCACTGCAGTATTATGTATTTTTCTGGTACTTTCCTAACTGGAATCCTCAAATAACATGAGTTCTTTTAGGACTGGTATGAAACTAGTACTGTATTGTCTCTGGAGAAAAACTGCCAAATACTTCAAATTTACCTCTACCCCTTGCTAGCTGTGAACTTGGGTAATTTGCTGAACTCCTTTGTGTTGTATTTTTCTCACTTGTGAAATTGGGGATCATAACAAGTACTTATTTCTTTGGATTTGGGGGAAGAAATTTAATGAGATAATCCATGTAAAACACTTAAATTAGCACAGAGATGAACTTATAGAGTGTTCTTAGTAACTGATCACTATTATTATTATTATTTTATTAATATTTTAAAGTTCTGTTATTCAAGTAAGCTGATTCATTTGAATAGAAAAAAAGTTTTAAGAATGAGGTTTAAAATCTTCAGTATTTAATTCACCTTGTAACACTATTAACTGCCTTAGAAACAGTTAAATTTAATTCCATCAAGACAATTTAGAAACAGAAAATGAGAATATTTTCAAAAAGCTAATAAACAAACATCACTTCAATGCCCTTTCTTGATTAAACATGATATAAAAGATGCTAAGGGGCAAAAAACAAGGGAAATCATGATGGTTGTCATTATTACAAGCTATATAAGGTGATTAGACAGAGGACAGCCTTCAGTTTACCTGTGCTTGTCAAGCATGTATTTTGCAAAAGTTCTGTGAAGCAGAGATCTGGAATATGTAACAATACTGATGTTTTTTGCTTGTTAGACTTAGGATAGCAATTTTTAAAATAAAAATGAGGATATCAGAGTTTAGTATAAAATTTTATGAAACATTTTAAGGATTTGTAAATATAGTTATTTGTAAAGTTGTTTTATCCATCTTTGGGTGTAGGGTTGGGGCAGAAATCCCCATTACTATGTTCATTATTTAGACAAAGAGATCAGTTATGCCTATGCCTTTAGCGGAAATAGAAGTTACGGCCCAGGGTGAAGAAACTGCACCACCTGATGAAGTGCCTGATGAAGTGGTGTCTTCAGAAGAGCTGTAATTCTCTCCTTGGCTGTGCAGTACATTTATCCCATCATCATCACCTTCATCGCCATCAGTACTGCACAGCTATATAATTCATAATCTTCATCATTTAAGTTGTAGTATACTTTGTGGGTGAGTGCCCATATAGAATTTTATATGTCGTTAAAATTATGTAGCTTTAAGAGTGCAGAAAGCGTTTAAGAACATATGAAGTGTTTATAAGAGTGTGGGAAAGGTTAATAAGAGATTGGGAAAGGTTTATAGGAGTGTGGGAAGGGTTTATAAAGCCTTAAATATATATAAATAATAAAATAAATATAATGCTGCTACTTTGCAGATTTTTACCTATCGCGGGAGTCTCTGGAACATAACTCCTGCAATAGGTGAGGAATCACTGTAACACTAAAATGGGCTTAAGTAAAATTTGTAAATGAAATATATGTTACCTCCACATCCCAAAAATACCTAAAAGGTGTTTGGCTTGCATTAATATTGTGTGCGCTGTGAGTCAATAGGCCGTTTTTTCTATATTATTATTGTTTTCATTTGAGGATATGTTTACTGATTTGAGAGAGAAGTGTGAAAGAGAAGCATTGATCAGTTTGCCTGACCAGAAATTGAACCTGCAATCTAGGTATGTGCCCTGACTTGGAATCAAACCCACAGCCTTTTGGTGTACACAACAGTGCTCCAATAATCTGAGCCACCCAGTAAAGGTAATATGCCCTTTCTTGATGGTGGCACAATGGTGCATTCCTTGGTTAACTGAATAATTTTCAGAAATTTAATGGAGTCTATAATTTCAATAATATTTTATATGGGAGCCTTAATGCATATGATCATAGAATTAGGTTGGAATAACTCACTGTGAGGTGCTGTTCAATCTTTCCTCTTGAGGCTTTCACAAACTTCTATGTTTGATTTTTTAATCTGTATTTCTTGCTGAGGCCACTGACTCACTCCCTGTCTTCACTTCTATTTTTCTCTTTACCCAGACCTTTTCCCTGAGCTCTAGATTCATATTTTCAAATGAACACTGAACATCTCTATCTGTGAAAGTTACCTCAAACCACAGAGTTCAAACCTGAACCCATACCCTTCTACTCCCAAAACAGGTTCTTTTTGATTAGAAAATGGAAGGGGAAGACAAACCTTAATAACCTTCCTTCTTTATCATCCGCCCCAGATCGTACTTTTTCCCCTACACTACACTGCCTTCTGCGCCAATCAAAGGAGAAGTCCACTTTTTTCACAAGTCACATAAGACTATTAGCCTTTAGAAATGTGTAGGGCTATATCTTTTTATAAATACTCACCTGAAGATATGTTTATTGATTTCAGAGAGAGAGGAAAAGGGAGGGATGGAGAAGGCATGGTGAGGGAGAGACACAGAAACATTGATGTTAGAGTGAAACATCAGTCAGTTGCCTCCCACATCAGTCGGTTGCCTCCTGTATATGCCTTGACCGGGGATTGAGCCTGCAGCCTTTTGGTATAGGGGGTGATGCTCCAACGAACAGAGCCACCCAGCCAGGGTGGCCATAAATATATGGCTATATATTTATTAACATGACATATGGTTTTCTTTATAAAAATGAAATGAAATACAATGCAAAGGGCATCAGAATTTACTTTGGAGCTGGAATCAGGACTTAGTTCATTGTATAATGAGAGTATTGTATAAAATATTGAGTCATGAAATTTATTCCAAAGCTTATAATGAAGTAAATTAAAGCTTTTAGGACAAGACAGATGACTGGGGAAGGTTGGTGATACAGTCGGATTTATATCTTAGAAATCTTACTCTGGTGAATTGGCAGGATGTGAAACATGGCAGGCAAGGCTAGAATCAGACAATCTATGTAGAGGACTCCTGCAAAGCTGAGGGGAGAGATGTCCAAAGCCAATGTAGTTGAGATCAAGCAGAGGTGGGGTGCAGAAACTTTTCTTAAAAGTTTGAATTGGAATCAATAGGATTTGGAAATTTTTAAATCTGAAGGGAGTTATTAATTTAAGGTTTGCCATTTCTCTATTACTCCTTGTATTCATTCCTGTGAACTACCGGTGTATATTTATTTCCTTTTAAGAACTTAAGAACTAAGAACTAAGAATTAAGTTCCTATTAAGAACTTAAAGTTTGTCTTATAATTATGAATTATAATATATTATATTTTGTATTACTCCTATGTCATATTTGACAGATATTTATTCCCCTGCTGTTTATTTGATTTCAGTTTTGATTTTCTATTAATATTGACTTTCTAGGCTTCAACTTTTAGATTATCAATTCTCATTTGTTGATATCTCCTGTTCTTTTAAAGAAAAAAAACTGGGAGGATGCTGGGAAGATGGTGACGGAGTAGGACGGAGCGGATTCTAGCTCCCATACTCATGGGTAAAAATCCTGGCAGATCTATAGAGAAACAGCACAATAAACCATCAGTTACCCAGCATTTATGAAATTAAAAGACCAGAGATTGTGACCGACGCTGAAACACCAGACAGCAGTAGAGTCAGCTATGGGAGCTGGGACACTCGCGGCCCCTGTGCTGCCACCATAGCAATGGGCCTGGTAGCCAGGGAGTCAGGTACGAGAGATGGACACTCCAAGCCCCTGTGACAAACCTGGGCATCAGAGGAGTAAGCTACGGGAGCCGGGACACTAGAGGCCCCTGTGCCACTACCATACCCATGGGCATGGGCTCCGGGGAGTCAGCTACAGGAGCCGGGACACTGGAGGTCCCTGTGCCACCACCATAAAGATGGGCCAGAGCGCCGGGGACTCAGCTACGGGAGCCGGACACTCCAAGCCCCTGTGACAGACATGGGCGCCAGAGGAGTCAGCTATGGGAGCCGGAGATGGGACATTCTTGGCCCTAGCACCGCTGCCATAGCGACAGGACTGGACACCGGGGAGTCAGGTACGGGAGCTGGGACACTCAAGAAGTCAGCTACGGGACCTAGGACAATCTCAGCCCCTGTGCCACAACATAGCCATGGGACTGGGCCCTGGGAAAGTCAGCTATAGGAGCCGGGACACTCAGCACTGGTAGGTGACTAGCATGTGGACCAGCGAGAGGACCAGCGTGAGAGTAGGTGGAGATGGAGAACATCAAGATACCTGAAGGAGTATGCACCACTGGACTTCACAGGTATCATACCACAGAAGTTCATACCATAAACCCAGGGAGTCAGGCAGATCAATTTTAGAATCTGAGACTAACAACAGAATGGCTATCATAAACAAAGCAACAAACAACAAATGTTGGAGAGGTTCTGGGGAAAAAGGGTCCTTAGTTCAGTGTTGGTGGGATTGCAGACTGGTACAACCATTATGGAAAACAGTATGGAATTTTCTCAGAAAACTAAAAATCAACCTGCCTTTTGACCCAGCAATTCCACTGCTAGGATTATATCCTAAGAATCCTAAAACATCAATTTCAAAGAACCTATGCACCACAATGTTCATAGCAGCACAATTTACAATAGCCAAGAGTTGGAAGCAACCTAGGTGCCCATCAGTAAATGAATGGATCCAAAAATTGTGGTACATGTACACAATGGAATTCTATGCAGCAGAGAGAAAGAAGGAGCTACTACCCTTTACAACAACATGGATGGACCTGGAAAGCCTTATGCTGAGTGAAATAGGCCAGGGGCTGAAAGACAAATACCATATGATCTCACCTTTAACAGGAAGCTAAACAACAAAACAAACAAGCAAGTAGAAAAAAAAAGACACAAAGACACTGAAATAGAGAACAAGGGGACAGTGACCAGAGGGGAGAGGGAAGGGAAGTTAAGGGGAAAAAGGGGGAGGGATTTGGAGGAACAAATAGGAAGGACACAGGGACGAGAACTAAGGGGGGCGGAAATGGGAGGGAGGTGGGGAGCAAGGGGCGGGGGATGCTGGGATGGGAGAAATAGACAAAAAAACTGTACTTGAAAAATAACTAAATAAAATTTTTAAAAAAAGAATTCAGAAAAATGTGGAGAGAATTAGGAACCTCCAGGATATCTTTAAATATTCCAACATCTGAATTATAGGGGTACCAGAAGGGGAAGAGGAACAGCAACAAATAGAAAACTTATTTGAACAAATGATAAAGGAGAACTTCCCCAATCTGGCAAAGGAAATAGACTTCCAGGAAGTCCAGAAAGCTCAGAGAGTTCCAAAGAAGTAGGACCCAAGGAGGAACACACCCAGGCACATCATTATTACATTAGGCAAGATTAAAATGAAGAAGAGAATTCTAGAAGCAGCAAAAGATAAGAGGACAGTCACCTACAAAGGAGTTCCCATCAGACTGTCAGCTGATTTCTCAAAAGAGACCTGGCAGGCAAGAAGGGGCTGGAAAGAAGTATTCCAAGTCATGAAATGCAAGGACCTACATCCAAGATGACTCTATGCAGCAAAGCTTTCATTTAGAATGGAAGGGCAGATAAAGTGCTTCTCAGATAAAGTCAAATTCAAGGAGTTCATCATCACCAAGCCCTTATTATATGAAATGTTAAAGGTTCTTATCTAAGAAAAAGAAGGTAAAAAAGATGAATAGTGAAAGGACAGCAAACTTACAGTTATTAAGAACCACACCTAAAACAAAAGAAAACTAAGCAGACAGCTAGATCAAAAGTGGAGCCACAGAAATGGAGATCACATGGAGGGTTAGCAACAGGGGAGTGGGAGGAAGAGAAGGGGGAGAAGGTACAGAGAATAAGTAGCATAGACAGTAGGTAGATAATGGATGGAGGGAGGGCAAGAATGGTGGGAAATGTAGAAGCTAAAGAACTTATGATACATGGACATGAACTAAAGGGGGGAATGTAGGAGGGAGGGGTGTGCAGGGTGGGGGAGAATGAAGAAGGGAAATGAGACAACTATAATGACATGATCAATAAAATATACTTTAAAAAAGAATTATGTCTTATTGGAAAATTGACTCATTTATCATTATGTGATGACGCTCATTATCCCTGGTAACATTCCTTAATTTGAAATCTGCTCTGTCTGAAATTAATATAGCTATTCCTATTTTCTTTTGATTAATATTAGCATGGTAAATTTTTCTCCATCCATTTTCTTTTAATCTATATATGTATATATATTTAAAGTGAGTTTCTTGTAGAGAAAATATATCTCATTGTATTTCTGTGATCTTACTCCTTTCTTTCTTAGAAATGCATTTCTTTTTTTTATTGTTGTTCAAGTACAGTTGCCTCTATTTTCTCCCCACCACTTCCCCCCCAACCCCCACCTCCCAACCTCTACCCTGTCCCCTTCGATTTTGTCCATGGGTCCTTACACATGTTTCTTTTTTTTAATATTTTATTCATTTATTTTTTTAGAGGGGGAGGAGAGAGGGAGAGAAATATCAATGTATGGTTGCCTCTCATGTGTCCCCCGCTGGGAACTGGCCCGCAACCCAGGCATCTGCCCTGACTGGGAATTGAACCGCACTCATCTGGTTCACAGGACTGCGCTCAATCCACTGAACTACTTACACATGTTTCTTGACCACCCTTCCACTTCTTTCCCCCATTATCTCCCTCCCCCACTCTGGTCACTGGCAGTTTGTTCTTTATTTCAATGTCCCTGGTTATATTCTGCTTGGTTGTTTATTTTGTTGATCTTACTTTTATAATCTTGTCATATAATTTGTGCATTTAGAACACTGACATTCCATGTGATTATCAGACTAATAGTTATCATATTTGTTACTGTTTTCTACTTGTTGCCCTTATTCACTTTTAAAAATATTTTTATTTATTATTTTTAGTGAATGGGAAAGGGAGTGAGAAAGAGGAAATGAAACATCTTTGTGACAGAGAAACATAGATCAGTTGCTACTGGCACAAGCCCCAACTGGGGACTAAATCTGCAACCCAGGCATGTGCCCTCATCATGAAACTAACTGGCAATGTTTCACTTTACAGGATGCTGCCCAATCAACTGAACCACACTGGTCAAGGCTGTTGCCCTTATTCATTGTTCCTAATTTTATCTTTCTCTCTTTTTATGCCTTTTGTGGTATTAATTGAGCATCTCATATAAATTTTGTTTTCTCTCCCTTTTTAATATATCATTTATACATTTTCTTTGTAATCAGTGGTTGACACAGAGTTTTCAATATATATTTCCAACTAATCAAAGTCCACTTTCAATAACACTATATAGCTTCATGTGTGGAGTGAGTAACTTACAATAACAAAACAATCCTAATTTTTCCTCTTGTCCCTGTATCATTGCTGACATTCATTTTACTTAATATAAGCATATACATCAGATATATACATAAACATACATAATGAAATACACTGTTGCTGTTATTTTGAATAAGCTCTTAACTGTTAGGTCAATTAAGAACAGGAAAATTAAAAATTTTATTTTACTTTCACTTAGTGCTTCTTGATGCTTTTATTTTGTTTTTGTAGATCTGAGTTGCTGACCTACATTATTTTCTTCCTCTCTGAAGAACTTCTTTTCAACATTTCACGCAAGGCAGGTCTAGTGACTACAAATTCCCTTAATATTTGTCTGATAAAGCCTTTATTTTTCCTTCACTTTTCAAAGACAATTTTACAGTATTCTGGATCAGTGAGATTTTTCTCTCAACATTTTTTTGATCATATATATTTTTTTATTTTTGTTTTATTGATTATGCCATTACAGTTGTTCTATTCCCCCCCTTCATTACCCTCCACCCTGCACCCCCCACCCCTACCATTCCCCCCCCTTTAGTTTATGACCATATGTCTCAAGTTCTTTGGATTCTATATTTCCCATACTATTCTTGCCCTCCCCCTATCTATTTTCTACCTACCGTCTATGCTACTTATTTTCTGTACCTTCTCTCCCCTTCTCCTCACACTCCCCTGTTGCTAACCCTCCATGAGATCTTCATTTCTATGGTTCTGCTCTTGATCTAGCTGTCCTCTTAGTTTGCTTTTGTTTTAGATGTGGTTGTTAATATCTGTGAGTTTGTTGTCCTTTTACTGTTTATATTTTTTATCTTCTTTTTTTTAGATAAGTCCCTTTAACATTTCATATAATAAGGGCTTGGTGATGATGAACTCCTTGAATTTGATCTTATCTGAGAAGCACTTTATCTGTCCTTCCATTCTAAATGAAAGCTTTACTGAATAGAGCAATCTTGGTTGTAGGTCTTTGGATTTCATGACTTGGAATACCTCTTTCCAGCCCCTTCTTGCCTGTCAGGTCTCTTTTGAGAAATCAGCTGACAGTCTGATGGGAACTCCTTTGTAGGTGACTGTCCCCTTAGCTCTTGCTGCTTCTAGGATGCTCTCTTTCACTTTAATCTTGGCTAATGTAATTATGGTATGCCTTGGTGTGTTTCTTCTTGGGTCCAAGTTCTTTGGGACTCTCTGAGTTTCCTGGATTTCCTGGAAGGCTATTGCCTTTGCCAGATTTGGAAATTCTCCTTTATTATTTGTTCAAATAAGTTTTCCACTGGTGGCTGTGCCTTTCCCCCTTCTGGTACCCCTATAATTCGAATGTTGGAGCGTTTAAAGATGTCCTGGAGGTTCCTAAGACTCTCCTCATTTTTTTGAATTCTTGCTTCTTGACTCTTTTCTGTTTGGCCATTATTTGCTTTCTTCTGGTCCACTCCATTGATTTGAGTCCCAGTTTCCTTTTCATTGCCATTGGTGTCCTGTGCAATTCCATTCATTTCAATTAGTTTTGCCTTCATACATTTGTCTAATTTGTGGGTATAATCAACCAGTTCTGTGAGGATCCTCATCACCAGTGTTTTAAACTATGCATCTGAGAGTTTTGCTATTTCTTCATCACTTAGATTTATAGGCTCTGGGGCTTTGAGATCTTCTTGAGCCATTTTTGGTCTGTTCACGCCCTTTAAGTGTGAGGAGCGGCGACTTGGACTCCCAGGTCGCTGGGTTGTGACGCTGTATGTGGGGGCGTGGTCAGAGCGGGGAAATGGCAACCCCCTCTGCTGTTTCACGCCACTGGGTGAGGAGCGGCACCTCAAGTGGTTCACCAAAACCGGGCCACTCAGAGTCGCTGGGTTATGACGCTGTATGTGGAGGTGGGGTCAGAGCAGGGAAATGGCAGTGCCCTCCTTGCGGCTTGCTGTGGGGACCCGCTGGGTTCTGGTCCAATCGCCCACTCCCTCACTTGTCTATCCGAGCACAAATGCGCGACCACAGTCAACCCGCAGCCCTGCCCTCTGGGTGTTTCCCCCGAGGTCGCTCGCTTGGTTGCTCGCTCAGTCGCTCACTAGGACCAACCCTGCGCCTGGATTCCGCACGCCTGAGTCCCTCAGACCGACTTTTCCTGTGCAACCCCGTTCCACCAGCTGCTGGTTTCGCCCCTTACCAGTCAGGCTGAAGAATTTGTTGTTAACAGACTTCCGAAAAGTTCAATTTTCTGTGTTCTGGCTGTGTTTTCTGTTGCTAATATTTAGTTGTCTCTAAACTTGGTTGTGTGAGAAGGCACGGCACATCCACCTATGCCTCCATCTTGGCGGAAGTCCCTGTTCTTTTTTTTAATTGATCATTATTCTTGTGTTGATTGTGCGAGAAAGTGAACGAAGCCTTTCTACCTATGCCTCCATCTTGGTCGAATCTTGAAAATCGCTATATTTAGTACATGTGCGTGGGTAATTTACATAGACATGAAAATTTCAAAGACAGTGATAGCAACATAGGGTATATGTGACTTTTTTGGACAAAGTAAAAAAGGGGAGAAAAAAGGAAATGGGGTTTTAGATTTCAGAAGTGAGAATGGGCAATTTTCAGATAATTGAGGAACATGGGAACATACATATCAGGGAAATTCTTGCTAGGTGACTCAGAAACAATGGGACAAAGTGGGTATCTAGATAACAGTCCCCCGCCTGAAGCCATCCTATTTACTATACTTAAATTCAAATTAAACTAAGGCTTCATCCTAAGATCTCCGTCCTAAAGCAGGTTGTCTTTCTGAATCTCTCGGGCAAGGAAAAGGAAGGTTCAAAGGTTCTTTCTGAGTCTTGTTTCTTAAGAAACAGCTTAAAACCAATATCCCAAACTGGCAGCTTAAAACTTTGTTTTCTTCACACTTAATGAGATTATGAAAGAGTGCTCATGACTTTTCTCCTTCTAACACATTCAGAAATACTTGAAAGTGTTAGCATGCTTACCACAAAGCGATTGGTACATTACTCAGTAACTAAGACATCATTTCTGGAAGACAGATCCCTTTGTGCATGTTCTCCAATTTTGCTCACAATAATTACAGCTTCTATTTATTTATGAGTTACTGTACATGAGATCATGTGTAAAATGGATACCACTATTTTACTAAAGAAACTGAGACTTTATCTAACCCAAAGTCATAGAACCAATGAATGGAAAAGCTTGGATTCCTAGTCATGCTTGTTTAATTTTAAACTTCCTGTTCAAAACTATATGTCATGCAGCACTTCCTTTTCAGTGACTGAAGGATATTTTCTTGAGTCATTTTGTCCACTAACCTCCTTCACATGTCATTTATCCTGGAACTCAGATTTGGATATCACATCCGGTCTTTCCCCAATGCTGCTAGCTACTCCATCCCTAGTACGTCCTCAATTGTCTTCTTCTTTCAAAGCCATGATGAAATATTTAATTCATTTTGTGTTTTAATAGAAGGGAATAGGAGAAAGTATTTGTGTGTGTGTGTCTGTCTGTGTGTACTTACATACTTATCGGCACCCCTTTTTTGTGTGTTTCTGTTCCAACCGATGCCCTCTTTCCTCTCTCTGTTGTATACTTTTGGTGGTGTTGGTGGTGGTTCTTAACGCTTTTCCTTATCTTTATTTGGCAAGTTACTTCTGGTGACTGCTGTAGTCACTTTCTAATCAAACTGACACCACTCCCATCCATCTTCTTTTTCATCAAATTTTTGTTGAAAAGCAGTTTACTGATTTTTGTCTGCTGGCAGTCATAATTCATATTGCATGTTAGAAGACATTTTAGTTATTGACAGTAAATTAATGCCGATACATATTTAAATGAGTATCAGTACAGTAAAACAGTAAGAGTTCTAAGAATTGAAAGATTTTTGTGTAGTCAAAAATTATTCAACATTTAACTACCTTATTATTAAAACAATTGACCTAGCTGGTGTAGCTCAGTGGATTGAGTGTGGGCCTGCGAACCAGACAATAGCTGTTTGATTCCCAGTCAGGGCACATGCCTGGGTTGCAGGCCGGTTCCCTGCGGGCCAGTTCCCAGCAGGGGATGCATGAAAGGCAACCATACATTGATGTTTCTCCTCCTCTCTCCTTCCCTTCCCCTCTAAAAATAATTTTTTTTTACATCTTAAAACAATTGAGACAAATTCTTTAGAGCAGGGCAATGAACCCTGGCTGGTGTGGCTCAGTGGACTGAGCATTGGCCTGAGGGTCCCTGGTTCCATTCCCAATCAGCATAAATGCCTGGGATGTGGGCCAGGTTCCCAGTAAGGGGCGTGCAAGAGGCAACCACACATTGTTGTTTCTCTCCTTCTCTCCCTCCCTACCCCTTTGTCTAAAATTAAAATAAATAAAATCATTTTAAAAAAAGAACAATGAACTTAAAAAAATTATTCTTCTTCAAAGCTTGGCAGACATATTTCATTATGTGAGATGCAAGTTAATTTAACGTAAATATAAAACACAACTAAATAACCTCCACATATACATCACTACATGTATTTTGATAACTCTTTATTTCAGATTGCTCAGAGTTTATATAGTGAATATACGATTCAGATTCTATTAATAAATGTCTAGAATTTAAAGTGAATGCCAAATGTCAGCAGGGTTGATAAATCAAAACATACTAGTTACCAAGCCTAATATATTATTATGTAACATGACTTTTGTATTAGACTTATTTGTGATTTCCTTATAAGCAAATCATCCTGATCTTGCAGAGCTAGAAATAAGCTAGGCTTTAAATCAGTCAGTCAAAGAATTTAAAAATAAAATTACACTATTCTGCAAAAGTTTTTTGTTCTTGTGAACATTAATCATAAAATATTGGGATTTTTAAAATATAAATTCGGTACTTTAAGAATTTAACAGAATAAATCTGAATGAATATTCCTGACTCTCTTACATTTCACTCTACTATGTGTTTAATTGGTATACAGAGTGCTGCATTTTCTCCCTCCAGTTTCCGTAATGCAGAAAGTGACATATTTAGCAGCACATCATGGTACCATTTGCCTGTCTTGATTAGATGGGATAGTGAAGGCATCAATTGAGTAGTTGGCCATTTTAAGATAGTGTCCCACTGACAAATACCCAAGACTTATAATTGCATGTGCTACTAAGGCTTTATAGTACTGTTAGGGGGTTAATTAAATGGTGGCTGAAGAATCAAATGAATGTTGTATGATACCTTAAATGCTTGAAAATAAATTATCATCAGTTGACAGTATCATGTTAATAGGTCAAGGAATCCCTCAGTCTAGAAGAAAGCAGGTGTGAATATGAAGTTTATAAACAGTTTGTAGAGTAGGATAAAGAGGAAGTCTTTAAAATGTGTCTATTGGTAATTAATTTTACACAACTCTTGAACAGGGAAATCTGAAAACCTGTAGTACTGCACTGCAATATTACTGTATATTTGAAATCACTTACTTTCCCCTTTTCCAAAGTTTTCTCTTTTACAATTGAGGCTTAAAGAGAAATAAATAGATTTTAACTGAAGATGGAACATTTTATTTTTTCTGATAAATTTTCCTCTTTATTCTGAAAACATAAAGAACCAGTCTTAATGTGGCTTCTTCTTTACAAACTTTTTGTAAGGCTTCTGTTCAGCTGGAATTCAGGTGGTTCTGAACGATGGTTCTTCTGTAGTTTAGTTGTAATTTTGGAATGATTGTGGTATGATGAGAGTACTGCATTTACTTACACTACCTTCTTGACCAAAGCCATGGGAGATGGAACATTTTAAGTAAAACATTTTACTTAAAATACAATCTAAATTGCTTAGCCTAGCATTCAAAACTCCCAAAAGCTAGCCTTTACCAACATTTCCAGATTTTTCATCTTTACTTATTATATGAAGCTTCTGTTCCAATTTACTGAGTCTATTTCAGATATGCTTGTGGAATTTCATATCTGCACTTTTGTGGATAATAATAACAGCATTCATTAAGCATTTATCATGTGCCATGAGTGTGCAAAGTGGTTTTCATGTATTATATTTAATCTTCACACCATCTCTATAAGGTAAGTGCCCGTTTTATCCACACTTTACACATGAAAGTAAGAAGGTTCAAAGAGGTTAATAATTTGCCTAGTGCCACACACCTAGTAAGTGATAGAACCAGGTTTCCAACCCAGTTCCTTCTGATACCAAAGATCTTGTTCTTAACCATGTTACTTACTGTACAGTTCATACCATTCATTCAACCTTGTAAACTTCTGAAACTCAGGTTGACCTACCTCATTTATTCAAACTTTGAAATCTGAGTTATGTGAAGACTCCTCCTAGGAGACTTCCATTAATAACTCAATATACTGTCACTTTCCCTGTTCATTTTTTAAATATATTTTATTGATTATGTCATTACAGTTGTTCCTTTCCCCCTTTCATTCCCCTCCACCCTGCACACCCCTTCCCCCACATTCCTCCCTTTGGTGCATGCCCATGTGTCACAAGTTCTTTAGCTTTTACATTTCCCATACTATTCTTGCTCTCCCCCCTGTCTATTTTCTACCTACTATCTATACTACTTACTCTCTGTACCTTCTCCCCCTTCTCCTTCTCCCACTCCCCTGTTGCTAACCCCCCATGTGATCTCCATTTCTATGGTTCTGCTCCTGATCTAGATGTCCACTTAGTTTGCTTTTGTTTTAGGTGTGGTCATTAATAACTGTGAGTTTGCTGTCCTTTCACTGTTCATCTTTTTTATCTTCTTTTTCTTAGATAAGTCCCTTTAACATTTTTATTAAATACTTTAAAATTGCATTGTTGTTTAAATATAGTTTTCTGCCTTTTCCCCCTACTCTTCCCCACCACCCCAGCCATCCCAATCTCCCTCCTCTGTTTCCACCCCCACCCCTAGTTTTGTGCATGTGTCTTTTATATTTGTTCTGAAAACCCTTCACCTTTTCTCCCCATTATTCCCTCCCCTCTCCCTTCTGGTTACTGTCAGTTTGTTCTTAATTTCAATGTCTTTGGTTATATTTTGCTTGTTTGTTTGTTTTGTTGATTAGGTTCCAGTTAAAGGTGACAACATATGATGTTTTTCTTTCACCAGCTGCCTTATCTCACTTAGCATAATACTCTCCGGTTCCATTCATGCTATCTCAAAGGGTAGGAGTTCTTTCTTTCTCTGTGCTGTGTAGTATTCCATTGTGTAAATGTACCATTGTTTTTGATCTATTCATTTAGTGATGGGCACTTAGGTTTCTCCCAGCACTTGGCTATTATAAATAGTATTCCTATGAACATTGGGGTGCATAAATTCTTTTGAATTGGTGTTTCAAGATTCTTAGGGTATAATCCCAGCAGTGGAACTAAGTCACAGTCCCATAACAGGTTCTATATAATATTTTCAAGCTTTTGTTCTATATCTTTGAAATACACCATTGTTACCTTAACAGGTATTGCATTGAATCTATATATATATGATTTGGATAACCAGAATAGAAAGTACACAATCAAGAGTAGTGTGTTATTAAAACACGAGTGAAATGAAAGAAGGAAAATTAAATACAATAAAGAGAGAATAAGAAAAAATAGTCAAACAATGCAATTAAACAAAGAAATAAAATGAAAAAAACTAAGTATGAAGAAGAGAATAAAAAATACTAATAAAATAAAAGTGGCAATAATAATAATAATAATACACATAAACAATAAAATGCCAGGTCTATGAGATAGCAAACTTATAATTGTCTCCATTTCTCAGTTTTGGGGGTTAGCTCTGTGCTCCCCCTTTGTATCTGTCTCCAGACCCTTCATAAGTCCAGGTCTTATGGTCTCACTTGGGAGAAGAAAAATGAGGAAAAAAGATAAGGGACTGAAAAAATAAGCCTCCTGCTGACTTTAAACCTGTTGAATGAGTTCTTCTGGTCTTCCTGGATGCCACAGGAAGAAGGAGACTGGGCTTCACTTTTCTCCTTTTCTTTGGTTTGATAGGATGGGAACCAGGTCTGGGCTGCAATATTCACAGTTGCCCAGCCTCCAGCCCAGGTCCTCTGTGAGCTGCCATGCTCCAATCAGCCACTCTGGGCATACAAGTGTGAGTCAGACTCGGGTACAAGGTTCCACTCAGCCACTCAGCCTCTGGGCATGCAGCAGGAGACAAGCTCAGGTGCACTTAGCCACTCATTCTCTGGTTGCACACATCTCAAATCCCCTTTGCGGTGAGCCAGCCTCTGTGTGAGTTTCTTACAAAGCAGCTGCCTGCTGTTCTTAACAAGTGCACAGCTTTTCACTCAGCCCAACTTTCCAGCCAGTCCACAGACTATCCGAGTCAGTGTCCAACACAGACCAACTCCTCCCTTCTGCAGGTGTCACTCAGAACCCCAATTTCTCTGGTAATGGCATCCACAATCCCAGCAGATGTATACCTGCCTCTGTGTGTCTCCCACTTCATCTCTATTCCTCCCACTAACTTCAAACATTCAGGTCACTCCTAGTTCTTGGCTTCCCTCCCTGCTCTGGCAGGGGAGGGAACTGGTGATCTAACTCTCCTCCAAGTATCCTGTGGCAGGCACCAGGCAGGGAGCCACAGTGGTGTGGATCCCTGTGCATATCCCAGGGACCTTATTGTCCCAGCGCACCCTCCTCACCATCTGTTTTTCAATGTCCTCTACAATTTTTGGCCTCCAAACTTCATATAAGCTGGGATTCTGTTGATTGTTCACTCTGTTCCTCAAGAGACTGGTTAGGTGTTCCAGATGGGCACAGGGAGAACTGGGCTCCACTCCCACCTACCTCAGCACCATCTTGCCAGTTCCCTTCCTGTTCTGAAACTATCATAACTCACACTGAACTTATCACACATAAATCACCTTACTACAAACACCTTTGAATTATACTCAGTTATCTGTTTACCATGTCAGATTTCTCTGACATAATTGTAAGTAGAGATGCTGACATTTGCATTTCTGTATCATCCTCAGCATTTAGCATTTCATCATGTGTTAGTGTATCCTGAATAAATCTGTGAATAATAAATCATTTATAGACCCAGTAAAATAACATATGGGTTAGGTTGTTAGAATGCAACAGATATATTCTAGCCTGGAGAGTTTATAGGTAAAGGAAACACTGTTGTCTTTGGTATAGAACATTGTCAAAAAAACAAGTTGGAAAACAGTTATTATTGTTGAATATAAAAGTTACTTTCCAAAAATGTAATGTCTCCTGCCTCTAAACTGGCTAGAAGAACTAACATTTATTGGGGGCATATTAGGCTCTAAGTACATGTACCATATGAAGGGCTTTATATACATTTTCCAACACAATGGGTAGTTGCTATTGAAAATGAACAAGTCAAAAGAGTATCCAGATATACCCGTGTGTGCTGTGAGTCAGTTAGAACTGACGCAGGGCTTGCAGTAGAGAAAGTTTGGTCATTTATTATGAATGGCAGCACTGAGGAGCACAAGAAAGCTAGTGCACACAAAAGCCTATGGCTTATAGAGAAGAGGTTTTCTAGAGCAAAAATCATGAGTACTCATGAGTAACAAGTTTGGGGTCATGTGTTCTTGATTAGGTAAGCAATTAATTTTCATCTTCCAGTCATCTGCTTCCCTCCTGGTATCATCTGTTGTCTTATTTTTGGGAGATTTTGGGTGGTCCTTGGCTTTGTAGGCTGAAATACATCTTAACAATCTGTGTCAGTAAGTTACTTTGATGTGCAGTGGTGGAATCTATATATCTTGTGATTTTTATTCTTTGTATTCTATCATTAGTTCTGCTGTCTTGTTTACTCATTTTTCCTGCATGTTAACAGGCCCTAGGCTAAGCAATTTGTTTGATGGTTAACAGGGTGCTGCATGACTCCCCTCTTGTGGCTGTTGGTCCAAACTAGCTCACAAACCTGTCATATTAAATATATTTTCTGAGGGTATTAATTCTCTGGCTTCACTATCTTCATTTTACTCTGATTAGAATATTGAAACTCAGATTAAGTAATGTTCTCAAGGTCAAACAGAGTTAAGAGTTAAAATAAGATTTGAACCTAAACTTGTACACTGATCAGTGCATAGGTCTTACACTCCTCCAAGCTTTGATTAATAATTGTATGAAACACCTGTGGCAATTTTATTAATATCAGAGTGGATGGCATTTGAGAACAGTAAATTCTATTACATTTTAAACTATTTTCAAAGTTTCTTGTTATAGGAGGATATCTAATTTGTACCAATTGCTGCACTGCCACGGATAAGCCTTCATTTAAATATTACCTCCTTTGTAAAAGCAGACACACTCATTAGTGTATGCTTCCATAACACTTTGCTCCTGCTTCAATCATAGTAGTTTTCACACTATTGTAAGTAGACTCTTGTGGATAGACTATGTTCCCAATGACAGGAAGTACTATGTACTATTTGACTTTGAGTTACCCTTATCTAGTACCTAATTCTGAGATGGAAAATAATAATTTTCTTCCTGCCTTTCTAAATTCTGTGGCAAGACTATTAATCAAATTAACATGAGACAGATTAAAAGAACAAAATGACAAAATTTATTATGGCTACACATGCAGGGATTCCATTAGAATATAAGGCCCTAAGACACATTGGGCATTTGAGGTGTACATGCTATTCTAGAAAAAAAGAGGATTGAGGCACAGTCTATGATTTCAAAGGGAAAGTAGACAATTCACTGGTATATAAAAAAGAGCAAACGTGGTGAACAAATTCTTGCTGGGCCACTCCGAAACAATGGGACACATAGGGGAGTCTAATAAACAGGCTTAACTAGCTCTCTCCCTGTCTGCCACATTTAATTCATATGTGCTAAGGTAAATATACTAATATTCCCTTCCTGAAGCAAATTGTTCTATCTGAATTCCTTTAGGCAGGTTAAGGGGGAGGGTCAAAGCTTCTTTCTGATGTTTTTATTTCATAACAATAACTAGCTTATTTTTTTATTACTAAGGTACTAATGGAAGGTTGTGAGCTATTTTCTTTTTTTTTTACAACTTTGTATAGCCTTATTACTTAAAAAAATTTAACCCTGCATTGACCAGTGAAGCTCAGTTGGTTGGTCATCATCCTGCAAAGCAAACAGCCACCGGTTTGATTTCCAGTCAGGGCACATGCCTGGGTGCAGCTGTCTCCAGTTGGATTGCTTGCAAGAGGTGACCAGTTGATGTTTCTCTTACACATTGATGTTTCTCTCCCTTTATTTCTCCCTCTCTTCCTTTTTCTCTAAAAATAAATAAAATCTTTCTTTTTTTTTTAATCTTGTTTTCTACCATCTCCCCTGTGGCAATAATCCACCTTTTTTCTATATCTATGGGTTTTGTTTTGTTTATTCATTTGTTGTCAGTTTTTTTAGTCCACCTATAGGTGAAATTACATGATATGTATTTTTCTTTATTTGCTTCACTTATTTCATTGAGCTTAATACTCTTTAGGTTCATCTATATTGTCTCATATGGCAAGATATCATTCTTTTATATTGCTAAGTAATAATCCATTGTCTATGTTTACCACATCTTCTTTATCCACTCATCTATTGATGGACATCTGGGTTGTTTGCATGTCTTGGCTATTACTAGTAATGCTGCAGTGAACATAGGGGTGCCTACACTTTTTCTGAAATAGTGTTTTTGTTTTCTTCAGACAAATACCTAGAAGTGGAAATCAATATTTCAAAAGGCATTTTGGGGGATGACAAATTTTGATCCTCCCTCAGTAACAATGTAGCTATGACAAAGGAGGTGCTCAAATGATGACTGTCATTAGACATTAAGGTTGGTTGCTAGGGGAATATGAACAATACACTCTGAAAGAGGTTACATGATGGTAGAGAAACAATGCCAAAAGGAAAATAACTATGTTACTAGGCCAGAAGAAGTAAGTGCCGTTAGAGGCAACAAGCTCTTTGGTAAGATCAAAAAAGGAAGAGGTAGTTTCTGATTGGGTCAGGTTAAGAGATTAAGATACTAGAAGATAGTTTAAAAAATATTTTTTGGGATCATTTGGTCATCATTTAACAAATATTACCTGAGAACCTGCTGTGTGTCTGACACTGCTCTATATACATTAGGGGGCAAACATAAGCCATTCTTGCTTCCCCAGAAAACAAAGTCTAGTGTGGGATAGATTCCCTGTTCAGAAGATGATACAATTAAGAAAAGCCTGTCAGTGAAAGCTGTAAGCATTCCCAGACTGAAGTTATTAAAAAAGAAAATAAATATGTCAGTGCCAGTGGCTAGTCCCTGTGAGGAGTGTTGTCCTCTGCCACAGACACCATAAACAGTAGTGGCATGCCCATGAGGTGAGTCTCCTTCTGCCCACATGTGGGGCTCTGGGACAAAACAGGGAGGTTGACAAGATGTATGTGCTTGGGACACATATGTCAGTGGTGGGGAGAAACCACTGGGACACTGAACACATACCTCTGCCATGTACTTTACTGAGGTTTTGGGCAGGCAAGGGGGTGCTGTGCACATGCCTGTGCCACATGTGCTAATTCAATACATTGCCACCACAGCTATCGCTACTTCTACTGCTACTCGAAACCACTGCTACTACCCCCACCACCACAGCTATTCCCAGCTACCTCTTCTCCCTTTGCTGCTGCCACACATCATGACTGACAGTCACATAGGCCACTATCTTCCTGATAAGAAAACACCAGAACTGGAGGATGCAGCACCTGACAGATAGTAGCTGCAGCTGGCAGTGGGGTGCTCCAGTAACCAGAACTGGAGTATGGAGGCACACCACATCTTTAGAAAACTGGATTCAGTGTCAGTTTCTTTGGGACAAGGACTCACATGAAGCTTCCAAGACCATCACCTGAAAAGCCCAAGATTTATAATTTCCAAACCGTGATCAGATGTACAAAGATCTTGTTCAGAAAGACAAAGACCTGTACCTGCAGATTGGCATTTTGAACATGTTGGAGAGAAATAAGTGAATCAAGCCCCAGCCAGAAGGGTTCCAAAACTGCAAAGACCTGTTTGACTTGATCCTCACCTGTGAAGAGAGAGTTCAGGACCAGGCGGTAGAAGAGCTGAATTCCAGAGATCAGGTGACCTGCCAGCCAGTGCACATGGTCAACCTGGATATTCAGGATGAAGACGATGAGGCCATCATGGGGGCATTCCTCCTTTGAGAACTCTGCCAGTGCATTCTTCTCAGGGATGACATGGAGGATGAGCTAGATGAACTGCTGCAGGACTTTGAGAACTGTGGCCAGCCCTTCCTGCACACTGTCTGCTTCTACTGACCAGCCTACGTAGGCATGCCTCCAGAAGTTGTCTTTTTGTGCATCCTCTTGTTAATGCTTTTTCCTTTGTGTTACTTGTCTTTTCCCTTTTTTTTACTTTGAGAGCTTCTGTCAGTGCAGCGGTAGTATCCAAATAGACTATACATATGAGATGAGAAGATATACACAAATGTAGATTAGCAATAAATTTTAAATCTCACTTTTACTTATGAGCAGAATTTTAGTTGTGAAGTTTATGAAAAAAACTGTTTTATGTTTATGAAGAAAAAAGTTATAGCTATATATGTATATATGGCTATAAAATTTTTACATATATATATAAAGTTTATATATATATATATAATCTTTCAGCATTCTTCTCCTGCCTGGGACATACAAATACCTAAATAAAAAACAAGGGGTTGTATCTCATTATAAAAGAACCTGCAATTGTCCAATAAACAACAAAAAAGGAAATGTGTCAGCTGGTATAGAATCTACAAGGCACATCAGAGTGAACATATTGTTTATTTTTGACTGTATTATCTACTTTTTTTCTCATTTCTTCAGACTCTTGAGTCTCTTGAATCATCTTACATGTTTATGACTGAATGAACTTCTGTGTGAAGTTTGAAGATTAATTGACCCTAGAGGTGTGCTTTTGTTCATATAAATTGAAATTTTTCTATCAGGTTTCATTTCTAACAGCATTTACTGTGGAGTTGGTATTAAAAGGAAATAATCAACTTTACTGAGAAGACACTGAAAAAGTAAGGAAATAATTCCCTGGTCAAGTACTTCAACCAATTAATTACAGTTGAGGTAGGGATGCTAACCTCTTGTTCTCTATCTATGAAATAGTAGACCAGTCCTGTCTGGTGTAGCTCAGTGGATTGAGCACCAGCCTGCAAACCAAAGTGTCATGGTTCAATTCCCAGTCAGGGCACATGCCTGGGTTGTGGGCCAGGTCCCCAGTAGGGAGCATGTACAAAGCAACCACACAGTGATGTTTTGTTTCTCTGCCTCTTTCTCCTTCCATTCCCTTCTGTCTAAAAAGAAATAAATAAAATCCTTTTTTTTTTATTAGAAGAAATGGTGGACCGACACCATTCATTAATGCTATTCTTTGGATAAGGCTGAAAAAGAAAAAAAATATTCTTACCCTGGACATAAGCAATAAATTTTTTCTAAGTTATTTATTTATTTATTTATTTATTTAGAGGGGAAGGGAAGGAGAGAGGGAGAGAAACATCAATGTATGGTTGCCTTTCGTGCATCCCCTGCTGGGAACTGGTCTGCAGGGAACCGGCCTGCAACCCAGACATGTGCCCTGACTGGGAATCGAACTGCGATCGTGTGGTTCACAGGCCCACGCTCAATCCACTGAGCTACACCAGCCAGGGCAGCAATAAATTTTGAAGACTCAAAATGCAACTTTCATTGTAAGTTCTGTGGAAGCTTGGTCATTTTAGGTCACAACGACCTAGTTTCTTGACAATTTAATTTTAAAGTTATTATACCTCCAAATCAGTCATAAATGATCATTCTAATGAAAATAATCTGATATAGTGGAAACCTTTGTCATTTTGTTTTCAGTTATTTATCATATATGGCCATGTTTTACATTTTTTATTGAATCTAAGCAGTATATTGATTACATTTCAGTACTCAATAATCACAGTTGAACACAAATTACCTTACATTGAGGCAATCAGGAAATACAACAGACTTGTTTTAGATTAGTTGTGTATATTATAGGGAATGATGATACAAAATTCTTGGCTTCCCATAGAGGCTTCCGATATTTCCTAAGACAAATGGCATGTGCCCTTAATATTTAAAGATGAAAATAGCAGTGAAATTTAAATGGGAGACTTTGGTGGTCTGATAGGAAAACTTGGTAAGGTTCATAGCAATGAGCCTGTAGTTAATCTAGAATAAACAGAAATATGTATTATCTAGACTACTGTAGAAGTGACATTTTTTATTATAACAAAGATAATACGTGCCTTATTTTTCTTTGCTGTGATTTCTAGTTGAAAGTCAGGTTTTTAAAACATGGGAACAAATTAATGTTGTTAACAAACTAAAGAGGTTGTTCACTTGTGTGCATCACAACCCAGTCTAAGGAGAACAGGAGTTTGCCACAAAGAAAGTAAAAGTTTATTTAAGAAAATGATACCAAGGCCGGAGTCACAGGTGACCTAATGCTATAAGAGCTGACTCCTTGATGGCTTCTAGGGGATGGGTTTATATGAGAAAAAATTATTAATCATAGTGACTAAGGGAGTAAGGATCGTGGTCTCCACTGATTGATCTGACCCAGGGTAGTTGATCATTGCATCTGGTCCTGATGAGAACCATGGCATTGTTGTTTGGTTTTGAAAGGCTGTTGTTGGTGGAATCTTTGTGGTTTTCTGGGTCTGAAGCTGAAACACAACTGAGACCTAGGTATTATCTTCAGTTTATTTATTCATTTTTAATTTATGTATTTATATTAATTTTAAAAAGAGAGAGGAAAGAAGAAATATTGATGCATTTTTCACTTATTTATGCACTCATTGGTTGATTCTTGTTTGAGATCTGACTAGGGATCAAACCTGCAACTTTGGTACATTGGGATGATGCTTTACCCAACTGAGCTGCCCGGCCAGGAGTTGTTATCTTTGGTTTGAATAAAACTCTTTCTATTGTCAACACACTGATGTTTTTGTTCCTGAGACCAATGCTGATAACAACCTTATTGTTTTGAGGGCTCAGTGGTTAAGGATGTGGAAGTGTAAGGAAAGAGAGGAACAGGTGAGCCAGGTTGCTAGAAGAGGCCAATTTGAATCAAAAGGAAAGAAAGGAGAAAAGGTCATGTTAAAGAAAAGTTCCTATGCAGTCAAACTATCCAAGAGCATATTTACAGTGTTAATGCCAGTTCGTGAAATAGTATTCATAATGAAATGATTCAAATGACTATTCAGTTAGATCCATGTAAAAGTAAGTATAAACCCACAGACAATAACCGTGTGTTACATTTCTTGGAAAAGATCCCTCTTTGTATGTCTAATTCCTTTTAATCTATATCCAAAAGTCCATAGTGATTCCTTTAGGAACAGAGGAAAGGGGAGGGGTTCTACTGTTTTGGAAAATGTGCTACAGCAAAGGCCATTTTGCTTTTCTACCCGTATTCTTGGCTCACTTGGGAAAACATTTCTTTTTTTAGCTTCTAATTATTTTATTTTATTTTGATTTGATCTTTGTTGTATTTTCCCTTACCATTTAGTCACATTATATCCCCCTGCCTCCACCAAGCATCATCACACTGTTGTCCATGTCCATGAATCCTTTTTCTTTTTTGCTCAATCCCACCACTCTCTAACCTTCACTGCACCCCACAGCTAAACTGCTCTTTGAAATATATATGTTTTGCCTCGTTTTTAAAAAATACGATGTATATAATTGAAACAGTCATAAGTTTTACTGACTGACTAGTGTTAGTGCCTGACTTCCCATATTTGTCTTGGTTTTTTTATTTTTATTTTTAATTATTTATTTATTTTTATTGATTATGCCATTACAGTTGTTATATTCCCCCCTTCATTACCCTCCACCCTACCCCCCCGTCCCCACCATTACCCCCCTTTAGTTTACGACCATGTGTCTCAAGTTCTTTATTCTATATTTCCCATACTATTCTTGCCCCCCATCTATTTTCTATCTACTGTCTATGCTACTTATTTTCTGTACCATCTCCCCCCTTCTCCTCCTCCCACTCCCCTGTTGCTAACCCTCCTTGAGATCTTCATTTCTATGTTTCCACTCCTGATCTAGCTATCCTCTTAGTTTGCGTTTGTTTTAGGTGTGGTTGTTAATAACTGTGAGTTTGCTGTCCTTTCACTGTTCATGTTTCTTTAACTTCTTTTTCTTAGATAAGTCCCTTTAACATTTCATATAATAAGGGCTTGGTGATGATGAACTCCTTGAATTTGATCTTATCTGAGAAGCACTTTATCTGTCCTTCCATTCTAAATGAAAGTTTTGCTGGATAGAGCAATCTTGGTTGTAGGTCTTTGGATTTCATGATTTGGAATACCTCTTTCCAGCCCCTTCTTGCCTGTAAGGTCTCTTTTGAGAAATCTGCTCACAGTCTGATGGGGACTCCCTTGTAGGTGACTGTCCCCTTAGCTCTTGCTGCTTCTAGGATTCTCTCCTTCCTTTTAATTTTGGCTAATATAATTATGATGTGCCTTGGTGTGTTCCTTCTTGGGTCCAACTTCTTTGGGACTCTTTGAGCTTCCTGGATTTCCTGGAAGTCTATTTCCTTTGCCAGATTGGGGAAATTCTCCTTTATTATTTGTTCAAATAAGTTTTCCACTGGTGGCTGTGCCTTTCCCCCTTCTGGTACCCCTATAATTCAGACGTTGGAGCATTTAAAGATGTCCTGGAGGTTCCTAAGACTGTCCTCATTTCTTTGAATTCTTGCTTCTTGACTCTTTTCTGTTTGGCCATTATTTGCTTTCTTCTGGTCCACTCCATTGACTTGAGTCCCAGTTTCCTTTTCATCGCTATTGATTTCCTGTGTAATTCCATTCATTTCAATTAGTTTCACCTTCTTATGTATATCTAATTTGTGGCTATAATCAACCAGTTCTGTGAGGATCCTGATCACCAGTGTTTTAAACTGTGCATCTGAGAGTTTTGCTATTTCTTCATCACTTAGATTTATAGGCTCTGGGGCTTTGAGATCTTCTTGAGCATTTTTGTTCTGTTCACTCCCATTAAGTACGAGGAGGGGAGCCTTGGACTCCCAGGTTGCTGGGTTGTGACGTTGTATGTGGGGGCATGGTCAGAGCGGGGAAATGGCGGCCCACTCTGCTGTTTCTTGCCGCTGGGTGAGGAGCAGAGCCTCAGGTGGTTCACCAGGGCAGGGCCACTTAGGTCACTGGGTTAGGACGCTGTATGTGGAGGCAGGGTCAGAGCAGGGAAATGGCAGCACCCTCTGCTGCCACTCACCACTGGGGCCTGCTGGGCCCTGTCCAATCACCCACTCCCTAGCTTGTCTATCCACGCACGGATGCGAGACCACAGTCAACCCGTAGCCCTGCTCCCTTGCTGTTTCTCCCGGTCGCTCGCTGAGTTGCCTACCCGGTCCAACCCTGAGCCTGGATTCCGCACATCTGAGTCCGTCTGATGGAGATTTCCTGTGCAACCCCGCTCCGCCAGCTGCTGGTTTCACCCCTCTTACCAGTCAGGTCTGAAGAATTTGTTGTTATCAGACTTCTGAAAAGTTCAATTTTCTGTGTTCTGGCTGTGTTTTCTGTTGCTAATATTTAGTTGTCTCTAAACTTGGTTGTGTGAGGAAGCATGGCGTCTCCACCTATGCCTCCATCTTGGCGGAAGTCTTGTCTTGGTTTTTTTAAATAATGACAATATCTTTCATTGTTCTCTAAATAGAATGAGTAAGTGATATCAGTTTCATGCTTTATTCAGAACTAGCCCCTACTTGAAAAGGCACACATTCTTTAAGCTTTAGAAAGTTTAATCCTTGTGTTTAATTACCTTCTACATTCAAGAACACAAGATGGCGGCAAGGTATGTGGGAACACAGACCAGTTCTCCCTGTGCCCAGGTGGAACACCTAGCTGATCTTCTGAGGAACACAGTGAACAGTCGACAGAGTCCCAGTTTATATGAAGTGTGGAGGTCAAAAATTGTAGAGGAAATTAAAAAACAGTTGGTGGGAAGATTGCATTGGTATGGTAAAGTCCCTGGGATCTGCACAGGGACCTAGGCTGCTTTGGTCCCACATCCAGAGCCTGCCACAGGATACTTGGAGGAGAGTTAGATCACCAGCTCCCTCCCCTACCAGAGCAGGAAGTGTAGCTCAGCACCAGGAGGGACCTGAATGCTTGAAGTCGCTGGGAGGAATAGAGACAAGTGGAAGACACACAGAGGTGGTATATACCCGCTGGAACTGTGGACACCTGCAAGGTCATTACCAGAGAAATTGGGGAGCTGGGCAACACCTGGAGAAGGGAGAAGAATTGGGCCATGATGGACCCTGACCCGGATAGTTTCAAGACTGGTTGGAAAGCTGGGCTATATAAAAAGCAGGATGCTTGTTAAGAATGGCAGGCAGCTGCTTTGTAAGGAACTCTCTTGCAGAGGCTAGCTCATCCTTATGGTGATTTGAGCTGTACAGCTGAGCCGGACTCATGCTGCTTGCCCAGAGGCTAGTGGCTGATTTGAGCCATGCATCTGCACTTGACTAGTACTGCTAGGAAGGCTGGTGCTGCTTGCCTGGCAGTGAGCTCCGGCCACAGTGACTTCAAAAAGAGCTAGGAGGAGGCACACCTCACTGACCTCAATTCAAGGCACAGGCCTGGCACAGATGGACAGCGGGGACCTGGCAGCTCACAGAAGACCTGGGCTGGAGGCTGAGCAACTGTGAATATTGCATCCAAGGCCTGCTCCCAATCTTCGCAAAACTGTAGGAAGGGAGAAAAGTGAAGCCTAGCATCCTCTTACTGTGGCATCCAGGAAGACCAGCAGAATTCACTCCATAGATTTAAAGTCAACAGGAGAGTAATTTTTTCTTTCCTTTGTCTTTTTTTCCTTGTTTTTTCTTCCTCCAAGTGGGACAATAAGATGTAGAGTCATAAAAGTTTGACAGACAGATCCAAAGGGGGAGCACAAGGCTAACCCCAAAAACTGAGAAACTGATACAAATGCCACTTTGCTATCTCATAGAGCTGAAATTTTATTGTTTACTTGTATTATTATTATTACTATCATTATTACATTGTTTATACTTCTTTTATTTTATTAGTATTTTTTAATTTCCTTATGTTTAGTTTTCTTCATTTTATTTCTCTGTTTAATTGCATTGTTGGACTGGTTTTCCTTATTCTCTCTTTATTGTATTTTAATTTTCCTTCTTTCACTTCACTCATGCTCCTATAACATACTACTCTTGATCAAGTACTTTGTATTCTGGTTATCCAAATCATAAATTTCTTATCATAGTATTGTTGTTCCAGTATTTTTGTAAATAATCATTGTCTCATACAATTGGAAATACTACACAGCAACCCTTTCTGATCTTAGCCCACTTCACTTTATTCCTGAGCTTTATTATTGTTGTTACCTCTATTCTCTCTCACACTATGCCTACTTTTTATCCTACACTCTCATTGTATCTCATCATCCAAACTTGCATAAGGGCTCTATTTTCTGGATTCAGCTCATAATCTTCCTCCTCTATAACAAGAGTTTTATCTCTCTTTCACCTATTCATAAAATGTGGAAAGATGGGTGAAATAGCAGTTTACATTATGCTTATCCAAATAACCTCCTGTCTCTTTTCTACCTGTCAGTATTTTAAATACCATAGAACACTCTACCACTTCTTAATCCATTTTGCCTTCCCCCTACAACTGATCACATAAAGGAATAGTTACGAACTGTGAATATCAGAATACCTGCTAGAAGAGAGAAACCACCAACAAAGGAATCATCAGAAGGTAAAAACCCAGGTGCAACAAGAGAGCTCACACAAACAGAAGTAAAGGCAAACCTAGAGCATCCACACAAGGAGATCAAAGAGACCACACCACTGAACCCCACAGAATTCCTACCATAGAAGTTCACCCTACAAAGACACCTAGCAAAGTGAAATATCAGAAACTGCAGACAGAAACAAAAAGAGTGCCCTAAAATGGGGAAACAAAAAGAGAACATGCAATCAAAAGGAGAGGAAGAATCCTCACTAAAACAGCCAAATTAAATGGAGGCATGCAAGCAATCAGATATAGAATTCAAAATAATGGTTATAAAGATGCTCAAGGAACTCAAAGACAACTACAAGAAACTGAGTGACAAATACAACAGTATGAAAAAGGAAATAGAAACTATAAACAAAACCCAGGAAGAAATGAACAATAAAATCTCAGAAATAAAAAATATACTGGAAGGAATCACAAGCAGGCTGGACGAAGCAGAGGATAGAATCAGCAAGCTGAAGGACAAGGTAGAAAAAAAACAACCAGACAGAACAAGAAAAGGAAAAGAGACTCTGAAACAAGAAAGAAGTGTTAAGGGTACATCAGGACAACATGAAACATAATAATATCTGTATAATAGGGATACCAGAAGGAGGAAAAGAAGAGCAAAGGATGGTAACCCTGTTTGAAAAGGAAATGATGGAAAACATCCCTAATCTGCTGAGAGAAAAAGTCACACAAATCCAGTAAATACAGAGAGTACCAATCAAGAAGAACACAAAGAGGCCTACTTCAAGACACATCATAAGTAAAATGGTAAAATTCTAACACCAAGAGAGACTCTAAAAGGCAGCAAGGGAGAAATAGGAAGTAACTTACAAGGGAACCCTGTTAAGACTAGAGATGACTTCTCAATGGAAATGCTATAAGGCAGAAGAGAATGGCAAGGAATATTCCGAGTAATGAAAACCAAGGGCCTGCAACCAAGACTACTCTATCCAGTAGGGGTCTCAATTAAAATGGAAGGCCAAAATGGTGCTTCCCAGACAAAAGAAGCCTCAAAAAATACACCTCCACCGAACCAGTTCTGTAAGAGATCATAATGGCTCTGCTTTAAGAAAAGGAAAAAAAAAGTGAGAGAGAAACACAGATATGAAAAATGGCAATGAGTAAGTGCATATCAATAATAACCTTAAATGTAAATGAATTAAATGCTCCAATCAAAAGTCATAGAACAACAATGGATAAGAAATCATGACCCACACATGTGCTTCCTCCAAGAGACCCACTTCAGAACAAAAGACTTACACAGACTGAAAGTACAGGACTAAGAAGAAATATTCTAAGCAAAAGGACAGGAAAAAAGCAGGAGTAGCAATACTGATATTGGACAAAATAGACTTCAAAAAAAGAGCCATAAAAAGAGACGCAGAAGGTCACTTCATAATACTCAAGGGAAAAATCTATCAAGAATATATAAACATTGTAAATATATATGCACCCAATATAGGAGTACACAAATACATAAAGAAAATCTTGGAGGAATTAAAAAAAGATACTGAGAGCAGCACAATTACATTATGGAATTTCAACATGCCACTGTCAAAAATGCTTAGGGAGATCCATAATGCTTAGGGAGAGATAGGAGGCAAGATGGCGAGAGCCCAGGAATAAACCCAACTCTCTAGTCAATTAATATTCTACAAAGGGGACAATAACATAAAATGGAGTAAAGATAGCCTCTTCAACAAATGGTGTTGGGAGAACTGGACAGCTATGTGCAAAAAAAATGAAACGATCACCAGCTTACAACATACACAAAAATAAATTCAGGTGGATAAAAGACTTAAACATAAATTGTGACACCATAAAAGTCCTAGATGTGAACATAGGCAGGAAAATCTCAGATATACCATGCAGCAATATTTTCACTGAAGTGTCCCCTGGGGCAAGGGACATTAAAAAAAGAATAAACAAATGGCATCTCACCAAAATAAAAAGCTTGTGCACAACTAAAGAAAAGAGCATTAAAATGAAAAGAGAAGCAACCGTATGGGAAAATGTATTTACCAGTGATACCTCAGACAATGGTTTGTCCTCCAAAATATATAAAGAACTCACATGACTCCACTCTAGGAATTCAAACAATTCAATTAAAAATGGGCAAAGGACTTGAACACACACTTCTCTGAGGAGGGCATACAGGGAGAGGATCTAGAGACATATGAAAAGATGCTCAGTGTCAGTAGCTATCAGAGAGATACAAATTAAAACCACAATGAAATACCACTTCACACTGGTGAAAATGGCTGTCATAAACAAAGCAACAAAGAACCAGTGCTGGAGAGAATATGGAGAAAAGGGAATTCTAGTGCACTGTTGGTGGGAATGCAGACTGGTACAGTTACTATAGAAAAGAGTATGGAGTTTCCTCAGAAAACTAAAAATGGAACTGCCCTTTGACCTGGAAATTCCACTGCTTGAATTATATCATAAAAATGCTGAAACACCAATTCAAAAGAACCTATGCACCCCAATGTTCATAGCAGCACAATTTACAATAGCTAAGTGCTAGAAGCAACCTAAGTGCCCATCAGCAGATGAGTGGATCAAAAAACTATGGTACATTTACACAATGGAATTCTACCCAGCAGGAAGAAAGAAATAGCTCCTACCCTTTACAACAGCATGGATGGAACTGGAGAGCATTATGCTAAGTGAAATAAGCCATACCATGAAAGAAAAATACCATATGATTTCACCTATGTTGATTAGTGTGACCTAATCAAAACAAACAAGCAAGCAAAATATAACCAAAGACTTTAAAATTGAGAACAGGCTAACAGAGAGGGAAGAGGGGAAGGGACAATGGGGGGAAAGGGTGAAGGGTTTACAGAAACATGAACAATAACAGGAAGAGGTGGAAACAGGGAAGGGACATGGGGAGGGCTGGGGTGGTGGGGATGGATGCAGGGGAAAGGCAGAAAACTGTACTTGAACAATTAAAAACACATAAAAAACATAACTAAGGTTATATGTTTCCATAACCTATCTATGCTGTGTATGTTAAATACTTTTTTAACACAGCAGACAAAGGTGACAGTCTCAGTTTCTAGATATGTGTATGTTTCCTACCTCATTTGGATCTTGTTTTGCCCATCCATCTCAGCTTATCTTTACTCACAATGCTCTATTCTTTCAGTTACTCCCCTTGAAAGAAACAAAGTTTCTCCTCTCTCCTACAATGCTATTAACAATAGGAGGCGTTTCGTGCATGTGTCAGAACAAGCAGAAAAGGCATGGAATCATAACAGAATAATAGGGAACGTGTTATAGAGAATACATATACAACTGAAGTTAATGGTAACCCCTGGCAAAAAGCCATACATCAATAATAACAGGAACAGAATGAGCCATAAATGGAAACTTTGTGAAAATTAATATAAAAAGATCTAAGTTTTTATCGGAAGGTCTGAACTGTAATGAAGCTCATTTGCATTGTATGGAATATTCTATAATTTCAAGTCCTGTGAAAGAGATGGTAATCTGAAAAAGAGCTAAGATTTACTATGGGTAATTAACCATATCTAGGAATATATTTAGCAGTTCTTGTAAACATTGTATATGAGAACATTATTTTGTTTTTATAATCAATTAAGATTTTCCTATTTTAACTTTTTGAAAGCTTTTACCTCTTTTGTCATTGATGCAGTACATTTAAATGTCATTCTCTTATTTTATGACATTCTTTTGATTAATTACATTGATTTTTAATATACTTTTATCATTATGTATTTGAAAATTCTCAGTTTGAGGAAATCTATTTATTTTTTATTGTTGTTTAATTACAGTTCTTCCCATTTTTCTCCATTACTCTCCCCTGCCCTACCCACCCTGAGCTCCCACCTTCAGTCCTCCCCTGCTTTGTTTTTGTCCATGGGTCCTTTATACATGTTCCTTGTTGGCCCTTCCCCTTTTTTCCCCCATTATCCTTCTCTGCCCCCTCTGGTTTCTGTCAGTTTGTTCTTTATTTCAATGTCTCTGGTTCTATTTTCCTTGCTTGTTTGTTTTGTTGATTAGGTTCCACTTATAGTTGAGATCACATGGCATTTGTCTTTCACTGATTGGCTTATTCTACTTAGAATAATGATCCCTAGTGAGGAAATTTATTTTTATCCTTATATATTTTATTTATTACAAATTTTATTTATTTATTTTTAGAGAGAGAATGGGAGGGGGAATAGAGAGAAAGAACTACCAATGTGTGGTTGCCTCTTGTGCACCCCTCTGGGGAACCTGGCCTGCAACCCAGATATGTGCCCTAGACTGGGAATTGAACCTTTGGTTCACAGGCTGGCACTGAATCCACTGAACCACACCATCCAGTGCTATCCTTATAAATTTTAAATGAAGGAAAGATTATAGTAGAGCATTTTAAACCATCTCTATTTTGCATTTTAGTGAGAAATGAGGCTGCTCAAATTTACATTGTTAGTCCTGGCATTGCCTTTAATTAAAACATTAAACACTAATAATAATTTAAATGAATATGAGGGGAAAACAATGAAAATAAAATGCTGTGCTCAAAACTACTCTTAAATAAATTGAGTTATTGATTGATTACAATTGCTATATCCTGTTAGGAATTGTATGGAATAAGAGCCATGAGAAAATAGTCTTGTAGCAAATGGTTTCACTGAAAAAAATTTTGTACATAATAAATGAATTAGTAGATGAAAATAATGAGCTATCTGATGAAATTTCCTTATCAATCAAAAAAGGTGATGCATACCTTACACAATCAGGCAAGTGAAATTTTAAACATCCTAACCTGCATACTTTCTGACCCACATGTACTTTAGCCATTGATAAAAGGTAAGATAAACTCACAGACTGCTTGTCTCCTTACATTTTTCCACCTCACTTTCATTACAACTTGCTTATTTTTCCCCATTATTTTTGTAGAAGTATTTCACTTGCTACATCAATGATTGAAAACTATCTCTTCAGCTCAGGTACTAAAATGGAGCATTTATTTGAAATGTCATAGATGCCAGTAGTAACAGTAACAAAATCATCCGAGAGGAAAAAAAAGGAGAGATAATTTTCTTTTTTAGTTAAAATAAAAATATATATATTTGGAGGTAGATATGAGGAATTTTGTGGCTCTTTTAATTTTTAGATGAAGAATTCCAAAATAATTTAAGAAGCAAATGTTACTATTCCTAAGAAGCAACCATTTTTATTTAGAAGATAAGATCTAAAATGTAAAAGAAGCCTTCTATTTGTTGCTTAAGTATTTTGAGATAACGAAATTATAGGTTTGGGCAAAAGAAAGCAGATGATATTCTGTGTTTTCCTTTACAAAAATGTGAATGTATATGATGCCCTTATTAGAAGGGTGAACTTAGATATGAAGTATTCACTACTTTCATTCATGTGGAGATTAAAATGACTACATTACAGAGTTCTTTAAAAGATGAATTAATATTATGTTCACAAGGAGATGTTCCTACTATAGCACATTTGCATTTGTATAGTCAAATGAAGCAAGAAAGAAATGAGATAATAGGGCAACTCATCATTCAAAACGTAAAAAGAATTGAAATTGTGAATTTTATGCTAGTGGAGATAAATTTAATTAAAAAGAATGTAATCTTGCAAGGAATTTCCAAGAATAAGAAGAGTTATGACTTAAATAAATGCTGGGTATATTTGACTTTTAAGTGAAACTACATGGAATAAGAAATATCAAATTACTAGATTTTTAAATTTTTTATTTAGTTATTTTTCTTTTTTTAATTTTTATTTTATTGATTGTGACATTACATTAGTTCTATTTCCCCATCCATTCCCCTCCACCCTTCACTCCCCTCCCCCACCATTCCCCCCCTTTAGTTCATGAACACCTGTCTCAAGTTCTTTAGATTCTATATTTCCCCTACTAATCTTACCCTCCCCCTATCTATTTTCTATCTACTGTCTATGCTACTTATTTTCTGTACCTTCTCCCCCTTTTCCATCTCCCACTCCCCTGTTGCTAACCCTCCATGTGATCTTCAATTCTATGATTCACTCCTGAGCTAGCTGTCCCCTTAATTTGCTTTTGTTTTAAGTGTGGTTTTTGATAACTCTGAGTTTGCTGTGCTTTCACTGTTCATCTTTTTTATCTTCATTTTTTTAGATAAGTCCCTTTAACATTTCATATAATAAGGGCTTGGTGATGATGAACTCCTTGAATTTGGTCTTATCTGAGAAGGACTTTATCTGCCCTTCCATTCTAAATGAAAACTTTGCTGGGTAGAGCAATCTTGGATGTAGGTCTTTGGTTTTCATGACTTGGAATACCTCTTTCCAGCCCCTTCTTGCCTGTAAGGTCTCTTTTGAGAAATCCATTGACAGTCTGATGGGAATTCCTTTGTAGGTGACTGCCGCGGACCAGCCTCGTCAGGAGAGGGGAGGGGGCGGAAATGAGTTAAGGACGCAGGGAGTCAGGTTGGAGAGGTCTCAGCATCCCGCTGAGCCCCGAACTCCGTTTATTCAAGGCTTTTATTACAATTATGGGGAATAAGCAGGAGGGGGCTGTACCCAAGCCAGTTTCTTTGTCCTTTCTGCTAAACTACTCTACGGAACAACAGGGGAACACAGGGTGCTATCAAAACATCCCTGTTTATCAAGCACCGGTGCATGACCTACCCTTCTACAGGGAAACAGGCTGTCTAGCTTTCTTGGGAGACCTATTGTCTAGCCACAGCAGGTTCCAGGCAGGGAGCCAAGCAAGGTGGAGAGGAACTGTGCCACGGGCAGCGGCCTTGCCAGCTGACCCAGACCCCCCGGCTTTGCCAAGGGGGGCTTACGGTCATGTCTCCACGAGCAGTAGCTATGCCAGCCTGACCCCCTGGCTTTGCCAAGGGGGCTAGTGGCGCCCACAGGTGACTGTCCCCTTAGCTCTTGCTGCTTCTAGGATTCTCTCCTTCATTTTAATATTGGCTAATGTAATCATGAGGTGCCTTGGTGTGTTCCCTATTGGGTCCAACTTCTTTGGGATTCTCTGAGCTTCCTGGATTTCCTGGAAGTCTATTTCCTTTGCCAGAATGGGGAAGTTCTCTTATTATTTGTTCAAATAAGGTTTCCACTCGTGACTGTTCCTCTTCCCCTTTTTGGTACCCCTATAATTCAGATGTTGGAGCATTTAAAGATGTCTTGGAGGTTCCTAAGCCTCTCCTCATTATTTTGAATTCTTGATTCTTCATATTTTTCTGTTTGGTCATTTTTTCCTTCCTTCTGGTCTTCTCCCTTGATTTGAGTCCCAGTTTCCTTTCCATTACTATTGCGTTCCTGTGCATTTCCCTTCACTTCAATTACTTTAGCCTTCATTTTTTCCTCTAATTTGTGACTAAAATCAACCAGTTCTGTGAGCATCCTGATCACCAGTGTTTCGAACTATGCATCTGAAAGTTTGGCTATTTCTTCATCACTTAGATTTATTGGCTCTGGGTCTCTGAGTTGTTCTTGAGCCATGTTTTTATCTGTTTTGCCTGTTAGGTATGAGGAGCAGAGCCTTAGTTGTTCACCAGGGCAGGGCCACTAAGGACGGTGTTTTGTGATGCTGTATGTGGGGGCGGGATAAGAGAGGGAGCAATGGCGGTCCTCTTCACTCACCCAGTCCGCCTCACTGCTCGCCCCGGCCAGTTTATCTGAGCACAAATGTGCAGGCCCACAGCCATGCGCCCTATGGTCTCAACGCTTGCCTCTTCACTGGTTTATCTACATGCAAATATGCGACCAACCACAGACGGCAAGCTGCACAACTTCCCTGTGTCCACCAGTAGTTAGTCCCCACCTGGGATCTGCACCCAAGGCTGCTTGTAAACTTCCCGGGTCGGGGAACTTTCCTTCCCGAGACCCCACTCCACTGTGGGTTTCACCCCTCTCACCGATTTAGATGAGCAGTTCGTTATTTTCGGACTCCATACTGTCGATTTTCTGTGATTTGGTCGTCTTTATTCTTCTTAAAATTTTGTTGTTTTTAGAGTTGGTTGTGCAAGGACAGAAAGCGTTTCCACCTATGCCTCCATCTACGTGGAAGTCCTAGTTATTTTTCAAGTACAGTTTTTGTCTATTACTCCCATCCCAAACACCCTGCCCCATGCTCCCAACCTCCCTCCCATTTCCACCCCCCTTACTTCTCATCCCCATGTCCTTCCTATTTGTTCCTCCAAATTCCTCCCGTTTTTTTCCCTTAAATTCCCTTCCCTCTCCCTTCTGGTCACTGTCCCCTTGTTCTCTATTTCAGTGTCTTTGTTTTTATTCTGCTTGCTTGTTTCTTTTGTTGTTTAGCTTCCTGTTAAAGGTGTGATCATATGGTATATGTCTTTCAACACCTGGCCTATTTCACTCAGCATAATGCTTTCCAGTTCCATCCATGTTGTTGCAAAGGGTAGGAGCTCCTTCTTTCTCTCTCCTGCATACAATTCCATTGTGTATATATACCACAATATTTTGATCCATTCATTTACTGACAGGCACCTAGGTTGCTTCCAACTCTTGCTATTGTAAATTGTGCTGCTATGAACATTGTGTGCACAGGTTCTTTGAAATTGATGTTTTGGGGTTCTTAGAATATAATCCTAGCAGTGGAATTGATGGGTGAAAAGGTAGGTCCATTTTTAGTTTTCTGAGAAAATTTCATAATGTTTTCCATAATGGTTGTACCATTCTGCAATCCCACCAACAGTGAGCTAAGGACCCCTTTTCCCCACAACCTATCTAACATTTGTTATTTGTTGCTTTGTTTATGATAGCCATCCTGACTGGTGTAAAGTGGTATCTCATTGTGGTTTTAATTTGCATCTCTCTGATAGCTAATGATATTGAGCATCTCTTCATGTGTCTCTGGATGTTCTGTATGTCCTCCTTGGAGAAGTGTTTGTTCAAGTCCTTTTCCCATTTTTTAATTGGGTTGGGTGTCTTCTTATAGTAGAGTCATGTAAGTTCTTTGTATATTTTGGAGATTAAACCTTTGTCTGAGGTATCATTGGCAAAAGTGTTTTCCCATACAGTTGGTTGTCTTTTGAATTTAATACTGTTTTCTTTAGCCTCGCAGAAACTTATTATTTTGATGAGATCTCATTTGTTGACTCTTTCCTTTACATTCCTTGCTCTAGGGGACATATCAGTAAAGAAGTTGCTGCATGAAATATCTGAGATTCTCCTGCCAATGTTCTCTTCTAGGACTTTAATGTTGTCACGGCTTATATTTAAGTCTTTTATCCACCTTGAATTTATTTTGGTGTATGGTGTTAGTTGGTGTTCAAGTTTCATTTTTTTTTTGCTTGTAGCTGTCCAGTTCGCCCAACACCATTTGCTGAAGAGGCTATCTTTACTCCATTTTATGTTACTGCCCCCTTTGTCAAATATTAATTGACTGTAGAGAGTTGGGTTGATTTCTGGGCTCTCTGTTCTGTTCCATTGGTCTATGTGCCTGTTTTTATGCCAGTACCAGGCTGTTTTGATTACAGTGGCCTTGTAATACAGTTTGATATCAGGTATTGTGATCCCCCCTACTTTGTTCTTCTTTCTCAAAATAGCAGCTGCTATTTGGGCTTGTTTATGGTTCCATATAAATATTTGAAATGTTTGTTCTATGTCTGTGAAATATGCCATTGGTACATTAATAGGTATTGCATTGAATCTGTATATTGCTTTGGGTAGTATAAACATTTTGATGATGTTAATTCTTCCAATCCATGAACAAGGTATATGTTTCCATTTGTTTGTGTCTTCCTTGATTTCTTTCTTCAGGGCTGTGTTGTTTTCTGCATATAGGTCTTTTACCTCCTTAGTTAGGTTTATTCCCAGATATTTTACTTTCCTTTTTGCTATATCGAATGGGATTTTTTTCCTTGATTTCTGCTTCTGCTGATTCATTGTTGGTATACAAAAATGCCTTTGATTTCTGGATATTGGCTTTGTAACCAGCTGTTTTGCCAAATTCATTAATTAGTTCGAGCAGTTTTTGGGTAGAGTCTATAGGATTTTCCATGTACACTATCATGTCATCTGCAAACAATGACAGTTTTGTTTCCCCCTTTCCTATTTGAATGCCTTTTATTTCCTTTTCTTGCCTGATTGCTGTGGCTAAAACTTCCAAAACTATATTAAATAGAAGTGGTGAAAGTTGACATCCTTGTCTTGTTCCTGATCTTAGTAGAAAAGCTTTTAGTTTTTTCCCATTGAGTATGATGTTGGCTGTAGGTCTCTCATATATGCCCTTTGTTATATTGAGCAATGCTCCTTCTATTCCCAGTTTGCTGTTTCATCATAAATGGGTTTTGTACCTTATCAAAAGCTTTTTCCACATCTGTTGATATGATCATGTGGTTTTTGTCTTTGCTTTTGTTATGTGATATATTACATTCACTGATTTGTGAATATTGAACCATCCTTGCATCCCTTGGATGAATCCCACTTGGCCATGTTGTATGATCTTTTTGATATATTGTTGGATGCGATTTTCCAATATTTTGTTGAGGATTTTAGTGTCTATGTTAATCAGCGATATTGGCCTGAAGTTTTCTTTCCTTGTTGTGTCTCTATCTGGTTTTGGAATTAGATTGGTGCTGGCTTCATAAAAAGAATTTGGGAGTTTTCCATCCTTCTGGATTGTTTGGAATAGTCTGTGGAGAATAGGGGTTAGCTCTTCCTTAAATGCTTTGTAGAATTCTTCTGGGAAACCATCTGGTCCAGGGCTTTTGTGTGATGGGAGTTTTTTTATTGCTGCTTCAATTTCTTTTGCTATTATTGGTGTGTTCTGATTTTCTGTTTCTTTTACATTAAGTTTTGGAAGATTGTATTTTTCTAGAAATGTGTCCATTTCCCCTAGGTTTTCAAATTTCTTGGCATACAGTTCTTCATAGTAATTTCTTACAATCCCTTCTATTTCTGTGGTATCAGTTGTAATCTCTCCTCTTTCATTTCTGATTGTGTTTATTTATGTCCTCTCTCTTCTTTTCTTGATGAGCCTACTTAAAAGCTTGTCTATTTTGTTTATCTTTTCAAAGAACCCACTCCTGGATTCATTGTTCCTGAGAATTGTGCTTTTAGTCTCAGTGTCATTTAGTTCTGCTAGTAATCTTGGTTATTTCCTTCCTTCTGCTTGCTCTGGGCAGTTTTTGTTGTTCCTCCGGTTCTTGCAGGTGTAGGGTTAGGTTGTTTGAAATGTTTCTGTCTTCTACAGGTAGGCCTGCATTGCTATAAACTTTCCTTTCAGGACTGCCTTCGCTGTGTCCCATAAGTTTTGGATTGTCGTGATTTTGTTTTCATTTGTTTCTAGTAAGTTTTTGATTTCTTCCCTAATTTCATTCTTGACCCATTCATTGTTTAATAGCATACCATTCAGTCTCCATTATTTTGGGCGCTTTGGGTTTTTTCCTTTGGGGTTAGTTTCCAATTTCAGTCCCTTGTGGTCAGAGAAAATGCTTGGTATGATTTCAATTTTCTTGAATTTGTTGAGGGTTGTTTTGTGTCCTATCATGTAGTTTATCTTTGAAAATATTCCATGTGCATTTGAAAAGAATGTGTATTTAGCTTTTTTGGGATGAAGGACTCTATATATATATCAGTTAAGTCCATTTCTTCTAGGGTGTTGTTTACTGTTGCAATATCTTTATTGATATTTTGTTTGGAAGATCTGTCCATTTTTGATAGTGGGGTGTTAAAATCCCCTACTCTAATTCAGTTGCTGTCAATATCTTTCTTGAAGCCCTCTAAGATTTTCTTGATATATTTTGGTGCTCCCATATTTGGTGCATATATGTTTACGATGTTAATGTCTTCTTGGTGGATTCTTCCCTTGAGTATTATGAAGTGACCTTCTGGGTCTCTCTTTATGGTCCTTTTTTTTTAATTCTATTTTGTCTGATATGAGAATTGCTACCCCAGCTTTTTTTTCTTGTCCATTTGCTTGGAAAATTTGTTTCCAGCTTTTCACTTTGAGTCTGTGATGGTCTTTTGTCCTGAGGTGGGTCTCTTGTAGGCAGCATATGTGTGGGTCATGCTTTCTTATCCATTCAGGTATTCTGTGTCTTTTGATTGGAGCATTTAATCCATTTACATTAAAGGTTATTATTGATAAGTATTTATTCATTGTCATTTTCATACCTGCGTTCCTCTCTGTTTCTCTCTTTTCCTTCCTTTCTCTAAAGCAGTCCTTTTAGTATTTCTTGTAGGACTGGTTTGGTGGAGGCATATTCTTTTAGACTTCTTTTGACTTGGAAATTCTTTATTTGTCCTTCTATCTTGATTGAGAGCCTTGCTGGGTAAAGTAGTTTTGGTTGTAGGCCTCTGGTTCTTATTACTTGGAATGTTTCTTTTTTTTTTTTTTTTAAATAAATTTATTTATTTTTTTTGAATTGTTTATGCTGTTACAGTTGTTCTATTCCCCCCTTCATTCCCCTCCACCCTGCCCCCCCCACCCCCCATTACCCCCCCCTTTAGCTTATGTCCATGTGTCTCAAGTCCTTTAGGTTCTGTATTTCCCATACTATTCTTGCCCCCCCCATCTATTTTCTATCTACTGTCTATGCTACTTGTTTTCTGTACCTTCTCTCCCCGTCTTCTCCTCCCACTCCCCTGTTGCTAACCCTACTTGAGATCTTCATTTCTATGTTTCCACTCCTGATCTAGCTGTCCTTTTAGTTTGCTTTCGTTTTAGGTGTGGTTGTTAATAACTGTGAGCTTGTTGTCCTTTCACTGTTCATGTTTCTTTAACTTCTTTTTCTTAGATAAGTCCCTTTAACATTTCGTATAATAAGGGCTTGGTGATGATGAACTCCTTGAATTTGGTCTTATCTGAGAAGCACCTTATCTGTCCTTCCGTTCTAAATGAAAGTTTTGCTGGGTAGAGCAATCTTGGTTGCAGGTCTTTAGTTTTCATGACTTGGAATATTTCTTTCCAGCCCATTCTTGCCTGTAAGGTCTCTTTTGAGAAATCTGCTGACAGCCTGATGGGGACTCCTTTGTAGGTGATTGTCCCCTTAGCTCTTGCTGCTTCCAGGATTCTCTCCTTCGTTTTAATTTTGGCTAATGTAATTATGATATGCCTTGGTGTGTTTCTTCTTGAGTCCAACTTTTTTGGTACTCTCTGGGCTTCTTGGATTTCTTGGAAGTCTGTTTCTTTTGCCAGATTGGGGAAATTTTCTTTTATTATTTGTTCAAATAGTTTTTGCACTGGTGGTTGTGTCTTTCCCCCTTCTGGTACCCCTATAATTCGGATATTGGAGCGTTTATAGATGTCCTGGAAGTTCCTAAGCTTCTCCTCATTTTTCTGAATTCTTATTTCTTCATTCCTTTCTGATTGATCATTTTTTTTCTTCCTTCTGGTTCACTCCATTGAGTTGAGTCCCAGTTTTTTTTTCATCTCTATGGGTTTCCTGTGGAATTCCATTCATTTCCCTTAATTTAGCCTTCATATGTTTCTCTAATTTGTGGCTATAGTCCACCAGATCTGTGAGGAAGCTGACGACCAGTGTTTTAAACTTTGCGTCTGAGAGATTTGCTATTTCTTCGTCACTTAGATTTATCTCCGGGACTTTGAGGTCCCCCTGCGACATTTTTGGTCTGTTCTGGCCCTTTAAGTGAAAGAAGCGGCGCCTTGGAGTCCCAGGTCGCTGGGTTGTGACGCTGTATATGGGGGCGTGGTCAGAGCGGGGAAAATGGCGCCGCCGCCGCCGCCGCAGCCGGTACCCCGCTCACTCCCTCACCTGCGCGTAACCGGGCACCCACAGTCAACTCGCTGCCACCGCCTCCCCACTGACTCCTCCGTAGTCGCTCACCCGGTGGGCTGCTCACTAGGTCCAATCCTGGGTTTGGAACCCGTGCGGCTGGATTCGCGCATCTGGATTCCGCGCCCGCGCCCGGGTAGATCGAGTTCTCCTTTGTAACTCCTCACCCGCCGCCGGTTTCGCCGGTTTCGCCCCTTACGGGTCGGGCCGAAGGATTTGTTGTTTGCGGACTTCCGAAAAGTCGCGCGTCTGGGTTCCGCGCCCGCGCCCGGGTCCCGCCGGTTTCGCCGGTTTCGCCCCTTACGGGTCGGGCCGAAGGATTTGTTGTTTGCGGACTTCCGAAAAGTTCAGTTTTCCGTGTTCTGGTTGTGTTTTCTGGTGCTAATATTTAGTTGTCCTTAAACTTGGTTGTGAGAGGAGGCAGGCACATCCACCTTAATCCTCCATCTTGGCGGAAGTGGAATGTTTCTTGCCATTCTCTTCTTGCTTGGAGTGTTTCCAATTCAGTAGCTAGCCTTATTGGGGCTCCCTTGTATGTTACTTCTTTTTTCTCCCTTGTTGCCTTTAAGATTCTCTCTTTATCTTGGAACTTTGCCATTTTAATGATGTGTCTTGAAGTGGGCCTCTTTGGGTTCCTCTTTATTGGAACTCTCTCTGATTCCTGGATTTGTATGAGTTTTTCTCTCATCAAATTAGGGAAGTTTTCCATCATTACTCTTTCAACTATGTTTTCTATCTTTTGTTCTTCTTCTTCACTTTCTGGTATTCCTATTATTCAGATATTATTATGTTTCATATTGTCTTCCATTTCTCTTAATCCCTGTTCATTCTTTCTGAGCCTCTTTTCTTTTTTTTTTTGCTTTTTCTGTGAGATGCTTTCTACTTTGTCCTCCAACTTGCTGATCTGATACGCCACCTCATGAATTCTATTTTTTTAATTTTATTTATTTATTTATCTTTAGAAAGGAAGGGAAGGAGAGAAATTATTAATGTATGGTTGCTTCTCATGCATCCCCTGCTGGGAACTGGCCTGCAACCCAGACATGTCTCCTGATGGGGAATCGAACCGCTATCTTTTGGTTGGTAGGCCCGTGCTCAATCCACTGAGCTGCACCAGCCAAGGCTCAATTCTGCTTTTGAAACTTTCTACTGTGTTCTTCAATTGTATTCTTCGTCTCCTCTTGTCCCTTGATGATACTTTCTATTTCCTTTTTCATGTTGATATAGTTTGCAGTGAGATCATTGTAGGTCCCCTGTAGTTTCTGGTAGCTCATTGTGAGCTCTTTGAACTTTGTAATAACCAGTGCTTTGAATTCACTATCTGATAGTTGATTAGCCTCTATTTCATCTAACATTCTTTCTGAAGTTCCTGCTTTTTCTTTCATTTGGAGATTGTTTCTTTGTCTTCCCATTTTTTGAGACTCTTCTTGGTAGTCTCAGCTTCTAAAATTTTCTGTTCTGACTCCCTGGGTCTATGGTGTGAACTTCTTTGATATAATACTTGTGAATTTCAGTGTTGCAGACTCCTTCAGGTATCTTGATGTTCTCCATCTCCACCTTCTCCTTTTTTTGTATGTGTGTGTTATCAGTTGGAGGGGGAGGGAAAATGGTTTATGACAGCAGAATACTATTTTATGATATTTACAGTCATAGCCGGTAGAGAGGAGATACGCGATCTCTAGGCTATATATATAGTATTAACAGTATTCTTCAACCCACCTTGCCACTTTTACGAAAGGATGGACAAAAGATAAGCCTCTTGTTGGGGAGGGAAGGCTTGTGAGTTGGAACTAGAAAGCAGTGAGGTTGCAGACGGTCAGAGTTTGAGGTAAGGTGAGAGTAAAGAATAGTAAATAGGTGTGGTGTGTAATCAAGAAGAGTTAATTACTCCAGTAATAGATTTCAGGAACTTGTAAAGTGGGTTAAGTTCTGGTAGATTTCATGTGTAGTATTTACAATTATATAGAACAGCTATTATTTACAGTAGTATTAGAGCAACAATCGTATGACCAACTCTATGAGATCTATCTAAATAGGGAGTGTAGAGCTTCGGGTAGTGTGCTAAAGGAAAACAAGTGGTGTGATGTATAGAAAATTAGAAATACATTGTGGAGGAAAGAACAGAGGAAACCTGTCTAATAATACAATAAAACCAGCCAAGACTAAGAAGCCTATACAGAAGGAGGAGGAATACCTAGGTACTATTAGAATATAAAAAAAAGTGAGAATGATGAAAAAAATAATGCAAGTACGCAGCAACTTGTGGCTTCTCTGCTATAGCAAAGTGAACTTTGTCTCTCTATCTCTATTGTTGAGATGCCCTCTCCTTGGGTCCCACTCTGGTCTTTTCGCAGTTCCCAGTTGTTTGTGTCTCTTGTGGGTAAAAGAAAACGAAACAACCAACAAACAAAAGAAAACAACACCAAAAAAAGGCAGGAGAAGGGAGGAGAAAGCAGTAAGTTTTGGAAGAAGAGAAGGACGAAAACAGAAAAAAAAGAAAGAAGAGGATCAAAGTATTGAAATATAAAGCAATAGTAAAATTAAAAATCTATATGATTACTAATAAAATTTTTTAAAAAAGAAAAAAATCCATAAAACCCCAAACAACCCCCCCCAAAACAAAACAAAGAAAACTTCCCTTGTTGGTTTTTAACTGTCCAAACCAGTTTTTCTGGTTGCAACAGGACCTCTCTGTGGCCTGGGTTGCCAGTGCGCACCAGCCAGGCTACCAGACTTGGATGCAGGCACCAGCACACCCGCCAGGCTGCCTGGGCCCCTTGGTCTCTGTCTCGGTATTTCCTCTCTGCCAGGATGTGTGGGTCGCAGGTCAAGCCATCCCAGGAGTCCTAGGAGAGCACCTCAGTCCACTTTCAAAAAAAAAATTAACACCTATCTCAACAGCCTACTTCTCAGCCCAGCCCAATCCCCAGCCAGACTGGTGACAACAATGTGTCTTTCGATTCTCCCAGGCTGATGACCACAGAGTCCAAAGACAGACACGGCCTTTTGCTCTTGTTTCTCTCTGTGTAAACTCAAGAAAACATGCCCTGCCTGGCGCTGTCCAGATTTGGAGAGAGAAAGCTGCTCACTGCGCTGGTCGCCTACCACCACTGAATATACTGGCTCCCATAGCTGATTCCTCTGGCACCCAGGCCCGTCGCTACCGCAGCAGCACAGGGGCCGAGAGTTTCCTGGCTCCCATAGCTGATTCCTCCGGCCAAAATTTTCTTAAATAAAGACATTTTCACTGTGATATGAAAGGTGTTTTCTAGTTGAAAAATGCATACACACGCACTTGTTATCTTCAGTGGTTGTTAGAAGCCTAGTGTCTTGAAAACATTAAAGCTTGAGAAAAGTTAATACAAACAATAACCTAGTAAGTGCAGAACATGAAAGAACACTGTTCAGTTTAATCTGATGTATCTATCAGTTTGATCACTGTAAAATGGATGCCTTTGGTTCACCTGTGGTTGGTCACCTATAAACTGTGAAGTTAGTTTCTTCCAACAAATAATGTTAGTGAAGCATGCTGTTAATGTAGAGTTGAACACTTATTTCACTAGTTATGACTCACTGCACTGCAAGAATGGTCTGAAAGAGTCAATATTCTGGTAAGCCTAACTTGACCAATGATCCAGTGTTAAACAAATATAGGAAATACCTTTGTCAGTTAATAACTTGCTTTATGGATGATTTCAAATATGATCTGTACAAAAGAATCTTGAAAATAATTTAAGACTGTGTTGTTCATCACAGAAATAATCATCAATTCTTTAAGCCTGTTCCTTAAGTGAAGGTTAGTTTCTGCTATGCACATGTCATGTAACTTGATCATCCACAAGGCAAGAGCTGGTATCTGTCAGTGTTTTGAGGAATAGCCTGTTAGATCATGCTAATGTTCAGTCAACTGAAAGATTCAGAATATTTGGAAGATTATTTCATCAGTCATTGTGGAAACCCACCAAAGACAAGCACAGTCATGCATTTTCTTCTAAGATTAAACCAAAATATAAATAAAATCAGTTATTTATTATTTAATATTGGTTTCAAGCTTACTATGAATATGAACTACATTCAGTTATTCAAAAGGTATTTTTCAATACTTTTTTGGTACAAAACACTCTGTAACAATTAATATGACAGACAAGGCCCCTATGTTCATAGAATTTATATTCTAGTGGAACAGCTTGATGTTAAGCGACTATATAGAGAAAACATATACACTGAAATAGAGAACAGGCTGACAGTGACCAGAGTGGAGAGGGGAGGTAATTTCAGGAGAAAAGGAGAAGGATTTACAGGAACAAGTATAAAGGACACATGGACAAAAACTAAGGAGTGTGGAAATGAGAGAAAGGTGGGGAGCACCGGGAGGGTGGGCTGGGATGGGAGTAAAAGACAGAAAAACTGTATTTGAACAAAAATTAAAATAAATTTAAAAACAAAACATTTAAATGGAGTTTGAAATAGGTTATTAGTTGTGAGCTATTTAAATGCAGAAATTGCTACAGAATAATGTAGTGGTGGGGAAAGGCAGCAGAAAAATGTACTTTAATTTTTTATTGTTGTTCAATTCTATTTGTCCTCATTTTCTTCCGATTACTCTCCCCAACCCAACACCACCTCCCACATTCAATGCCTCTCTGTCATCTTTTTCCATTTGTATTTTATACATGTTCCTTGACTCTTTCCTGTCTTTCCCACATTGTCCCACCCTCCTCTCCTCTGGTCACTGTCAGTTTGTTCTTTATTTCAAAGTCTCTAATTATATTTTACTCAATTATTTGTTTTGTTGATTAGGTTCCATTTATAGGTGAGATCATATGGTATTTGTTTTTCAATTCCTGGCTTATGTCACTTAGCATAATGCTCTCTAGTTCCATCCATGCTGTTGTGAAGGGTAGGAGTCCCTTCTTTCTTTCTACTGTATAGTATTCCATTGTATAAATGTACCACAACTACTGTTTTAAAATATATTTTATTGATATGCCATTACAGTTGTTCCATTTCCCCCCTTCATTCCCCTCCACCCTGCACACCCCTCCCCCACCATTCCCCCCTTTAGTTTATGACCAAGTGTCTCAATTAGATTCTATATTTCCTATACTATTCTTGCCCTCCCCTATCTATTTTCTACCTACCATCTATGCTACTTATTTTTTGTACCTTCTCCCCCCTTCTCCTCCTTCCACTCCCCTGTTGCTAACCTTCCATGTGATCTTCATTTCTATGGTTCTGCTCCTGATCTAGCTGTCCTCTTAGTTTGCTTTTGTTTTAGGTGTGGTTGTTAATAACTGTGAGTTTGCTGTCCTTTTACTGTCCATCTTTTTTATCTTCTTTTTCTTAGATAAGTCCCTTTAACATTTCATATAATAAGGGCTTGGTGATGATGAACTCCTTGAATTTGATCTTATTTGAGAAGCACCTTATCTGCCCTTCCATTCTAAATGAAAGCTTTGCTGGATAGATCGATCTTGGATATAGGTCTTTGGATTTCGTGACGTGGAATACTTTCCAGCCCCTTCTTCCCTGTAAGGTCTCTTGAGAAGTCAGCTGACAGTCTTATGGGAACTCCTTTGTAGGTGACTGTCCCCTTATCTCTTGCTGCTTCTAGGATTCTCTCCTTCATTTTAATCTTGGCTAATATAATTATGATGTGCCTTGGTGTGTTCCTTCTTGAGTCCAACTTGTTTGGGACTCTCTGAGCTTCCTGGATTTCCTGGAATTCTATTTCCTTTGCCAGATTGGGGAAGTTCTTTTTTATTATTTGTTCAAGTAAGTTTTCCACTCATTGTTTTCCTCTTCCTCTTCTGGTACCCCAATAATTCAGGTGTTGGAACATTTAAAGATGTCCTGAAGGTTACTAAGCCTCTCCTCATTATTTTGAATTCTTGTTTCTTCATATTTTTCTGTTTGGTCATTTTTTTCTCCCTTCTGGTCCACTCCCTTGATTTGAGTTCCAGTTTCCTTTCCATAACTATTGGTTTCCTGTGCATTTCCCTTCATTTCAATTAGTTTAGCCTTCATATGTTCCTCTAATTTGTGACTAAAATCAACGAGTTCTGTGAGCATCCTGATCACCAGTGTTTTGAACCGTGCATCTGAAATTTTGGCTATTTCTTCATCACTTAGAGTTATGGGCTCTGGGACTTTGAGTTCTTCTTGAGCCATGTTTTGTTCTGTTTGTTCCTGTTACATATGAGGAGTAGAGCCTTAGATGTTCACCAGGGTGAGGCCACCCAGATCGCTGGGTTGTGAGGCTGTATGTGGGGGCGGGGTCAAAGTGGAGCAATGGAGGTCTCCTCTGCTGCTTCCCGCCACTGGGGCCTGTGCAATCTGTCTCACTGCTTGCTCCTTCACTTGTTTATCTGCACGCGAATGTGTGACTGTGGTCAGCCTGCCGCCTTGCGCCCTCACAGGGTCCACCTGTTGCTCCCCTGTGCCTGGGATCCACCAACCACCTCTTGTGACTGGGTCGGGGGAATCTCTCCTGCTCGAACCCACTCCACTGCTGGCTGTGCCCCTCTTACCAGTCTGGCTGAATGGTTCATTGTCATTGGACTTCCATATAGTTCAATTCTCTGTGTTTTGGCTATGTTTTTTATTACTAAAACTTTGTTGTCTTTAAACTTGGTTGTGTGAGAAGACACAATGTTTCCACCTATGCCTCAATCTTGGCAGAAGTCCTAAAGCCTGTACCACAATTTCTTGATCCACTCATTTACTGATGGGCCCTTAGGCTTTTTCCCACACTTGGCTATTGTGAATTATGCTGCTAGGAACATTGGGGTGCATAGGTTCTTTTGAATTGGTGTTTCAGGATTCCTAGGGCATAATTCCAGCAGTGGAATTTCTGGGTCAAAAGGCAGTTTCATTTTTAGTTTTCTGAGGAAGTTCCATATTGTTTTCCACAGTGACTCTACCAATCTGCAAAGTGTACTAGGGTTTCCTTTTCTCCACAACCTCGCCGGCACTTGTTGTTTATTGATTTTTTTATGATAGCCACTCTGACTGGTGTAAAGTGGTATCACATTCTGGTTTTAATTTCCATCTCTCTGATGCAATTACACTAGACCCTGATGGCTACTGATGCTGAGCCTCCTTTCATATGTCTCTGGGCCATCTGAATGCCCTCTTTAGTGAAGTGTCTGTTCAGTTCCTTTGCCCATTTTTTAATTGGATTGTTTGTCTTCCTGGAGTGGAATTGCGTGAGTTCTTTATATATTTCAGGGGTCAAATCCTTTTCTGAGGTATCATTGACAAATATATCTTCCCATACATTTGGTTCCCTTTACATTTTGCTGATATTTTCCTTAGCCATTATTAATTTGATGAAGTGCCATTTGTGTAGAAAAATATACTTTAGACTAAATGTAAAGGGGTTTCCCCTCTAAGGAAGTTACATCTAAGTCGAGATTTTAAGCATAAAGTTCAAACTGGCTATTGGGATTTCAAGGGATGCAACCAATGCTTAGAGATTTTTTAGGAAGAGAAACAACCTTGAGGTGGTAGAGAACTTGTGCTGTTCCAGACACTTAAATGTGGCCAGTAGATTTGTGGCAGGGTAACTACTGCTGGGATGTTTTGGGGTAGTTAGACAGGGCTCAGATGTAGGTAGTTACTATAAAGCATGCAATTATTGTGGGTATTATTGATTTGAGCATTGGTGATTTGGGTGCAACAGGTCATAAGAGTAAACTATTTTTTTCTTGCTCTTGCTTTTTTCTTCCTCAAACTTTTCTGGCAATTTTTTGACAAACCAAGATCTTACCTGCTGTTATTTCTCTAAGCCACCTATCAGAGAAGTGAAAGGTCTATTTTATCACTATGACTTCTCTCTTTAATCCCTATACATTTTTTTCTTCTCTTGTAGGCAAATTGTTGAGATTCAGTGTAGATTGTTACCTTACTATAGGCATCTATAAATTATTTTCCTCATGAATGCCACCTGATGGTCTTTTTTTCCTTATGGTAGAACAACTTTCTTCAGAACCAGTGTGTACCCTAAAGGACACCCATTTTTAAGGTGACAAATAGTATTATTTTACCATCTTCCTCATGTTGGAACTCTGGAGTTTCTAGATTCTGTCAATCTGAACTATCAGTAAATTATATATTTATTTCTTACTAATTATGTAAATTCCTTAAGGGGAACTATCAGAACCTTGTTTTACTACTGTGTCAAATACTGTAACTTACATTGGATATGCTCTCAGATATTAGGCAATTAACACAGATGAGCTAGAGATTTCAGGCATGTTTTTAGATCATATATATTGTGATAACCCATTCACTTACTTTGCAGCCTTCTGTTTTTGGTGAGTTAGAAATTGGAAGAAAGGTGATGGGAAAGATATCATGTTAGCATTTTGATTACTTTGTTCAATTTTGTTTAAATGTTATGTTAGAACTCTTCCTCACTAAATTATAAGCTATGATGAGGGCAGACACCATGATTATCCTGTTTATTGTTACGGCTCCCACCCCATTCTATGCCCCTTCTTTCTATGGATAAAAATGATATTTGGTTTTGAAGGAGATGGGCCTAACTTGGACACAACTTTTCTAGCTGAATCTTTGACAAATACCAGGATATTGAAGGGTATGGTTCAAATACTTGAGAAATGACAAAACTAAGTACACAGGATGCAAAAATGGAAATTTTCCTCAGGCTCAAAAAGCTTAGAGTTTTAAGCCCAATGGAAAGGAAATCAGGGTACAGATGGGTTAACAATTAGCAAGAAAAGTGGAAGAGAATTGTGGGGTGACTGTCTACCACCTGACCAGAAGGTGGTAGACAGTTATTACTTTTCTGAGAAATAATAAAATTCAGTTTAGAAGTATAGGCTTTGTATCTTGAAGTATTGGGAATCACTTCTTTTATTATATAACACTTCCATTTGTGCAATGTTTGTGAATTCCCTGAGGTAATTTGTTTTGTGTAACATTTTCAGGTGACAGGTGGCATAGCTCTCTTTGGTATGACTCCTGGCAATATGTAAAATATAGGACAAACACTTTTGCCAAAAAGTTATATTAGGAAATTAGCAGCAACTGCTACTATGCACATATTCATCTATTAACACATTTGCTTTACTAATAATAAAAGGAGGATAAATGGGTGAAAGAAAAGTAGGGTACATCATAATATAAGTGTTAAAGCTCCTTTCACTCTACTTTGTGTGTATGTTCTGTTGTACCTACTGTGATTATGTCTGACAGTATTTAAGATTTTAGGTCATGTCTTTCCAGATTTACTTTGATCATAGCTATATGCCTTTCTTTTGCCAATGTCACATTAGGAAAATTAATGCAAAAAGAGACTTTATTAATTTTTTATTATGCTGCATTTATTATTAGAACCAACGGCAAACAGTGAATGGCAGAATAACTGCTCTTCTTTTATTCACTTTGGACTTTAAAAACTGGAATAGATACACAGGGTTGCTTTTACACCACAAGAATAACATCTGGTCTCTGACTCCCAGCAGCAGATATACTTGCAAAGAATTTCTATGTACTTGTGCATTTTTGTTTATTGTCTCGGACCTCTACCAACATAATGATAAGATGCCTGGGCTAGCTATCTGGAAAGATGTGAGACACACATAGAAGAGAGCTGACTTATTTAGGAAGAATTCTAGGCTGTACAAGTTAGTCTTTTTTTTAATTTTTTTTATTGATTATGCTGTTACAATTGTTCTATTCCCCCCTTCATTCCCCTCCACCCTACCCCCCTGTCCCCACCATTACCCACCCTTTAATTTATGACCATGTGTCTCAAGTCCTTTAGATTCTATATTTCCCATGCTATTCTTGCCCCCCCATCTATTTTCTATGTACTGTCTATGCTACTTATTTTCTGTACCTTCTCCCCCCTTCTCCTCCTCCCACTCCCCTGTTGCTAACCCTCCTTGAGATCTTCATTTCTATGTTTCCACTCATGATCTAGCTGTCCTTTTAGTTTGCTTTTGTTTTAGGTGTGGTTGTTAATAACTGTGAGTTTGTTGTCCTTTCACCGCTGTGCCTTTCCCCCTTCTGGTACCCCTATAATTCGGATGTTGGAGCGTTTAAAGATGTCCTGGAGGTTCCTAAGACTCTCCTCATTTCTTTGAATTCTTGCTTCTTGACTCTTTTCTGTTTGGCCATTATTTGCTTTCTTCTGGTCCACTCCATTGATTTGAGTCCCAGTTTCCTTTTCATTGCTATTGGTTTCCTGTGCAATTCCATTCATTTCAATTAGTTTTGCCTTCATATATTTGTCTAATTTGTGGCTATAATCAACCAGTTCTGTGAGGATCCTCATGACCAGTGTTTTAAACTGTGCGTCTGAGAGTTTTGCTATTTCTTTATCGCTTAGATTTATAGGTTCCGGGGCTTTGAGCTCTTCTTGAGCCATTTTTGGTCTGTTCTGGCCCTTTAAGTGTGAGGAACGGAGCCTTGGACTCCCTGGTTGCTGGGTTGCGACACCGTATGTGGCGGTGGCCAGAGCGGGGAAATGGCGGCACTCTCTGCTGTTTCGCACCGCTGGGTAGGAGCAGAGCCTTAGGTGGTTCACCAGGGCCAGGCCACTCAGAGTCGCTGGGTTATGACGCTGTATGTGGAGGTGGGGTCAGAGCAGGGAAATGGCGGCACCCTCCCTGCCGATTGCCACAGGGACTGGCTGGGTCCCGGTCCAGTTGCCCACTCCCTCACTTGTCTATCCCAGCACAAATGCACGACCACAGTCAACCCGCAGCCCTGTTCCCTTGCTGTTTCCTCGCAGTCGCTCGCTTGGTCGCTCGCCTGGTCGCTCGCTGGGTCGCTCACTAGGTCCAACCCTGCGCCTGGATTCTGTGCCCCTCAGTCCTTCAGACCGACTTTTCCTGTGCAACCCTGTGCCACCAGCTGCTGGTTTCGCCCCTTACCGGTCAGACTGAAGAATTTGTTCTTTTTTTTTAAATTTTTTTTATTGATTATGCTGTTACAGTTGTTCTATTCCCCCCTTCATTCCCCTCCACCCTACCCCCCCATCCCCATCATTACCCCCCCTTTAGTTTATGACCATGAGTCTCAAGTCCTTTAGATTCTATATTTCCCATGCTATTCTTGCCCCCCCATATATTTTCTATCTACTGTCTATGCTACTTATTTTCTGTACCTTCTCCCCCCTTCTCCTCCTCCCACTCCCCCTGTTGCTAACCCTCCTTGAGATCTTCATTTCTATGCTTCCACTCCTGATCTAGCTGTCCTTTTAGTTTGCTTTCGTTTTAGGTGTGGTTGTTAATAACTGTGAGTTTGTTGTCCTTTCACTATTCATGTTTCTTTAACTTCTTTTTCTTAGATAAGTCCCTTTAACATTTCATATAATAAGGGCTTGGTGATGATGAACTCCTTGAATTTGATCTTATCTGAGAAGCACCTTATCTGTCCTTCCATTCTAAATGAAAGTTTTGCTGGATAGAGCAATCTTGGTTGTAGGTCTTTGGATTTCATGACTTGGAATACCTCTTTCCAGCCCCTTCTTGCCTGTAAGGTCTCTTTTGAGAAATCCGCTGACAGTCTGATGGGGACTCCTTTGTATGTGACTGTCCCCTTATCTCTTGCTGCTTCTAGGATTCTCTCCTTCATTTTAATCTTGGTTAATGTAATTATGATGTGCCTTGGTGTGTTCCTTCTTGGGTCCAACTTCTTTGGGACTCTCTGAGCTTCCTGGATTTCTTGGAAGTCTATTTCCTTTGCCAGATTGGGGAAATTCTCCTTTATTATTTGTTCAAATAAGTTTTCCACTGGTGGCTGTGCCTTTCCCCCTTCTGGTACCCCTATAATTCGGATGTTGGAGCGTTTAAAGATGTCCTGGAGGTTCCTAAGACTCTCCTCATTTCTTTGAATTCTTGCTTCTTGACTCTTTTCTGTTTGGCCATTATTTGCTTTCTTCTGGTCTTCTCCCTTGATTTGAGTCCCAGTTTCCTTTTCATTGCTATTGGTGTTCTGTGCAATTTCATTCATTTCAATTAGTTTCGCCTTCATATATTTGTCTAATTTTCGGTATAATCAACCAGTTCTGTGAGGATCCTGATGACCAGTGTTTTAAACTGTGCGTCTGAGAGTTTTGCTATTTCTTCATCGCTTAGATTTATGGGCTCTGGGGCTTTGAGATCTTGCGACATTTTTGGTCTGTTCTGGCCCTTTAAGTGTGAGAAGCGGTGCCTTGGACTCCCAGGTAGCTGGGTTGTGACGCTGTATGTGGGGGCGTGGTCAGAGCAGGGAAATGGCTACCCCCTCTGCTGTTTCTCACAGCTGGGTGAGGATTAGCATCTTAGGTGGTTCACCTGGGCCGGGCCACGCAGAGTCGCTGGGTTATGACGCTGTATGTGGAGGTGGGGTCAGAGCAGGAAATGGCGGCGCCCTCCACTGCCGCACGCCGCGGGACCGGTCGGACTGGTCCAACCGCCCACACCTGTCTGCCCACACACAAATGCGCGACCACAGTCAACACGCAGCACCGCTCCCCCGCTGTCTCCCCGGCGGTCGCTCGCCTAGTGGCTCGCTCGGTGGCTCACTAGGTCCAACCCTGCGCCTGGATTCCGAGCGTCTGGATTCTGCGCCTGAGTCTGGCTGACCGAGACCTCCTGTGCAATCCCGCTTCACCAGCCGCTGGTTTCGGCCCTTACCGGTAAGGCTGAAGAATTTGTTGTTAACGGACTTCCGAAAAGTTCAATTTTCCTTGTTCTGGCTGTGTTTTCTGTTGCTAATATTTAGTTGTCTCTAAACTTGGTTGTGTAAGAAGGCACGGATATCCACCTATGCCTCCATCTTGGTGGAAGTCTACGAGTTAGTCTTTAGTTCACTCCTCGATTGACCACAGATAAAAGAATGATCCCAGTAGAAAGAGCCGAGACTAATCTAGATCAGCAGAAGTATCAGTGACCCATAGAACGGTAAACAGTTGTGTTTTTTTTAGGGGGTGGTCAGTAATAGCTGACTAATATACCTACTGTATTTGGAGCCATTTCTTTTCTTTATGTTCGAGAACTTTCATCCCCTCAAAATTTGCATAGTTTGTTAGAATTACTATGTTGTTCAGACTTGTATGCCTGTTATCCCAATGTCTGGGCTCCTAAACAGTCCCCTGCCAAACTATCTACCTATAGATATGTTTGAGTTCTCAAATTCTCTGTCTTAGCCCTGCCTGAAAACTTGGCTATCTTTTTTTTTAAGATTTTATTTATCAGCCCTGGCCGGTGTAGCTCAGTGGATTGAGTGCGGGCCTGCGAACCAGACAATTGCAGTTCAATTCCCAGTCAGGGCACATGCCAGGGTTGCAGACAGGTTCCCTGCAGGCCAGTTCCCAGCAGGGGACGCACGAAAGGCAACCATACATTGATGTTTCTCTCCCTCTCTCCTTCCCTTCCCCTCTAAAGATAAATAAATAAAATCTAAAAAAAAATAAATAAAATTTAAAAAAAAAGATTTTATTTATCTTTAGAGGGGAAGGGAAGGACAGAGGGAGAGAAACATCAATGTATGGTTGCCTTTCGTGAGTCCCCTGCTGGGAACTGGCCTGCAGGGAACCGGCCTGCAACCCTGGCATGTGCCCTGACTGGGAATCGAACAGCGATTGTCTGGTTCGCAGGCCCACGCTCAATCCACTGAGCTACACCAGCCAGGGCAAAAACTTGGCTGTCTTTATCCCAAGTTTCTATTCAAGCTAGTTATCTGTGGAGGCAGAATGGAGTTCCATCAAAAGTGGGTGGACACCATGTCTTTGATATGGTACGCAATAGGGTTCTTAGGCAGAGTAGTGACATGAGAAAATAGTTAAGTAAAATCAGCCTCAAAGTTGTATGCCTGATGAATTTGAATGGAAAGACACTAGAGACATTGATTCTAGTTGATAGTTTAATTCAGGTAGAAGAGTGAATGTTTATTTATACCTGAGACCTGGAGAAGAGGTTGGGAAAATAAGACACAATGTGCAGATCTTTGCTGAGGCAACAGAGGTGCACACTTTTTTTTCTCATTAATTTTATTTAGTTATTTTTCAAGTACAGTTTTTTGCCTGTTTCTTTCATCCCAGCCCCCCCACCCCGTGCTCCCCACCTCCCTCCCATTTCCACCTCCCCCCAGTTCTCATCCCTGTGTCTTTCATATTTGCTTCTCCAAATCCCTCCCCTTTTCCCCCCTTAAATTCCCTTCCCTCTCCCCTCTGGTCACTGTCCCCTTGTTCTCTATTTCATTGTCTTTGTTTTTCTTCTGCTTGCTTGTTTGTTTTGTTGTTTAGTTTCCTGTTAAAGGTGAGATAATATGGTATTTGTCTTTCAAGCCCTGGCTTATTTCACACAGCATAATGCTTTCCAGTTCCATACATGTTGTTGCAAAGAGTACTAGTTCCTTCTTTCTCTCTGCTGCATAGAATTCCATTGTGTATATGTACCACAATTTTTTGATCCATTCATTTACTGATGGGCACCTAGGTTGCTTCCAGCTCTTGGCTATTGTAAATTGTGCTGCTGTGAACATTGTGGTGCATAGGTTCTTTGAAACTGATGTTTTGGGATTCTTAGGATATAATCCTAGCAGTGGAATTGCTGGATCAAAAGGTAGGTCGATTTTTATTTTTGTTCATATTCTAATATGAATTAGAAGAATTGTTTAAGAACTATTGCTGTATTTTTTCCCCTGAACTCTTCAATGCAATATAGGCTGTTTCCCATTTTCTAAATAGATCCTAGACCCAGGGTTCCCATTATAAACTGAAATAGGCTAGAGTAAAATCACATAAGGTTAAAACAGCAACATTTATATATATAATGAATACCAAAAAAGCCTTCTAAATAGAATTATTGTGAGAATTTAAAATCAAAACGATAGTGCATTTATACAATAGAATACTATGTAGCAGAAAGAAAGAAGGGGCTCCTTCCCTTTGCAACAACATGGATGGAACTGGAGAGCATTATGTTAAGTGGTATACACCAGGCAGTGAAATACAAATACCATATGATCTTATCTATAAGTGGAACCTAATCAACAAACCAAATAAGCAAGCAAAATATAACCAGAGACATGAAAGTAAAGAACTAACAGTGACTAGACAGGAGAGGGAAGGAAGATAATGGGGGAAAGAAAGGGAAGGGTCAAGTCAAGGAACACGTATAAGGACTCATGGACAAATCCAAAGGGGGGCAAGATTGAATTTGGGAAGTGAGGGGTTAGTAGGGCAAGAAAGAGTAATGGGAGGGGGGAATGTGGACAACTATAATTAAGCAACAACAACAAAAAAGTAGCAATTTAGTTGGTGCAAAAAAACAAGCAATTATGGTAAATTTCTATTTGGGCCATTAATAAGACATATTTTATTTTTTTTATTGTCTTTTTCTTTAATTTTTTTATTTTTTATTGATTATGTTGTTATAGTTGTTCTATTCCCCCCTTCATTCCCCTCCACCCTACCCCCCCATCCCCACCATTACCACCCTTTTAGTTTATGACCATACGTCTCAAGTCCTTTAGATTCTATATTTCCCATGCTATTCTTGCCCCCCCCATATATTTTCTATCTACTGTCTATGCTACTTATTTTCTGTACCTTCTCCCCCCTTCTCCTCCTCCCACTCCCCTGTTGCTAACCCTCCTTGAGATCTTCATTTCTATGTTTCCACTCCTGATCTAGCTGTCCTTTTAGTTTGCTTTTGTTTTAGGTGTGGTTGTTAATAACTGTGAGTTTGTTGTTCTTTCACTGTTCATGTTTCTTTAACTTCTTTTTCTTAGATAAGTCCCTTTAACATTTCATATAATAAGGGCTTGGTGATGATGAACTCCTTGAATTTGATCTTATCTGAGAAGCACCTTATCTGTCCTTCCATTCTAAATGAAAGTTTTGCTGGATAGAGCAATCTTGGTTGTAGGTCTTTGGATTTCATGACTTGGAATACCTCTTTCCAGCCCCTTCTTGCCTGGAAGGTCTCTTTTGAGAAATCTGCTGACAGTCTAATGGGGACTCCTTTGTAGGTGACTGTCCCCTTAGCTCTTGCTGCTTCTAGGATTCTCTCCTTCATTTTAATTTTGGCTAATGTAATGATGATGTGCCTTGGTGTGTTCCTTCTTGGGTCCAACTTCTTTGGGACTCTCTGAGCTTCCTGGATTTCCTGGAAGTCTATTTCCTTTGCCAGATTGGGGAAATTCTCCTTTATTATTTGTTCAAATAAGTTTTCCACTGGTGGCTGTGCCTTTCCCCCTTCTGGTACCCCTATAATTCGGATGTTGGAGCGTTTAAAGATGTCCTGGAGGTTCCTAAGACTCTCCTCATTTCTTTGAATTCTTGCTTCCTGACTCTTTTCTGTTTGGCCATTATTTGCTTTCTTCTGGTCCACTCCATTGATTTGAGTCCCAGTTTCCTTTTCATTGCTATTGGTGTTCTGTGCAATTCCATTCATTTCAATTAGTTTCGCCTTCATATATTTGTCTAATTTGTCAGTATAATCAACCAGTTCTGTGAGGATCCTGATGACCAGTGTTTTAAACTGTGCGTCTGAGAGTTTTGCTATTTCTTCATTGCTTATATCTATGGGCTCTGGAGCTTTGAGATCTTGCGACATTTTTGGTCTGTTCTGGTCCTTTAAGTGTGAGAAGTGGTGCCTTGGACTCCCAGGTTGCTGGGTTGTGACGCTGTATGTGGGGGCATGGTCAGAGCGGGGAAATGGCGGCGCCCTCCACTGCCACTTGCCGTGAGGACCCACCAGCCCCGGTCCAACCGCCCACTCCCTTGCCTGTCCGCTCGCACACAAATGGGCGACTACAGTCAACACGCAGCACCGCTGCCCCGCTGTCTCCTCTGCAGTCACTCACCTGGTGGCTCGCTCGGTCGCTCACTAGGTCCAACCGTGTGCCTGGATTCCACGCGTCTGGATTCCGCGCCTGAGTCTGTCTGGCCTGAGTTCGTCTGACCGAGTCCTCCTGTGCAATCCCTCACCAGTCGCTGGTTTTGCCCCTTACTGGTCAGGCTGAAGAATTTGTTGTTAAAGGACTTCCGAAAAGTTCAATTTTCCGTGTTCTGGCTGTGTTTTCTGTTGCTAATATTTAGTTGTCTCTAAACTTGGTTGTGTGAGAAGGCACGGCACATCCACCTATGCCTCCATCTTGGCGGAAGTCAATAAGACATATTTTAAAATTGTAGTGAATATCTCTCCTTAGTAGCCTTAATTGGCCAAGTACACCAAAATTCACAGTTCCCAAGACTTAACCTAAACCATTTCAAAAGCTTTTTATTAGCTAAAATGTGAGAGTTATAGGAAATATTATTCTGAATGCCTTTAAACTGATAATATGTAATCCAGAGGCTGCTCCAATTCCAGATCACTGCAACGCTCATCTTGACAAAACAAATAAATGAAAATACATAAGCTTCCTGGATACTGTTCTACAGTTGATCATAGATATATGACAGAATATGACAAAGCAAAAATGTAGGCACATTAATACAAATAGACTCTGTTACCCTGTTTTACTTCCTAATAATTCACTCTGTGTTTCTTTCAGTTTGGAAAGAAATAATAAGTAACCCCTAAATAGTGTTTAAAATTTTTCATTAATATTGAGACAGAGAAAGCTGCCTAATGAATCTGTTGTGATTACTTGGATTAGAAGACAACAGTAAAGGTTAGAATGCGAAAACCCGAGATAGCAGTTATATTTCAAGGATGAGTAAAACTGTCAGCATACCTAGGGTTATCAATCATTACAATTAGGAAATCTATATGTTAGGTACTTCAAAAATGCTTTGATATCTGGATTCACCTCAGTCCCTGATCAGTCACTTAATATTCCTAAACAAAGGACCATTTAACCAGCTTGTCATTTGACTGGACTGAGATTGAATATCTTAGATGTAATTTTCCGTTTGGCTGAACAGCAATAGAAATTCATTCATCCTAGTTCATATATTGCCCCATGCACTCAACTTCTTTACATTTCAGTCAAAGAAAAGAAAGGAAAAAGCAGATATCCATTACTCAGCAGATGTTGTGGTTGTTGTGCTTGTTATTATTTTATCCTTAACTGGAAGCTGTGTTCGTATTTAATGCAAATACTACTAACATACTTTTGTGAGGTATAATAGACTTTGTGAGATGTGGCAGAAATTCCTGGCAAAAATGAATTGCTGCAGGCTTTTAAAAAGATTTTATTTATCTTTAGAGGGAAAGGAAAGGAGAGAGGGAGAGAAATATCAATGTATGGTTGCCTCTTGTGCATCCCCTGCTGGGAACTGGCTTGCAATGAAGGCATGTGCCCTGATTGGGAATTGAACCACGATCATTTGGTTCACAGGCCCTCACTCAATCCACTGAGCTACACCAGCCAGGGCTGAATTGCTGCAGTTTTTAAAATAAGACATACATCCTAATCTCTTTGTAAAAAAATACATTAATTCCTGGCCATTCACTGTAGTTATGTATGTGCACAGGAAAGATTAATCTGAACTTTCTGAAGGTCTTAGCAAAAAAAAGCCAGATAATTACAACTTTTGTTTTAAATCTAAACTGCAGATTAGTTTAAGAATTGTATCATTTTCCCCCTGGGCTATCTAATCCTAGTTTTCAAAATTCTGAGGGATTTATTCCAGTCTTAAAACAACAATTTAATTCAAGCCATTTTCTTCAGATTTCCATGTTAAAATAATCCACATGTAGATATATGAGGCCTATCCAGAAAGAGTCCAGCCATTGTTAATATAATGAGAACAGTTTGCACAACATCCATGTAATGTGGCAGCCAAGGGGAGTCAAGTGGAATGTGCATGCATGAACAATGGCAACTTCATTGTACTAGTCAGTGGGGGTGGTAGACACCATTGAGTGAGTATGTGTACTGTGTGGCCATTGCATTCAAAATGACTGAGTGAGTAGAGTAACTAATCTGCATCAAATTTTGTGCGAAGCTTGAACATTCCTTTGCAGGAACTATTCAGATGATTCAGCAGGCCACAGCTCTGGGCAATTGATGATTGGCAGCTTCATCACAACACACCTACTCATGTGCTGCTTTTCATGCAGTTTTTTTGTGAAACATCAAATCACTCAGGTGACTGAGCCCCTCTACAGCCCAGATTTTGGGCCAGGAGATTTCTGGCTTTTACCAAAACTAAAATAATCTTTGAAAGGGAAGAGATTTCAGGCCATCAATGAAACTCAGGGAAAATATGATGGGGCAGCTAATGGAGGTGTGAGAACTGTGTGAGGTTCCAAGATGCCTACTTTGAAGGGGGCTGAGATGTCATTGTCCTGTGTATAATGTTTCTTGTATCTTGTATCGTCTTCAACAAATGCCTCTATTTTTATATTACATTGCTGGATACCTTCTGCACAGGCCTTGTATATAATTTAATATATACATGCACATGTACATTTATGAGGTCACCATAATATCTTGAATAACATTTAAAAAACAAGGAAGGAAAATGAAAATATAGTTGATGAATGTCACCCAATTTTTTCAGAGAACTATTGATGTACCTTATGAAGCATTCTTAACTGAGTAGAGAACTTGTCACTATTTGAAGGCAATAGCAATAAATGTAGCATAAATGTCCTGACAGTTGCTTAATCTGCACAAGGTTGTTCAGCAGCTTCCTGGGACTCCAGGAGTGGGCTAGGCATTTAGGAGAACAGGAAAGAGAACACATACAAGGGGACACCTCCAAAATGAAATTTATTTATTAAAAATTGTGTGTTTATTTTTTAGATGTTTAAATTTCAGTCACCTTCCAAGTACTCTCTATTTGATGCAATATACCTATTGAAACATTTTTTCCACTGCTCAAAACAGTTTTTGAACTCTTGATGCCTTTTAGTACTTCTGCCATTTTTTGCTTCACCTCTTCCACATAGGCAAAATATTTCCCTTTGAGGAGTTTTTTCAATGGTGGGAATAAAGAAAAGTTTCCCCCTGGCTGGCATAGCCCAGTGGATTGAGCGCGGGCCTGCGAGCCAGACGATCGTGGTTCGATTCCCAGTCAGGGCACATGCCTGGGTTGCAGGCCAGTTCCCAGAGGAGGACACATAGGAGGCAACCATACATTAATGTTTCTCTCCCTCTCTCCTTCCCTTCCCCTCTAAAGATAAATAAATAAAATATTTTTTAAAAGTTTCCCAGGGTGATATCGTGTAAATAGGGAGGTGAAGTATGGAGGTCATACTGTTTTTGGTCAAAAACTGCTGAACACTCAGTGCAATGTGGGCAAGTGTGCTCATAAATAACCTATCATGAAATGGGCAAATGTTGAAAGTCTTCAAAAAAATTCTCTGAAGCCAAATGCAGCCTCTTACAACTATGCTACCCAGTACAATGACACAGATGGTTTCCTAGACCACTCACCAAGTAGAAGAAGCCTGTATTACAAAGGTTCCAACCTCCAGAAGATAATTTTGTTTTGGGGGGCAATCATGTAGTGATGAGAACAAGGAATTGGAAGTCAAGAGATCTGGGTTCTATTCTTGTTATAGTCTTCTCTAAATCTCAATAGTCTCAACATGTATGAAATGAGAAAAGGTCACAGGATGACCTCAGGAGTTTTGTAGACCTAAGGTCCTATGATTCTGACTCAAGAGAAATAGAAGACATTGATTCCTAACCTAGGTACATAAAGCTATTCTAGAGAATTAAGGTGGGCAATCATGAAACTATTAGTAAAGTGTTTAAAAGATAACATGAACAAGTGCTAGATGATATAGAATATGATTTAGGAGATGAAGTAAGTTTGGTAATCAGTGCTGTAGTATAAAGATTTTTTTGGACAATATAGTCTATAATTTGGGTCTTGTGGGATGAGTACAGAAGAAGAGAATATGTTATTGGCAAAAACAAACTATGGAACAACATAGATGGACTTAACACCTTCAAATAATTATTTGTGGTCTTCCAGAACATATTATCTAGCAATTCTTTTTTATTGTTTGTGCTGTTACAGTTGTTCCCACATTTTCTCCCTTTCCTTACATCCACCAAGCCCCACAGACATCCCTTCCTAAGTCAAGGTGTTGTGCATGAACGTTCCTTGGTAAACCCCTTCATCTTTCATCCCACCCTCCACTTTCTGGCATCCAACAGTCTCTTTTATGTATGTAAGCTTCTGGTATTTTCTTCACTGGTTTATTGTGTTTGTTAGATTCCACAAATAAGTGAAATCATGTGGTACTTTTCTGTCACTGACTGGCTTAATTCACTTAGCATAATTTTCTCCAGGTCCATCTATGCTCTTTCAAAATGTAAGATTTTCTTCTTTTTTACTGCTGTGTAGTAAACCATTATGTAAATATATTACATTTTTTTTTAAATTTTTTTATTGATTATGCTGTTACAGTTGTTATATTCCCCCTTTATTCCCCTCCACCCTACCCCCCATCCCCACCATCACCCCCCTTTAGTTTATGACCATGTGTCTCAAGTCCTTTAGATTCTATATTTCCCATGCTATTCTTGCCCCCCATCTATTTTCTATCTACTGTCTATGCTACTTATTTTCTGTACCTTCTCCCCCCTTCTCCTCCTCCCACTCCCCTGTTGCTAACCCTCCTTGAGATCTTCATTTCTATGTTTCCACTCCTGATCTAGCTGTCCTTTTAGTTTGCTTTCATTTTAGGTATGGTTGTTAATAACTGTGAGTTTGTTGTCCTTTCACTGTTCATGTTTCTTTAACTTCTTTGTCTTAGATAAGTCCCTTTAACATTTCATATAATAAGGGCTTGGTGATGATGAACTCCTTGAATTTGATCTTATCTGAGAAGCACCTTATCTGTCCTTCCATTTTAAATGAAAGTTTTGCTGGGTAGAGCAATCTTGGTTGTAGGTCTTTAGATTTCATGACTTGGAATACCTCTTTCCAGCCCCTTCTTGCCTGGAAGGTCTCTTTTGAGAAATCTGCTGACAGTCTAATGGGGACTCCTTTGTAGGTGACTGTCCCCTTAGCTCTTGCTGCTTCTAGGATTCTCTCCTTCATTTTAATCTTGGCTAATGTAATGATGATGTGCCTTGGTGTGTTCCTTCTTGGGTCCAACTTCTTTGGTACTCTCTGAGCTTCCTGGATTTCCTGAAGTCTATTTCCTTTGCCAGATTGGGGAAATTCTCCTTTATTATTTGTTCAAATAAGTTTTCCACTGGTGGCTGTGCCTTTCCCCCTTCTGGTACCCCTATAATTCGGATGTTGGAGCGTTTAAAGATGTCCTGGAGGTTCCTAAAACTCTCCTCATTTCTTTGAATTCTTGCTTCTTGACTCTTTTCTGTTTGGCCATTATTTGCTTTCTTCTGGTCCACTCCATTGATTTGAGTCCCAGTTTCCTTTTCATTGCTATTGGTTTCCTGTGCAATTCCATTCATTTCAATTAGTTTCGCCTTCATATATTTGTCTAATTTGTCAGTATAATCAACCAGTTCTGTGAGGATCCTGATCACCAATTTTTTAAACTGTGCGTCTGTGAGTTTTGCTATTTCTTCATCGCTTAGATTTATTTCTGGGGCTCTGAGATCCTCCTGGGCCATTCTTGGTCTGTTCAGGCCCTTTAAGTGTGAGAAGCGGAGGCTTGGATTCCCAGGTTGCTGGGTCGTGACGCTGTATGTGGGGGCGTGGCAAGAGCGGGGAAATGGCGACCTCCTCTGCCGCTTCTCACAGCTGGGTGCGGAGGAGCAGTGCTTTAAGTGGTTCACCTTGGCCGGGCCACTCAGAGTCGCTGGGTTATGACGCTGTATGTGGAGGTGGGGTCAGAGCAGGGAAATGGCGGCGCCCTCCACTGCCGCTTGCCATGGGGACCTGCCGGCCCGGTCCAACTGCCCACTCCCTCGCCTGTCCACCCTCGCACAAATTCGCGACCTCAGTCAACACGCAGCCCTGGGCCCGGCAGTTTCCCCCTAGGTCGCTCACCTGGTTCCTCGCTGGGTCGCTCACTAGGTCTGACCCTGCGCCTGGATTCCGCGGGCCTGAGTGTGTCTGGCCGAGTCCTCCTGTGCAACCCTGCTCCACCAGCCACTGGTTTCGCCCCTTACCGGTCAGGCTGAAGAATTTGTTGTTAACGGACTTCCGAAAAGTTCAATTTTCCGTGTTCTGGCTGTGTTTTCTGTTGCTAATATTTAGTTTTCTCTAATCTTGGTTGTGGGAGAAGGCACGGCACATCCACCTATGCCTCCATCTTGGCGGAAGTCCTCAATATATTACGTTCTTTAATCCATCCATCTACTTGTGGGCACTTAGGTTGTTTCCAACACTTTGCTATTGTAAATAGTGCTGTAAACAAGGGGTGCATATATTTTTGTATTGGTATTTCGGGATCCTTTGCGTATATTCCCAGAAATGGGATCACTGGGTGAAAAGGAATTCCATTCTTAATTTTTAAAGGATACTCTGTATTGTTTTGCACAGTGGCTGTACCACACTGCATTCCCACCAACAGTGCACCAGGATTTCCTTTCCTCCACATCCTCACCAATACTTGTTGTTTATTGATTTATTGATGGTAGCCATTCTGACAGGTGTAAGGTGATGTCTCATTGATGGTTTAATTTACATTTCACTGAGGATTAGTGGTGAGTGTTTTTTTTTTAAATATGTATATGGTCCCTCTGTATGTCCTCTTTGGAGAACTGTTTATTCAAGTCTTTTGCCCATTTCTTAATTGGGTTGCTTGTCTTCTTGCCAGTGAGTTGCATTTGCTCTTTGTATATTTTGGAGATTAAATACTAGTCAGATGTCTCACTGATGAACATGTTCTCCCACAGAGTGAGTTCCCTATTCATATGGCTGATGGTTTCTTTAGCTATAAAGAAGCTTTTAATTTGATGTAGGTCCATTTGTTTATTTTCTGCTTTGATCCCAGTGCCTTAAGAGACATATCAGAAAATACATGGCTACATTGGATACCTGAGATTTACTATCTGTTTTCTTCTCAGATTTTTACGGTTTTGCAACTTACATTTAAGTCTTTTATCCATTTTTAGTTTATTTTTGCACAGGATGGATGTTGGTGTTCTGGTTTCATTTTTGTTTTGCATGTAACTATCCAGTTTTCCCAACATAATTTATTTTCTTTTCAATTTTATTTAGTTATTTTTCAAGTACAGTTTTTTGTCTATTTCTCCCATTCCAGCCTCCCCCCGCCCCTTGCTCCCCTCCTCCCTCCCATTTCCACCCCACTTAGTTCTCTTCCCTGTGTCCTTCCTATTTGTTCCTCCAAATCCCTCCCCCTTTTTCCCCCTTAACTTCCCTTCCCTCTCCCCTCTGGTCACTGTCCCCTTGTTCTCTATTTCAGTGTCTTTGGTTATTTTTTTTTTCTGCTTGCTTATTTGTTTTGTTGTTTAGCTTCCTGTTAAAGGTGAGATCGTATGGTATTTGTCTTTCAGCACCTGGCCTATTTCACTCAGCATAATGCTTTCCAGTTCCATCCATGTTGTTGCAAAAGGTAGTAGCTCCTTCTTTCTCTCTGCTGCATAGAATTCCATTGTGTATATGTACCACAATTTTTTGATCCATTCATTTACTGATGGGCACCTAGGTTGCTTCCAACTCTTGGCTATTGTAAATTGTGCTGCTATGAACATTGTGGTGCATAGGTTCTTTGATATTGATGTTTTAGGATTCTTAGGATATAATCCCAGCAGTGGAATTGCTGGGTCAAAAGGCAGGTCGATTTTTATTTTTCTGAGAAAATTCCATACTGTTTTCCATAATGGTTGTACCAGTCTGCACTCCCACCAACAGTGAACTAAGGACCCCTTTTCCCCACAACCTCTCCAACATTTGTTTGTTGCTTTGTTTATGATAGCCATCCTGACTGGTGTAAAGTGGTATCTCATTGTGGTTTTAATTTGCATCTCTCTGATAGCTAATGATATTGAGCATCTCTTCATGGGTCTCTGAATGTTCTGTATGTCCTCCTTGGAGAAGTGTTTGTTCAAGTCCTTTTCCCATTTTTTAATTGGGTTGGGTGTCTTCTTAGAGTGGAGTCATGTAAGTTCTTTGTATATTTTGGAGATTAAACCTTTGTCTGAGGTATCATTGGCAAATATGTTTTCCCATACAGTTGGTTGTCTTGCTAATTTAATACTGTTTTCTTTAGCCACAAAGAAGCTTTTTATTTTGATGAGATCCCATTTGTTTATTCTTTCCTTTATATTCCTTGCTCTAGGGGACATATCAAGAAAAATGTTGCTGCGTGAAATATCTGAGATTTTCTTGCCAATGTTCTCCTCTAGGACTTTAATGGTGTCACGGCTTATATTTAAGTCTTTTATCCAACTTGAATTTATTTTGGTGTATGGTGTAAGTTGGTGTTCAAGTTTCATTTTTTTGCTCATTGCTGTCCAGTTCTCCCAACACCATTTGTTGAAGAGGCTATCTTTACTCCATTTTATGTCACTGCCCCCTTTGTCGAATATTAATTGACTGTAGAGAGTTGGGTTGATTTCTGGGCTCTCTGTTCTGTTCCATTGGTCTATGTGCCAGTTTTTATGCCAGTACCAGGCTGTTTTGATTACAGTGGCCTTGTAATTCAGTTTGATATCAGGTACTGTGATCCCTCCTACTTTGTTCGTATTTCTCAAAATAACAGCTGCTATTCTGGCTCATTTATGGTTCCATATAAATTTTTGAAGTGTTTGTTCTATTTTTGTGAAATACGCCATTGGTACTTTAATAGGTATTGCATCGAATGTGTATATTGCTTTGGGTAGTATGGACATTTTGATGATGTTAATTCTTCCAATCCATGAACAAGGTATATGTTTCCATTTGTTTGTGTCTTCCTTGATTTCATTCTTCAGGGCCGTGTAGTTTTCTGCATACAGGTTTTTTACCTCCTTGGTTAGGTTTATTCCCAGATATTTTATTTTTCTTTTTGCTATATCGAATGGGATTTTTCCTTGATTTCTGCTTCTGCTGATTCATTGTTGGTATACAAAAATGCCTTTGATTTCTGGATATTGAATTTGTAACCAGCTGTTTTGCCAAATTTGTTAATTAGTTCAAGCAGTTTTTGGGTACAGTCGATAGGATTTTCCATATACACTATCATGTCATCTGCAAACAGTGACAGTTTTGCTTCCCCCTTTCCTATTTGGATGCCTTTTATTTCCTTTTCTTGCCTGATCGCTGTGGCTAAAACTTCCAAAACTATATTAAATAGAAGTGGTGAAAGTGGACATCCTTGTGTTGTTCCTGATCTTAGTGGAAAAGCTTTTAGTTTTTGTCCATTGAGTATGATGTTGGCTGTAGATCTCTCGTATATGCCCTTTATTATATTGAGGAATACTCCTTCTATTCCCAGTTTGCTGAGTGTTTTTATCATAAATGGGTGTTGTACCTTATCAAAAGCTTTTTCTGCATCTATTGATATGATCATGTGGTTTTTGTCTTTGCTTTTGTTTATGTGATGTATTACATTCACTGATTTGCAAATATTGAACCATCCTTGCAACCCTGGAATCCCTCTTGGTCACAGTGTATGATCTTTTGGATATATTGTTGGATGCGATTTGCCAATATTTTGTTGAGGATTTTAGCATCTATGTTCATCTGTGATATTGGCCTGCAGTTTCCTTTCTTTGTTGTGTCTCTATCTGGTTTTGGAATTAGGATGATGCTGGCTTCATAAAAAGAATTTGGGAGTTTTCCATCCTTCTGGATATTTTGGAATAGTCTGTGGAGAATAGGGGTTAGCTCTTCCTTAAATGCTTTGTAGAATTCTCCTGTGAAACCATTTGGTCCAGGGCTTTTGTGCAATGGGAGTTTTTTGATTACTGCTTCAATTTCTTTTGCTGTTATTGGTGTATTTAGATTTTCTGCTTTTCTTTTCATTGAGTTTTGGAAGATTGTATTTTCCTAGAAATGTGTCCATTTCCCCTAGGTTTTCAAATTTCTTGGCATACAGTTCTTCATAGTAATTTCTTACAATCCCTTCTATATCTGTGGTATCAGCTGCAATTTCTCCTCTTTCGTTTCTGATTGTGTTTAGCAAATTTTTAAACTATCATTATTTGGCTAATTCCTTCTGTTCCTTTAGGACTTCTGGAAAGAATTATTTGAAGTTACGAAAGGGAAGGACCTACATCCAAGATGACTATCCAGCAAAGCTATCATTTAGAATGGAAGGGCAGATAAAGTACTTCCCAGATAAGGTCAAGTGAAAGAAGTTCATCATCACCAAGCCCTTATTATATGAAATGTTAAACAGGCTTATCTAAGAAAAAGAAGATAATAAAAAATACAAACAGTAAAGTGACAATAAATTCACAGCTAGTAAAAACTGAACCTAAAAACAAAGACAAACTAAGCAAACAACCAGAACAGGAACAGAATTATAGAAGTAGAGATCACTTGGAGTGTTATCAGCAGGGATGGGGGAGGAATGGGGGAAAGGTACAGGGAATAAGACACATAAATGATAGGTACAAAATAAACACCGGGAAATTAAGAATAGTATAGGAAAAGTAGAAACCAAATAACTAATATGTACAACCCATGGACATGAAATAAGGGTGAGGGGAAATGAGGTTGGGAGGGGGTATGCCTGATGGAGGGGAATAAAGGGAGGGAAATGGGGCAATTGTTATAACATGATCAATAAAATATAATTTAAAAGAATAAATTCAAAATGAATCAAATATTTAAGTGTTAGATCTGAAACCATGAAAATCCTAGAATACCTGGCTGCTGTAGCTCAATGGATTAAACGTGGGACTGTGTACCAAATATTCCTGTTTTGATTCCAAGTCAGGGCACATGTCTGGGGTTGTGAGCCAGGTCTCCATAGGGTGCACATAAAATGCAAGTAATACATTGATGTTTCCCTCCCTCTCTTTCTCCTTCCCTTATCCTCTCTAAAAATATACATTTTAAAAAATTCTAAAATAAATCATAGGCAGCAATATCTTGGACCTTGTTCATAGCAATTCTTTATCAAATATATCTCCTCAGGCAAGGGAAACAAATATGAAGTGAAAAAAATGATACTACATCAAAGTAAAAAGTTTTTGCACAGCAAAGGAAATCATCAACAAAATAAAAAGACAGCCCACAGAATGGGAAAAACAAATTTACCAATACATCTGATAAGGAGTTAATATCCAAAATGTACCGAATACCTAAAAACTCAACACCAAATAGCCAAATGACCCAATTGAAAAATGGTCAAGGGACATGAATAGAGTCTTCTCCAAAGAGGACATACAGATGGCCAATAGATGTATAAAAAGATGCTCAGTATCACTAATCATCAAAAAAAGCAAATTAAAACCACAATGAGATACTATCTCATTCCTGTCAGAATGACTATCATCAGCATAAATCAACAAACAGTGGTAGCAAGAATGTGGAGAATGGGGAACCCTTTTGCAGTTGGTGGGAACGTAGACTGGTGAAACAACTGTGAAAAGCAGTATGGAAATACCTCAAAAATTTAAAAATACCTCCTTTTTGACCCAGCAACCTCACTTCTGGAAATATATCTGAAGGAACCCAAAATACTAATTCAAAAGTACATAAGTGTTTCTGTGTTCATTGCAGCATTATATACAATTGTCAAGGTATGTAAGGACCCCAAACATGCATCAATAGATGAGTGGGTAAAACAGCTATGAAACATTTTCACAACAGAATTCTACTTGACTGTAAAAAAAAAAAAAGGAAGAAAATATACCCTTCGCAATGGTATGGGTGGACCAGGAGAACATTACACTAAGTGAACTAAGCCAATCAGAGAAAGACAAATACCATATGATTTAATTCATATGTGGAATATAATGAACAAACTGAATTAACAAGCAAAACAGAGAGAGACTCATAGACGTAAAACTGATGATAGCTAGTGAGGGAGGGAGGTTAGAGTGTGGAGGGATCATGCAAAAATGGAAAAAGAACTCCTGACATGGACAACAATGTAGTTGCTCTGGGGGGGGGGGTATACTGGAATCAAATGGTAATGCAAAAAAATACAGTAA